>NC_045647.1:626785-1253571 GCF_009829145.1 Chiroxiphia lanceolata | reverse complement strand
CTGCAGGACAGCAGAGGCTGCAGCCCCTGGATGAGGACAGGACCAACCAGCTCCTGCTTGGAAGAGCTGCAAGCCAGGCAGGGCACGGGAAGCAGGGATGCTCCTCCCTGCTGGTGTGTCGAGGAGCTGCAGAGAATTTGTAACAGAGTCAAGAACGAGGCGTTCCGAGTCTCAGGTCAGTACCTGAACATCAGCTTTCTTTGTCTTCTTTCTCAAGGACTTCATGTTTGGTTTTCTTAAAAAAGCTTCTTAAAATGCCAAAGAAATCCCACGTGACATCAGCCTTTGATAGGAATAAAAGACTCCAAATAATATAAATAAATAGTCTTTTAGTTATTAGATAAAATATAGTGATCAAATAATATAAATTAAATACAGTCTCTTACTTATTGGATAAAATACAGTGATTTTTTAAAAATGCCAAATAATTATACCAATATATATTGGTGAAAAACACCATTAATAATTATATTGTGAGTGTCTTTTGTGTTTACAGAAGGAAATGCATGATCTTAACACTAAACTGGGATTATAAAACTGCACATGGATATTTAATTTACCACACATACACATTGGCAATGTACTTAAGGCAAGGTATTTTGGCAGATCTGAGCTGCTCTCTGTCAGGTTCAGGAGAAAGGAGCTGTAGGACTTATTCTGTAGAAAAATGTTTTGATAGAATTTGATAGTCAGGGCTGGACTTGATGATCTTGGAGGTCTTTTCCAGCCCTAATGATTCTGTAATGCTGAACAGAATATCCCAGTTCACTTCTCTGTTTTGTAAGAATAAGGAGATTGAAATAGTTAATAATTCTGAATAAAATTAACTCTCCTTCAGCAAAACAAACAGCCCCACAAAGCTGTGGTAATTCTCTTGCAGCTTTCCAAGGCAATTAGGCTCTAATGGCTGCTGAAGAGATTTTCATGTCGTTTCAAACACTGGTTGGAACAAATGGAACCTACAAATTTTTTCTCATTATGACTTTATTATCTGAAAGGAAATGACTAATTTGGAGTTGGTTATTATTGTTTTATAGCCCATGAAATATAAGTATCAAAGTAAACATTTCCATGAATTTAAATATATAATATACAGAATGTGGAATACAGAAGCCCTGGGCTTATGAGCCAGATTTTACTGTATTATTATATTTATGCCAGAAAATAAATGTTCTCTCTTACTAGGCCTGTTTTTCACAGCAACTTGTTCCCTGAGGTCAAATGTGTGGTGAGCAGAGGAGGCTCAGTGAGCAGCACATGGAATCATGGAGTCACAGAGTATTTGGGTTGGAAGGAACATTAAAGATGGTCTCATTCCCACCCCCTGCCATGGGCAGGGACATCCTCCATCTCTCCATCCTCTGCCCACGAGCTGCATCACAAGCAAATATCTTCCTAAGGTGAAGCTGGTGGTGCTGCTGGCCAGGATTTCAGAGGTGAGGGCTCATCCCAGGCATTCCCAGGTAATGCAGTTTATCCAAATATTCAGCACCAGCAGCTGGTCCCTTCTCAGAGGCATGTCTGTATGATAAAAAAAGAGCCATAATTCATTTAAAGCTGACCTGTATTTAAGAATTATTGTACATTGCCTTTGAGTGAGACAGCTTATCCTGAAATTGTTCTTATTTTCTATCTCAATTTGAGTGTGGGAATGAATTATGACATGTGAGCAACGTGTGAAAGAATGGGCTCCTCACCTTTGAATGGCTGTTGATTAAAGCAGATCCATTAATAGGGCAGGAATGAGAAGCACTTTTTCCTGTGTGGATTCTCTGGCACATAATGAGGTCTGGATTTATATCACAGCCTTTTCCTTCCCACAAATGCCAGTATAAATCTGGCTGCTTTGCTGTCTCCCTCCAGCCTGGCCATTCCACAGGAGCTCTGATCTCTTCCTTGACTTCCCTGCAGCTGCACTGCCCCAGGTAACTCCTGCACCCCCCCCAGCTGCTGTCCCTGCCATTCCCCCTCTCCTGACCCCAGCTCTGCCCCACAGGGATTTTTCCAGGCTCTTTTGATCCTCATCCAGACCATCTGTATTTCCTTCCCTTTCAAGTGCAGTAAATCTGTTGCTGGAATCAGACATCCCTGTCGATCCAGAAGCCCCTCTCCCCCCAGAAGTGCTGGAAGAACCTTCTCTCCATCCCCTGTCTTGCTCTGGCAGACCTTCCCTCCCCTCAGTGCCTCCCTCCCTCCCTCCCTCTGTGCCTCACACCCTCCTCATGCACAGACAGAGAGTTCCCATCATGTTGGTGCCCTTTACATCCCTTTGGAAATCTCTCCACTCTGCAGCTCATCCTGCTGGCCCTGCTCAGGGACAGGACAAGCTCCAACCTCTGTTCCCTGCTCTTTCCTTGTCCCAGTCTCCCACCCTTTGCCTCTCCCTGCTCTACCCTCTGTCCCTCACCCAGGGGATGCACAGCTCACCAAGTGTCTCCTCTGCTCTATTTCTTACAGTGCCAAAAAAAAATGGGATCCTTAATCCTGATTTCTGGGCTTGGCCATAAAGAATAAGGATTCTGATCATTGATACCATTCTTATTTATTCCATTACAGTATCTGTTTATAGCACATGAGCTTCATTGGATCGTAATGATACAGATAAATTTTGGCCCCTTATTTTTCATAACCACTTGCAGGCTGTATATCATCCATTTCCCCCTCATTTGGATACTTGCTTCTACTTCAGGAGAAATAAAAGTATCCCAGTTGTGTAGGTAGTAAAACTGGTGAAACAAACTCAGAAGAGCCTTTTACAAAGGAATTTCATTGTGGTAATTTTTCATGTGTTAAAAGAGGAGCCTGCTGGCTTTCTCTGGGAGATGTTTTTTTGGATTTTTTTACATCCCAAACTTGTAGTCATGTGGAAGATTTTTTTTTTTCAAGGGAACACAGAAGCATCTCTGCATTTATCAGTTGAATTATTTGAGAAACTGTATTTTATAATTTAATGAGGCTTGAAGTTGTGCAGCTAAAACCTGAACAAAAACTTCAAACAGTCTGAATCTGAATTTTGAAAGTCCACCTCCCTGCAAGTCTGCTGTAAATACCTACAGAACACTGCAGATGTTGTAGGGCTGGGACAGGCTTGGCTGTCACTTGTTTTCATGTTCCACAAATGTCCTGTTCCTTTGGGAAGCTGGGGTGGGGGATCAGCAAAATTACAGAATGTTTGGGTTGGAAGAGACCTTAAAGATCATTTATTTCCACCCCCTGCCATGGGCAGGGACACCTTCCCCTATCCCAGGTTGCTCCAAGCCCTGTCCAACCTGGCCTTGGACACTTCCAGGGATGGAGCAGCCACAGCTTCTCTGGGATCCTGTGCCAGGGCCTCCCCACCCTCACTGGGGAGAATTTCTCCCCATTATCCCACCCATCCTCTCACTCCATCCCTTGTAAACAGTCTCTCTCCATGTTCCTTGCAGCCCCTACAGGTCCTGGAAGGCCACAGTCAGGTCACCCCGAAGTTTCTCCTCTCCAGGCTGAACATTCCCAGCTCTCCCAGCCTTTCCTCCCAGCAGAGCTGCTCCAGCCCTGGGATCCTCTTGGTGCCCCCTCTGGACTCTCTCCAGCAGCTCCATGTCCTCCCTGTGCTGTTCCCCAGGGCTGGAGCAGCTCTGCAGGGGGGTCTCACCCGAGGGGGCAGAGGGGAAGGATCCCCCCCTGCCCTGCTGCCAGGGTTAAAATGATCTTCTCAGAAATCCCTCAAGAATATCCTGTTGCTCCCTCTCCCCACCTCCCCTTATCTCTCCTTTCCCAGTCAGTTTACATGAATTTACCGACAAAATATTCTGAGTTTTTTTTTTTTTACTTTGCATGATTAACAAGGAAATTGAAGAAATATTCAGACAGGCTGGAAATGCTCCTGTTGCACAAGAGTGGGAAATCATCTCTGTGGTGGCTCTGGAATATTGTTCCTCAGCTGCAGGCCTTGGGAGAGCAGCACAATTGTTCCCATTCAAACAAAAGGAGCCTAATGAAAGTATTTTAATTTGCTGATCAGCTATTCAGAGCGAGAGGAATGGCCATGCAAGGTGTCCTTGGAGACTGGGAGTGAGTGCAGGAGCTGAATATTCACATTTATTCACACTGAGCTGTCGTGTGCGTAATGTTGGGGAGGTTTCTTCATTCTCAGATTTCATTCCCTCCACCTTAAAAAGGGCCATTTCCCTGGGCTTTTTAAACACCTCCAGGTTTAGTTGTGCTGCTGGTCTTGATGTATCAAAACCAAGAGGCTCTGTGAGCTCCATGGATGGTTTGGAGTGGGCAGATCTACTGGAAAGTCATTCCAAGAAGCTCATTTAAATGCCTGTTCTACTACTCCAAAAACCTTTCTGATGGTGTAATTATTTTTTAAAAATTATTTCTTTAAAGATCTGCATGTATTTTCTCACCAAAATGATTTAATTTCTTTTACTTTTCAAAACAAATATACAAACTCTCCTAAATCCCCACAGGACTGGGAATAATTTGGTGATGGAAAGAGCCTCTGGGTAAATCTGAGGTTCCCCCCAACACATGTGGAGGGTCAGAGCTGGCTGAAGATGTTGAAAATTACAGCACTGAGTAAAAATTTCCTCTGAAAGGAGCAGTCCAATTATCAGCCCTTTTCCTGGTGCCTAGGAATACAAAATGGTGCTGTACCAATTTCAAGTAAATTCACATAATCACATGTCAGACTCTGTAGGTGACAGCAGAGGAACCAACAAGAATTAGTCTTTGCTGCTATAATTTCATGTACATGTCAAAGTACAGCACATCATATACAACTTTTAATTCAGACAAGCTAACTCTTCTTAAGCACTTTTATTTCTGCCTGTCTCATTCCCCCACACCTTTGGCAGTGCCAAAAACTGCTGCACTGTTGCATCAATGGCCTGACAATATCACTTTACCCAAAGGAACATCCTGTACTTGTATGAAAGAAGTTATTTTCCCTTTACTGAAATGCATCCCTGAAAAACATATTCTGAGAGAAGTTAAAAGAAAGGACACTAAATGCAAGATGTCCATACTGAGAATGTAGATTCTGTTCCTGCTTTGTCCCTGTAATACCTGAAGTCCTTGTGCTGCTGCTGTTTGTGGTAAATTATATATCACCTCTTTTCTGACTTTTTACTATTATCTCCTGTTATCTATTCTTCTTTACCCTACTCATCATCTTCCCTCGTCTTCGTAAAATGGTCTAAAAGAGAAAATTACCAAGTCTGGGGGTCAGATGAGAAGAAAATGAGGTGCTGCTTGTCCGTGTGCTCAGCTGCTGCTGGGTGAGGCCAAGAATTCTGGGACCTGTGAAACAGCTCCCACAGAGGCAATTAGTTCTGATGGATAGTAAATACCTTGCCAGTTATTTTGACGTGACTTTTAAAATTTGGAGTCAACTAATACTTCTTGAACGGGTGAAAAATCCAGAAAAAGGTCCACAGGACTCCTGGGAGCTGTTTATTTTGTGTCTGACTACATATATATATATATTTTGTGGAATATGGAGAGCCAGGTTTCGTTCATTTTCTTCAAGGAGGGAGTGAAATGGTTTGTTTCCCCAGTCAGGGGAGTGCCTGAAGCTGTTGGGTGTCCTGCTCAGGCCTGGCTGGGGTCTGTGCTGACACTGCTCCTCCTCCTCTCAGGGCTGAGTTCTGGGTGTCCCCCCAGACACCGCGGGGGTGCAGCTGGTGGAGCACCCTGAGAGCCAACCCACCCCTTCTTAGCAACCAGAGATTGAAATATCTGCCAGGAAAATGCTTTTTAAGCCACTTGTGGTGGTTATAATGATTGGCTCCGTGGCACTGAGAGCATCCCCTTCTCGGATTGTTTTCCATCCTTTGCTATTCCCGAGCCCACGGGGGTCCCGCTCCTCTTCGAGCTCAGACGTGCAGTCTCTTCTCTTTCAGAGGAGCCAGGAATGTTGCAGGAGAGCTTCCACGGAGATATTAGTGAGGTAATGAAGGACAGAGCCTCCTGCAGTGGCAGAGCCCGTGCTGGGAGCCTGGTGCTGCGGTGAGGGGCTGCACAGCCACCAGGGAGAGGAACCACCCCGGTGTCCCCTGAGCAAAGAACTCCCAGAACGTCTCAGAGACATTTGCTAAATGCAGATAATGATGATGGAGCTGGGCTGAGTTTCAGCCTGAGCCCTTTTCCCCTGGTAAAATAAATGAGGGCTATTTTTTCTGACCCTGCTGGGTGTTAGTGTAGCATGAAAAGCGAATTTATTGAAAAATGGCTTGCACAGAGAGTTCTGGGGCTTGATTTGACTCTCAAATAGCAAGAAATAGACTGTGGATTTCCTTATAGCACTTAAGACTAGATGGGTTAAGAGTGAATTATGTGCTTTTTAAAGGAATGTTAACTTGAGATAATGTAACTTCATTGAGAAGCCTTAGAATATACTTTAAATAGATTTTGTGCTCGGTGGCAGCCTCGACTGTATCTCATTACAAGTGGAATTGAAAACAAAACTCGTGTATCCTCAGTGGGAATAGCCAGTGTAGTGTGACACTGCCAGATTGCTGTTTGTGGAGCAGTTGCTGCCTGCAGTCTGTCCCTGAGGCAGGAGAGACATGAACCTGGGGATGGCTCAGCCACAATCCCCCATCCTCTATGTATGATCTCTCTCTTTCCAATGCTGTGGACCCCAAAACCACCCAGAAACATTCTTTCCACGGTGAACACAACAAACACCTCCTGTCTGGGGAGGATCATTGGACTGTTGCATGGCTCTTGCAGTGGGAAGCCATTCCCCCTTGTCCTGTCACTCCATCCCTCGTCCCCAGCCCCTCTCCAGCTCTCCTGGAGCCCCTTTAGGCTCTGGAAGGTTCTCTAAGGTCTCCCTGGAGCCTTCTCTGCTCCAGGTTGAACAACATCCCCACTTAATTTCCATCAATTGCAGGTGGAAGTGCAAGTTTTTAGGTTTAGATTTTACACCTGTGATCTCCCCCTCAGCCATGGACAGTGGGAGCACCCACCAGGCTTTGCTCTCTCCCCCTGTTACTCTGTTTGCTGCAGCTGCTCTGCATTTCTGCCTCATATAACATGATTGTAGCCTCAAGACTGCACAATCCCCCTCCCTAGACCTGTGTCTTTACCCTCTTTAATATTTAGGGAACAACAGGCTATGTTTCTTCCTCAGGAGTACTCAAAGCATGAAGGAAGGCCACCAAAAAGAGATGCTATAAAAAAAAAAAAGAGTGAAAAGCGATAACGCTGGAAATCTGTTTGTACTATTGAAACGATGCCCATTTCATGGTCTAATTGAATTTATCTTCTCAGGTAACATGTTTTGTGCTGTACAGAAGCAGACAGCCATTTTCTCACAAGCTCCTTGAGGTAAAAGTTTGTGAGAGCTGTCACAACACATTCACAACACATCGTGTTCCCGGAGCTCGTTGCCGGCGGCATCACATGGAGAGAACCAGCCCTGCACCCAGGTACGTCCTGCCTCGTGCCAGCCCAGGGGCTCTCTCTGCCTCAGAGCGGGGAGTTATCTGCCTGCTGACAGAAACGATGCCAGGCAGTCTTCCCCAGAGTCCCAGTGCTTGGTGCAGTGCTGGGGAGGGGAGGGAAGGAGCCTCGTTCCCTGGCGATGGGAGGCATCAGGAGCTCAGTTTGTTGTTTCCTTGGGCTGTTTTGTTAGAGGTAAAATTTTTCTGGGAAGGCCAGAGAATGTGGGGGGGGAGTGGTGAGGGTGTTTCCTCAGCATTCCTGTGCAGTGAGCAGTGGGTGCTCCAGGCACAATTCCTGCTGCTCCTGGCGAGCCATCCTGGCTCTCCAAGCGAACTGGTGGCGCTGGAGCCTGGCACTGTGTGCCCCAAGCAGGAGTGGTGGCTTGCTGGGAGCTCTTCTGGTACACTGAGAGAGGAGAGAGGAGTCTGCACCATTAAAGAGGAGTCAATGACTCTGTGTTCTCCAGCCACAGCAGTGTCACACTGTCCATGAGGCACAAAGGCAGCTCCTCACTCCTGGGGAGGATCAGTCCCTGTGGCAGAGCAGTGGTGTGATACCCTCTGCTTCCCTCAGGAAACTGGAGCTCCTTCCCCCTTCCTGGAAACAGTTCATAACTGGCATTAGTGGTATAAATCACAGTGTCATGGAATGGTTTGGTTAGAAAAGACCTTTGAGGTCACCAGGTCCAATTATTCCCCCAGCACTGCCATAGCCACCCCTAACCCATGTCCCCAGGGGCCACATCCACGTGGGTTTTAAATTCCCCCAGGGATGGGGACTCCACCACTGCCCTGGATAGCTGTGCCAGGGCTGAACAGCCCTTTCCAGGAAGAAATTATTCCTAATATGCAACTTAAACCTCCCCTGGCACAACTTGAGACCATTTCCTCTGGTCCTGTCACTTGTCACCTGGAAGAAGAGATTGGCCCCTGCCTGGCTCCAACTCCTGGTAGTGAGAAAGTGAGAAGGTGCCCCCTAAGCCTCCTTTTCTCCAGGTTAAACATCCCCTTCCCCCTCCCCTGTTAAGCTTTGTCCTGTTCTGATGAGAATTCAAGCAATGCCTCACACACACAAACGTTGGGTTTTTAGGTGCTTCCAGGCTCGGGTTCACCACGGTTCAGGTTGAACACAAAACAAATAGAGAGAAGGGACTTCATTATTTGCACTCTGGAAGCACCTTGACAGCCATTTAGAAAAATCCTTCACACTGCCCAATTTGCTGGGTTCCTCCTGTCCCCCAGGAGCAGGCTGGGAACAGAGCCATCCATCTCCGGCCCATCCACAGCCCCGGCACGGAGCCGAGGGATCAATAATCCCAAGGTTTGACCTAAAAGGGTGGAAAACGTGACGTGACCAGGAGGTGAGAGCTGGTGGCTGCGTGTGCCAGTGGCTGGGCTGCAGTTTGTGTTGAGAACCAGATGCTAAAAAGATCCTTTTCTTTGGTGTTTCTTGCAGCTGTGCTTTAACGTTGACCTTAATCTCAGTGGGAAATGTGGCCTGGTGCTACATGGACAATGTCAGGAGTAGGTTTAAGCTGTGATTTATTTAGGTCTTATTGCCTCCTTCATGTTATACTTTATATTAATTGTCCATTAATTTCCTCTAAAGCCTCTATCATCTTCATTTCGACTTGCATTCCATGAAATATCAGTCCTTTGGGTCACTTTGTGGTTGTTGCAAGGGTGAGCAAAATGGGCATTAGGGAGGCCATTAGTGGAGTGTCTTACACAACCATGGGGTTCCTTAAGCACTTGGACCCTGCACCTACAGCCATCAGGAGATCCAGAGAGCCCCACTCCTGTGTCCCTAAAGGACAGAGAATTCTGGAATGGTTTGGGTTGGAAGGGACTTTAAAGATCACCTAATTGCAACACCCCTGCCATGGGCAGGGACACCTTCCACTAGCCCAGGTTGCTCCAAGCCCCATCCAACCTGGCCTTGGACACTTCCAGGGATCCAGGGGCAGCCACAGCTTCTCTGAGCAACCTGTGCCAGGGCCTCAACCCTCTCCAGTAAAGATTAGACAGAGGGGATACTCTCTTGATATTCAGGAAAAGGCACTATTTATCATTCCACAATTTATCATACATTAGGAAAGAATAAATGTTGGATTTTACTGTGGCAGATTTTTGGTTTACCCCCAAATTTGTTGCTGGATCAAGCTGGTGCTCGTTCCTCTTGAGTCACACAGTGGGGTTTTGGCACCTGCTGCCTTAACATGTGTGTATTCTTTGTGGCTACAATTTGAACAAATGTTTTGAAATTATGACAGAGAAAATTACTTTTCTTGCCCACATTAACAAGTAGGTGTCGTGTGTATTAATTACTGAGACCAAGCTGCAATTGCAGCTGATAAACACATGGAGATTAAGCTGCAAGAAGAGAGGAACACTGACAATTTCTTAAGGAACAGCCATCAAAGATGAATAGAAAAAAAAGGAGAGGGGGAAAGGCTGGACAAAATGAAAAGGCAGGAACTCCAGGGCAGATCCCACAAAAAACACAGGGCTGGCTTTCTTTGGAAGTGTGTTTGCAACCAGGAAGAGCTGGAATGGCGTGTTTGAAGAATACCCATTTTAAGAACAGCAGCTTGAATTTTGGTTTCTCTGAAATTTGGTTCAAAGTTATGGGAATGGCAGGCAATTCCCAGCCGGGGCTGTTGGGAGAAGCCGTGGTGACATTTCAAGCTGCACAGAAATTGTGTTGCCAGACAATTTGTTACTACAGCCTGTTCTGTTTGCTGCTGTTTCTCTCAGCTTCACATTTTCATTGTATTAAGAAATTTCCCTATTGTCGTTTTTTCCCTTGTTCACGCAACAAAAACTCAATCAGAGCGACATCAGCGAAAGAAATTGGGGTTTTTTAAACACTCCCAGGCAGTCCCTGCTCTGGGGAAAGCAATAACTCTTCTGAGAGCTGGGGGGGTTTGGTGGGGGGACAGAGCAGGAACAGACAGCAAAGTGTGTGGGGCCACAGGGGCATCAGCCACTTGGACAACTTCCTATGGCCCAGGCAGTTAACAAATAATTGGCATTGCACCACTGGGGTGTAACACACTTCTTGCTCGTACGTTATCACAGGGAGTGTTGTTTTGTTGTGTTAGTAAATAACTGCTGTGTTTAAGAAATTAATTCACGTGGAAGGATTTATTGTAGCACACAATTAGAGGAAGAAAAATGACAAATTTGTTCCTTAGAGTGCCTTGAAATAATTTCTATCTCATCTGATTAGGGGAAAAGGCTGCTTTGTCTTCTTAAATTATTTTGTCTCTATTTAAATAAATCTGAACCCTCGTGTGCCTGCAGGAATTACAAACGGCTGCTCAGGCCTAAATCAAGTGTTCCAGGGTTGCTGCATGAATCTTCCAAGGCAATAAAGTTTTGGTACCTTTGACAAGTTTTATGATCCCGGATAGGTGCACTGTGCTAAGGGCCATATTTCACAGGAACGCATCTGAATAGATCAGATCAGTTTTTATATGCTAATAATTTGTTTGGGTAGTTTAATACCAAGAGCTGTAATTCATATCTATCACTTTCTTTAGACAGTGGATAATTTCAGTAACGGAGAAAAATCCCTTTAGGAATTCCTCCAAGATTGCACTTTTCCATTGAGCAATTAAGGCAAGAATAAACAAGCCAAGAAATTTTAAAAAACATTGAATCAAGGCTCATCAGCTCCAGCTCAGGGTCATTCCCTCTGAAGTTTCCCTTTCCTGCTACATTTTCAGTTTGCTGAGTGTCTGGGCTCTTTTCCATTTCCCGTGGTAAATTCTTGGGCTGGCAAATCAATCTTGCTATTTAGACACTCTTCTTGCCTAGAAGGATAATCTAAATGTTCCTTTCCTTAGATTTCCCTCCAACTCCCACTGCCATTCACGGTGTTTTACCTTTTCTAGTCCATTATGTGTTGTGGGAGCAGCTGAAACTCAATTTTGCCACTGCAAAGCAGCTGATGCTGCCAGCAGGAGCAATGTGGGAATGGGGGGAATGCTGTGGGAATACTGGGTGGTTATAAAGCCAATTGAGAACTATTTGGAGGGCAGGAATGACTGAAAAACAGCCTAATCTTCCTAGTTTTGTAACAACTCAAAATTCCTTCTTCTAAACACAAGATGTGCAAATGGCCAGGAAAACTCACGAGAACCTGCAGGGGTTTCTAAGTGTTTTGTGCCAAAGAAAAGAAAGGAAGAAAATGAAAAAAAAAAAAGAACAAATTGGGGAAAAAAAAAATTGAAAATGTCTAAACATAGAGAAGATAAATGGAGCTAAAAGCCTATTTTTATTGTTTCTCCTGTAAAAATATCTTCAGTGCCAGAATGGAAAATGTTCCTGTGGTAGTTTATCACTTGCATGGGTTCATGTGAGACCCCACCCTGATACCTGTGCTCACAGACAGGTGGGATGTTATGGAGGTTATGAGGTAAATTATCTGCACTTCCCTAATCATCTGCTTGTCCTTTGGAATGAAAGAACCCTTATCTTTTAAACCAAAACCCAACTGGTCACTGCTGCAGGGCCAGGCAGGGGGGACTGATGTGGTGTTACCAGGTGAGTCAGAAGGCATTTAAATCATTAAATCATGCAGTGGAAAGGGAAGCAGTGGCATGGGAATGCAGCAGCAGCTCTTGGGACTGTGAGTATTGTACCTGGAAAACTGTGGAAAATTACTTATTTCACACCTTCTCTGGACTATTAAAGAGGCCCAAAGAGTGGTAACTGTATTAGGGATTAATCCTCAGTATGTTGAGTTTCCCTTTTTCACAGAAAGGAGGGAAAAACGGGAGGGGTGGAGCCTCCCCCAAACCTGGCTGGGGAGTGGGGCACAGTGGGGACCCCCATCCTCCTCCTAGGGCCAGCAGGTCTCGTGGAGACTTTATCTTATAGTTACTTGTGCTTTGGGACGAGTGTTCCAGTCCTGCATTTAAGGCAAGCCACGAAATACCATAAATTGACTATTATTTGGTTTTCTGTACCTTGATACTTGGGACTAATCAAAGCAAATAGCCAGTATTTTCTGGTGGGATGACCTCGGGACCAGCAGCCCAGCTAGTTGTGTCTTCCTCCAGGGAGGAAAGTTAGAGGAATTACTGCCAAATCATAATAATAGCAGCAGCACCCGGGCTGTAATTCTCCACTCTCCTACTCCAGCACCACCTGAACACCAGCGTGAGGAAAACAAGTCATTTATCAACTCTAATTCCTTGGAGCCGCCGGGAGCGCGGGGCAGAGCCGGGAGGAGTGGGCAGAGCAATCTCTGCCTCGGCCCAGCCATTAAGGAACCTGCAGGTAATTTTCCCATTTTGGCAATTTGTGCCTGCTCAGGCCCAATCTGGCTGTGCACTAATATGAGTTGCAAAAAGAAAATGGCCCCGTTTCCTTTTTGAGTCGCTCCGAGGTGTGAGATTTGCTGCTCCCGCCTCCGCTCCCTAACGAGGGATCCGACCCCGGCGCTCTCCGTGTCCCCGAGGTGCCTGTGCACCCCCAAATCACCCACCCCAGCTCTCATCCTGGCCTATTTTTTTCCAGAAAGTGAGGTGCATGTGATACCCACAGAAATGCTGAGCCTTCTGCAGCTATTTTGGTTTCTGTAAAATCGAGATCTTACAGGGAGAAAATCAAGGAGATTTTACAGTGGGAGAGAAAGGTAAGAGATGAAATACTGAAAAACTTTGTATGATGGAATTGGTCAAAGGAAAGGGCTGTCCTAAAGCAAAGGAGAGAACCTGGATATCAGGAGTTGTTTGCAACAGCATCTGGCCAGGAAAGCAGTAGGTGGAGAAATCTGGGCATCAGACACATCATAAGCACTGTTGGTGTGCAGGGGGGTTTTGTTAATCAGTGGGCATATAAAAAAATCCTGGTTTGGGATTGAATTCTATACAAAGAGTGAGTGATGGAGGAAGAGGAACAAACTAAAGAGTGGGATAGAAAGACCTCAGCACAGGAGAATGAAGCGAGTGAGAGGTCCCATCTGGTTTCTGGTTGATAGGAGTTCACTTCTTGCTAAAAAAAGTAATTCTGGACAAAAATGAAGTGAACTTGTTGTGGTTTTGTCCAAAAAAAGAGGACTGAGAGCCAAATGTCAGCAGGTTATGCTGGTTTCTGTACAGAGGGAAGCAATAAAATACTGGCCAAGGTGAGATGGCTGCACAAGGGGGGATGAGGGACCAGTGACTTCCAGACTGTGACATCACAGCTTGGTCTGGGAGAGGGAGAAATGGGTAACCAGGAGCAGTTACATCCAAAAAATCTTACCAAGCAGAGCAATGAGCTGCTGTGACACACGTTTAGCACAGAAAAGGTTCGAGTGGGTCCGAAAGCTGCAGATCTGCAAGTCAAGCCCTCACCCGTAGGAAAGGCACTGCAGCAGTGATGGGGAAAGCCAAGTCTGAGGGCAAGAGGGTTTGGCTGAGGAGAGAACAGTCTGCACTGAGCCATGAACTCCCATAAATCTGGGATTAAAACCACTGAAGCGATTTCAGCTGAGTCCTGGGCTGAGCAGGGCCAGGAGGAACAAGCTTGGCCCAAGATCTGCCCTGCTTCGGCCAGCTGGGAGTTTTCTTCACATTCCCACTTAATTTCCAAATCCCAGTTCCCTGCAGCCTTTTTCAGGCAGCTTGGTCAGACCCCCAGGCTCTGCCTCACTGCCCTGCACTTTTGTCCACTTGCCTACATCCCCTTTTGCAGAGAAATTGGGAAAATTGGGATGTGTTGCAGCACCTGACAGGATCTTCTGAGCATCTGGAGTGGTGGGAGAAAAGAAGAGACCTTATGCATAGAAATATTACTAGGAAAAATAAGGGTAAAGAGTGATAAAATAAGAATAAAGACAAATAAAATAAGAACAAATAAAAGGGTAAAATAAAATAAGAACAAGGGAAAGGAGTCTGGCTCCTTGTTATTAATCTACAAGTTGGAGAATATAAAGTAGCAAGTGAAGGTATTTTTGTGGAATTGGTCCTGATGCCAAACCTGTATGAGATGAGCTCTAAGGAATTCCTTTGATTAGGGAGAGGATTAATGTAAAAGGTAGAAAAGTAGGGGGAAAATCCTGTGTGAACCAATGCTTTATGCAGCAGAGTAATTACGTAAGACATTCACAGTATATTTATTGCAATGATTTAGGTATAGAATGACTCAGTAGATAATGTATGTGTATTTACACACATGGAAGTTGTGGATGTTTCTACATGTCATTATCTAGGAATAAGCTGTAAATCTCTACAATGGCTGATAAGGGTCTGAGATGACTGTCATGAGTTTAAAATGCCTTTGAACCTAATGGCTTTGCCATTTAACTCAGCGTTTCACCTCCAAGTGGAAGCTGTTAAAAACCTCAGAGGGCAGAACAATCCAGCTCTGCAGAATTCAAAGGCAATCCAGGTGCTGGGGGGGAAACAGGAGTGGTGAATGCAGAATTTCCTTTAAATCTTTTTCCAGGGCCAGCCCATCAGAGCAAGCTGGGACTGTGTGGTCCAAGGCCACTGAGTTCCTGAGGTTTTGTGGAGGAGTTTGCAGCCCTGGAGCTGCAGGACGGGCTGTCCTGTACAACCCATTCCAGCCAGGAAGTCTGAGTGGAAACCATCCTGAGGACAAGGCTGGCTTGGTGTAAGTCATTTTAGCTGTCTTTATAATGCTCTGAAGGAGGAAATGTTGCTCCTGATGTAGCTCCTGAGGGCTGTTACTCCCAGCAGCCCCACCTGAGCTGAAGGACGGGGTTCCCAGGGGGTGGCTGGTGCCGAGCCGGGAACGCGCCCGCTGGATTTATGGAGCAGAGGGGGGTTCCCAAGGAACTGAGGGAACCAGTCACCTGTATTCCAAGTCAACAGGTGAACAACATGCATTGCAAAGGTCACTTTCCCATAAAACTTGGGTGATGAGGGGGTGTCACTGTCACCTGCCACAACCCTGCATCAAGGGCTGGGACTTCTGGGAGTTCTGCTTCCCTGCACTCCTGCTCTGGGGGAGCTGCAAACCTCCCAGGACCTTCTGAGGCTCTCTGTGCTCAGCTGGAGGCATTTAGTTAGGAAGGTGCTGCCTGAGGCAGGGGTTCTCTGTGCCAGAGCTGAGGGGTCTGACTTACAGCATCACAATCATTTGGGTTGGAAAAGATCTCCAAGATCATCAAGTGCAATCCTTGTCCCCCAGCCCAGAGCACTGAGTGCCACGTGCACTTGTTCCTTGGACACCTCCAGGGATGGGGACTCTACCAGGGCAGCCCCTTCCAATGCCTGACCACCCTTCCCATGATGAAATTCCTCCTGATGTCCCACCTGACCCTCCAGGCAGGGGGTTCATCTCGCCTGAGAAGGGCTGAACCTCACTGGTGACAGACCAACTCACTTGTGCTGGGCTGAGAAGTGTCCCCAGGATGTGCTGCTCCATAGTTACTCATCCCAGGGTTTCTGTCTTGGTCCACTTCCCGAGCTGAGCAAAGGGAACAAGCTCATGTAGCAGTGGCTGGGTGAGTAAATCAGTGCTGGCACTGAACACAGTGCTGTTTGTCACCTCCCCTCTGCTCCTCCCCGAAGAAACACAAGATTCTCACCTTCAGCAAGTCGTGTCTATTAAAATCTGGATGATCACATGAAGGAGCTCAGGTCCTACAATGATAAAATAAATGTCTGCTGCTCTGGAGAAGCCAGTTGGTGACCTTTCCCTCTCAGCTTCCCTGGTGATTCACAGGTTTTATTTTTTGCTAAGTACGAAAGCGTTTTGCCTGGCAAACACTCCTTTGCTGAAGGTGAAAATGAATAAAATAAGCCCAGAGGACCCCAAGGGGAGGGTCAGTCTCTCACAGTTATCACTATTTATAACAGCAGCAGAGAAGGGTGGGGAGCTCTCAGGGGTGCAGGCAGTTCCCTGCCCAGCCCCAGCCCCGTTCCCCAGATAATTCCCTGTGTAATCCATTGTTTAGGGTCCTGGGTTTTCAGCAGGAAGCTCGGGGAACTCTGGGAACTTCGCAGCCTGATTCACCAGCATGATCACTTTAAATGGTAGGTCTACTACTAGAGGGCATTTGGCATTTGACTCTATTAAAAAATTCATCAAGAATTGATACACTGCATTTTTCATTCCAAAAATTGCAATCAGGTAGCAAAGGCTGAGTATTCATAGGAGAGTAATATCTTCTCAGCGTTCATTAATCTGAGTCAGTAATGAACTGCAGGTAAAATGGGGGGATAATTCAGAACAAGTAATTTATTTGGTTATTTTTTCTCATCTTCTCTATTATTAAATATCCATGAACAATTTAATTGACCTTCCTGAATTTTTCATTTCCCTTTCAGAGCTGTTTTTCGTAAATGGTTTGCAGGGCTGCTGAGGGGTCGGTGTCAGGACCTGGGCAGGTTCACCAGAGTTCACCAGGCAGAGCAGTTGGTGGTGGGGGCAGCTGGTCCCTGTGCCCAGAGCAGTACCAGCAGGACAGAGCTCTGCCCACGGAATTAACTCCTTATGTTTCCCCTTCATCTTCCTCACCCAGGTCGTGTCTGATGGGGCAAACACCCGAAGAACAGCTCATTCCTTCCTCCTTACTGTTACCTTGAATATATTTTAAGTTTCTGAGCTGTCTCCTCAATCTCTATCTGGTTTAAGGCTCAATTCCCCAACTTTCTTTCATCCCTTGGTGATGTTTTCAGGGCCTCTGATCTCCTTCCTTATCCTTTGATTCCCTCCATTTAGCTCACAACTACCCTAACATGCAGTAATAAACCAGATTATATTTCTCTGATTAAGTCTCACTGGGACTGAACCCAGCAGAAGGATTATTTCCAATATCTTGATAGTCACATTTCCATTGACCACCCCAGAATATTGGCCCATTCCCAGCTCCCTTCCCCACTTATCCCCAGCCTGGAACCTCATGACCGATTTTTTTCAGCCCAGGTGTGGGATCTGTGTTGTCTCTCTTGAATAACAAGCTTTCTTTCAAGATTATTGCTGCAATGTCAAGCCCTTTTTGAATTTTAATCCCATCCTTCCCCTCCCAGTGCCAGCAGCCGATTTAACGAGCGTGGCCCTCCTTCATCGTGCGAGTCATTAATGAAGAAATTAATAATGTGAGTTCAAGGCAGGTCTCTCAGAAACTTGATTCATCTTTTCATTTTAACAAAACCATTTTCTGGAAAGGAATGGTCTCCCAGCAAGCTTTGTAGGCTGTGTGGATATCCCCAGATGCCATGTTGATAGGAAAGGCTAAAGCCAGGCTGTGAACCTTTGGTGTCCTGAGGGAGGAAATGCATTGGGGTGGTGCAGCCCAGCCAGTGCTGTTTGCTGCTGCCCACACCTTCAGGATCTTGTTGCTTTTACAGGGAGTTTGAGTATTTTTCTGGGAATGGATGGTTTTTGAGCTGGTCTGTAAAATATCCTTTCCTTTTTCTGGAGAGAGACAATTTACAAGGGCCTGGAGTGACAGGACAAGGGGGAATGGTTTCAAATCGATGGAGAGTAGGGTTAGATTAGAGACCAGGAAAAAATCCTTCCCTGGGAGGGTGGTGAGGCCCTGGCACAGGTTGCCCAGAGAAGCTGTGGCTGTCCCATCCCTGGAAGTGTCCAAGGCCAGGTTGGACGGGGCTTGGAGCAACCTGGGCTGGTGGAAGGTGTCCCTGCCCGTGGCAGGGGGTGGAATGGAATGATCTTTCTAGGTCACTCCCCACCGAAACCATCCTGTGAGTCTAAAGACATGTTATTGTCCCCCCATCTTACCCTCTTCATCCTTCCCCAATAATAGTTAAAATTCTGATATTGATTCAGGCAGTCCCTTAAGTATGCAAAGATAAAGCTCATCAGCATAACCAATTTGCAAACATCTAAATTAGCCAGGCACTCTCCCCATTCCCTTTGCAGGAGATTATAAACTTCCCTCTTTGTTAACAGCATTATTGTGCCGACCATCTGCTCTTAGTTAGCCTTTTTCATGAAGATTGAAGCAAGGAAAGCTTATTAAACACTCAGCTTCCTTGGTTAATGGCTTTCCCGCTCCTTTTTCAGCCTTCCTTTATTACTAATGTACTTATGGAATGATATCTTGTTAATTGGCCCACGCTTTGTACCTGACCCCTCCGCCTTCGCTGCCGCACGGCTCCGTGGAGAAAATGCTTGTGGAAGGGTTTGAAACGCTCCAGCTCAGGCCTGAAATTCCCACCTATTAAATCCATGGAGAACAGAGACTCAGTTTTCACCCTTCAGTGGTATTTGTGGCTCAGGTCTCTCACATGAAAGACAAGGTGGTGGCAGCGACCTGACCCTGCTCCCGGGTGGGATCAATGGCAAAAAACCATAAGGGCAACTGTGGGGATTGGAAATGTTTTCAAAAATATGCCATTTGCTCAAATTTCATTAACACTTTCCCCAGGTTCTCCTCTCCTGACTCTCCCTGTTCTCAGTGCATCATCTACATTATTTCTTAGGTCTTTAGAGTTCTCTGGGGATCCCCTCTTACTGGTCCCCAGTCTCCGAGTAAGTGTTCTCTGTCCTTGGTTCTTGTAAAATAGCTGCTGCAGCAAGTTTCACCTTTGTAAGTGTGTGACCTCAAAGGCACAAGAAAAATCCTCCTCAATTACACTGGACAGCTTGTAAACAGATTTCCAAATTATTCCAGCCCTAAGTAAACACACCAGGGCTTGAAAAACCCAGTTGCAGTCCCAGAGCTGTAGATCAATAGAGGCCTCTGGTCTGAATGCGCTTATGGCACAGCAATTTAGATAATAAGATGGGGAACATAATAACATAAAATTTCACTGTTGCAACTTCATTTTTTTTTTGCTCTCTCACCAGAGACTAGGGAAATGAAGAGAGCTCTGATTTGCAAAGCTAAATAAAACAGAAGCGCAGAGGAACCTGGCTGGGCGTGCTGACCTTCTTTTCAGTTTTCAAGCAACTCAAAACTGAATCTTGCTTAGAACTGGTCATTATCCTTGTTTTCTCATGCAGAGCCATTAACCTCTAACTTACTAAAGCAAGCAAACTGTTATTTACTGGTACAAAAAAACTCCCAGCCTTCCTCATTTTCTCCTGAAACATCTGAAAACGGATAAGCTTTGGCAGATCCTAATAGTTCCAACCTGCATAAGGTACTGGGAGAAAATAAAAATGCACACTGCTGGTTACATAATGTGAAATGGCTGAAATGCAGCAGAAATTTGGAATCTATCTAAATTCTTGGGAGCTGGAAAGAGGAGCCTTTGCTGCAGGGAGCTGCCTTTTCTGGGGGGGGGGAGGTCCCCTAATCCCAGCCCTCAGGTAACGGTGCCTGGAGGGAGCTCTGAGTGCTGCAGGGAGCACCAGAATTGGCTCTTGGTGTCAGGCTGCAGGAACCTGTTTCCTGCAGCAAACCAAGCTGGAGAACACTTTGCAGCGGGATCTAACCCCAAATATCCCTCCAGTTTTCCCAGTCTGAAGGAGTGTGTGAGTGTGGTGCAAGGCAAAGGCAGAGGGAGCAGAACAGGAGACAAACATTGTCAGGACTTCCATTAGATTAAATGGGAATAACTGTTCCTTGCAAGCTTGGGCTGGGCAGTTCCATGTAGTAGGTGACAGATGTGTGGCAATGCAGCACCAGCACACACAGGGGGGGATTTTGGGGGTTGTCCTGGGCACAGCCAGGAGTTGAACTCAATCCTTGTGGGTCCCTTCCAACTCAGGAGATTGTGATTCTGTGTCCAGCCCTGGCAGGGTGGAGTCCCCATCCCTGAGGGGTTTAAAGGCCCCGTGGATGGTACCCTTGGGGACAGGGGGTAATGGTGGGCAGGGCAGTGCTGAGGGAACAGTTGGACTCGATGATCTCAGAGGGCTTTTCCAACCTAAACATCTGTGTGGTGCCTCCTCATTGCTCTCCAGGTAGCCCAGTTTCCAGGGAGAACAATCCCCATCTTCCAATCCAAACTGCGTGAAGGACGGCGGAACAGGAGGAACTGGAGACCAAAGGTACAATTTGGAGCTGCAGCTCCCACAAGAAATCTTTACTTCCAGCTCTGCACATCTCCAGCCAGTTGTAGCTGTTCTTCTCCCCAGCTCTTTCTTTGTAACTCTTTGGTTGAGAAGAAGAAATGAAAAGCTCAGCCTGGAGTCTCTAAGTGTGAGTCAGTCGCCTACAGGCAGAGTGTTCCTGGTCCACTGCTGTTTGAGGGGACTGGAGTTTCCAGCCTGTTTCAAATGTAGAAGTTCTGGCAACAACTGCAGCCAGTGCACTGCAAACTCCTGCAGCAGGTGAGCAGCATTTAGGAGGCTCTGAGAAACCAGAGAAATCAGGTTGTGTTTTTTAAGCAAGTCTCTTTTTTGACAGAGGATTGAAATATCAAGCCAATTAAAATGCCAAGGAATTTTCAAAACACAGACTTAACAGAGAAAATATGACTTTAGCAGCAGACGATGTAAGCAAATAACAAAATTTTGAGTGCTGGCACCAGCTAAAAGTAGTTTATAAATGATGGGTTTTTTTCTTTTCATCCATTCCTTCAAGCAGTCACTCAATGAAAATGTAACTTCCAGATCAGTGAGTAAATGGTTTAAGGTCTGTCCGTGGTGGTGAGGAGGCCCAGCTCTGCAATGGGAGCGTTCATGCTCCAATACATCATGGTATTTTCTGATATATAAACTGAAGAGCAAAAAGACAGATTGTGGTCTAAAGGTCAGGATAATAAAATAGCAGGATTTACTGATTCCCCTCAGAGTTTATGATCCGAGGAAGATCTCTTGTTTCAATTGATAAGAGTTCCAAAAAGCTGTATTAAACTTGGAGGGAAGAGGAGCCACTCCAGGGTTACAACTGGTGTGATCCACTCCCCGCCTGCCTCCAGCTCCCGACAAATAATTAACCCAAGACTGTATTTTATGTTTTTTTTGAGGCAGCTCATTCAGGGTCAGAAGGAAAATTAGTTTTCCTCCTCCCCACAGTCTTTTCCTGGTGTTATTTACAGGCAGTGCAGTTTGCCACCTCCCTCCCAGCAGCCCTGGGAAATGCCACCGTGGGCGCCCAGGCTGTGACGAGGCACGTCCTGTGCCAGACGAACGTCGTGGAGCCCCAACAGCAGAAATGCTACTGGTTTGTCTCTTGCCCTTCTCACCCTGGGAAAATAAAGACCTTTGAGGTTTTTTTTTCAGTTGCTGAATTGGAAACTGTTAAGTTGTGCTGAGGCGTTGCTCAAAGCAGGAGGAAAAAAAAATGGTTGGAAAAGCAGTTTGCTCGATAATCACGCGAGCTGGAACTGCCTGTTCTCTGCAGCCCAAGCGGCCACCAGCCATCAAGAATGTTTTTTTCTCCTGAAGGTCAATAAAAAAAAACTCACCTTTTTTCAGCTTTTAGTTTTATACCATATTGGAAAAGCTGAATCATGTTTTAGTTCAAAAAAATCTCATTTGAAGTCTTTTGAGAGGGGCTTAAAGCTTCCTTACACCCCCTTGCTACAGAGCCTGGGTTTTTATCACATTTATGCTGCTGGAGTGCCTCTGTTCAAGGCATGTTTCTTCAGGTGCAGGGGCTGCAAGGAAAATCAGAATGATTTTCTTGTTTCCCTCGCTGCCAATGTTTTTACAGAGCTGTTGAACTGCACTTGCTGGGTTTTACCCTGACACTTTCATTTGGAGGCAATCTGATCTGCTCTGACTGGAGATTTTAGAGTGGAAGTCCCAGTGCACAGCAGAAACAAGGCATAAATTTCATCATTCATGACCCATTATCAGTTTTTTTTTTTTAATCTGCCACTTTAGAACCCGTGTGTTGTTCCACTCCAGGTGTTTTAACAGCTCATTTTGCTTTGGCTGACATTGCTGTGTCACGGTTCATGTCTCCTCTGACATGAAGCTATCAGGTTCTTCCATTTACTCCTCCATTTTGCCCCTGCTTACAAATGAGGTTTAGAGAAGCTCAAACCTTTCTGTGTCTGAGGTTTCTTGCTTGAGCAGTGTTGCCCTTTGCATTTTATAATTGCTGATGTAGTTTCAGTCGAGGGGCTGAACATCTCTGTAAAGTACTGAAGAATGACTACTTTAAATAAATACTAGAAAGTAAAAGCTGTTTAAAATGCATCAATGGGCCTTTCACAGACCTTTAAATTCCTGTAAAATGAGAATGTCTCAAAATGTCCCAGTGCTTCTGTTCTCTCCCAGGATGCTTTGCCAGCTTGGCTTCAAAACTGGGCCAGGATTTGGCCTGTCTATGGTTTTTTGGTGTTCATCGTGTTTCTGATGTGTCACCTGCCCTTCCCACGCTCTGACAGAACCAGGACAAGAGGAAAGCAGGTACCCCAAGGCCAGGCTGGCAGCTCTGCTGGTGCCTTCTCCAGGCAGCACAAAAACTGGAGGTGTCACTGTCTGCATTAATATCTCCTCATCCCTGTGCGAGATCATCTGGTGCTTTTCATAAAATTCACATATATTTTATTTTAAACAGTGACAGAAGCATGTTTTCCTGTCTTTACCCCCACAGATCTCGCTGGAGGGGGAGCAGAGTGGTGCCCCCTCTCTGAGTGATGCTCCGTGACACGGGGGGAGAGCAAAGGCAGCACTTTGTCACTGCCGAGTGAGTCACTGCCGGGGTCCCTCCCCACTGCAGCTCCCTCCAGAGGGAGGGTGTTAGTCAGGCAGCCCAGCCCACGGCGGCGACTGGGAGCACTGGGCGGGGGAATGGGAATGGCTGACGTCACCCCAGGATGCTCCCAACAGTAAACAGCTTCCCTGCCTTGAGCGTGGCCACGTCTCTACGGGTTGGGTGCTGGAAATGACTCACCCAGGAGAGAGTTGTGCCTGTGAATGGTCACCCAAGCTCTATGTTGGGTAGGAGCTCATCCAAGCTGGGCTGGGTCCCAGCAGAGCTGAACTGGGGCCAGCCCTGGTACCTGTGGTGAGAGGTGAGAGATTGCTTGGTCCCACTGACACCATCACAAAGTACCATGTGAGAGAGCTCTGACCCCCCATTTTCATAGAATCATGGAGTGATTTGGGTTGGAAGGGACCTTAAAGCTCATCCAGTTCCACCCCTGACACAGGCAGGGGCACCTTCCACTAGCCCAGGTTGCTTTTTCATGCCATGCTTCAAATCACAAAGGAGTTATACTGTGATTGAATTAACAATAATTTTATTATGAATTATGCATATTATACACATTGTCTCTTTTGCCATTTCTTCATTTTATTTCAGTTATGTGAATAACCTGTTTTCTGACAGAATTTGATTATCTTGTTTGTTTACAGCTGGCTTTGACTGCACTGCTGGTGGGTTTGCTCTGTGAATTAGATATCACTGAGATATACAAGTGCTGCTCTAACCAGGTAGTTCTGCCTGTGACAGAGGAGTGGGAACATAGTGGAGTTTCAGTGTTCTATTATAACTCCATTATATATTACTTATATGGTACCTGTCTGTGGGTAATATATTTATTTTATTCCCTGGCAATTCTGAATTGCCTAGGGGGAAAAAAAGCTTTGTTTAAACAAAAAATGATAAAAAATTGTCATTTTATCCCAGAATCAACAAAGTAGCCAATTTGACCCCACGTTACACATTTCTTTTTAGTTGCTATGTAATTTACTATATTTAACGTGGGATAGCATTCAACGTGAAATATTTGACACAAAGTATTTTGATGAGAAAGAAATGTTGCTTAAGCACTGAAGAATTAAGACAACTTGTGGAAGTTGATGGACAGTTGTGAAGTGTTTGTCAGCCTGAAACTGTGTTTTTTCCAAAAGGAGAAGTTCTTTAACTTTTGTGCAGCTCAAGGTCAGCCCCAGCCACACACGTCCACCCTGCTGAGCATTTGGGCACGTTGGGCAGATTTATGTTCTGAAGGGAAGAAATTTATCCTCAGTGCCTGAACTCCCTAAAATGTAGTAAATAGTAACCCCGAAAGTGGAGCTCCTGGTGCAGCCCCGGAGGTGTGAGACGTGATTTCCTTCCACCACCACCCCCAGCCAGAGGTTTTTTTCAATTTGTCATCAGAACATTACTGTAGTTCCATGTTCTGTTTATGATCATGGAATCCCACAGTGGTTTGCTTTGGAAGGGACCTTAAAGCCCATCCAGTGCCACCCCCTGCCATGGGCAGGGACACCTTCCACTAGCCCAGGTTGCTCCAAGCCCCGTCCAACCTGGCCTTGGACACTTCCAGGGGTGGGGCAGCCACAGCTTCTCTGGGCAATGAGGAGATTCTTGGCTTTCCTTTCTCTCCAGGTAGATTTGAACCTTATTTCTCCTTTTTCAGCTGAGCCTCCTCAATGCAAACGAATACATTTGTGTGACTTCATCATCCCAGGAGCTCTGACATCATCTCTCAGCTGCCCAGAATTCCAACAGTCCCTTTTTGTTGGCTGTGGATCTTCACCCAATGTGCCAGCAAGAGCTGCTGTGGGGACAGGACGTCCAGCCCGTGGATGTGGTGCTCTGAAGAACCACCATTAAACATGCAGCACCTTCTGCTCTTCCCTAGTGGTTGGGAGGAGCAGGGACGTGGTTGGAAGGAAAGAAGGAGGAGGATGGAGATCAGAGCATTTCCAGTTTCCAGGCAGGTACTTCCAAGGGGCAGCAAGCCCTGCCCAGCCCTCCCAGCTCTGCCCTCCCAGCCCTGCCCTGTGCTCCATCAGCTCACCTGATGCAAGGCAAGACAGAGAGTACTTTGCTTACCTCCTCAGGTGGGTGAGATCATTAGCTCCTGGATAAGATGGTTATGCTGTAATTTGTTGCTGCATATTCTACATGTTTTAGACCAGTTGATGACCTTTAAAAGGAATTAATTTTTTTTATATATATTTTTCAGTGCTTAGGTATTTTAATCTGTTCTTTACATTTCCTTTTAGGACCATATTTAAATTTTTTAAATATTTAATTTAAAGCCCACCTCTGCGTGCCTTAATACGAAGCTCTCATTTGATTTCATTTTATATCTGTGATATAAATCTTTGCTCCTTATTTTAGCTTTGTCTGTAATGCAACCACTGAGGCAAATGCTAAAGATGTCTCTGATTTTCTGTCAGGATCAGGATTTTCACAGAATTCAGAGTAAGGCAATGCTTCTTCAGTCTTGTTCTCACATTTTAAGAATAAAAGTCAATGAAATGCCACTACAGATATATTTTTTTGGTGCTGCAAATTGCATTTTGATGAATCTCCACTCCTTCAGCACTGCCAGGAAGCCTCCCTTGTTGCTTCTAGCAAGAATTGTCATGGTGATGCATTCTGTTGACCACATTTTTGAAACACAGATTGTTTCTAATTTTGTTTCTCCAATTTACTCTGTGCTGCAATATCTCTGGTTCTCTCTCTCACTCTCTGTTGTTTTGAAGATTTCTGTCACGACAGATTATAAATACCCCCCTGGTGGGCTCTGCCCTCTCACCTTCACATCACAGAATGTGCTGGCTGAGATTCCCTCCTGCCTCCTCCCTCCGTGGGTTTGGGCTGTGGCTCCAGCACCAAACCACGATGGTTTTGGTCGAGCTGGCCTTGTCCCCACCCAGATGCCAGAGGGCACCTCACCTCCTGCTCCCAGAGCACTCGGCTGGCTGGGGAAGGGTCTGGAGGGTCAGTCCTGTGAGGAGCAGCTGAGGGAGCTGGGGGGGCTCAACCTGGAGAAAAGGAGACTCAGGGGGGACCTTCTGGCTCTGCAACCCCCTGACAGGAGGGGGGAGCTGGGGGGGGTCGGGCTCTGCTCCCAGGGAACAAGGGACAGGAGGAGAGGGAACGGCCTCAGGCTGTGCCAGGGGAGGCTCAGGTGGGACATCAGGAGGAATTTCTCCCTGGAAAGGGTGGTCAGGCCCTGGCAGGGGCTGCCCAGGGAGGTTTGGAGTGCCCAGCCCTGGAGGTGTCCCAGGAAGGCCTGGCTGTGGCACTGAGTGCTCTGGGCTGGGGACAAGGTGGGGATGGGGCACAGGGGAATCCATGGGCTGGGAGGGCTTTTCCAACCTAAATCTTTCTGTGATTCTGTGACTGTAAAGGGTCCCTGTGTGCTCTTCTTGCAGGAGGGTGACTTCTTGCAGCCTCTACAGAAGATGTACTTCAGCTATTGAATTGCTCTCTGAATGTAGGAGAAGAATGGGAAAAACTACCAGGCCGTGGCGTGCAGGCTCGTTAGCCTTCCATGGCTAATTGTGCCTCTGTGGGAGAGGCCAGGCAGTGGCCTGAAGAGCACTCAGCCCTCAGAAAGGCTGGCAAGCTCTTAACTGAGCTGAGAGCTCCACGAAGAAATTAAATTTGGCAGTGAAAGTGCAGTACTTAGGTTAGTCTCAAGTAGTCTCGAGATATAAAAACGTTTCTGTGGGAGTTCTTGGCTGAGCGTGAAGGCTGAGAGAGGAGTCCAGCAGCCTGTGGAGTGCTGCTGCTTTATTTGTTTCATCCTTGTGTTGATGGTTTTAAGAGGCCTGAATTTATGTCCAAGCATTTATTGTGCATGCCTGGAGGAGCAGGGGCCAGTTCTCCTGTGGTGCTGGTCCCTCTGGGGCTGGTGATGCGGTCTGGGGGCTCCTGCTCTTTCTGCTTAGGAGCTGAGAACAAAGCCTTAAATGCAGAGGGAAACTGGGGAAACTGGGTGCTCTGGGTATTAAATTAGCAGAACTTCTGTTGGTGCTTCTGGATTCCTCCTCCACAAACCTGGCTCAGCCCCAGACCCCTGGGATGGAGCATTTGCCATCCTGTCCTGACAGCTGGGACAGATGGGGCAGGGACATTCCTGGGCACTGTGACATGGAATCTCAGGATGGTTTGGGCTGGAAGGGACTTTAAAGCCCATCTCATTCCACCCGCTACCACGGGCAGAGACACCTTCTGCTAGCCCAGGTTGCTCCAAGCCCTGTCCAACCTGGCCTTGGACACTTCCAGGGATGGGGGCAGCCACAGCTCTCCAGGGGAGATCTGGATATAACGTGCTGCAGTAAAACAGGCAGAGGAGGAGAAATCCTGTGATTCCAAGCCTCTACCATCTCCAGGCAGTCCTCCCAACTCCCGAGGATGGTTGTTTGGATGGGGTGGTTCTAGTTTGGTTGATTTCAGAGAACAGGTCAATCAGATCCTCCAGGCTCCAGGGAGGAGCCGCCGGGTGTGACCATGAGAGCAGGGGATGGGCTGGGGTGACACTCAGGTCCCCAGATGTGTGAGCACAGTCCTGGGGATGGGGACAGGGAGCAAGGGGCAATTTGGGCAGCTTCCCATGGCTCTAATCTGCTTTTAACATCCATGTCTCCACAGGGCTGATGGAGGGACGTGCAGTTTCCAGCCGTGGACAGAAATAGGAAAGCACCTTGGACAGCGTTTGTGGGTGTTGCTTAGAAAAAACCTGCTTTATTTCTGGGTAGAGAATGTTATTTCTTCCCTTCCTAATCTCCAAAGGCAAAGCTGTCGGAGCTTTTCAAATAATAAACCCAAGCATATTTTGCATATTATATACCCAAGAATATTATGTTTTCTTCTGTTTTTCAAGAAATAACAAATTGAATTTAAGGAATGCTGCTTGGTTTGGCACAGTTTCACACAGACCATTCTGAAGGAAAGAAAATCTTTCAAGGAGAAGAGGAAGATGCTGAAAGCTGCTGGGTCCTGCTTCCCATGTGCACATCCAGTGGTGTCCTGGCTCAGAGATCTGCAGGAGACAAACCCAGGGAGTCAGAAAGGTTGAGCTCCACCTGCACTACAGGTAATGGCAGGCTATATTGAAACAGGAATATTTTCTGTTTAAATAGAAAATTTAAAGAGAAACCAAAGATTATGTGGGAGCACTAAGGCTTGGAAGTCATCTCAATTGAAACTCGGCTCATCCCAAGGGTGAGGAACAAGCAAAGGACATGAGGAGCAAAGTCCAGGATATGGAGGGAAATATACTGGATTTCAGCAAAAGTCTTGATTTAGAAGAGGTGGCAATTCCATATATTTTATGCAAATTTCACGAAGTTTTTTAAAAAGTTACAAGTTTTGGCTTTGGCTTGAAAGGAATGTGAATGACTCCATCATTAATGAACAGCCTTGTTTGCCACAAACGAGTCTGGAGGAGCTTTATGTGCCCTGAACTCCAGCTCAGGAACGCTGGCACAGAGGGCTGTCATTCCCTGCTATTGCAGGAGCAAAGTCATCTCGCTGGGATCTGATGATTCCGTGGCTGCATTCCCGATTTTTTCCATCCCAGTGAACGCTGTGCCTTTATGCAAAACCACACATCCTTTATAGGAGCAGTGAAAATGCTGCAAAGCACCCCGTGAGAGCAGGAACACCCTGCTGGAGCCACTGCCCAGCCATGGGAGCGATGGCAGCATTCCCCACTGGAGAATGAGGGAGCTGGGGGTGCTTGAGCAGAAAAGCTGAATTTCCAGCTCGCAGGGAGAGGAGGCAGGGCTGGGCTGGGCTGTCATGGCAACGAGCAGGGCACAGATATCTGCACCCCACGGGCCTCACTGACTGCTGGATGTGCCACTCACAGTGGGTTGGGACCTCCACCAGGCTGGAGACAATGTCCCTCACACAGCCAGGGCCTGTCCTGGCAGCCACCCTGGGGCTGGTCACTGAAGAGGAGAGGTAAAAATACCTGGAGGGGGTTGCTCCTGATTCATGATCAGCCATAACCTTCCATCGCCACCACCACATATTGACAAACTCCTTGAATCGGGTGTTGTTGATGGTGGGGGATCATATTCCAGAGGTTCCCCGCCCAGGCTCCTCCTCAGATCCCTCTGCGGCTGTGTCCAGCTGTGCCCAGCTGTGCCCCAGCCCAGGGACCCCTCACCATTCCCAGCTGGCATCACATTGACCCCCAGGGAGCTGAAGGAGCTGCTGGGACAAATCCTGGCTGCTGCCAAGGCAAACATGAGCCAGGGCAGCCCCAGAGCTGCCAGGCAGCAGCCTCAGCGTGTGGGGAGGGCTGGAAATCCCTGCAAAAGGGAAATTAAGTGACAGTTAAGTTCCTTGGAAGTGCTGGCTTTGAACCTCGGTCCTTTGTTCTGCTGAACTCTGCTAATTCAATGATAGCATCAGGTACTCCTTTAAAACCTGGTTTGTGAACAGCTGGGATCAAAATAATCATGAGTGACAGTTTTTTACATGTGGCACATGTTTGGGCAATTTGTGGATGTGAAAACTTTTTGAGCAAGAATGACTCAAGTTAAAAATATTGAAATATTTGAGCAGTTGAATAACTGTCATTATTTTTCTCTGACCTTGTTAAGAAAAGGTTTTACATGCATTACTTTTTTAAAGAAATGTAAGTGTTTTGCTGAGGAAATCATCTCAAATATGTACCACTGGTGAGCTGTGAGACCTGTCTCCAAATCCTCCACACCCCGTTTTTAAAGTTGTTTGTTAATTTAGTTTGAAGTTATTTACCAACAAGAAGAGATGTTTTAGCAAACTTGTGGGTATTGACAGGGAAGGTTTCCACCTCTTTGGGTTTTACGTCTAAGCTGTGTTTTACTTGGATAATCCCCCACTATTTTTCCCTGTGTTGTCCTAGAAAACATCCCTGCTTTCTGTTGGGTCCTTGTTTCATGGTTTGGATTTTCTCACCTGCCTTCACGTTATGAAGGAATTGATGAAAAAATGTCAATATTTTAATTGCTTAAAGAGAAGGATATGAGGCTTATTAGGAGATATTTAGCACTAGTGGAGATGGTTTTTATTTGATAGATGTTTCTATTACTCTGTAAAAAAATCCTGTTTGAGATGTGTAACTGCAGAGTGTGAAGAACTAATTCACACCGTGATAAAATAGTTATGGAAATGAGCTGGGGAGAGATCATTGCTCTGAAAGATTACTTGGGAATGGCATCAATCACCAGGATCAGATAATGAAGCCCCATTCCTGCACTGGGAAAGCAAAGCTGTGGTCCCTCATATTTTGAGCACAGAGAGGGGATTTACCAGCTTCCTGCAGGGATTTTACATCTGCTATAAATAGATGTCACAAATATTATTTTGCAGTTGGATTTGCCATTGTGCAGCACGGGCAAATTATTGGTTACCTGGCAAAGCTCACTGCTCTGTAAAGGGCAGAACAACAACCAAAAACCCCAGAAATTTTGCACTTAATTAAAAATAATATAAATAGTATTTTTAAAATGGAACATGTGTGTGGTATGCAATGAGTAAATTAGTAACTCTGAGACATATAAATACCATAGAATCACAGAATGCATGAAGGGACTTTAAAGCCCATCCAGTGCCACCCCCTGCCATGGGCAGGGACACCTCCCATTGTCCCAGGTTGCTCCAAGCCCCGTCCAACCTGGCCTTGGGCATTCCAGGGCTGGGGTTCAGTAAGTGCAGGTGGATGATGTTTTTGGGGAAAGAGCCCAGGCAGTCCCAGAGCTCTGGGAGCAGCCTTGGGACACCCACTGAGCACCTGAGAGGAGCTTGCACTGCAGAGGGGGGGAAGCAGGGTTCAAATTGCCAATGAAATCTAAAAACCCAGCTGAAATGGCAAATTTCCTGCAAGTGACATCCCTGTTCCAGAATTCCTGGGACACAAGACCTGCCTTCTACGTGTAAGTTGTGATTTTTAGCAGGAGTGCTTTGGGGAGTCCTCAGTGATGTCTGTCCAGGAAAAAGGTGCAGACAGCAAAGCTCATTTAGATGTGTGTGTGTAAATATATAAACCTGAGACTGAGGTTTGATCCCATGGAGAACTCTCCCCTGGACCATCCTGTGACAGCACAAGCCATGATGCTGCTGTCATCCTGTCAGCAAGGATCATAAAAAAACCAAATCTCTAATTTTTCAACTTTCTTTTGTCTTTATTGCAGTATATCAACAACTGTTCAAGAGTCCCAACCCCAGCATTTGTTTAAGCATTGGGACAGTTATATATATATATATATATATATATATATATATACAGTCTTGCTGTCATCTTTTGTGCATACCCTTAAAAACTGGGCTGAAGATCGGTAGGAGGAACAGAAGCTGAGCTGATCTAAGCCCCTGGTGGAAGCTCTGGTGTTAAACACATTTGCTCTGGGGTGCTGTTGTTTTTGAAGGATGCCTTACCCAGCCAGGGGACCATGTCCCTTTAGACTTCCACACCTCACTGAACAAAGATTAGACGGAAAAGTCCTGGAGCCTGACCCTCTTTTTGCTTTGGCACATCCATCTTTTCCCATGAGCCAAAGCAAAACTTGCTTCATTTTTTTCCTGACAAGGGCAAAAGTTCTGAGTTGCCCGTGAGGACCAGCAGGACTTTTCCCTATGGATGGGCAGGGAGGCTGCCCCTCTCCAGCCATGGGGCTGTGCTGATTCCATGGCTCCAGCAGCTCAGAGGGTCATTCTCTGCCAGGACATTGCCCTCAGAGGCAGCAGCAGGAGCTGTGGCTGGAGGGATCTGCAGGGGGATCCTGCCTGTGCCTGTGGGTTCTGGGGAGGATAAAACTGGGTAGAACTCCCCTCCTCCTCAGGCTGGTGGAAAATACACTCCTGTTTGGAGATTTAGATGGGATATTGGGGAGATATTCTTTACAATGATGGTGGTGAGGCCCTGGCACAGGTTGCCCAGAGAAGCTGTGGCTGCCCCTGGATCCCTGGAAGTGTCCAAGGCCAGGTTGGATGGGGTTTGGAGCAACCTGGGCTAGTGGAAGGTGTCCCTGCCCATGGCAGGGGGTGGAACTGGATGAGCTTTAAGGTTCCTTCCAGCCCAAACCAGTCTGTGATTCTATGAAATATTTGACTATGGGTTTAATTAGCTAAACCTCTCCAGATGTACAGAGAAGGAGTTTTTCCTGGTTTTTCCCCTCCCTCCCTGCCCTGCTGGGGGGACAGTGAGCCCTGAGAACAGGCTCCTCAGACTGGCCCTTTGATTTGCATGCAGAATTATTTGCTCACGTCACTGAAGAATAAGTTTCCACAGCAAGGAGTTGTGCTGGCTCACATTTCCTCTGCAGACTGTTTCAGATGGAAAACAAGGAAGATGATCTAAATTGGAGGTAATAGGCTGGACTGTGGGATGCAGGAAGATTACAGATGCACCTTGAACCTGCAGGACTAATGACTTTGTTCGTGCATCTGCAAAATGCTCACCTGACTTCTGCCTGGGAGAGCTGCTCCAGCCCTGTGCAATGAAATCACAGATATTTCACCTTCAGGATCCTCTAATACCTTGTTCATGGTTAACAAGAGGGCTAAAGTAATGTTCCTTTGCAAGCTGGGAGAAGTTTGGCCTGAGATCTGAGAGAACTGCATGGGAAGCCCATGATTTCTTTACCCACTGTATAAGTAGAATCCATGATGAAGTTGTTAAAATTACAGGCAGGAATATGTTCCTCTTCAGTCTTTTTTTTTTAAAGGTAGCTGAAGTTTAATATTTAAACTTTTGAGTACCTTGCAAAATTTAGACTTTGCTTTTGAAGGCAGGGGGTAGGGGGGATCCCAGGATCCCAGAATCCCAGAATGCAGATGGCCATCAGGAAAGCCAAGGCAGTCCTATGATTAAATCCCAAATCCCAAATCTGCTGCCTCCTGGTCTGGATGGGGGCATCTCCCTGTGCCTGGAAACATGTCCCATCATGTTTGGCCATGGGGGTTATTGATAACTTGCTGGTTTAGCTCTGTTATTGATGGCAGGCACTGCTCTGCTGTGACTCCAACCACACACACGCAGCAGGACGAGGCCCGGCTTCAGGTGTCTTGCAAATACAGATGAGGTAAGAAAAGCCATAAAAGCTTCAGAGGCCTCTTAATTTTTCCCCTTTGAATCATCTGTCATAAAATCTCGTAGGAGATGGGCTGTGCTCACTCAGAGGTAAAGCTAATGTGCTCTTTGATGCTGTTGTTTACGAAATCTCTGACTTATTAGCAATAAATCCAGGGGCTGTGGTCGGCCTGGCAGAGCTGAGCTTTCTGCCAGCCTGTGCATTGGAGGTGGTGCTTGAGAAATGCTGCCCTTGGCTCTGGGAAATGCAGGAAGCACTACAAGTGGTTGGGTCTGTGCTGGAGGAGAGGAATAACCAAAATACCCCGGATTTTGGGAGACAGTCTAGCAAAACAAAGCAGGGACGCGCTGCTGCTGTGCAGCTCCTGCCAAGGATGAGCTGAAACCAAACTGGCACAAACACCAGGCAGGAATTTTTTTTTTTTTTTTTTTTTTTCAAAACCTCCACTCTTTGGGTGTAAAAACATAGAGGATCTATTTTTTTCTTGCTGTGTTTAACTGCTCCTGGGATGTGTCAGGCTGCTCCTGGGCGTGTGACGCCTTCCCCAGCGCGGGCTGAGGTGTGAGCCTGAGCTCGCCCTTCATTCACTGAGGCAAACAGGGGCACGGGGTTTTTTCCTACAGAAATCTGCTTTTGCTGCTCGTGACTTTTTCCCAGCAAAATTTAATAACTGTGCAATGTACCTGGAGCTACAAGGGGTGGATTGAGCAATCAAATCTGGTTGAAGTCTTCTGGGGAGGGAGGGAAGGGCCGTGCACGTCGCTGAGCTGAGACAGCCTGAACAAGTAAATCAGGGATTTTCTTCACTTGTTGCCAACCAGGCAGGTTTTGGCAGCTCTTCAGCATCCCCTTGGTGTGGGGTAAGGGGAGGGGGTGTCCAGCCCCAGCAGTGGATATTCTCTTCTTGTGCAAAACCCAAGAGAATTAGCATTGGAACACCATACCTGACATTGAAGGGACTCTCAGTCTGCACCAACTGTACTCCTTGAGTTCTCATTTGGGAATAAAAAGTATAAATTGGATGACAAATAGTGATTCATTCTCAAAAAAAGTCATTCTTTTCTTAATTCAACTCTTGGAATTTTCACTTAATATCTGAACTCCACGGTCTGATCCATCTCCGATTCATTCCTTGTCTAGTGGGTTTTATTAACTGCAACACCCTCAGTAGTTGTTTTGTTTAGGTAATAGAGGACAATTCAGCCTGAAGAAAACTAATTTTCCTCTTTCACGTGGTTTTGGTTTTCTTTTTTTTGTTCCTTGTATTTTTTAAATGAATTCCAGAAAATAGCTGTGACAATATGGGAAGAGAAAGACTGAAGTAAACATTGATTTTTACAGTGTAATAATTTATGGTACCAACTTAATAAGTGGTGTGACACGAGCAGTTCACCATCCATTTATCATGAGTTGATACTTTGATTCCGGAATTTTTAACACCACTGCTCGCTGTGACATTATAAAGGACCTGCCAACATTCCCATTAAAACCATGAGATTTTAGGAGTTCTGCTTCAGCTCTAAATATCAGTATTTGGACTCCATGAATTATTATGCAGAGTAACAACCTCTGAATGACTTGTTCCAGCAACTATAAAAAAAATTAAGCCTTTGACATTTTTGAACTTCAGGAGGACATCTTCCCCTTTCCAGAAGAAAAGCCTTATGGATGCTTTTCATTATGCCCACCATAAAAAGTTTACAAACTCAGAGACAGCTCCTGAGCTAAAATAAATCACTTTAATTCCACAGATGGCAAGGAGGAGACAGCAATTTACATTAAAAGGTTCTGATGAGAGTTGTCTCGAGCTGTAGTTTGCTGGCATAATGGCTCCAGGCTAATCACACTCCCTTCCAGGAGCCATGCTGGGGTTACACAAGGGCCAAAAATAGCAGCTGAGCTCCATGGCTGCTCTCACTGCCCCTCTCAAGGACTTCCCAGCCCGTTTTGGTCAGTGTGGAGGTCACAGCAGAGCCTGGTGACTGCCACCCTTTTGGCTGGGCTGCAGATAAGAATGTCAAGTCAGATTATTTCTGCTTCTCCCATCGCTTTCTCCTGACTCCAAAAGTGCTCTGGAGCAAATAAAGCCCTGATGGTCCCTCCCTGCTGCCTCCACGTGCCCCCTGTGGGGAGCCTGTCAGTGGAGTGACAATGCAGAAACTTGTTTCAAAGGGTTATGATGGATGTCCAGGTTCTCCAGACTTGCTTTTCCCAGTGAAATCCACTTCCATAATAATTCCAACCACATGTCTGGGTTAGGGACCAGGCTTTTTGAAGGCTTCAGCTTTTGCAGAATGTCGCTGGGACACAGTCCTGTGAGTTCAGCGTTGGTTTGTCACAGAATCATGGAATTGTTAAGGCTGGAAGAGACCTCTGACATCAAATCCAACTGTTGCTCATCAAGTCCAACTGTTTGCAGCTGTGGACACCCTCAGAGCTGGGGGGTTTGGCTTGGGGAAGTGTGTATGTGTGGGGGATGTTCTCACCCAATGTTTGCTTATTAATCACAATGCACAGTTTGTTTTCACAGAATCACCTGTGGGAGAAGATGTGCTCCTTGTGTCCACAGCAGCCTGCAGGACTGTCCCTAACGAGGGACCAGGATGGTCCCCACCCCTGGGGGGCCCGTGGTGGGTAATTGGCTCCTCTCACTCTGGGGGAAGAGCTGCTGTGGGTACAAACTACTCCTGCAAAAACAGGGCATTCCTCAACATCCAAAGTGGTTTAGAGCACAGTCTGTGCCTGAAATGTTTTTCAATTTAGCAGGAAATCCGTGTCCTCAGTTCCATTCTTTCTGGAAAATACAGAAATACCTCTAATGACTGAGGACTCTAAGGGCTCCACCTCCTGGGTCTGTTGGTTCAAGAACCCCTAAAAAGAGAGATTTAGAAAACGGAGCTTGTGGATAATGGGATAAAGTGATGAAAAGTAAGTTAACTGATCTGCTAAATTCTATTTGTATCCACGGTTTCTAAGGAATTGCATTAAAAAGGGTTTGTGATTGTGTTTAACTTGGGTTGTAAGGATTTAATGTACCGTCTACAAGTCGTTAAACACTTTTGTTGTGACATTTGATCTCCACTTTGATACTTTATTACCACAGATCACTTGGAAATGGGAAAGGGACCAGCGAAATTTGAAACCAAATTACAGTTTGTTGGTTTTTTTTCAGGAACTAGCTCATTTTAAACCCTTTTTTAGTAAGAAGTAATGACTTGCTTTATTTAGAGACTATTTAAAATGCTCTCGAGGTATCTATTGAATATCTTGACATAACAGATAAATCAGTGGCAGCCTCAAAATTAGTTCTGCACTGTTATAGATTCCAATATGTTCTATTATGGTGCACGTTATACAGCCCTTGTTCAGTGCACATTAGAGGAAGAGGGAGAGTCTGTTCTCAAAGCTGTTTCTAACAAAAGATCATTCCTACCCCTGAAAACCTGCCAGGATTTGGCTTTGAAGCACGAAGTTGGTTTATTTGTGTGTCTGTGGATGGTCTCTGATAGGCAGAAGATGATGGGTTTTATGGTGTTTGTCTACTCAGGTGTTGTAAATGCATTATTTATATATCCAAAAGTAATCAGGGGAGAGGTGGATGTTCATCCGGACTTTAAAAATAATTCAACTGACCTAATTCCTGTCAAAAATAATTATTATAAAAACTGCACTCCCTAAGTAACTGTTTCAAGATGGAAAACTGGGCACCAGGGTGTGGGTGCTGGAGCTGCTCCAGGTGACCCAGGGCTGGTGCTGGGATAGGATTTGCTCTGTGGTACCAGAAGCTTTAAGCTGCTTTCTTAGTAAGCTCAAATATGCATTTTTAACCCAGCCAGCTACTGTCATGCATTCCCAAATTAAGCAGGTCCTTACTGGAATAAATGGATGACTCTCCATCACAATTGTTTGCTTTAACTTATCGCTGCTGCTGCTCCCCTTGTCCTGCTTGTGATTCCTCAGGCATCTATTCCAGCCTCTGGTGAGATTCCTCATCCTAAAGAAAGGACTTTACAGCCTTTGGAGTGGCAGTGACCTGCTCAGGGGGTGGTTTTTCTCCCCAGTGAACACAACCATGGGCATTCACTGAAACCTTCCCCAAACGGTGTTTGTCCAACAGCTGCATCTTTGCTTCCCAGAACAGTTTTGTTTCAAACTGAAATCAGGAAACTTCACTCTTTGAGCAGATCTGTGGGGCTGAGTCAAGCCAGATGACTTGGGGAGGAATTCACAAGTGCCCTGTGGTGTTTGCTGGTAGAGAACATGGGTTATGTTATGTTAAAATAAAGAGGGAAATGAGAGCAATGGGGAGGGTGGCCAGGCTGTCCCTGGGGTGATGGCAAACACTGGAGTGTCAGGCTCTCCTGTCTGCTTAACCACCAAAAATAGGGAATATTTTATCTATTTTGGCCTTGGACCTTGTTATTCAGGGGAACATACAATAATAAAGGAGCATTTGGAGTGATTTTGTTAGAAATACATCAGACTGTCAGCCAGTCTGGTGGCATCAATAATTCCCTATTAAGGCCTCTACACCCATTATGGTTTGTGCTTTTACTTTTTTTTTTCCCCCTAAGTTAGTTTCCAGGCAACCAGTAAGAACTGAATTACATTAAGCTGTTAATTCAGCCTTGCACATCAGCTCTGGGTTCTGCAACCCATTTGTTCCTCTCGTACACAAGTTTCCTCCTAAAAACCCTTTTATTGGTTTAATCTGCAGTAGCACCAGCCCAGAGAGCTGCTTTTAAAATGGCAGTGTCTGCCCAGATTTTGGTTCTTGTTTGGTTTTTAGTCCTTGCTGGTGGGGGTTGTTTGTGTTGTGTGGTGGAGCAGAGCTCTGTGAGGAGGTTGGTGTCACCCACCATCAACATACACTGAGATCTACCAGGGTGTTCTTCAGTACCACAGGAGGTGTTGCCTCATGGTAAGGGCTGAATTAAGAAGATTCTTGTGATTTGAAGGGTGATATGATTGGAGATTTGAGGGTGGAAAGGCCCTGGCACAGGCTGCCCAGAGAAGCTGTGGCTGCCCCATCCCTGGAAGTGTCCAAGGCCAGGTTGGACGGGGCTTGGAGCACCCTGGGCTGATGGAAGGTGTCCCTGCCCATGGCAGGGGGTGGAATGAGTTGAACTTTAAGGTCCTTTCCAACCCAAACCAGTCTGGGATGCTATGATCATTTCCTCATGGAGAGCCAATTGGGATATTGGTTATTAAGGAAATTTAACCTGTAGGACCTTTCTCTCTCCAGAGGAGAAGTGTGCTTTCCTTCCTCCAAAATGTGTGGGATGCAGATGTGGATGTGGCACTGGAGGACATAACTTAGTGGTGAACAGTGTTGGTGCTGATTGATAATCAGCACCTTGGTAATCTCAGAGGTCTTTTCCAGCCTCAGATTCTCTCTCCCTTGGGATGCAGACTGTGGGTGTGACAGCCCAGTGAGCAGGTGGCACCAACAGCTCTGCTCCACTTGTGATCTCACAGCCCTGAGCACTTGCTCTGGCCAGGAACTGGCCAGAAAATCCTCCTCTAACCTTTGGTTGAAGAGCACAACAAAATGCAGACTTTTGTTTGTGTGAACAGTCTGGAAAACTAAAATGTGGGAAGTCCTTTCGAGGACAGAAAGCTGGAGATCAGAAGCAGAGTCTGGTTTGTGTAATTTGCACACAAGTAGGCACAGATTTTGTCAGAGATTCCTTCCTGTCGGGGGAACATGTGGACTTAAGAATGTCATTTATTGATTAACACCTGTATGGGAAGTGCATGCTCATCAATCCTGGGAAAGTGAAGAGGAGGCAGGAATGGGACAGAACCATCCTGAGCATGACATGCAAATCTCTGCTCAGAAGGAGCAATGTTGGTGTTGTGCTGAACAGTTCATAAATGTAGGGCCCACAAAGGGAACTGGACTGGCAGGTTGGTGATGAACTTCCCTACTCATCCCCTGATCCAGGGCAGGGAGGCTGAGCCTGGCAGCTTTCCTTCCAGGCTCAGCTCAAAGGGGGGCTCTAGAAGTGGGAGAGAGATTTTTGGGATGAAATTGCAGTTGTGGCTGATAATTTATGAGCCATGAAAGCCAACCTGTGGCTGGATTGAGCTGTAATATATTATATGGGAAGGGTCAGAAAGGCCATTAATCATTCCCCAAGCTATATTGTTACTTGGAATATATTATATATAGACCTATAGATATTGTTATATGATATTATCAGGGAAAGGTTCCTCCCCCAGAGGGTGGTTGGCCGTGCCCAGGCTCCCCAGGGCAGTGGGCACAGCCCCAAGGCTGCCAGAGCTCCAGGAGGGTTTGGACAACGCTCTGAGGGACAGGATGGGGTTTGGGGTGTCTGTGCAGGGCCAGGAGTTGGACTGGATGGTTCTTGTGGGTCCCTTCCAGCTCAGGATATTCCATCATATTCACTAAGGCCAAACTCAGAGACTTCTTCCATCCAGGTCCTTGGACCAGCTCTGTCTCAGGCTTTGCCTTGGTGTCAGTGAGTTGTGGAAATCACTTGGGAAGTTGTGCTGGTCATTTTTGGTGGGGCTGCAATAAGAATAATCAGTCTTAATTAAAAGAATTTGACTTTATCCACTGCTAAAAATAACAAAAAATTGTAATGCATAAATATAATACCCTAAAAGACTGAAAGCAAAGCACCAAGACAAGGCCATTTCAGACCAAGCTGCCATTGCTTTTGTAAACTAGTTGCCTTGGGATACCATTTTTAAAAGTGATTTTTTTAAACGGATATTTATTTAAAAAATAAACTACAGTTTTGAGCTCTTTCCAGTTTCTGTTATTTAGAGATCTGAGATATGAATGTGAATCATAGAGGTGACAAATCCAGGCCACAAAAGATAACCATGTCTTCATCAAACTTCACTGGAAAAACAGAGTTATTAAAGCTCTGCTGATTAGAGCAGAGCACATAATAAATGCTCTTCCCTGAAGAAGCCATAAGAACTTATGTAGTTAAAAAGGGGTTTTATGCCTCGTGGGTTGCTCAGATCTCTTGGAACAATTATAATCACCAGAATGTTTTTCCTTTCCCATTTATCACTGGAACAAGGGATGTGTTTCCATCCTGAGGGGCTGTGGTTCTATCAGCAGGTCCAAGAAAACCCCCTGTGGTCAATATGTTGAATCTAATCACGTTCTCCATTTCTGGGACATATTTTATTAAACATTTTCATCACTTTCAGCTGTGCATTCATACCTCAACAGATTTATATCTGTAATTAGGGGATTGTTATTTACCAGCTGGTAAAAAGACACCTTTCAGCAACATAATTCAAATGTCATGAGTTACTGCCAGTTCCACATTCCTAGTAAAGTTATTTCTTTTGCTACAGGTTAGGAACGTGTCTGCTGTCAGAAACCTTTGGAAATTGTTCAGAAATACTGGGAAACAACTAACTGTGTTTGTCCAGCTAAAGGAAATCAGATTTATGTGAAGGAAAGTGATGCCTCTCCAAGATCTACATTCAGTAATGAGTTGTTTTTATTTAACAAAGTCTCTAACAGATGGTGTTTCTAAATTTTGAATATTAGGACTGGTTTTGCAAGAGGCCTCTCCGTGCTCTGCTGTACCAGGGATGAGGTTTTCATCTCAGCTGCAGCTCAGAGCTGGTTGTGTGGTTGCTCCTGGTGGCACAAAGGCACCAGCTCCTGGTGTTGGAGCCACACAAAGGTGACACCCCCTGTGTCTGCAGCCAGTGCCACCCAAAGCACTGTCCTGTGCAGGGGGATTTGGTTCATGGCACATGGAAGATATGGGGGTTTTAATAGTTTTGAAAAAAGTAATTTATTGTGTGTGCTCTGTAGAAGGAATCATGGAATGATGGAATGGTTTGGATGGAGGGGACAATAAATCTCATCCAGTGCCACCCCCTGCCATGGACAGGGACACCTTCCACTAGCCCAAGTTGCTCCAAGCCCTGTCCAACCTGGCCTTGGACACTTCCAGGGATCCAGAGGCAGCCACAGCTTCTCTGGGCAACCTGTGCCAGGGCCTCACCACCCTCCCAGTGACTGTGTCTTCATTTATCCCAGGGGTTTCTTAGTCACTGTTACCTGGGATTATTTTCAGTTGATTTCTGCAAGGTTTGTGCTCATCACCACGACCTTCCTCAGCCAATTCTCTAATCTCACAAAAGCAGCTCATTAATTTGAGGAGCTGTGTTTTCCATCAGTCCATGTTTCCTGGACATCGAGGAGCAGACAATGGTGCTGCCAACCAAGTCTAACCAACCCCCCTGTTGTTCCTCAGGGCTGAAATAGTGGAGACAGCCAGTTTCTCACCAAACCCAGTGCCATGGGCACCGTCTCAGCATGGCCAGGTCACCAGGTGTCATCCCTTTGGCCACCTGCCCGTGCCTCTGTTGCTCCAGCAAGGTTTGGTCTTCTCCTGGTGAGGCTCTTCCCACACCCTCCCCCACATGTGTTCAAACTCAATTTAAGCTCCTGGTTTGGTTGGTACAAGTGGTCACTTTTACTGAGCTGTTCAAACCCTCTGTTCTGCTCCTGTGAGCACTCCCATCCTGTGGAAAGGGTGGTGAGACATTTGCTTTGCTTCATTCCTGCAAAGCACTTCCAGGACCAGAGCAGTGTTCCCAGTTGTGCAGTCGTTCCACGCACACAGAGCACACGTGGACTGCACTTTCATCATTAAATCTCTTTTCTCCTTAAGCCGTACAGGGTGGTGGGGTTTTGAATGTGGAAATGCAAATTATCTAAATGAAGGGTGACTCTGCACAGGTAATTCAAGAGAGTAGCTGTGGGGAAACATCAGCCAGGGCAAGAAGGAGGAGAAATTTGAATTCAATTGGATTTCAGTAACTTCAGATTGGTTTTGAATCATATTTACATGCTTTTCCCTCTCTCATGTGTTTGCAAGTTTTATTGCTCTGGTTCTCCACGTGGAGAACCAGATTGGAGCTCTGTGAATTAGGGGGTTGTTATTGCTGAGCAGGAGACGAACTGCGGCAGCGGGAAATGAGATCCTTCCCTGGAGTCCTTCCCAGGAAAGCTGTGCAAAACCTGGAGCTGAACCCAGACCCGGGAGACACAGAATGGCCCCAAAACGAGTGGTGGGGTGGGCCAGGAACTGCCCCCAGGAAGCTCAGTTGGAAAACTCAATCAGCATGAGGGATGCTGAGGGAAACGGGGACGTGCCAGGCCAAACCCTCCCTGCCTCTCCCAGAGACCCAGGAGCTCCGCAGCTTTCCTGCTGCTGCTTCCAGCAGTGCCTGGATGGGAGGATTTTGTGCCATTTCAGGCTGAGGATGAAAGCGAGAAGTGGTTTAACACCCCAAGCTCCGACGGGAGCAGCAGCAGGAGCCGCGCTGATGGAAACGCCCCAAATCGATGGTGGGTTTAGGGGGGTTCTTTTCCTTGTTGGCTGCAAGATTTCTGTGAAAGCTTTTCTAAATATGTATTTCAGGAGAAGGCAAAGACTTCTTGCAGGGTGAACCAAATATGAAATTACAGATCTTGAAGGAGAACTGCACTTGTAAAATGAAAAACATGATGTGGCACAGCAAAAATGGGACCATTGTCCTGAAGGCTTTGGATCTGGCCTTTAAAGTGTAGTTTGGGGATTAATCATCAAATGGTTTTGTCATAGCAATTTGACTCAAGTGGTTCTTTGCTTATACTGAAGACTTAAATTACACACTCATTGTCAATGAAATAATTTTAAATAATGCAGCTGTTAAAGTTGCCTGGTTTGACTGTTGGACTTTCAGTATTTGCTGGGTAATATCTGCTTCTTCACTCCTTCCTCTTCATCAGGAGGCCTCTCCTCCAAATGGGATCTGGCCCATGGGGGACTTTAATCTTCTCCGGACACCAGCCCTGCACTCCCATGTGCACTTGAGGTTTGGAGCACTCCCAACACCCCCCAAAATGACCAGGTAAAGACTTGAGTTCCTGCTGGTAAACCCAGCTGGAGGACCTGGCCACCCAAGGCAAAGGTGGAGGTGGAATGGATCTGCTTCCCACAGGGATTGTACTAATAGTAACTTTTTACTTCTCCTGATTTTGTAGAGTGTGTTCAGAGAATCATAGGATGACTAAGGTTGGAAAATACCTCCAAGATCATCAAGTCCAACCTTCCCTAGATGTGAACAATACCATAATTATATTGGTATAGAAATGGAAAATGAACTCTAAAATATTTTGATCTGGAGAATTTGAGTTTAGTTCTAGTGGGAATTAAGCAGAAGAATTTTCAAGTAATTTATGTTTGAAATGCCTTCATAACTTGTGCTTCATAAAGACAGAGAGCGACATAAAATGACAGTAAAACTCCCATTTTGGAACTGGACATTCTCCCTCCTGGCAGTAAAGAGCAAAGGTAATTTGCTGTGTTTCAGAGAGGTTGTCAGTAGTTACTGTGATTTCAAATGATGTCACAGGAACACTGAGACATCTCCCTCCTGCGACTCCCAGGCGGTGCTTTGATGGTGAGTTGGTGATTTATGGCTCTGAATTAGAGTTCGTGGTTGGAATTAATGTCCTGGGCAGCAACAACAAAACCTCTGCAGGCTCCCCTGGTTGCCCCAGGCCAGGGGCTGGGCAGGGGCCTGGGCTGCCCTGTCCTGGCCCTGCTGAAAGCTTTGCCCTTTGGAAATCCAGGCAGGAGCTGCCTCTGTTGATGTGGGACCTCCTTATGTAACCCTCTTGCTACTGGAGCACCTCGGTGTAAATGGAAAAGTTAAGAAGAAAATACAAGAAGAAGCACAAGAGGGTTTTTTTCCCTCCTTAAGTGCTCTCATGGGTTTGCTGTCTTTTACTTGTTCCTCTCTTCTCCAAAATTAAATCTTTTCCTTTTTTACCCCTCAAAAAGCATGAAAAGGAAAATTGCTAATGAATCAAAGCACAAGAAAAGTTAATGGCTGTGTCCAGAACACCGACTTTTCTTTGTGGGTGGGGCAGAACTAGAACTGGAGCCCACGTGGAGTTTCCATCCAGTGCTGCTCTGCACTGATCAGCCATCCCTCCAATTAATTAACTGCCTGAAATTAATATGCAGACCAGCATCACTTTTAATTTCATTTTCTGTTCCTCCAAACTGAATTGCCTTTAATAAAAACCTTATAAAAAGCAGATTTTCTCTTATCTGCTCCTGCCAACCCTGAGCCACCATTGGTATGTTTTACAATATTTGGTTTGATTGAGCCAGAGTTACACCCTGAGTTAATGAACAAGGCAGAGTGGGAATATAAGACAACTTTTCAACCTACAGATAATGCAGAACACTGTCAAATGGGTAATTCAAGAGAAAGAAGAAAACCTCTCCAAGTTTAACACGAAAATAAATGATGGGTTTAGCACTGCTACGGGAACATTGCATTTCCCAGAAGTAAAAGCTTGTTTGGATCTGGGTCAAGAGAAAAAAAGATTGTAAAATTAAGCAACACTTCAAAGTTTTGGTTTATTAGAAGTGAGTGAAGTTCATTGTCACCTGGAGCAGACAAGGTTTTCTTAAGGGCTGGGGAATTTGTGTTTGACTTTATTCTTAAATATTTACAAGAAAACTAACCACTGTGTTTTGATTCTGTAAATATTGACAGCAGGTTTTCATCTTTCAGTAGGAGGACCAATATTTGCTGGATTGGATCCGTGACCCTCAGGTTAAGTGCACAGAGAGATGGGACAGGGATCTTCTCCCTGCCGTGAGGGTTCAAACTGGGTGATTCCAGTGGAACTAAAGGGGGGGAAATGGGGGAATTGTGGACCTTCTCTATTAAAATACACCAGAAGTATGAGCGAGAGATGCTCTTCTCCCTCAGGTGAAGTGTCCCAGGTATCTCCTGACCGTGGTTTTCAGGCTGGTGTGGGTCTGGTTTCTCCTTCTCTCTGCCTTTGCTTTGGTGACAATGTGCTCTTGAGGGAGCTTGGCTGATGCTGCACCCCTTGCTGGCCCTGCTGAGCTTCACATTTGGAGTTTTATATCCATGGAGGTTTGTGAAAATCCTCTTCACTTTTGCAAGCCCTTATTTAAGTCCCAGGTAATTAATTATCCACTGTGGCCAAGCTCAGCATCCTTCCTAGAGGTGTCACAAGTGCATCTAACGGAAGTTCTTGGCTCAAAAATCAAAAATCCTTGAGTAAACTTTGCACCTAAATTTTGGGGTTGGATTTGGTTGGTCTATGAGCTGTAAATTCCTAAATAGCATTTGTCCATGGAGTCATAACATGAGTCAAAGACCTGACTTTTTAAAGGAATTCCACGTTTCCCATCTGAAGTATCAGGGAAGACAATACAGAGTGATTTTCAAGAACTCCAATTCCCTTGGTTTGAATGTTCTATGTGATTTGTTAGTCAGAAATTCCATCATGTTTTGTACCACCCCTCAAAAATCTCAGCTCCAGTTTTTTCCCTCCTCAGAGCTGTCTTGTGCATGACAAACCCCACATTGTTCCTGTGTGTTCTTCTGCATTTATTTCATGTCATCTTCTTCCAGGAAAGAAAAAAACCTAGAGCTTCTCTCACTTAGCACCCTTTGGGACAGCAGCTGTAGATGAAGAGCAAGCAATCAACATGTCAGGATAAAATTAGATTGCCACGGAGTACAAGGTTTGATCCAATATCTGTATCAGATTCGGTTTTCAGCTCTGCATATCACAAGACAATAATACTTGCTGAAGGTGCTCGGCATGAAGCAGCTTTTTCACAGTTGCTTTTCATCTGTGGAAAAGCTGGGGAAGAGGGGGCAGGGTGAAATCAGCTATTTTACACTATTACCTCAATATTTAGCTGCAGTTATAAATAAGGAATGGATGCAGGAGTTGGCTCTTTGCTGCGTTTCTGTCCTCGTGTGTGTCTTCAGTGCAGGGCAGTGGTGGAGCCAGGATTAGAATCCCAGAGTATTGCGAGTTGGAAGGGACCCACAAGGGTCACTGAGTCCAACTCTCCAAGAATGGCCCATGCAGGGATCAAACCCCAACCCTGGTGTTGTTCAGCACCATCCTCCAACCAGCTGAGCTCAGCTCAGGAACCTGCAGCAGCACCAGGAGCTCGGGGAGCATTTCCCACATAAATCTCCCAATCATCCCTGTTTCCCATGCTCTGCTTTTCACTGCAGAGTCATTTTACAGTGAGGAAAACAGATTTATTTTGGTTAAACAAGATGGGAGATGGTCTGGCAGCATCCAGTCCAGAGCAGAGCCAGCCCAGAGCAAATCCCAGAGCCAGGTCCAGCTGGGTGCTGGGTCCTCAGCCAGCACCTTCACTCTACAGACCAGGTCCTGCTTGGTGAGATGGTCAGAGCCCTTAGAGACAGCTCTGATAAGGCCAGGGGGTGGATTATAGCTTGCACAGAACACATCTACATTTTGACATTTTTTTCTACAAAGTGCCCTAATATTTTCAAGAAGTAATATTTGCTTCCATTTAATTGGACAAAAGGTAGTGAAAATATTTCAATTATTCATTCAAATGTGTTTGGTTTGGGTCAGACAGAGTGGTTGGGTTAATTTGAAGGACCCAACAGAACTGAAGTGCCAACAAGCTGGGCAATGACAGCTCCGTGTGGCCACAACCACCTCTGTCTGTGCTATAAAAACCTTTTTCTGGCTGTTTGTCCATCTCCCACCAGGTCTCTGGTTACCTGTACCTGTCTCCTGAAGGGAGCCATGAGGATGTCTGAGGCCTGGCTGGGGTTCCTGTGGGGGTACTGAGCCAAGGAGGTGGAATCTTCAGCCGTTGGAACGTCCTGGTAAGGGCAGAGTCATTGATTTGAACTCACTGGGGGGAAAATCCATTTTCTCTTGGGCATAAAAATATTGATACACACACACACACACACACACACACACAGTGCCTTTTTGTAACACTTGTGGCCCACTTAATCTCCTGTTTAAGGAATGTAACCTGGTTCTCCCTGTCCCAGCTCTAGGTTGGGGTGATGAGACTCCAAGGATGTTCCCCATCCCCACATTATTTAATTCTCCAGATCAGCTCCCACTGCTCTGTCAATAGCTTTCAAATTAATGGTCCAATCTTTTACATTAATGAGTTTGCACTGACCCCAGTGGAAGTGGATCAGCTCTGACACTCTGGGCCCAGCCAGGCCCTTGTTGGTGCTGCAGCTGAAAGTAGTTCACCTACTTTAGACACGATCCCGGCACCTCGAGCTCCTCCGTGTCTTTGGAACTCATTAAAGCCTCCATTCCCGTCCTGCTGCTCCCAACAAAGAGGGGATTAATAATGGCATTTTTGATTTTGTCCTGCAGTAACTCCAAGTTATTTTGAGGTCCTTTCTATGCTCGTTCAGCTCAAGCAACTGCTCTAGAAAGCTCTTGTTAGCCCAGGATTTCCTGAGAGACAATTCAGCACCTGTGTTTTCCAGATCCCTCTGTGAGGTTTGAAAAATCTTATTTCAATCATTACAATAACAAGGCATCTCAAACAAAACCAATATGATCAGAGCAGCCAGTAGGTGATGGAGATGTTTCCAGTCACTGTAAATTGTTGTGTTCTCTGGAAAACACAATGAGACTTGAGGAGGGAGTGCTCTGAAAATGCTGGGCTGTCACCTGGGATGCAGAAACTTCAATATTGGAGGATCCATAAACAGTAAAACCACATCAAGAGAAAACAATCTGTTATCATTAGCTGGGGAGACCAGGTCATCAGTGTATTTTGCCTGAGTTTGCTTGTTGTTGTACACAGGGATAAAACCTTGCACAGGCCAGGCTTTCTACAAAATGAGTGAGGAAAGACATCAAGGGAGTAAATGAAACAGAGGAGGAAAAGATCTGCACTTTCACAAAATGTGCACAGCCAGGCAGAGACCTTAAAAAAAAAAAAAAAAAGTTAAAACTTAATTTACAAAGAACGCTCCTGACTTGTGCCGTAAAATGTTCCAAAACAATCTCATGACTCAATTTCTGCAGCCATTGAAGTAGGAAGAATTACATAAGATCCTTGCTGTTTGCTTTATATTGTGCTTAACTCATATTCTCAATGATTCATTATCAAGGTTTGTCAGATCTAATTAAGAGGAGTGCCAGCTGTGATGGTGTTTGATATCACAGCACCTTGCACGGTGGGGACTCAACCTCATGTGGAATCAGCTCAGAGCAACCAGTGATTTGGTGCTTTGGGCCTCCCTGTGCTCTGGGCTGTTCCAAAAGGGAAGGGATTTAGTGGAGAAGTTCCTCCTTAACTTGAAATGGAGTTTTCTGTGAGTCTCTATTACAGCAAACAAACAACAAAATGTGTGGAATTACCAATATGATTTTCTTTCTTGTGGTAAGTAACGTCTCTTTCATTAATTAAATACAATTAAGTTCCAAAAAGGACACAGTTTTCAAGTCAGGAAGGTATGAGTGTGAGAACACTGCATGTGGTCATGGAAGGTGTCTATGGAAGGTGTCCCTGCCCATGGCAGAGGGTTGGAGCTGGATGGTCTGTAAGGTCCCTTCCACCCCAAACCATTCTGTGATTCTATGGCTTTGTGTCCAAGTTTTTAATGCTGATATGAACTGTCCAGTGAGCTCATAAACCTCTGGAAGCAGTTTACAAAGATAAACCTTTCTGACCCACATTTAATGCAGGAGAAGTCATCCATCCTAGAATCTGTGCACTGTTGTGGGCACCCTGCTGTCAAAGCCAGAAATTAAAGAGTGGGTAATTCCTGGGCAGCAATGGCAAAATACCAGGGACTTATTTATGGGTGTGAGCCAGCTGGGTCCATTGGCCCTGGGGTGACTCTGGCTCTGCCCATCCCATTGTCTCTGTCCTGGCAGCATGGAACACATGGGAGCACCTTGGAGAGGCTTCCCCACCCCACCAGCCTGTTCAGCACAGGGGGACACCCTCCAGCTCCAAAAAATGAAATTATCCAAATCATTAAAAACCCCCAAACCCAACAAACCTCAAAGTCAGCCCCTGAGTTTGATGGTTTTTTTACCTTCATGGTTGTGAGCCGTTGAGCAGCAGCCCCTCTGGAACAGGGCTGAGAACATCACCTATCCCATGGAATTCAATCCCTGGGTTTGAGCTGCTCAGCCGCGGGTGGGGATCAGGACAGAAAACCCAGGGAAAAGTTCTAGGTTCTCACTCAGGGTGTGCCCAGCAGTGGGAGGCTCAGGGATGTGCTGGAGGCTGAGGATGAAGCGATTCAGGGAATGGGTGTTGAGGAAGTGGAGCTGAAGGAGGCCCTGGCTGCAGCACCCCCGGCGTGGCTGAGCATTCATTAACACGGGCAGAAAGGTTGAGGAGGAAACCACAGCCCAGGCACTCTCAGTGCTGGATCCTGCAGGAGGGATGATGATGATTGTATATTTTTCAGAAACATATAAACCCTTTTCTGTCTAAATTCTTTGGGGTGGAAAAAACAAAGTGTGAATATTTTTAAAATATTTTGCTTAAAATTTGGCGAAACTGTAAAGGACAGAAAAGAGTTGCTTGTGGCTGGGAGAAAAAAGGGCTCTCAAGAGCATCCTGAGTGATTCCATCAGCTTCAATGCCACTGTGTCCCTCAGAAAAGTCCAGGCAACACAACCAGCCGGGGAGGAGGAGACCTCCCTGTGCTGGCTGGCTCAGTTTATTGTCTGACATTACAAAACTGTTATTATTTTGAGAAAGCTGTCTTATTTAATTATCAGAAATGTACAGTTCCTTCATTCTCAGTCTAGCATTGGAAGAGATGTTCCAAGCATTAAGCAAATCACAATATACTTAGTAAATAAGAAACGGAGAGAATAATAAGTGCTTGAAAAGCCAAAGTTATTGTTGTGTGTGAATGGCAGCGATTTAATGATTTGGCTGAGGATCATGGAGCTGCCTGCTTGAAATATTTGTGATCTCCAAGGAGTGCTTTCAAAGTGTCTGCAAAGGAATTGCTGGATCCATTCCTCTCCAATGCTTGGATGGCTTTCAGAGCCCTGGGACAGGTATTGGTGGGGCTGCAGGGGGCTTTTGGTGGGAAAAATGCTGCAAGTCTCCTCTGTCCCCAAAGGCAAAGGGGACTGAAGTAACCCCAGTTCCTGTTTGGAAGGTGGGAATTGCTGCAAACTGACCAAACCCCTCATCCTTGGGAGCAGCAAGGGCCTTCCTCCCCTCCCATTCCATCTTTCCCTGGTAGTGGAAAAGGTGGTACCAGACCCCTGCCTTGGGGTTCCTTTTTCTAACCATGTGCTACACAGAATCACAAAATCATTCACATTGGAAAGGACCTTTCAGGTCATCAAGTCCAACTATAAACCCAGCACCGCCCAGTCCAAATTGTTTCTTGCTGTATTTTCCAAAATATAACAAGTTTGGCTTTAAAAATGGTATTTAGAAAAAATTTTGATTTGATTTTGATTTCAGTTTTGGTCACTTCTGAAACTGTCTTCTTGATGGAGACAATTGAGTTTTGAAAACCCAAGGAAATTCTAATAAAGAACCCAAGACTTGCTGGCAATATCCTCCCCTGGTTATCCTGCAGGTTTCCTGTATTAGTCTGGTGGTATTTTTACATGAATAACCTGTACTGAAATTTCAAAATTTACCACCTCTGCACTTGTAAAAGCTTAGAGGACTGTTATTTTTTTCAGTGGTATTATCAGAAATTCCCTTTCCAAGTCTGCTGAGCTCCTGATGCCCAGGATGTGCTCTATCAGAGGGGAAGGTATGATACAAACACGAGCAGGGGCTGCTGCTGTGCACTGGCACCTTCTGTTAAAACTGCTCTCTTAGTGCTGAGGCTGCTGCCACGGAGAGAGGGCTCCTGGAAGGTTCACACCTTGGCAGGAGATGCTCAGCACAGGTTGGTGAGGGCTCCTCTGTCCCTGTGCCAGGCACGTCCCTCCCCACGGGGGGACTTGATATTTGGGACATGATCCATGGCACAGAGCAGCGGGTGAGGGATCCATCCCATGCTGTGCCAGCCCTGGTGGGTCACAGAGCATGTGCTGCACCCGTGGGGTGCCAGGGAGGGCTCTCCAAGGGGACCCTTGTGCCACGTCAGCCGCGGGTCCCTGCGGTTCGTGGCGTCTGCCGGCACGGCAGGACCTGCTGGCTGGGAACGTGTCCAGCACAGAGCTGGCCTGGGCCCCACACCCACAGCTCCAGCTCCCTCCTCCTCCCAGGGCCCTCTGTCCTCCCAGGGCCCTCTGTCCTCCCAGGGCTCTCTGTCCTCCAAAGTTCTCTCCCCTCCTCCCAGAGCCTTTTGCTCTTCCCAGCAGCAGCCCCGGGGCCCGGGAGGCAGCACAGGGAGGGGACTGCAAATGGAAAATAACTGTGGGTGTGATGTTGGACCTTGGAGAGCAGCAAAGGGAAGGAACATTTCTCTCCCCGCAGTGGCTGAGGTTGGGGCTCTCAGAGCTGCTTTGCTCTCACCTGAGGTCACACCAGAGTATTAGGCCCAGATACTTCACTGAGCACAGAATGTTCACTGCAGTTTTTTTCTTTATAGACCTGGAAATAATCCATAGCATGTCTTGTAGATTTAGTAACTTTATATGGTTTATAAATTATAATTTATTTGTATATTATAATCTATAGTATATTTTAATATTTTAATAATTTGCTGTCCCCTGTCCTCCCCGGAAACCAGAGCCACCCTGTCACCTTCTCTTTTTAAACAGCAACAACAAAGCCCTGAGTTAAGGATCTGAGTTTTTCACTGGCCTCTGTTCCAAAAATCCATTATTTTCTGAACACCAGACACAGGAGCTCTGGCTGCTGTCCCAGCCCTGACTTCACCCAACAAGTTAATTGCTTGTACCACGTCCATTACAGTTGTCCAAGCTGACCTCCGACAGCACGGCAGCCTCGTGCCACATTCCCAGCATTAGAAAGATTGTTTTATTCCTCCTTTTTGCCATTCCATCGCTCTTTGTTTTGCTTCCAGTGGTCAGTTATAACAGGATTTCGTGTTCACTCTGCCAGTTGCCCAGATAAAAGCAATGTTTAATTATACAGCAGCCCTGAAAGGAGATGCAGGAGATCCTCCTGTGATGGAGATCGCACCGCTCCCAGAAGGATGCCAGTGATGAGGCTGATTCCTTGCTGGCAAAACCTTTGCTTATCCAGGAGCAATTTGGCTGAATCCACCATCTTATTTGACAGGTAAGTTAAGAAATGTTTTTGAATATGCTCTTGGATGTGTTTAACCACTGTTTACTTTGAAACAAACTCTCCTGCTAGAAAGATCAGGCTTGATTTGCTTTCTTGTTGTTGTTGGGTTTGCTTTATTTTTCTGGTGAACTTTTGCTTTGATTCGTGGGGGTTTGGGGGCTTTTTGTGAAGCAAACCTGCACTGGGGGAGATGGAGCGTGTCCCCAGCACTGCCAAGTGTCAGGCAGTGGGACTGTGCCCGTGGGTTGTGGAGGCACAGATGGCACTTTGGTGTCTGGGTGCCTGGTCCTACCTGGAGTGATACTGGTGCCTCAAACCCCAGTGCCAGGTTCCCTGCTGTGGCATTCGTTGGGTGAGAAAAGCACAGCAGCTTCATTCTTGTCCCAGGAGGTCTCCAGCCTGTGCTGGTGGGAGGACACAGCTCCCAAGGTTGAACAGGGCATGGAAAGGACGTGTTCACTGTCCCTGGTTGCTCAGAGTGACTTGTACCGGGAGTTGGGTTTGGTGCACGAATGACTCACTGGGAAGTGAAGCACAAAACATCACATTGAAATGACTTTCCCACCATTCCCATATGCTTCTGTCAATATTCCCATTAAAGACATAAAGCACTGGGTGCTGCAATGGCATCGCTTTCTGAGTGGTTCCAGATTCCAGCTCCAGCTCTGCCGTGAGTTGCTGTGTGGCACATGGGAACGCTGATGCTCTGAGGGTGGGGGAGTACAGCTTGGAGTGGACATGATTCAATTTTTCTTAGGAATTGCTTGTTGAATCCCCTTAGTTGGCTGTTCTGGCGGGCCATGGGGAGGGGAGGATGTCTTAGCTCCAGTGGGATGGAGGCTGTCACACACTCAGGTGTGATACACTCTGTCATGTTCAGTCAGCGCTGTCTCACCTCCAGGTGTTCAGCAATCCAAACAGAAATTAGAGAGTCACAGACTCTTTGGGTTGGAAAAGGCCTTTAAGATCATCAAGTCCAAATGCTTCTTCCAAGGCAAACAGCAGTGACAGATGCACAGGCTGTTATTATATTTAGTTCTTTGTCTGAGAGGGCCAGACTGGGTGGAGGTAGCTGAGTGCACACAGTGGATGGAGCTCAGGTATGATGGAAGGGAGATATTGTCTGTTTAAGAGTTAAATTTAAAAGGCAGGAGATTGATAACTGATAAACAGGGTTTTACCAGGCACTGTCCAACGGTGCTTGTCACCACGAGAGCCAAGTACTTCACGAGAGTGGAAGAGGGACTGGGCACTTTTATGGATATCAAGCATATCCAGAGTAATGATTAACTATATCAATTTTTGTACTGTAATTAGAATAATTTTTCATGCTTCAGGGCTTGAACCAATTTCTGTATATGAGAGACCAGGAAGAGATTTATGGCAGAAACAGATTAAAGGCATGTGCACACAGCAAAGCTCCAGCCTTTTCTTCTGACACATCTACTGTTCCAGGACAAGGTCCTGGGCTGGGATGGACCCTGGGTCTGCCTTGGTCAGCTGTGTCAGTTCCTATGTTCCTTAAGGGATCTGGTGTGGAGTGTGGAGACTGATTCTTTAGGTAAACCAAGGTGTGAGGGAAGGAGGATGAAGCAGAGAGCGAGGCCTGGGTGATGGCACAAGCTGGATCATGATACCCAAATTACAATGAAATAATCTTTTGTGATGTTTTCAGTCCATGGAAAAACTAAATTTTGGTCCCAAGCCTGAAAATTATAATTTCTAGTGGAGAACTCCAGCTGCTTTTATTGTCGTTTATGCTTGTTATATCCTGGCCCTGCTGCAAATCTTCTGACCCACCACATCTGTCCAGTTCTGCTGCTGCTTCCAAACATCCCCTTTCACCAGGGAACATTCATTGGCTGCTCTGGTTCTGGTGGTATTTGAATAGCACCAGTTTGGAGCCCTTACTTGTGGCAACTTCTGCCAAAAACAAGCGGACACAGAACCGACAAAAAAAGAAAGAAGAAAAAGTTGGAAAATATGGTAAGGACACAATTTAAAGATTTGAAGTTGTTCAAATGGTTTAATAATTACTGGAAGATGTGGCATTAACCCCTGGCCAGCTCCCTCTCTGTCAGGACCTGGGCAGCAAAGCCACTCACTGTGTCTGCCAGACTGGTCACGCTGCAGCACTTCAGTGTTGGGAGAGAAAATTTGTCTGGGCCAAAACAGATAAAAACCATCAGTTTTTACTGATGGTTTTTACTGTTACAGCAGTAACAGTGGTGTTACTCTACTTCACTGAAATATAATGTGTTGGAAATGAAGCAATCACTGGAGCTGTCTCTGAGTGACACTTCAGAGGAGTAGCTGAGTTGATGAGAAGCTCAACGTGCCCCGGCCCTGGGCCCTGAGAGCCCAGAACCCCCGTGCCCTGGGCTGACCCCACAGCATGGGCAGCAGGGCAAGGGGGATTCTGCCCCTCTGCCCCTCAGGTGAGACCCCCCTGCAGAGCTGCTCCAGCCCTGGGAACAGCAGCAGGAGGGACATGGAACTGCTGGGGCAAATCCAGAGGAGACACCAAGATGATCAGAGGGTTGGAGCCCCTCTGCTCTGGAGCCAGGCTGGGAGAGCTGGGGGTGCTCACCTGGAGAAGAGAAGGCTCTAGGGAGACCTGAGAGCCCCTTCCAGCGATCCCTTCCAGGTCTAAAGGGGCTCCAGGAGAGCTGGAGAGGGACTTTGGACAAGGGATGGAGAGACAGGACAAGGAGGAATGGCTTTCCCATGCCAGAGGGCAGGGTTAGATGAGATATTGGGAAGGAATTCCTCCCTGTGCGGGTGGAGAGGCCCTGGCACAGGTTGCCCAGAGAAGCTGTGGCTGCCCCTGGATCCCTGGAAGTGTCCAAGGCCAGGATGGACGGGGCTTGGAGCAACCTGGGCCAGTGGAAGGTGTCCCTGTCCATGGCAGGGGGTGGCACTGGATGAGATTTAAGGTCCCTTCCATCCAAACCAGTCTGTGGTTCCAACCCATTCCATGACTGGGCATGTTGAACAGGTGGAGTGCTGCTGGTCCAGAGTGTGTGAGAGGCCAAGTGATGAACAGCAGCTCCACATGATCTGGTATTTATGAAAGAGGAATTAAAAGTTGTCTCCAGAAAACGTACTTGGTCTAGTGGGAACATCTGAGAGATGTATTCTCCATTACTCTTGAACTGGGAATATGACAGGGGGTGGATTTGCTGGTCAGCACAGAATGGCAACAGGTGCTGTCTCTTTGGGTGTTTGAGTTTTGGGTGAAGGAAACAAAACCAGGATGTTGCAGCATCTTCCAGATTTGGGTGTGCAGAACAAAAATGGGTCTGGGGATCTTAAAACAGAAGGATGCATTGCTTCGGATCTGAGAGAACGGGGTTACATCCAAACTCCTCCTCCTCCTCGCGGGCTCCGTCGGTACCCACCTCAGCGGGAGGAGGATCTCGTTTCCATGTCAGAACCCAGATTGCTGCTTTGGCAACGAGAGCCAGCGCTGTGCTGGCGGGCTGCTCCAGCACCCCGGCGGGCTGCGGGGCTCTGCGGGCGCGGTCCCCGCTGCTCTCCGGCCGGGCCCGGGCCCCGCGAGCGGGGGGCGCTGCGATCCCACCCGGGAGAACGAGGAAGAGGAGGAGGATGCTCCAGTGGGGCTGAGCGAGTGTCCCCACGGAGGCGCCTTTGACGGGCTCTCCCGAGCCTCTCCCAGCTCCGGCTCCAGGCTCCGGTCGCGGGGAGCGGGGTTCCCCCGGGTCCCCCTTCCCAGCGCCGGCGGGTCCCCGCGCAACATCTGTCAACACCCATCCCCCGGCGGGGCGGGCGGAGGGGCTGGAGCCGTCCCCATCCCCGGCTCCATCCCATCCGCATCCCCATCCTATCCCATCCCCATCCCTATCCCACCCTTATCCCATCCCATAACTATCGCACCCATATCCCATCCCTATCGCACCCCTCTCCTACCCCATCCCACCCCAGCCCGCTCCCAGCCGCTCGGGGCGGTGCTGCGGTGGCTGCGCAGCGGCGGCGGGCGGGGCGGGCCGGGGGCGGGCGGCCCCGGCGCTTTAAAGCGGCCGCGGCGGTCGCGGTGCCCAGCGCCGGGAGCCGGGAGCGCGGCGGGCAGGGCGGGCGGGAGCGGCCGAACCCCGCAGCCCTCCCCGGCCATCCCGCCCGGCCCGGCCCCTCGGGAGCGCGGGGCAGCGCCGGGGGCGGCGGCGGCATCACCATGGTCGGGCCGGGCCGGCTGCTGCGGCTGCTGGCGCTGCTCGAGCTGCCCTGCTGCCTCCTGGAGCTGCTGCTCGGGGAGGCGGCCCGCGGGCAGGAGATGTACGCGCCCCACTCCATCCGCCTGGAGGGGGACATCACCCTGGGCGGCCTCTTCCCCGTGCACGCCAAGGGCTCCTCCAGCTCGCCCTGCGGGGACATCAAGAAGGAGAACGGCATCCACAGGCTGGAGGCGATGCTCTACGCGCTGGACCAGATCAACAGCGACCCGGACCTGCTGCCCAACGTCACGCTGGGCGCCCGCATCCTGGACACCTGCTCCCGGGACACCTACGCGCTGGAGCAGTCCCTCACCTTCGTGCAGGCGCTCATCCAGAAGGACACCTCCGACGTGAGGTGCACGAACGGCGAGCCGCCCGTCTTCGTCAAGCCGGAGAAAGTAGTTGGAGTGATCGGGGCGTCGGGAAGTTCCGTGTCCATTATGGTGGCCAACATCCTCCGGCTCTTCCAGGTAGGGCTGCCGGCGCCGGGCCGGGCGGGTGCCGGAGCCCCGGGCCGTGGCGGGGGGCTCTGCCGCCGCTCCCCGCTCCCCTCGTGCCTCTCCAGGTGCTCCATTCGCCTCCCTCCGGAGCAGCTGCCTTCCCTCCCTGCCGCCCTCCCCGTTCCAGCATCCTCCCCCGGCTCCCTTCTCCACGGTGCGTGGCGCTTTCTGGATTTATCGCCCCATTTGCACGAAGCGATCCCTGAGGGAAAGGAGAAAAAAAATAGGAGAGGAAAAGGCGATGGTCGCGCTGGGTTTGCGTTAGTGAGAGCCGTGGCTCGGCGGGGGTGCGGGTGCGGGGCATCCCAGCGGGACACGGCCGGGACACCGCGCGTGGAAGCCCCGGCGGTGCGGGGCAGGAGCTGGGACCGCGGCCGCTCACGGCCCAGCGATCGCGGAAGGTTTGGAAGGGGTCGGAGGGAGCTTTCCCCGGCGGCTCTTGACCGAGATAGGGCTGTGCGGGGCAGCTCCAGCAGCAGCCCCTTCCCGGGTCGGGGTCCCGCTGCCCCCCGGCCCCGTCTGGACGGAGCGGGGACCCGGCAGGGATCCGGGGCTGGGGGCGGCTGCAGCCCGGGAGCGCCGCTCCGCGCCCGCCGAGGCTCCGGCGGCTCCGGGAGGAGCCGAGGGATGAGCAGAGCCGGAGGATTAGAGAACCGTGTGAGTGTGTGCGGGGGAGATGCGCTGCAGCGCCTGCCCGTTTTCCCTCCCCCGTCTTCCCTCTCACCCCCCGGGCGCGCTGCGATCGTGCCCCTCTCGCCCCCGGGGCTGAACCTCGGTGGGTGTCGGGGCACGGAGACTTGTCACCCCCCGCTCCATCCTCCTACCCTTCTCCGGCACCCCAAGCCCGGGAGCGGGCATCTGGCCGGGGCTGAGCCGGGCTTCGGTCCCCGGAGGGATGGGGGTGTCCCCCCGGCATGGGGGGTCCCCCCGGGGCCCCGGTGCAGCCGCCGAGCCCCCTCAGCGAGCCCCGGGTGCTCCTCGGCAGCGATCGCGGGTGCGGTGACAGTGACAGAAGCGCCACCAGATGCATCGTGAGCAGCGGAGTTCCTCGCTCCCTGTCCTACGCCTTCGCATGCGGAAGGTGGTGGTGGGGTTTATTTTTATTTTTGTGCAGCGGGCGGAGAGATCCCCCGCTTTTCCCAGCTGGAAACTTGTGAGGTTTTCACGGCAAATCCACTCTGTGCTGTCAGCAGCCGCCGATCCTCCGTATTCCCATCTGTCCGTGCCAGCTCCGGCCGCTGCAGCCGAGGCGAGCGGAGCGCTGCGCCTTCCCACCGCTGCCCCTCGCTCTGCCCAGCCGGGCTCGGTCCTGCCCGTTTCCCTGAAGGAACACCGAGGATCTGGTTTTTCCCTGCTCGCCTCCCCCTCCGGGCGCGTTCAAACGCGCTGTATGGCCGCGGATCCAGCGCTGTGCTGAATCCCCGACAATTCGTGCGGCCCCATCGCGCCCGTCTCCGCTTCCCGGCGCTGCCTCGGCGGGCGCAGCCCCGCTGGCGTGTGAGGGAGCCTGGCACCGCTCCCACCCCGGGCTGCCTCCCGCTCCACGCTCCTCGCATCGCAAACACCCTTCCCGGGCTGCGAACCGATGATCTCATGTTCTGCGTGAGCCGGAGCCGCGGAGCGGGGAGGGATGAGCGGAGCTGAAGTTGTGCTGAAGTACCGGCTCGGCAGCTGCTGAGCTGCTCGAGGCTCCCACCGGCCAGGAGGGCGGAATTACCCAGCTGTTCCACACCGGGTCTCATCCCGGAGCAAATCCTGGGCGCTCCCTTCCGAGATCTAGTTCAGAAGGAAATCCTGGGCACCGGGAGCCTTTGGGATAATGCCACAATACCTGCAAAATCCGTGGTGATTCATTACGTAATGGAGTTTGCAGAAAATAAGATATTTAGACGGTTTCTGCATTTCTGAGATACTTGTATCAACCAAATATTCTAATGTATTGTGACGAAGCATCTGTTCAAAATTGCTTTTCAACCAAATCATCCAGAAAGCAGGAACTGGCCCATACTGAGAGATTTTACTGAATATATATTTTACAGCTTGGTTCAGCCGCCTTTAAGCAGATCTTTCATGCAGTAAAACTGTCCCCTATTGTCCTCTCCTCCTTCAAAACACGGTTCAGAACATGTTCCAGCCAGAGAGAAATAGAAAAGAACTATTTTTGGAGGAGAACTGGACCTGTTAAGCAATTAAATGCCATTGTGTGGTGGTGGGTGAGAAGCTGTAAGCTACTGGAAGGAAGAAAACCAAGTAGCCAACACACAAATCTTGTGAGCCTTTGAAATACTCTCTGAAATTCTTGAGTGTTGCAGCCAGTGTGACACTCAGGGGTCACTGTGGGTCCAGTTTGCTTCTCAGGGGTCAATATGGATTTTACTGGCTGTGGCAGTGGGGTGAGGGGTGAGTGAGTGGCTCTTGAACACCTATTTTCATTTCCAAAGTGGCTTTTCCCTCACATCTGGTAGATAAAAACTCTTTCCATCTGTGGAGGCTCCTGCAAAGAAATCTCACTTGTGTTTATATTTCTCTGTCAGCATCTTGGAAGAGAAATATCTGTGCTCTATCTTAATGTCTGGAGCAAATCCATGTGTGTGTGTAACCAAACAGGGCACAGCAGGGGCTCCTCAGCCAGCTCCTGATGCTTCTGGCTCTTTCTCCTCAGGATGGGGAAGGTTCAAGCTGTTCATCCTCCTCTCTGCATGTGAAGTTCTGATATCTCTCCATGCAGCTCCCCTGCCTGTTCCCAAACCACCACGGAGGGTTGGGAGCATCTTCAGCTGCTGCCAACAGGTGGATCAGCCTGGGAAGGCAGTTCCTCTGCCAGGGTCCTCTGGCTGGAATTCATCCGTGTAATTACTGCTGGAATTTGTAGATTTCCTTTGGTTAAAAAAAAAAAAAAAGATGATGTGAAGCTTCCACGAGACCTGGGCTTGTTCCTGTGTGATGAGTCCCTCCCCCCATCTCTGCACCTCTCTCCTCACTTATCCCTGAACTGTGCCTTGGAGAGAAGATGGTTGGACTAGTTGTGGTGGGGGTTTCCTCCTGGAGTGTGGGGATGGCAGGGAGTCCCAGCTGGTGCTGGAGCCAAGGGAAGCTGTAACCCCCCCTCTCCTGCCTGAGGTGTCTGTGCTGGTGCAGCCAAGCTGGGACACGGAGCAGGAGGAGTGGTCACCATTCCCACTGAGTCACACGGGAGGTGTGGACACGCTGGTGGGCACAGGAATTGCCAGTGGGGACAGGATGCCTCCTAAGGCCATGCGTGTGAGGATTCCTCTTCCAAAATGACAACAGATGAGAGGTGGAACTGCCAGGCTTTGAGAGAGGGGGAGATTTTACCCCCAGGTTCAGTATCTGCCATTGCCAAGGACTCTGTGTGGGACCTTCCATGAGTTACTGCAGTTAAAACATCCAAGAACATCTTCAGGAGCAGGTCAGACCCCTCAGCTGAGCAGGGCTGGGTGTCTGACCCTCTGGAAGCCAGTGCAGATGAGCTCTCTCCAGCCTGGCTGTGGCTCCACCTGGGAGGGGTTGAGCTGGGAGGTGCCCCTGGTTGGATGCTTTGTTTTTCCATCCCTGTTACTGAACTCCATCCTCTCCAGCAGCAGGGTGGCAGTGCCCTGACAGGAGTTACAGTGGGACACTGTGCCCTCTGGGAGAGCATCCCCCCCTTCTCCTGGGGGCCGTACCCCATCCCTCTGGGAAGGGGCTGCTCAGCCAGGAATGTGGGAGCAGGGCTGTGCCCAGGAGTGTGCCCAGGAGTGTGCCCAGCCCCAGGACTGTGAGCCCAGGAGTGTGCCCAGCCCCAGGCCTGGCTGTGCTGCAGCTCCTCGGATTAATGCACCACGAGAGACAAGCTGGTGTGTGCTGGAGCGTGGGGATGTCTGTGCACCAGCACTCAAGGATGTCAGTGACTTTTTCAAAACACAGTTCTATTAGAGCACACCAATAAATAGCAGGGTGATTGTAAATTAAATATCTCTCCTAAAAATAACACAGAAACGATTTGGAAAGCTGTTTCCAAACGCATCAGGGAGTTCAAGGCTGTATGGCTTTAGGCTGCTGGTTTTGCTTTGGAAAAAATACTGTTCCTTTGCAGGGTCGTGGCTTTCCTTACAAATTGAACTCTATGAAAATTCAGTAACTGCGCTGAAAAAATCATTGCCAAGTGTTTCATATTTTCTGAGAGTTAAACTATTCAATATGAGGAATAACAGCATCCTGATTTCTTTTTTTTTTTCCACACTGTAAAACTAATTTTTGGGCTCCCTTAGAACTCCAGGCTTCTCATGACAAGTTTCAGCAATGAACAAATTATTGCTTTGGGTTTGTGTCTTTGGTGGATGTAATTTGAAAGAGTCAATCAATAATTGCTTGTTCTTCTCTAAATACCTTTCTGATTTTATCAGGGGTGGCTCTTGTGGCCCAGAGGGGGCTGTTTAAAAACTCAGGGAATTTTTTTAGTTAGAAAAGTGGGATAAGGGAGTGCAGTGAGGTTGGGAGTGTGAATTGGAACGTGCCTGGTCTCCCTGGGGGCTGTTGGCTGCTTTTCCTTCCTGCTGAAGGAGGGAGATGACAGTTGCAGTCCCACCTTCTGCTCCAGACACAGTAATCACAAAAATGGGATTATTTGGAAAGGGATAGAGCTTAGAAATGCAGTTCGGAGCTGGATGTTGCTCTTCCCTTGGAAATTGCACACCCTTTTCCAAGGCTCTCTGAGGGAGGATGTCCTGGCTGAGCTGTGGTTCAGTGGGGATGGGATGGGATGGGATGGGATGGGATGGGATGGGATGGAGCTCTTCCTCAGCTGCTGGTTCCAGGGAATGATGGAAACACTGGAGCTGCTGGTGCTGGGAGTGCAGCTCAGGCACAGGGAACAGGGGCTGTGTGAGAAGGGCTGGGCAGAACCTGTGATCCCGTGGCTGCAGGACACCCTTTGGAAGTGTTTGTTTGTGCATTAAGTTCATGTTGCTCAACTCATCAAGTTCTAGAAACTCCTTCAATTCCCAGAAAAATGTTTGCAAACTGGTTGTTCCTCCCTCTGTCCTCTCAGTTTAGGTTCCCTACAGGAATATGGGGTATGGGCCCATTCCAGGGGATAGAGTTTCCATTCCAAAGGCATGGGTTGAGCCCCTCCTGCTGACCTTCACCTAAGGAGATGGTGGGAAATGGCCAGTTTAATTGATTGCAACAAACCTGGGCAGTCACTGGTGTTTGGGAGGAAAACTAACACACTTCAGCAATATTTTTCTCTAGATGCTAATTTATTTTGAACTCATTACCAGATTATCTCATTTTCCTCCCCTAACTTTAAATAAGACAATAGTGGCTTTGGGAGGTGGAGTAATGATTCATTTTATAAAAGACATTTCAGGAGAAGTCTACATTTTTCAATTACTTGTATAGAGAATGGAACAAAAAGCTGAAAATAGGAAACAGTAACTTTAATTCTTTGTCTCTTCTCAAAAAAAAAAAGGCCTTTGTGTTCCTCAACAAACTTTCATTTCCTCAGCCTCTACATATTTGTCCTTGTTACTGAGGCACCTAATGCATGTCAACGTGCTGAGCCACCCAGTGCTGATGTGTTGTGGCTGAAATATTAGGCTGCTTTGAATGGATGTGGAATCTGATTTTCCCTGTATAAATCAAAAGGAAAGGAAAGCCCTCCCTTCAAGAGCTTCACATGTGGGGATACTAATGGGAGGTTGGAGGTGCTGTGAATATATTTCTCTGGAACACGGTGTTTTGGAGGTAAAATTCATTTTCTTGACAAGGCAAAATTCAATATTAGCAATAATCTTGGTGCTTAATCTGTTTTCGAGTGTCTCTCTTGAGGTAGAAGGGGCTGCAAAGAGTCATTTGGAAGGAGAGTGGCTCTGCCAGGAGAGGGATGTTCATCCATGGAGAGGGACAGGGAGAGATGATGGGCAGAGGATTCCCTGGGAGCTGGGGCAGAACAGGGGGTGCAGGAACAGGCAGCTGGTACAGGCAGAGCAGATATCCAGCAAGTTCACTTGTGCAATTCCCAATTTACTCTTTGAAATGAAATAAGGTGACCTCTCTGGAATGACAAATGGAGGGATCCTTTCAAGGCATTAATTTTTATGAAAGAAATATTGATCTGGTTTTGAATCTCATAACACTAATACTGCAAAACTACATGTGCTATATTCTGTATTTTATTCCATTAAATGAGTTTCGCTTGGAGGCATTAAAACCATCCAACACAATACTCTGTTTCATAATATCAGATGTTGTTATTTCTATTTATAGTGATATTCAAATTAATCTCAATGAGTGACAATGCTGACTGTCCCAGACGTTGGACTATGATGAATTTTATCATAATATTGGGAGATACGAAGCATGTAATTAAGGCTGTTTGGAGAGCATGGAATCCAATATAGTCAGGTCATTAGAGTGCTGGGGTGGGTACCCAGGCAGAGAGAAATCTCAGGGAAAACAAGGATTCCTCAAGCTCTCCTCGTTACTGATGATTTACGAGGCCCTGCAGAGCCCCTGTGCTGAAGGCAGTGGAGCTGTTCTGAGCCACCACCAGGGCAGCTGGGGACAAACCCGGGCCTAAAAGGGGGTGCCCTGCCCAGCCCAGGGCACGGGTCCCTCTGCAGGGTCACTGGAGTGAGCTCAGCCCTGCAGGGCTTGCCCAGCTCTGCCACGGCTGCTCCAGCACGAGGAGAGACTCCAGTGGCAGTGATGAGTGTGTTGGGGTGGTCTGGAAGCTCTTTATTGTCCCTGTGTCCCCAGAGCACAGGGTTGTGGTGCCACCTCTGTGCAGTGGCACTGCAGAGGCTGCTGTGACCTGCATTCTTCACAGCTCAGGGGTGCTGGGTGGGATGGAGCCCGTGCTGAGGGGGGTGTCCAGCCCTTGGGGGCTGGGTTTGGTAGCAGAGCCCTGTGCCAGCACTGTGCCCATGCAGCCCCGGGGTCAGGGACAGGACAGAGCACCCTGGGCACGTCTGTGGTGTGTGGGGTGACCACAGAGACCTTCCCAGGGGTCTCACTCCTTCTCCTGGGGAAGGTGCCTCTGTCTGGCAGAGGGGCTCCAGCAGTGCTGCCCCAGGGCCCTGGCACTCAGGCTGTGTGTGGTGAGGGACGTTTTGCTGTGTCATTTGGGATGCTGAGAGCCATTAACATGCAGTGTGAGCAGAGTGGGCTGCTGGATCTGCTCCTCTGCCTCGGCTCAGGGGTGGTGCTGGCCAGTGCCTCCCTTCCCAGCCCTTTGAAATGAACTTGACACACGGTCCCAAAGCCCTGGGACGTGCTCCTGGTTGTAAATGGCCTTTCTCTGTGCATTGGCATCGTTTGAACACCTGGACTGCCCGGCCTCTGATTGGCACAGGGTGAGGAGGAAGCCTGGAGACCTCTCCTTCCCAGTGCCATGTGCTGCCTGCTGTGGGGCAGGGACAATCTTCTCATGTTCAGGGCACATTCAGGGCTCTGTTTTTTTGTGGAAAGCGTGTCCTGAGCTCTGGGGGAGGAGGGGACAGTTCAAGCACTCGTAGGTCTCAAAATTTCATCCTCATGATGGGTCTGCTTAATGTCTGTGACCATGGTTGTTTGTGTGGATGTTTTCTGATATCTATATAAATACAGATATACAGAAATATTATTTTTGATAGATATTCATGCTGTAAATATGACCTGGTTTTTAAGTTCTTGCCCAGGGATGGGGCTGGAAGGGGAGTGCAGGAACTGGAGCTGGGCTGTGGTGGGTGAGGAGAGGATGGAGCCCAGCCCTGTGTCCATGGACTGCCACTGCTGTCACTGCCCACAGCCCTGGCACCTGCTGCTTTGGCTTTTCCATCCTGTCTGTCTGGCACTATCAGGATCAATGATGTGATTAACAGAGAAAAGCTGTGGTTGAGGAACACTGAGCCACCTCAAAGGTCTTCAGCACACCAGCAATGGGTTGTGTCTGGGCTTGGCTGCTCCTGTATGGGGATGAGTGAAGGGTGGACAGGGAGGAACTGTGATGGAGAGCAGGGGAAGAGTGTGGAGAGGTTGGTGTGTGGCTGGTGCAGGGGGAGGTGCTGGCAGGAGGATGTTCTGTGGGAACAGCTCTCCCTCTGCTCACACCAGCGGAGCCTCAGGTAACCCCCCAACAGGAGCTCTGGACCCTGGCATGGGCACAGGGGGTGGACAGCAGGGCTGTGCCTGTCACCTTGGTCTGTGCCTGGAGGTGCTCAGGGACCAGAGGGAGAGCAGAGGTCAGGGTGAGGAGGTCACTGCAGCCTGTGGAGTGGTGTGAGCACAGCCCAGGGCCGTGCCAGGCAGGGACATGGAGTCCCAGGGAGGGGACAGCCCGGGAACTGGCACGGGGCCCTTGCTGCAGCCCGAGGGCAATCCTTGCTGGAACTGCTTTGCTGCTTCCAGTTCAAAAGCTGGCTAATCTGGGTCTGGCTTGGTGTGATCCCAGCACTCCCTGCCAGGGCTGATCTCCCTCAGACCTTGTCTCATGGTTTTACAGCTCTTTGGGCTTTGCACTCGTGGGTAAAACAACTGCTGACACAGCCAGACCCCTCAGCTGGAGCTGTCTTGAGAAAGGACTCAGGTCCAGGTTCTCCTCAGGTGGGTTGGGACAATCCCAGCTCTCTCCCTCCGTTGGGGATGTCACTTTGCTGTGGTTGCAGCAGGAGGTGACAAACAGCCCAGCACTGCCCCAGGGACCACAGCCAGTGCCATGGGGCCACACAAACCCCCAGGATGGGCAAGCAGTGCCACTGGCTGTGCTGCAGCCTCCAGGGAGGCTTTAACACCCCTTGTCTCTGGGAATATTGATTATAACATGGTTCTAGGGGCTCTCCAGGGTGAGCTGGACAAACCATCCTTATTGTCCATAACCCGAATTTCGGTGACAGGAATGCAGTGTGAGAATGAATATTTATTCCTGCATGTGCTTTTGTAGCAGCCATTTATTCCTATCCTCACAAAGGCCCTAATCCCAACTTTCCCTGGAAGAGTGTCCATACACAAACAGGACTGTGAACGTAAAGATAAGAGGGGATGGAAACACTCACTTGACTTAGCACAGTTTTCCAGCATTTTCTTTGGGTGGTGCAGCAGTGGCTGAGGTTGATGGGGAGGCAGAAGCTGGACAGGGATCTGGCTGATGCCCTTGGACAGTTTCAGGCATCTTTTGTCCTGGTACCATCCCCTCAATCTCCCCCTGGCCCCCTCAGCTGCTCCCCTCCCATCTGTGGGGTCAGGGGTGGTCGATGCAGCTCCTGTGCCAACTCCTTCCATGGAATCACAGGATCGTTTGGGTAGGAAGGGACCTTAAAGCCCATCCAGTGCCAACCCTGCCATGGGCAGGGACACCTTCCACTAGCCCAGGTTGCTCCAAGCCCTGTCCAACCTGACCTTGGACACTTCCAGGGATCCAGGGGCAGCCACAGCTTCTCTGGGAAACCTGTGCCAGGGCCTCCCCACCCTCCCAGGGAAGGATTTCTTCCCAATAAATGGGATCTGTGCAACCAGGCTGGTCCCAGCAGGTGCCTCAGTTCTTTTATAAACTTTTCTGAGGAATATTCCACAGCCTTCAAGAAAGACTATTTTTTCCCCTCTTAATACTCAGCTTTTATCCTCTTTGCTGGAAATGTTCCTGCTTTGTTTTGGCTGTATTTTCACAGCAGGTTTTGAGGCTTGAGTGCAACACAAGATGCAGTAGGGATGAACTAAAACAAGGCTTTTGCTCTCTCTTTGATACTGGAAGATAGACCCAAAAAGTAGAGGTTTTGAACACTTTAGTGGGAGAGATTTATTCCCAAGGTGAACATGCATTGAAGTGGGACCTGTGGGACTCCAGCTCTGCCTGAGTCATGCTCGAGCTGTCAGCCCACATTTCCAGTGCTCTGGGCTGGTACCAGTGTTTATTTTAAATTCTGTTTATCCCAGTGATACATTTCCAGCCTGGACTACCTGTGTGCAAAACTAACCCAATAAAACCCCCAGAAGATTTTGGTTCCACGACAGCCCTTGTTGAAAGAACCAAAATTTGTCCAAATTTAGAAATAATATAATCTTGATTGTCTCTATTCACTGTCTTTGATGACAAGGACAGAGAGTTCAGGATCCTGAGGGACCTGTGTCCCTATGTTGTCTCAGGTGGAAGTGCCCAGGTTTGGGGCCTTGCAAGTTTGGTTTCTCTCCAGCCATTTCAGGGTTTGTGTAGAGCAAAGCATCCTGCAGGCTCACACACCAAAGCTTTCCTAATACATTTCTCATTCCATAAATATTTTAATAACAGTAATTATGCACTCATCAGAACGGAGGTTTGTTTCAATGTCATTAAATTCAGCCCCATAATTCCCTGCAGGGTATTTTTGCACACAGAACAAGCTGGGTGCAGTTGCTCTGTGCAGACCTGGGGACGCAGGAGGGACCTGTACCCTGCAGGATTGTGGCCAGGAGGTTCAGCGTGTTCCACGTGCCAGGGAGAGCAGGACAGAGGGAGTTTTTCCTCTCTGAGAGTGGAGGATTTGAACCTTAGGAAGGGCAGGAACTTCTCTTTCCATCAACAACAACCCACGAGCTCCTTGGAGTGAGGTCTCAGCTGAGATGCCCCGGGGAGGTGCAGAGGGGCCGGGTGTGCCACGGTGGGTGTGAGTGTTGGGGGGCACTGGGAGCCCTCTGGGCACCCCATGCTTGTGGCTTGGCATCAAAATGGCACCAACTGACTTTTAAAATGAATTTACAAATCATTTTTGTCATCAGCCTGAACTTTTGACATGCAAATTTGTTTTTAGCTGCCTTGAGAGAAACCCAGCTGAGCCAGTGTTGGAAGTTCATTGCCAAAGGAAGCTTCACCAGACCAACTGCAGGTCTCATAGCAGAGTCCCTTTTCCCCAGGGATGTGGCCTGTTGTCCTGGGACAGCCATGCATTCCCTGGTTTATAAGCACCTCTGCTTGCTGTGCACAGCTTGGCTGTGGAATTGCAAGGTGCAGGTTAATCTGATGGCTGCTGAAATGTAATACTGGGATTTAATGACTGGCTCACAAGAGCCCAGACAGCAGCACCACCAGCAGAGACAAGACTTGGTGCCCAGAGTTGTTTCCCATGTTGATCCCATCAAGACAGACTCCTAATGGGCAGGATCGAGGCCAAATCCAATCTAATAAAAAAATGGCAGGAATAAATAAAAAGTTAAAGGCGAACTGTCAACTCAAATTTGGCTGGAAGTTGTTATTTTTATAGAAATAAAATCCAGCACTAAGAGAGATGGTTTAGTGATTTTGAAAGCAGGTAATTTTGTGGTAGGACTTGAATGCACAGAAACTATATTGACAATAGAAATTAATTAAATGACTTTTTGTGGGTTTGTGGTTTTTCTATCTGACAGCAGGACAGAAAATCTCAGAGTATCCAGATGATCTTTAAGGTCCCTTCCGACCCAAACCATTCTATGATTGGCAATATAAAAAGGAAATTACCTTCTCAAGGTGTGTCTACCACAGCTACAGTGAAGGATTTCCCAGATTAGGAAAAGCTGATTTGATGCTCTGATTTTCCAGCAAGTCTGGGACAACTGGAATGGACAATTGGCAGGGGCTGCCCAGGGAGGTTTGGAGTGCCCAGCCCTGGAGGTGTCCCAGGAAGGCCTGGCCATGGCACTCAGTGCTCTGGGCTGGGGACAAGGTGGGGATGGGGCACAGGGGGGATCCATGGGCTGGGAGGGCTTTTCCAACCTCAGGGATCCTGGGACACTGTGAACTGGGAGTCTGATGTTCCAGTGCTTGAGAACATCTCCTCTAGCAGAATGTTGGTTCCTGGGTGAAGTGATTTTGTACTTTTCAGGATCCTGGAAGTTGACACAAAAATCTTAATTTTCCATCTGCCTGCAGTGACCATGGTGGCACCAGCCCTGAGGGAGTGACAGCTTGTTTGCACTTGTTTAGCTAATGGGAGTGTGGAAATGGAGAGATGATTTGCTCTGTGGCAGTGGAGCAGTGACATTCCGGCTCTGGGGAGGATGCCCAGGGCAGCTGCAGGAGTCCATCTGTAACTCCTGGAGATTCCAACACCTCTCCATGTGAGACAGAGCTGCAGAGCAGAGCTGCTGGAGTCCATGGAAAAGCAGCTTTCCTTCTGCAGGAATGTTTTGGTGACATGGTAAACTGTGAAGAGCATTAAATCCGTGAAGAAATGAAAGAAATCACAAATACATTTTTTTCCCACCTGTGAAAAATGTATTTTGCTAGAAAATCAAATTGTTATTAAAAAAAGCCTCCCAATCCTGTGCTTATTTTCTCAGGAAGAATCTCCTTACATTTCAGAAGAGAATGAACTAACTCTGAGCACAAAGGCACTGAGGAATGAGGCTGATAACTCATCTATAAAATGTCCTGCCTGAGACCAGCCAGGCTGGTGGTGCTCTGAGAATCCCTCTGCCTGTGGAGCAATAACTGCCCCTGAGCTGTGCACCAGGGGCTGTGCTCGTGGTCAGTGAGGGTGTGGACACACAGCCCTGGTTGTTTCTGGGTGTTCCCCTGTGACACCACGACCTTTTCCTGAGGATCAGGACCAGGAATTGGTCCCAGCTCCAAACCCGGCTCAGCCCCAGGGAAAACACCCTGTGCAGAGCTGGAGTGGGACCTGCACTGCAGCCTGCCTTGGAACACTGCATCATGGAATTATTCAGGTTGGGAAAGTCCTCCAGGGTCAAGTCCAACCTTTGGGGTGGGTCTGGGGCTCCTCTGAGCCCAGGCAGGGCAGGCTGTGTGTCAGCAAGGACACGCTGCAGGAGGAGCTGAGCGGTCACATCCCTGCTCTGAACCAGGGAAAAAGTTGTGGCAGTTTATTGAAAATATCAACTGTTCCTCGGGGCAAACCCGCTGATTTGTGGCACCTCTGCAGCAAATTATTGTATGGATTTTTAGGCAGTGGTTTATTGATACTTATTGCTTTGGTTTGCTTTTTTTGCTACTTTTTCACATTGAATTTTTAAGAACTGAATGTGTGGGTTTTTCCCTCTTCCCAGAGAAGCTGTGGCTGCCCCACCCCTGGAAGTGTCCAAGGCCAGGCTGGACGGGGCTTGGAGCAACTTGGGCTAGTGGGAGGTGTCCCTGCCCATGGCAGGGGGTGGCACTGGATGGGCTTTAAGGTCTCTTCCAACCCAACCCTTTCTATGATTCCCTGATTCTCCCCCTCTGCTGTTCCTCACTCCCCTCCTGAGCAGTTTGGAAAATTGGTCTGAAAGTTGACCTTAATGACCCAGGTGAATTTAGAGAAGATGCTGTTGGGTTCATGAACTGAAGACTTGTTCTTGTGCCATTGTAAAGGTGTCATTGAGGTAGCAGAGCAAACAAACTGTTCTGTTTGTCTCCCCCACTGTTCCTGTAGATCATGTTAAACCTTTTGACTCAAATTATAATAAATACAGCACAAAAATAACAACAATAACGAGGTGGAGTTTAAACACAGCTGGGGGAAAACATGATCCTTCTCAATTGAACTGTTTGTACTGCTCATGAATCTTCTTGTCATATTTGTTGACTGAGATTTTTTGGGTTTTAATGTGCTCCATGAAGACAAATGAAAAAATGCCAGTTATTTAATGAAATAAAATTGCACTGAGGTTTGTGCAGCTCTGCCTCTCAGATTTGTGCTTTCCATTATTCCTGGTGTTCTGAAAGTTCCTGGGTGGGGCTGTGGGTTGCTGAGAGGTGAGATGGAACCTGGGCTGGAGCACTGGTCTGTGTGGTGTTACCCATGGGAATGGCTTCAAACTGCCAGAGGGCAGGGATAGATGAGATATTGGGAAGGAATTCTTCCCTGGGAGGGTGGGGAGGCCCTGGCACAGGCTACCCCATCCCTGGGAGTGTCCAAGGCCAGGTTGGACGGGGCTTGGAGCAACCTGGGCTGGTGGAAGGTGTCCCTGCCCATGGCAGGGGTGGAACTGGATGGGCTTTAAGGTCCTTTTCAACTCCTTCCATGATTCTGTGATACAGGACCCATGACTGCACTGCAAACCCCCCTCCTGCCCTGCAGAGCCTGGAAGGGATGTGTCTGTGCTTTGGGAATTACCTGGGACACTCATCCCAGGGAAGGGGCATGTTCAGTGAGTGACAGTCTGTCACTGCAGGGCAAAATACCCTGATAAGCTGCAGCAATTTTAAAATAGAAGCCAGGGAGCAAATGGCCTTGCAGGTGAGAGCACTGAGAGAGATGGGAATTGGTCCTAATGGGCTCGAGCTGTGCTGGGGATGGAGGGCTGGGAGCTCAGCCAGGGCACTGAGCTGCAGGGGGGAGCACAGGGGCTGCTCTCAGCTGTCTCCCCTTAGCAGATTTATTTTTGCTCCTAATTTCAACAGAGAACTGCCTCAGACTTGATCTTCTGCTTGTTTGGTGCAGTGAGGGGCTGCTGGCACCAGGCTGGGGCTGCTTCTCCTGGGGGTGGGGAGGAACCAACTGCAAAACCATGGGTTTAGCTTCAGGTAGGACTTGTAAGTGCCACTGTGGTACTAAGAATATACAAATTGTTGTAGTGACAGTGTGTAAAGAGCTGGGGTTTGGCTGGAGGGAATTTGCCAGCAGAATGACTGAGGTTGCCCTGACCTCAGGGTTTGGCTCGTGCTCTTTGAGAGACAAAGACAAAATCTACCCAGAAATCACCAACCCCACTTTTTCTTCCAGAGCTTTGGGAAGAGAAACCCCTGCCAGTAGTGTAACAGGCTAATAAAGTGTCTTTTCATGCAGAAGAGTGTCCTGTCCACTCCTAACAGGGATTGATCTCTGGCTGCCAGGATTGCTGAGTTTTCAACAACCATCTCCTGGCTGGAGGATCCCAGTTGATGGGGAGAACGTGCACGTTAGTTTGGCAATTAATTAAGTGTTGCTGGTTTTAGTCAGGTGGATGTGCTGGTTTTGTCAATGGCAGCAATGGGATGGGACATGGGAAGATTTGTGGTAAAATCTGCTTTGGGCTTTGGCAGAACAAAAAATTTGTGCTGGAACTGGCCTTGGGCACAACTGAAGGCTGAGGATGAACACGGAGCTGTGAGAATCCCAACCCCACCTGCCTGAGGATCAGTGCCTTGTTCTTGGCAGTACAGAGGGAATCAATGATATCTTTAATGTCTGTCTAAGAAACCTGATCCCTCAGTGTCAGCCATAAAGCCTTGCTCTGGCAGCTTCAAAAATGCTTGTGCTGAGCTCTGCTAGGCCCAGCTCAGCTTGAACTGGTGAGTGAAAATCCAGCCTGTTGAGATTTTGGGCACTGCTGGGGTGGATCCTAAAAGGAGACAAATATATCCCAGTGTTATTGTTTTTCCTTTGTGTTAAAATGAATTTCTCAGGTTAATTACTTGATTCTTTTTTTTTACCCCACTTTGCACTTTATCATTATGTATCTCTAAATGAGGTTTTAAATTCACACCTCGTTGACAGGAACATTATTCTGGGGATTAGTGATCCCAGCTTGCCTGGGAAGTGTGTGAGCAGCAGCATCTCTGAGGTCCTGGTGAGACAGGAGCAAAGAGCCACAAATAGACCTGTCTGGATAAAGGGAGGGATGTGACCATATGCTCGACTGAAGATGTGATCACACTCTTGGGACTTGGCATTTTTTGGAAAAAAGCCCCTACCCTGTCAGAAAAAAACACTTAAAAAGACAGATTTGTTTAAAACCTTGCAGACATAAGCCTGCCTCAAACCCCCAGAACTCCAAACCATGGGAAGGGAGAACAATTAGTTCAATGAGAGTGTAGGTTCTCACAGTAACCCCTGGCTACAGGGGTTGGGTTTATGAAATTCACGCAAATACAATTGCAACAGCAGTAAATATGCTCTGAAGTGCTCAGGACATTTCTCAGGTCTTTCTTCAGTTGAGGAAAGAATCTAAACTTGTAAACAATGTATGTTTATAGGCCATTTAAAAATTTTTATTCAATTTGGGGTTGGTAGATGTGTTAAAAGTAAGGAGCCTCCTGCTCTCCAGTGTAATAATACTCATTAGTACAAAAAACCTGATGAAATTTGACTCAAATCTTACATGGTAAAAAATGATACACAAGTGGTGTATGAAGTGAAGCCCAAAGGGAAAATTCCTGTGTGTTGGAGACCCCTCAGAGACCCAGCTCATCCCACTGGGGCTTTGGCACTTTGCAGCTCTCTGCAATTGGGTTCATTAATCCAGCACTTCTAATGGTTATTTTGGCTTCCCAAGTGCTTGAGCCTCTTCAAAGAGTCGACATCCTCTCAGAGCATTAGTTCCTCCCTGGCATTGTGATGATAAGGTATTGATGAGAAAACCTGGAAGATTAAGACTTGAGTTGAGTGAGGGTTGGACTAACCTTAATTAATGCTGTTGCTGCTCCTTCTCTGTCAGTTCATCTGCTCTTAATTAATGTTGTTAAAAAGACATTAGAGATATGTGATTATAGACTGATTTAGAAGAGCACTGAGGTGGTGAGAGGCTGTCAGGGCAGACAAAAGGCAGGAGCAGGACAGCAGTGCCCAGCCTGGCCCATTGTCTGCACCCAGGAACCAGACAGGGTGTCCCTGGCTGAGCTGACCTGTCCCTCAGGATTAAATACAAACTGGACTCAGCTGCAAAAGTGAATCCTTTCCAGTTTTGCCCATTTTTATTGACTCCTGTAATTGCCCTAATGAGACACTGCATTAAGTTGTCTCTCCCACCCACTATTTTTTCTTCAGCTTTTCTCCAAGTAGGTTTTTTTCACGTGTGCTGCTCTCATCCATGGCCCTTTGCATTAACAGTTTGAAATGACAGTTCTTCTATATCTTTTTTAAAATGTTCTCGGGGGAAATATGCTTCAAACAGGGAAATTGTACGTTTCATTATCAGAAAGGTTTCAGGCTTTATCAGAGTCTTTTTGTTATAGTTGTCATGGAGGTTTTTATTATTATTGTTAAATTGAATAATGGGGAGGAACTTGTTCTTAAGCCTTTGCACAAGAAGTAAAATTTAAATCCAGATAAATCTGCTGTGTTTGTAAAAGTGACTCTAAGGTTAACTGCATTTAGTTACAATCATTGGAAGTGCAGCTTTGTTACTTTATCTGAATTAGAAAGCAGGGGTTTTGCAGCTGTAATAAGGGAAAGTAGAACCAAATTTCAAAGGCAGATTGAATATCTGGGAGCTGTTTTTCAGGGACTGTTTTCTTGGTAATCAGAGGAAACCCTCCCTCAGCCTCCCAGGGCTGCTCCAGGAGCCCAGCAGGGATGGAGCCTTTGGCACTGACATGGAAAGAGATCCTGGAACCATGGAGTGGTTTGGGTTGGAAGGGACCTTAAAGATCATCTCATCCCACCCCCTGCCATGGGCAGAGACACCTTCCACCAGCCCAGGTTGCTCCAAGCCCCGTCCAACCTGGCCTTGGACACTTCCAGGGGTGGGGCAGCCACAGCTCCTCTGAGATGTTTCAGACAGACCTGAGGGTGGATTTTCTTTGTGGTAAGCACCAAATGCTCCCATTTGGATGGGTCTGAGATGCTGCCCAGGATAAGCAAGTCAGACATGTCCCACATCCATCGTCCTTAGCAGGGACAGGCTGAGCAGGTGGCACTGGCACTGCTCATCCTCCTGAACTCGGTAGTTTGACACAAATAACTGTGGATTCCCTTCCTCTGGCATCACCTGGTTGGCACAGGCAGCGTGGTCAGAGCATCCTCACCTGCACCTCCCTGCTGTGTTTGCAGCAGCATCCCCTCCATGGACATGTGCTCTGCCCCAGAGCTCAGCTGGAGAAATCCCTCTCCCAGAGCCAGGGTGTGATTGTTATTCTGCATTAACCAAGGGTTTGTGATTGTTATTCTGCATTAACCCAGGGTTATTCATAGCCATCAAAGATCCCTGGGATGGCAGCAGCTCCCAAATTCTTGGGGCTGGATGGAGTGTGAATAAACAATGAGGAGATGAAAGGCTGGGATGTGAGTGGGCTCCTGGAGTCACGGCGGCCAGAGGAGCAGAGGCAGCAGAGTGGAACCTCTTTGAAATGTGGGTCAGCTTCAGCAAATGGTTTTGAAATAGTTTTGTCTGAAGGGGAAAAAAAAAAAAAGTAGAGGAGTAACTTGGAAATGTCAATAAAATAATAATTCATCTCAGCATATTCAGGCTGCCAGACTTCAGGGAGCTCCCAGTTCAGAGAAAGCATGAAATGTAAATACTTTATCTAATGTTGGCTGTGACCATCAGCCTCATTATGCCTATGAAATTCATCAGTTTTGCCCATGGATGCTGAAATTTGTTGACAATCAGAGGAAGAAGAGTCCCCCGAATTGTTTTGATGTGATGCTGTGGGAACTTTCCTTGGAATTACCACAGGAAGGGAAATTGCAGGAGGCATTTTAAAATAACAAGTGCAGATCTTGACCTTTTAACAAAGCCTTTGATGGAAGATGTGAAAAAATGGAATTCATTAGAATATTTCTAATTTCCTGACATTCAAATAGGAAAGACTTTCTCAACGTGCATCTTCTCCAACAGCGATTGTCAGATGTTGTAGTTTAACAAAGGTCCCTGGACTCTCCACAAGCCAAGCAACCCAAGGGTTGAGTTTAGAAATATCAGCTCTACAGAAGGAAAGAATTTCTGTGTCTATGTTGCTGTCCTACAATTCATTACTGTGGTGTAAATGTCTGAATGAGCTCGGTCTAAAGGTGCATAAATGCATTTAAATGGATTGAAAATTAGGACTATTAAAATAACTGTGTGAATCCCCTAAGAGCATCTTGGGGCAAAATTAAATTCAGGGAACAAGCAAAATATATTTAATAACAAATAAATATACATGGGAATTATTATATATGATTTCAACTATCCTTTTTTTTTTTTTAAAGTTAAAGTCATAAGAAAGCACAAAGATAATTCTTCAGGCAATTTCTAAGACCACGGGGAAGGTGAACAGAAGCATCTGAGGGCTGTTTGTTCTGGAGGAGAATAGGCAGAGTTCTGGGTCGGTGCCAGGTGGTTTGGGGGGTTTAACACCGATTTAAGGACCCAACCCAAAGCCATTCTTCGTGGCTTTGTTTGAGGACACAATGGGCCGGTCCCTGCTCTAAAGAATTTACGGTCTAAGCAGCAGAAAACAAAGGGATTGGAGGCGAGATGTGTTATCTCCCTCTTGCAGATGGAAAAGCGAGAGGCAGAACAGATGAAGGGAATTGCCGCAGACAATCTGTGAACTTCCAGGGTGGGAGTCCCTGGGAGAGCCCCAGAACATCCTTATCCTTCCCCAGCCCCATCTTCGCCGCCGGGACAGTTTCTTTTCCTTCTTCCTCGTTGCCAGGGCTGGATATTCGTGGCCTGCTTTCCTTGGCACCTTCCCAACATCTTTAGAGCATAAGTTTTCCCTTTGGAGGAATAGTGGGATGTGACAAGCGCGGTTTGTTTCCCCAGCGCGCCGAGATTCCTGGTGCCAGGCGCTGACACGGGACCAGGTGAGAACAATTGAAGGAGCCCTGAAGCACCTGGTGCTGTTTACTGAGAAAGCTGGGCTTGAAACGGAAAGCAAAATATCGATATGGAGGGGGAATTTAATGGAGGTTCCCTTCAGAAAAGACAAGGGAGGAAGGGGAAAAAAGAAAGGAAGGGGGGAAAAAAAGGAATGAAGGGAAAAAGTCGTGCCCAGGGCAGCAATCCAGCGTGTGCAAGGAGGGAGCGGGGGTGGGAGGCGGGGAAGGGAGCGGGATTCGGGATTCAGGATCGGGGACACAGGTGGGATCAATTGGGAGGTAATGAGGGAGATGATAAAAGGGGGAGGAGCGGGTGGGGAGGGGAGAGCGGCAGGAGAAGGTCGGTGTGGGAGGAGAGGAGCGGCCCGGGGCGAGGAGGGTGTTTGTGCAGGTAAGTGATGATCCGAACCGGTTCGGGGGGTGCTGCTGGTGAGGGGGGGGTGTTCGGCTGCTGTGATATCCGTGCGTTTAGAATTGGTTCCTTGAGTTGAATATCAGCCGATAACAGTGAAAAAAACCCTTGAGTTTTCGTCTCCAGGGGTGCTGCCGGTGCTCGTAGGTGGTTCAAAGTTCCCAGAGAAAGTCGCTCATCTGCTGTGAAGTATCTGAGACCTGAATTTCTTCCCAGTAATTCCCGTCTGGCTCCTAAGACCCCACAAATCTGTCTGTTTAACAACCCCTTTTATTGGCAAAAGGAACTTTGAGTCATCTCCTGCACACCAACCTGTAGCTTTACCTGGACCTTGCTCTGGGTCTCGGAAGCTGAGTGGAAGTTTTGCCATTAACGAGTCTAAATTTGTAGAAGGAACGGAAATTCAGGTCCTGGTTATTTTATTAGAGGAGTATGAAGTGTATCACGTACACATTAGAAAGGTTTTCACTTGAGAGCAGAAAAAGGAGCACTTTGGATTTCACGCTGTGAATTTTCTACAGAGAATGACTCTAAATGCACTTTTTGTAATGCATGACTTTATTTATTTAAAAAAGGGCTGCATTATTAAATTTGGGGTTGTCTGTGCAAACAAATGTGAATTATTTTGCCAGTTCAAGTGTTTTCTCAGTCACCCATAAATATGAAAATGACTTGAAAGCACAATTGATCAGAAATGATGCATTGAGTGTTTGCCTACAAGGAGGCCATTGAGTTCAGAGTTCTGTCAGGTCCTGGGTTCCTCCCTCATCCACAGAAAGCCTTTCTCCTCCAAATCTGCATTTCATAGCAGCAGCTTTGTTTTCTGTGAACGATGCAATAATTCCGAGCAATCTGGGCTGGTTGAGGAGGAATGGGAATGAATTGTGTGTGACACAGTCTCTGTTCTCAGGGGAGAGGTGAATGGGTCTGAGAGGGAGCTGGTGGCTTCTCCCAGGGGGATAAGGGCCTGTCTGGTGGGGCTGTGCTGGGCAGGTGGGGAATCTTTCCAAGTGCATTGAAAATGAAGTGAGGTGATCCTGGAGAGGAGCACGTGGGGTGCCCTTGTCCTTTTGTCTTTCATCCACCCAGAGAGCTTGGGCTGATGCCCCCCCAGTGAGGACCCCTGGGCTGCTACTGAGCTGCTCCCACATCTCCAGGGAGAGGTGCTGGGCTCAGCTCAGCTTCTGCAGCTTCTGTTTGCTCGGGTGGGAAATGAGGGGGATGGTTTCATGCTCGAGCAGCAGCAGGGGAAGGATGGGATGTGCATCCTTACGGTTTTGGGGCTTTCTGTCTTCGAAGTGAGTTTGATTCAGATTTTGTTGAAAACAGCTTATATTTGGTTAAGAAATGGTGTGGGGTTATTGTTTCCTGAGATATTTTTATTTTTCTTAGTAGCAAGGTGTGTAGGGAATGGGCTGAGCTTGCCTGTGGTTGGGTTTGCCTTGAATTGGCAGCTCCCACAGTGCCAGGTGACCGTGGGATGCCTCTGCTCCTGTGCAGTCCTGCCAGCCACATTTCTGACTGGACTGCCCTGAGAGACCACTCCAGAGACATGGCCTTTAGCAGCAAATTCTCCAAATATTGCTGCCAATGCCTTTCCCCCCGGCAGGGCAGCTTTGCAGGCTGAGCTGGAGCAGCCGGAGCAGAGCCCGTTCCCACCCCCGGCCCTGCACCGCCCCCAGTCTGTCTCTGCATTGTCTGAGGGTGCCCGGGGCTGGAATTAGGAGCATCAAGGGAATTTGGACTGGATCAGGTATGCAGTTCTAAGCAGATTATGAAATGTTGGCTGTACCACTGAAGTTTGAGAAATGGGTCGGAGTTATTCCAGTTCAGGGAGCGAGTGCAGCCGTTCCCTTCGGAGAGCCCAGCACTGGGTCACTGCACCCCCCTCTGCTGGGTGCTGGGACAGAGGCACCAAAGGAATTGGGTCTGTTTGACCCACATTGTCACACAGGGGGGAGATAACGAGGAATAAACAGAGGCTGAGACCGCATTAGAGCAAGTCCTTCTTTTGTCCTATTTTTCCCCTGCCTGGCGAATACTAATGTATAAATCAAAGGAATGTACTTTAAAGTGTTTGAAATAACCATCCTTGTTAGAGGCTGGTGAGGAGGGGAAGGCTTGTCATTATGCAATGCTAAAGATGGAGGTGATCTTTACATGCAGAGGGGAAAATAAGGGGGAAAAGGGTCCAGTGAACTTTCCTGAAGGAAGGAGCAAACAAACCCTCTGGGCAGCTGCTCCATCCCCGGAGCACTTACAGACCTGCACAGCAGAAAAATGTGCCTCTGGCTGGCTTTGAGCTGCACTGAGAGATGTGTTTATCCAGCTCTCACTGTGTTTTAAAACACTGTGAAAGAGGAATAATCCAGGTGAGGAACAGGAGACTCTTAAAAAGCCAAGTTCAGTTGAAGAGTGGTCATATTTGTATTTGTAACCAGAGTATTTATTTCCATCTGTGGAGGAGAGTTGGTGCTTCCAAGGGGAAGGAGCTGAGCTGGGCCATGTCCCCTCCTGCCTCAGGGTGCTGGCACTTGGGCAGGTTGGCCACTGGTGTCCAGTGGTCCGTGGGCTCCAGGGAGATGCTGGGGCAGGAGATGGAGGCTGACTTCACACAGGGCATCACTTTGCTGGATTTAGAGATGAATTTGGGAAATTCAGGGAAAGGAAGGCAAATCCAACCAGCTGTGTGCTCCTACATACAGGAAGGAACATACTCAGGTGAAGAGTGAAAGAAAGAATGTGTTCAGGGGTGCACCCAGCCTGGGTGCTGTGTGGTCACCTGGGCTGTCCCCAGTTCCCTGCTGGCACTGATCATGCTCTTGTGTGTGGGTGAGAGAGGAGAAGAGAAGAAGTGCTCCATCTTCCCTGTCTAGGTGGGAGTGGAGAGGGGAATGATGAGCCAAAGTCTGACTCAGGTGTCCCCACTGACACCACAAAACCTCTGAGGGCTCAGCTGCTGTAGGGGTTGCTGGGGTGTTCTGGGAAGGCAGAACTGTGATCCTGGAGAGAGCAGGGAAATGACAACTGAACAGTCCCGGTGTCTGAGGATACTGTTAAGAATTTTGGAAAACCAAAGGAAGAGGGATTAATGATGCTCTTTGAGGGTCGTTATCTACCCTGGGGTTGAGAAACAAATGGCTGACTGCAGGAATAAAGAGCTTTAATGGAAGGGATGGATGAAGTAAAGGAAATGGAGCAGAAATGTGACTTCCAGATAATGGCAGGACAAAATCTTAGACACAGATTGATGAGTCTGTGGTGGCCCTCTGAGCAGAAGGGCCATGGTGAGGGTCCCCCACACATCACAGAGCAGAGAGTTGTTCTGCTCTAGGGGAGAAGAAAGTAAAAATCCAGTTTGTGTTCCCAAATTCATTTCTTTCTCAGGTTTGTGTCTGTGGCTTGCTCAGTTCCCATGGGATGTGCTGTGAGCTCACCCCCTTGCACACCTTGGGTTTCCTGTTCCCTCCCTGTTTCTGGGCTCAGTTGCTCATTCCCTTCCCCAGGTCTCCTCTCCAACCCTGCTGCCCATCTCTCTCTCCAGCCCCCACAGCTGGATTGCTGCCATGCTTTCCCCTTTTTTCCCCACCCTTTTCCCCCATCAGTCCATTGCAATAAGGAGACATTACCAAGATGTCTCTTAAGGATTTCTCTTTATCCACTTTGAAGACAACCCTGGTGAAATGTTTTCTGGAGAATTCAGCATTTCTGGCTTCTCAATTTCCTCTGTGCACAGAGAACCTCCACTGTCAGATCTTTCTAATCTCTCAGGTTTAAAGCTAACGGCACCAGGCTAAAATTACCCCATTAAATATCAATTAACATAAATCATCACAAGATGCTGCTCAGATTAAATATGCTCCTACTGGGTCTTTCTGTCTGGAAATATAACTGAGTGAAGAAATGTTGAAATGAATTCAGTTGGATATTCCATGTGGTTTTTTTAGTGTTAACTTGGTGTCTTGGCTGAGTCTGTGACTGTTGACATTAGAATAAAATAAACCCTCCCCCTGTTCTTGGGCACATCTCCCCTTTGGCACAGGGGTGGGCTGTTCCAGGGGGATGGGCTCGGACTAAAGGCACATTGAGGCTGAAGGGGGTGAATTAATTGTGGCTCAGGTTATTAAACTGCATTTGCTCTTTGTGTGGAAGAACTGACTGAGGTTTGGTTGGGTTCAGTTCCCAGTGGAAGTGGATTGACCCTGCTCCAACCTGTCCCGAGTGAGAGTTTATGTGAAAGGCTGAACTGAGGAGGTTTCAGCTCCAAATTGACAGAATTACTATTTGAATTTTTGCCATGTGGACAAGTCCTAGATGGTTTTGGTGACTTCCAGACCACAACAGAAGAATTGATGATATATGTCTGTGTGTGTTTAACTTTGCAAAACAAGTCCTACTGCCTTAAAACGTGAAAGGAACTCATGTTAAGAGGTGAAGGAGAGCAATGGAGGGAGACATTAATCTTTTTTTTCCTTTCCTGGTGGCTGTTTCACCCTTGTCTGGCAGCAGCAGTGATGATGAATACATGTAACATTTTCCAGCTCATTTCTGGGTCACTTCTCCGAGTGCTTTTGGAAATGACTAAGCAGTCTTTGAGCTGGTTTTACAGATATGCAAATGGAAAGCTCTGCTTTCCCCCCTGTGGGTTCCTGGGCTTCCCCACGTGTGTGAGCTGGTGGGTGCTGGGGGGCAGAGCTCTGCTGGGACCCAGGGGCACATCTGTGCACTGCTGGTGGCTCCCTGGGCAGGGTTTGCTTCTAATCCTGCCAAGGTTTGTTGCCACAGTCATGGAATCCCAAAACGGGTTGGGTTGAAAAGGACCTTAAAGCTCATCCCACCCCTGCCCTGGGCAGGGACACCTTCCACTAGCCCAGGTTGCTCCAAGCCCCATCCAACCTGGCCTTGGACACTCCCAGGGATGGGGCAGCCACAGCTTCCCTGGGCAACCTGTGCCAGGGCCTCCCCACCCTCACAGGGAAGAATTCCTTCCCAGTATCCCATCTATCCCTGCCCTCTGGCAGTGGGAAGCCATTCCCCTTGTCCTGTTCCTCCATCCCTTGTCCAAAGTCCCTCTCCAGCTCTCTTGGAGCCCTTTTAGGCACTGAAAGGTTCTCTAAGGACAGCCCAGAGCTTTCTCTTCTCCATTCTTTCCCCATTAAATGTTGTCTCTAGGGAAGTGAGTTTTGTCAGACAATACCTCCTTTATTTATTTTTTTTTTAACTTCTTTTACTGTGAAATGTGAAAAATGAGGATTGTCTTCCCCACCCCTTCCAAGGTGCTTGGAAATCCAGTGATGAAAAGATGTACTTGGGCTCAGGGAGATTATTTTTTCAATATAATTTGCATACACCTGTAGTGTAGAAAGTGATGCTTGGAGGGCAAGTTCAAAGTCAGCAATTCAGCACCAGCACGAGGACTTTTCCCCAGGGATTGGTGTAAAATGTGGGGCATTTTAATAACCAAGCTGATATTGGCACTTAGTGGCAAACTACAGAGTTTGCCCCCAGGTTGTGCCAGTGCTTGGGGAACAGGGACTGACCTGGTGTCTCACCCCCCTGATGGTGCCATGGGCTTGCCAGGGGTCAGGCACAGCACTGGGCTGGCAGCTGAGACCCACAGGGAGTGAAGTCTCTGGTTTTGGGGTTGCTTTTTTTTCAATAACAACCTCCTGACCCAGCTGCTGTGCTGTGGAAGCTTTAGCAGCATCTGCCACTTTGGCAGCTCCTCAGCCAGTTGTGTCAATGGGTTCTGAGCAGACTGGGCTCCACAATGGCTCATTGAATCCACTGGGCACTGTTTGTCTTTCTGACTCATCTTTGAGTAACTTTGTTCCAGTGTCAGTTGATTGTAAACCCTTGTGCAGGCCCTACAAGCAAACCTGGGCTGGGACAGGAGCAGGGACAGGAGCAGGGCATGGGCTGAAGAGCCCTGTGTGGGTGTTCACACCCTGCAGGGAGGCTTTGCAGCCCCTGGGTTACTGATTCCTTCCAGTTCAAGGGCATTTCTGAGACCAGTGTTACTCAAGGATTAAAAGGCAACAGCAAATATATGTATGTAAGGAAGCCATACCTTTGTTATTATCCGTGTTAACGCATTAATTATGCACCCCACGTGCTGTTCAGAGGCCATGGCTGTGGTTCAGGTGGCCCCAGTGACAGCAGCACAGGATATCCTGTGCCCTGAGCAGGAGACAGACTTCAAACTGCAAAAACAAGGGCATTGGACCTCCGTGGCTGGAATTTTCCTCTGCCTGACTGAGTTTTATGGTCTTTATTTTGCATTAGGAGCTTACTGTTGCTGCACACCGAGGCTGCCTTGGGCAGAGCTGTCTCAGGGAGTAAGTGAGAGTTCAGCTGTTGCTCAGCTCAGATCTGTGTCACTGCCTCCCTCCCGAGGCTCCTGAGCACAGGTGGGAGAGGTAGGTGCTTGTAGGGTTGTGTTTCTACTTGCCTGAGGTTGGTGAGTTTATATCAGGCTGAAGGTCTGATGCAAATGCTGGTGAAACCAATAAATGTCAGACTCCTGGGCTGGGCTTTGGCTCGTGCTCTGCTCGTCTGATCCAGTAACAGAGCAAGGACAGTGGAGCTGATCCCTCTGAATGTTAGAGCTGCACTTTGGGTGATAAACACCTGATATTTGGGGGGGGGACTGTTCTGTGTGCAAATTGTCATAGAACCACAGACAGGTTTGGGTTGGAAGGGACCTTAAAATCCACCCAGTGCCACCCCCTGCCCTGGGCAGGGACACCTTCCACCAGCCAAGGTTGCTCCAAGCCCTGTCCAACCTGGCCTTGGACACTTCCAGGGATCCAGGGGCAGCCACAGCTTCTCTGGGCAACCTGTGCCAGGGCTGTTCCATTATAAGACACTTCTAATAATTGCAGGTAACTGGAAAGGAAAATATGGTGGAAAATCCAACAGCCAAACCAGGTGAGTGAGAGGAGGGTACAAGTGAACACGTTTCACTTCTCTAAGACCTTTAGTGAGAGGCCAGTTCTCATCCTGGTTTTGAGCTGGCTGTGTGTGAGAAAGCTGTTTTCCTCTCCAGCAATCATGCAGTGACTGTTTAATTCGTGGATGAGTCATTCCAGGATCTGTTATCTTCTGGAGGTGATAACTCAGGAAAGTGAAGAGAAACCTTGATCCCAAATGGCACCATTTCAGGCTCAGGTGGATCCAAGCTGGATCTGGGAGGGTTGGGAGCAGGTCTCTGTGCTGCTTTAATGATCTTGGCTGTGCTTTGCACATCAGTTCAAATAACCTGATCAGTTCTCAGTTTGCTGGTTTTGGAGGGGATGGAAGTTGCCTGTCCCTGCTGTGGAAGGAGGGCAGTGCAGGTGTTGGCAGGGCCAGGCAGGCAGGACACTCCTGGTGTGATCACACCAGCCCTCCAAGGAGGATCCAGCTGCCCACAGAGAGCAATGTGGATGCAGCATTTCTCCTGCTGTTGTCCTGAAAAACAATTTTGCTTTAGTTTTTCTTAGGCAGAAATTACCACTCAGCTTCTGTTGGGGTCATTTCACACTCAAACATCCTTTTTTTTTTTTTTCAGAGAAGCTGTAACTTTTATGAACTTTGTGGGTGCTGTAGAATATTATCACAGCTCGCTTATTTTCTTCCCTGAGTTATGTGGGAAACCAGAGTTCAGCTGCTTGTGATGCATCCCTGTTTGGTTTTTTTCCCCCAAATCCTGTGAGATTTATGTTGAAAGACTTTTTGGTGAAATCTGCTGCCTTACAAGCTCGATGCTGCTCAACAGGTCAGGCCAGATAAGTGTAATATCTCCTGAAACTCAGTTCCTTCCCCCCTTAATCTTCCCAGTCCTGTTTTTCACATGACCTGCCATGTCTCTGTGGGTGACTCCATCCCTGGGCATTACTGCCCTTGTTTAACATGTGGGGGTGGGTTTCTGGTGTCTGAGACGATGTCACAGAAACCCAACTGGTGCCTTTTGCATCCCATTTTTCTAACACATATGAGTGTTTGATTTCACAGCCACGTAAGATTAAGGCCTGTCTGAGTAATATCCTTTAATTCTTTCTTCTGATCAAGCTCATGCTCTGCTGTGATACAGATGCTGACTAATTTGCAATATTGTCTGAAGGAAAGCTGTGGCAGAACAGGCTCTGCAGGCATTCAGGAGTGTATACACACTGATTTGGTTTTGGTTCCCTCTTTCACGTTGGTGTAGATGACTTAAAAAAAAAAAATTAGGACACGTATTTTGCTTGCTGTAAATGTAAATATAAATCCTCATCAGCAACTGTGTAATCCGGCAATGATCTCTCTTAAATTGAAACAAATAATAAATTTTGTGAATAGAGCTGAGGATTGATGGTGTCATCCTTGCAGGCAGTTTAGATGTAAAGAGTTTTATATTGACTATGCAAATCAATGTTGAAATAACACCAGAAGGGAACCAAAGATAAAAGAGTTGTTAAACCTTCCTGTGAATCCTTGCAAATCAGCTCCCCGGCCTGCAGCAGCTCCTCTTGCTTTGCACCACGGAAGGTTGGGCTCTGCCTGCTGGTTTTCCCTTTGCTGGGGCAGTTGGAAGGACTGGGATGCTCCAAGAGGATGGAAGCAGGTCAGTGCTGTCCTTCCTGCAATGCTCGTTTATCCAGAACGTTCTCAGCTGGAAGGACCTGCGGGGCTCAGGCAGGATCGCTCAGTGCAGCTGCTGCTCCCACCCCAGGAGCTGAACAGCCCCTCTTCCCTCTTCCTGCCACATCCCTGCCTGCAAACACGGGGGATCCTCTCTTGTCTGCAGCCCCAGCAGCTCCAGGTCACAGTCCCCAGCCACCCACTGCCCTGGTGCTCAGGGAAATGAATCCCCGTGGCTTTGAGTTTAACTCCGACCCTCCCTGAGACTCCGTGTCCCCCACGCTGGATTTCTGAGAGAAGGATTTATTCATCCCTCTGTGTCTGCAAGAGAAGGACCTGGGGGTCCTGGTCATAGCTCAGTTGGCCATGAGTCAGCAGTGCCCTGGCAGCCAGGAGGGCCAGTCCTGCCCTGGGGCACCAGCCCAGCATCACTGGGGGAAGGAGGGGATTGTCCCTCTGCTCTGCCCTGGGGCAGCCTCTCTTCCAGTCCTGGGGGCAGTTTGGGGGCCACAATATCAGAAAGATCTAAAGATAATGTCCAAAGGAGGGACACAGGGGTGGGGAAGGGTCTGAGGGGCCACACGAGGAGCAGCTGAGGGCACTTGGTGTGTCCAGCTGGAGATGAGACTGAGGTCAGAGCCCAGCAGGGTCTGCGGCTCCTCCCGAGGGGCAGCTCCGACCTCTGCTCTGGGTGAGCAGGGACAGCACCCAGGGAAGGGCTGGAGCTGGGACAGGGCAGGGTCAGGCTGGATCTCAGGGAAAGGTTCTTCCCCCAGGGGGTGGTTGGCACTGCCCAGGCTCCCCAGGGCAGTGGGCACAGCCCCAAGGCTGCCAGAGCTCCAGGAGGGTTTGGACAACGCCTGAGGGACAGGGGGGGATTGTTGGGGTGTCTGTGCAGGGTCGGGGGTTGGACTTGGATGATCCCTGTGGGTCCCTCCCAGCTCAGGAGACTATTATTCTTAGAGTAATTGGTGCAGGCTTTGTCTTGAAGATCTGTGGTTGACTTGGGACCCAGCCCTTGCCTGCTGCATCTATTGCTGTGGCTCAGTGTGGAAAAACATCCTTCAGTTTTGTTTAAAAATCTCACGGTTCAAACCCAAATGACAGAGCATGAAATGTACACGTGGGTTGGTCCCCTGATGATCCTTCAAGTAAATTAATCTGAAAAATAATGAAAAATACTTGAAAAAAACCCTCCAAACGTCTCCATCCCAAAACACATCATAACGAGTCTCTCTCGAGCACAAACAACAGAAATCAAACTCCACCCTCTGCTCTTTTCACAAGAAAAGCAACATCAAAGCCGAGGAGAAATTGTCCCCTAATTACTGACAGCAGAGTCCTTTGGGAGTGGGGCCGTGCTGCTCCCAGGGGGCTCTGGGGGCTCTGAGGTTTGGGGGTGTCTGTGGGTACCGGGGCTCCCTGGAGGGCTCTGTGTGTTCTTAAGTCTGTGAGATGAGTTTGAGGAGGAAAGTGTTGTATTTGGGAGCAGGGATTGGTCCTTTCCTTATTTGGTGGCCCTGCTGTACCTGACCTGGAATTCCAGGTGTCCTCCATGACCAGCAGAGATGAGCTGTTATTTTGGGCAGGAGCTGGCAATGAAACCCAAGTGAACATTGCAAATTACAGAGCTCCTGAGGATGGAAATCTGGGTTACTGCACACTCCAGTGTCGGCTGGGGGGGTTTTTTATGGGCTCTGCTATTTTTTGACTTCTGTGGTACATCAGGGACCTCTTCTGGGTTCTCAGGGCTCTGTTTGGGATGGACTCTGGGATATTTAGTAGCAGGTCACTGGGTCAGTGGTGGAGTCCCCATCCCTGGAGGGATTTAGAAGCCCTGTGGATGTGGCACTTGGGGACGTGGGTTAGTGGTGGCTTTGGCAGTGCTGGGGAATGGTTGGACTTGATGGTCTGGGAGGGATTTTTTCTACCTTGAATGATTCTCTGATTCTCTAACATTAGGGAACTGTAATAGGTGATGTGTCTTTGGTCCTGGTGGAACCAGGAGTGTGTCTGGTGTTCAGTTGAGGAGAAGCTGAATGTAGGAGCAGCATCTGCTTTCTCCCCATGCCCTGACCTTCCTCCCATAAGGACCAACAGCAGGGAAGGGATTTGGCATCCTCTGGGCCAGAGCAACTGCTGGGTTTGATTCCTGAGCATTGTTCCTCAGTAGCTCAGTTACTATGTGAGCACTTGGGTGCCCGTGTGGGGAGGCAGGGTTAAAACCCCCAGGCTGTGTGTGCCAGTGCCTGAAATGGGGGCTTTTGGGTGAAAAAGGGGATACTGGGGCCCAACTGCTGCCCATTGGGGAATTGTTGGTGAAAAACCTGTGGTGGGGCAGATAAACTGTGCTGTGGTACTGGACCTTCCCAGCCTGACTCTGCCACCCCTCACCCCCGGGGTTCATGGTGGGAGTAATCCCTGTGCAGTTACAGGATTATTTGTGGAGTTAGCTGCTGTTCAGAGTAAATAACTTCTGAAATCTGGCCTGATGTTATCACAGAGGATATTCCAAAGTCGTATTTATGGATTCACAAGTATTATCTGGAAACGTGTTGTCTGCCCCCCGCTCACACCACGAGCCTCTGCCCTGCAGGGAGGGACAGCACCAGGCAGGGCAGTCACAGGGAAAGGAGGATTTGTTAACACAAGTGGGATTTTTCAATAGGTCTTTCTGTGTGTTGGAAATGCTGGGATTGAAATATCCCCCAGGGAAACAAAGGTGATTTTACTGGAACAGAAATGACACGGTGGAACCTTTTTCCTGCCACGTTTCTGCAGTGCCCAGCAGCAGGATTTCACTTGTTTTGGTGTTCATTGCCCTGCCCTTCCTCTCCAGCGTGATGAGAGCTCTGAACTGAAGCCCAGGTGCCAACACTGGGATGGGTCACTCAACCCAGAGTGAGTAAATCAGGTGTTAGATCTCTGTTTCCCAGATGTTTTCACTAAAGGATCGTATTTAATCAGCAGGCTAAAAGGCAGTTTTCCAGGCTGAATAACTGGATTTCTGTGGGATAGGCCTCCAAAGTAAAATACTGACAAACCTGGTGACTCTAAGTGGGAATGTCACACCAAAAGCAACAATATTTTACCCTTAGTCCCACTTCTCCCTGCAAAATAGAGATGCTTGTACATCCCCATCCATCAGCTGACAGCTCCTTGCTTACGGAAATGGTGATGATTTGACATCAGAGCACTTCTATTTCCTCAGTGCCTGCGTTGGAAACCCTTTAACATTTTTCACCACTCTCCTCCATCTTCCTGCCTTTTTTTTTGTTTTGAACTAGACTGCTATTGAATCTCACTTGGGTGTATAAAAGTGCACCAAGCTGGACATCACGTAAGATAAAGTATTTGCTGATGCTTAGTGAGTGGGATGTGTGTTTGGGGATGCAAGGAAAGAGAGGGGAGTTGCAAATAGGAGTAGCTGTAACCCCAGAGCAGCTCAGGAGGGAAGGTCTGGAGGTCTCTCTTCCAGAGGCCAGCCCGGGTTTCTCAGTGATTTATCCATCCTGGTCCCCAAAACCTCCAAGGACAGTGCCTGGAGAAAAGGTTTTCCTTAATGCCACTCTGCAGCTTTGCACAGGAATATAAACTCATCCAGCATTTCCATGGCACGCTCAGATACAGAGCTGTTCCCTTCAGGACTGGGAGAGCTGATGGAGGAGTTATTTTTAGACTTAGGTGGATTTTTGCATCAGGGCTCTGTGCATTAGGCAGTTCCTTTGCTGTGCCAACACTCAGAGGACAGACAGGGTTGCAGGGCCACCAGACCACCCGGAGGTAGCTGGAGCAAGAGCTGGCAATTAAAACCCTTCCCGGCAAAGGGCTCAGGCGTGGGGGGAGCACTGAATGGCTGTGGGAAAAATAAAAGTTAATGGAAAGTAATTTGGCAACTTAATCTGGAGGTTGGCAGGGATCCAAGTGGATAATAATTTGATTTCAGCTGCTTTTGTGTACTTAGTCATTCAGATACCCTGCAGAAAGTCACGCTGAGCTGGCTGGAGATGGAGTGAGCAGCTCCTGTCTGGAGCTGGTGGGTCCAAGGTGTTTGCAGGGCCAAGGCTCCAAGGAGCTCACTGGGGACAAACGAAGGAGGGATGGAACTTACCCTGATGGATTGGTGTAAACTCTTGCTTTGCAGGGACATTTGCTCTCTTGTCACCCTCTTCCTTGTCACTGGAAGTAAGAACTTCCAGCTCAGGCAGTCTGGGTGTGATTCTCCTCCCCCTCTCTTCTGTTTCCAGTAGTTCCTTGGAGCATTGTGACAGTGGGACAGCAGGATGTGCTGGTCTCCAGGTGTGAGGGTGTGCACATCACCTGGGCTGCTCAGCTAAACTTGGCTGGCGTGTCCATCCCCTGTGTGTGTCAAGGTGTTATTCTTACCTATCCAGAAACACCAGAGTGGGATACTGACAGGGAAGAAAAATACCATTTTATACATAATTTTTGTCTTTAAAAGTACTTTTCAAGTGCTATTGCAATTAAAGTTCTTCCCATGCAATTTCTTTACCATGTGTGGGCAGTCTCTGGCTGGATTTATTTTCATTATGTAGTTGTTCATTCTAGTGAGTCCTATGTATGTGGACCCTGAGGAATCCAGTCAAACAAATAAATGGATGGAGGTCACTGTTCAGGTTCTAGCACAGGTTTTCTGAGTCAGATTTAATTTAGATATCGGGAAGAAATTCCTGACTGTGAAGATGGGGAGGCCCTGGCACAGGTTGCCCAGAGGAGCTGTGACTGCCCCATCCCTGGGAGTGTCCAAGGCCAGGCTGGACAGGGCTTGGAGCAGCCTGGCCTAGTTCCACCCCCTGATATGGGCAGGACCACCTTCCAGGTTGCTGTAGCCATTTAGCACAAAACTCCAGACAAATGGCTAAGAAAGTCTTTGATGCTCCTGATTGTTTATTAAATGTTTTATGGAGCCGTCTGTCTGCTGGATCTGATGTCATTAGCAAGATAAGGAGGAAGGGAATATTAAGAAGTCGGCTCTCCCTTCCCCTAATGTGCCTCTTGATGCTTTATGTGCCTCTCTCTCACTCCTGATCTCCTTGGCATCACATTGCCCTTCACCACGGGGAGTGATGCTTGGTGGTGAGGGAGTGTGGCTGTGGAGAGGGACACTGGAGTGTCAGCAGTGCCACACTCCCCCTGTACTGTATGATCTAATCAGTGAACTGGCTGCAAACTTTGGTTGTCTGGGCTCTGCAAGGAGCCCCAGCCCAGCTCTGATCTCTGCAGGAAACATGGTTCATGTAAATACACCTGGGGCTCAATGGAGTGTGTGTGATTCCCCCTGCTTTGGGGATGTGCAGCACGAGTGTTTGGGGCTCGTGGCTGGGGCTGTGCTCCCTCAGCCTTTGGGGATGTGGAGCAGGAGCGTTTGGGGCTGTGCTCCCTCAGCCCTGCGACCACACCCGGGGATTGCAAAAGGCTTTTATGCCACTGTTTAATTTTGATAGGGAAGGGTTTGCACAATGCAAAGACTAATTAGTTGGGTTAAATTAGTAACAGAAGAGCTGCTGTTAGGACAGGAGCAGTGGATATAAATTACTTGCACGCTTCCAAGGCAGGATGTTTTCCCCACGAGCCCGGGATAAAGCCTGGGCAGCTCGGAAAAGTGCAGTTATTTTATTCCTCAGGATTCCACCTTCTGAAGCAAGAAGAGGGAGAGTGGCATTGCCTTTCTCAGAGGTCTGAAGATTAAACTTTCTCTAAGACCTGAGGCAGCTCTTGCAGAATGCAGGGCAGGGAAAAGCTCCCTGTAAGGAGCTTAGTCTTTAATACCAGACGGAGGACGATAAGGGACCAGTGATCAAAGCAGTCCCGCTCTGTCAGGGCTGTATTTACCAACCTCCCTGCACACCACTCACAGAGTTTCCCCTGTATGTTACATTTCTGGGCAATTACAAAAAAAAAAAGGGTGCACATTTTAAATGCAGAGTTTTAATTAATGCCCCCCCCCCCCGTCAGTTGAATGCGAGATTTTATAGAGGTATTTTTCTTGTCCCAAAAATTGAATGCTCCAACAAGAGGAGGTGTTTCCTGGCATTTAGTGCATTTCCAGCAGCTGTTTGGTACATCCAGAACACCCTTGGTGTCTCTATTGGGCTCTTTCAGTGGCAGAAAGAGCTCCCAGTGGCTCTGTGAGGGAAGGGAAAGATGAATTATCTGGTGGCTGACGTTTGTCAGTCCCAGCATTGTAAAACTTCACACAGTCCCATATGTTGCTGCTCTGTAACCTGCGAGCCCGAGACAGAAAACCCCAAACTGTGCTAAACCCGTCTGTCACATCGGGTAAGGATGGAGATCCCAACTGCTGGCAGAAGAGACCATTGTTCTGTGGGGATTAAAAAAGACACGCTGTGGAAAAGATGTTTTAGTGTTGCATCAAGAAGAGGGTGAAGTCTAATGTAAATTATCTATGAGAGATCAGGGAGGAAAAAAGGAGTAGTTAAATTATCTTTTTTTGACAGAAACTCATCAAAACCCGTTTTATTTGGCTTCTTTCTTTGAAGATTTCTCTTCCTAACCAAGCTCATTTCCATCCCATGTTTCTTTTTCATTTTTTAAGAGAAGTTAAATAAGGGCAAATCATGAAATCAGGAATTACGATTTGGAGTTCTGAAAATTTAATGTATGTTCTGTAGCCTGTTGACTGAGTTCAAGGATGCTGAAAAGCTCTGGAGATGTTTTAGGTCAAGAGTTGCCAATGAACAAAGGTACCTGATCTCCCCTGTCTCAGTCTCCACAGACAGGGAGATCTGGCTGTGTTGTGGACTAACTTAGTGACCCCTTTACTTGGCATTTTGCTTGATCCCTTTATTGTGTGTTTTATACTGGTGGAATTTTTGTGTGGGAACCATTAGCTGATGTTGTGAGTTACTGTTATGGGTCACATCATCCACTTAGGTTGTCATTACTATGTTGGGTATAAACCCTCCTTCAAGTTTGCTGACAGCAACAGAAATATGATCCCTGATGTGCCAGAAATAAAATTGTGACAGTTTTTCACGTCCATGTTAGAGGTGTTGGTCCTGCAGCCCAAGAGCTGCTGGGACTCTCTGGCAGGGGCACAAACATCCTGGAGTCAGGTGGATGCTCACAGCAACTTCTGTGAGGAGAAGCAGCCAAGATCTCTGGTCAAATATTTTTGCCAATATTATTTTTATAGATGGAGGAAAAAAATCCTGTTCTACTTGAAAATCAGGGGTAAGTCAGGTGGAGCAGGGGACAAGGAAAAGATACAGCTCTTTCAGGCAGAGTTGGAGAGGGAGGATGTTTCTGATCCAGAAATAAAAAAGAATAAGAAGCCAATTCTTCCTTTGCACTGAGAAGTTTCATGAGAGTCAATGAACATCAAAAATCATTGTGTTCTCCCTGGCTGCTCTGGCTCTTGAAGTGCTTGCTGATGAATGGGAGATGATTTTTTGGCCCTGCTGAGTTTCTTGCACTGTGAATCCATCCTGGTGATGAACTGTCACATAACTCTTCCCCGGCTGTCGAGCGCTGGAGGCAACAGCCCCAGATTCACCCAATCCATCATTCTTTGTAATCTGGAAGTGCAGAAAGCTGCACATCCAGGCAGCAGGTGGGAGGCTGGATGGTCTCTTCCCACCACTCCCTCTTTGGGGGTTGGATTTTCATTCCCTTGGCTGTCAAACAGGAGGGTTGCTGTGTTGTGCAGCTCAGCTGCTTCGCCCTGCAGCACCTTCTTGGTTTGAGAGAAGTCCTTCTGTGTGCCTGAAATGAGTGCCAACCAACCAATTCTGTGTCTCAGTGTGTGAGAGGTCTGTGCCTGTCTCTGTTACCAGCTCGTGGAGTGTGGTTAGTTCACATCCAGTAACATTTGCATGCTCTGGGGGAGGAGAAGGTGGCTCTGAAGTGAGGCAGCTTTTGTTATTTTTATCATCCCTGTTTAGCCAAACTGCTTTGGATGGAGCACTGGAATGTTCACAGCTGCAGTTCTGTGACTTCACATTTCAACAGCAAACCAACACAGCAAGAGAGTCTGTTAAAGCCCAGGTCTTTGCTGTAATCTCTCCTGTGGCCACAGGAGTCATTCCAGGCTGCTCTCTGAGAGCAGCTGTGTTTGCTGGAGTCTCAGCTCCAAGGAGCCAAAGTTATCTGCTGCACAGCTTTCCCTCTGAATCAGGTATTTTTTGTGGGGGGTGTGTGTAAGGTGGGTGTTATAAACTCTCTTGGACTTCAGTATGAAGGAGGCCACTCTCTTAGTTTGGGGGAAGCAATCTTTACATGAGAGTGTCCTCATATCCTCATTGTAGTTCTTTAGTGTTGACAAAGCACTCTGAGATCCCTCTGCTGAAGAGACTATTAGATCTCAAATGCATTATTGCTCACTTTTATAACCGACAAATCCAAAGTGCTGCTTTGGCAGGAAGAGCACTTTGAAATATTAGATTTATTGGGAATTGTTGTGTGTTGCTGTATCAGTCAGTTCTAGCAATGAAGTCTGAGGCCAGGGATCTGTTTGCATTATCCCCACTGCAGGCTGAGTGCTAAATGGGTCTGTCTTGCCTGGAAAAGCAATTTCCTGGTGGCTGAGCCTGACTGTGGGTCCTGTGCTGTGGTGGCAGCTCTCTGAGGACAGGTTTTGTTGTTGATGACAAACCAGACTGAGGAGCATCACTTGGGGAGCTCGGTCCAGCACTATTGTCTCTCTTCTCGTCTCGTCCCTCCTCCTTTACCTCCCTTTTGCCTGCTTGCTCTGTCTCCAATCAGCCTCATTAAATAAACATGATTATTCAAAAGGAGAATTACTGTCTGTGTTCACCGTGGGCAGCCACTGGTGGTTGGGTCATACAAGCTGGTTTTGGATTCCAGGAACATTTTTAACATGTGGAGCAATTTCCCTGTGATGCTGTCAGGTCTTTGTGAGAAGGATTTTAGGCAAGGAATTTTAATTTCAGTCAGGACGTTTGTAATGATGTTTGTAGTGTGCTGGAGTTACAGCTGAGGGTTGTGATATGAAGTGCAGAAAGTTCTTCTCTGTTACGTTCATCAGATTTTGGATTAGACGTAATTCAGGCCATCCTGAAAGATAATTTTTGAAAAGAACTTTATTGATTTAGAGTAATGTTACGAAAAAGTGACTTCTCTCTTTCCGGAACGACTTAGACTATGCTCTAACTGACTCCAGCATTGTATATTCTGTAATAGCTTTTATTTCTCCATGAAATCAAAGACTAGAAAATAAAGAGCGGAGGGGGGGAGTGCTGTCTGGCTTTCCCCCGTGGAAGCTGGCTGGGAGCTATTAAAGTATCAGGGCACATGACTGATTGAGTTATTGTCAATTAGGGAGCTGAGGAGGGCTGGCTGCTTCCCCGGGAGCAGGCAGGGCTGGTGCTGGCCGGGGCTGATGTTCCCTGGCTGTCAGACACGGCCGCGTGCTCGCTCCGCCGGAGCCGGGCGGGAGCGGGAATGCAGGACAGGGGCAGTGATTCTCCAGGAAGGCTGACAGGAGCTGTTGTGTAACGTGTCCTGATCCCCTGCGTGTCACAAGTCCGTGTGTCAGCCCCAGTTATTTTCAGTGCTTGTTGTTCCCCCCCCTGTGAATTAATATTGTCCTAGTTAGAACAGCTGGGCCCAGTTCATCACTGGATGGGTGTAACCCAAAACTGTGTATCCTAGAGCCTTCCATGCCATTGCCCAGAAACTGTTATCAACAGACCATTTACACCCTCTGCCCAGAGCAGCCTGACTCCTCAGGCTATAAACTGGGTGTTAAGAGGCCTGTGAGATAGGAGGATGCTCCTGTCCTCACACCCATTGTGGAACTCCCCGTCCTGAGGGAAGTACTGGGCATTCCTGCCTGAACTGGAGGATATATAATCTTGGGGTCTTGGGATGTTTTTAACCACTAATGGGATCCAGAGGAAGACTGCAGGTAACTGCTCTCTACCAGACTGCAATCACCACTCTTGACCAGACTGCAGCAGCACTCTCACCAATAGATTTTCCCCTCTCCTTTTCCTTTGGACTCAGGGGGCCCAACGAACACCACTCTGTTCATGCCCCAGGGTGCTGGGTTATCCAGTTGGGGTTTGTGGGTTAAAACCAACTGTTTGTCTGTATAATCGTACTTATTGTGTTATTTTATCAAATTGTTATCCTGACTTATAATCTCTCCTTTGAGTTGGGTTCGTTTCCCCTGCTGGTTTATCTTTAAACCAGCACAAGTACACAGAGTGCTTTGGCTTTCCCAGAGTGTTCCTGCCTCGGAACCTGCACTGGGAGACCTGTGGCTGCTCCCTGGGCTTGGGAATGTCTTTTTTAGTTCTTCCTACGTCTCAGAGGGGGCACTTTGAGGAAGGTGTTTGGGGGAGGAAAGATAAGCTGTGTCAGTGGGTGTGCTTTGGGCAGGGGCACTGATGAGCACAGCCCACCTTGGGCAGGAGCAGCTGGGGCAGCTTTGCTGCCCCAGCTGCTCCTGCCCAAGGTGGGCTGTGCTGTTTCACTCCACTGTATCAGAAAACCTGATGTGAAACTGGAGGAATTACTCCAAACCATGTCAAGGGGAGGAGGAGGAGGAGGAGGGAGGAATATATTCTGGGATCTGCATTGAAACCTCCTTCTGCTAAAGCTGTCAGGGACTCTCACGTCAGGGACTCCAGTGTTCCAGTTGGGTTGGTGTCCTATATTTTTATATGTGCTTCGCCTCACAGTAAACTCCTCGTCACCATGAACTTTGGATCCTTCCAAATTGTGACAAGATCACTGCTGGAGGGTTGTTCAGCACTGGCAGGGGCTACCCAGGGAGGTTTGGAGTGCCCAGCCCTGGAGGTGTCCCAGGAAGGTCTGGCCATGGCACTCAGTGCTCTGGGCTGGGGGACAAGGTGGGGATGGGGCACAGGGGGGGATCCATGGGCTGGGAGGGCTTTTCCAGCCTCAGGGATTCTGGGATTCTGTGTCCAGCCTCTGCTATTGTAGGATCACAGGGAGCCTGGAGAGGCTGGACAGGGGTGTGAATGACCACAGCGTGGTGTTCCATGTTTGTTCAGCTGCATGTCTGGGTTGGAAGCTTGTCATGCACTCCTGAATTTCTTTTTCCCCCTTGTTCCTCCACTCCCAGTCCTTGCACTCAGCCTCGGGTTAAGGAGCCCAGGGCCAGCAGGAGGACCAGGCCAGCCTTGCCAGATGTGCTGAACACACACCTTCCTCAGCAGGGTCATCCTTTCTGCCTGAGGCTGGGATGGAAAAGCCTTTCCCAGGGCTGGGGTGTGAGTGGGGAGGCAGGAAGAGCCCGGGGTGCAGGAGGCCTTGCCTGGCTGGTTCTCAGTGTCCAGGACTTTAATGAGCACCCGTGAAGGCTGTGGGGTTTGCACTTGTTTATTGGCTTCAGTGAGAACAGCCCAGACTGAGCTGTTCAGATTTACTTGATTTAGTGATGTTGTTTCCTAAGTCTGTCAGAGACCTTCCACCTTGCAGCTCAGCTTGCTCTGCCTGTCAACACTTGTGGCAGCTCCCTGTGCTAAAATTACACTGGAAGAATAAAATGAAATTTATTGCATGTTTAATTGGAATTTCACTGCTCTAGTCCACCTGATAATGAATTCTCTTCAGCATGAGAAAAAAATAAAACTGGAAGAGATTCTTTTGCAGCAGCCAGTTATTGCTGGGGGTAATTACAGGCTGTATATCCAGCTAATGGGGGTTTGAACTGTGGTGGGAAGTTCATAGCTTGATAAAAGTGTTTTGCACACTCAGGGAAAGAGCTCTGAGTTAATTTTTGGCCTCAACTAGAAAATCGTGGTCCTTGCCTGGAGGTGCTGGGAGAGTGTGACATTGTCCCATGCTCCGGGGTTGGGAAGGAGCAGCTGCCCCATGTGCAGCCAGGGGGGTGTTGGGGAAGGTCTTGGCTTAGCTGGGTGTTGGTCCTGCAGGTTTTGTGGCAGATGCAGACTTGGTAATCCCTGCTAAAGACAACTCACCCCCCATGAACCTTCAGCACAGCCTTGTTTGCAAAGAACTTACTGCCAGTGGTCAGAAACACAAGCAACATCTGGAATAAAAACTTTGGGAATATTAATGTGAATGATGAAATCCCCTTGCGTGGCAGTTTCAACTCCTCATCTCTGTTTGAAATGACCTGATTTTTCCAGAAAGCCTCTTTTTTGATTTCCACACATGTAAAAACTTGCCCTGGTGCGTTTGGAGAGCACAGGTTTTGGGGGGTGCCTGGATGATGCCCTGTTTAGCAGCTCAGCAGTGGGCATGCTGTTGGCAAAGAGGATATAGAGAAATAGGTGATAGGAACTGCCTGGGCTCCCATAAATCATCTCATTCATCTGCTCTTTGGAAGAACAGGTGGCTTGTTCTTGCTGTCCTGTGCCCAGATGGGGAAGGGAAGAGCAGGGGGAACCTCAGGAGAGCAGCTGCAGTTTGGTTCATATTCCTGTGCTCTCATCTCCCTCAGGAATGACCATCTTTCCCTGGAGTCTGATGGTCCAGATTGAGTCTCTGTATATGTTTGTTAAAATCTTTGTAGAATGAGCCCCTGATGTCACGTTGTCCTTCTCGGATGGAAACAACTGCAGGGCCAGGGGACCACTGCAAACAGGGCTCGTTCATGGCTGTGACAGCAGCCCTTGTCTGGGAGCTGTGGCACAGCTGGGCACTGAGGGCATCGTCACCTCCAGGGATGAGGGGGTTCTTCTAACCCCCCCAATAAACAACTACTGCAGGACAGGCATTCCACACACACCCAAGCAGCCCAGAAGGCCTTCTCTGGCCACATAACACAGCTGAAATCCAGCAGTGAGGTGGTTTCTGTAGAAGCAGCCCCTGGGGTAGGGGTGACCTGGGCTGGGTGGGCTGTGGGGATGGGATGGGATGGGGAGTGTCCATATGCAGAGGTGAATGGGATCTGTGGGGACAGGGTAGATGAAGCCACCCCAAAACTGGTGGCACCTGGTTCTGAAGAGCCCCTCTGGCTTTAGCTCTGGGCTCCAAAGCTTTTCCAGCCTCTTAGTTCCTCTTTAATTCCAAGGAGCTGGGTCAGGGGACTGAAGGGGTTCTTGGATTATTCCTTAAAACTCTCGTGTCAGAAGGGTCCCTTCTCCCAAGTGACTGACAGGATGGAATGAGAGGAAATGGCCTCAGGTTGTACCAGGGTAGATTTGAGGTACTTGTCAAGCATGTTTGTAGCTGAATGTAGGTATTTGTGTGTTTTCCTGTTGGCTGTCACTGCTGCCTGGGCTGAGTCCACTCTCAGCAGCAGAGGGTGGCAACTTCATGTTGGACTGACAACAAAATTATTTGTAACATTCTTCTGGTTGTGTAAGAGAAAGATTTGCCAGGCTTAGCTGGTAGCTTTGCATCATCTTCTCTGAAATGTAGATGCTCTGTAGTCACAGAACAAGGAAAAGAGTGATTATGAGCAAGTCAGGGGTTTAGTTTCGTTTATCCTTGTGTGAGTTGTATCAGGCAAATATCTCTTTGGAAGCAGCTGACCAGCAATAACCCAAAGCAGGATAAAATCTCTGGGATTATTTTTACTGAATAGAGGCTGTAAGGAGTTGGGAAGTGCTTTCCTCCTGTGGCTGCTGCTGAATCCTGCGAGCTGGTGGGTGCTGGGTCAGCCTGGAGCTGAGCTCTGGGGGCAGTGCTGTGTGGTGCCACCCCATGTGTGATGACCTGGGTCCTGGGGCTTCCCCCGGGGGGAATTCTGGGGGTTCTCCTGGCTGCAGGTTGTCCCTGAGATGTTTAATAGGCACAGAGTGTCTGCTGAGGGCAGCACAGTCACTGGCACCTGCACAAAGTGAATCTCTGCCCCTGCCTTGCCCTTCTCATCCGTCTGAGAAGCAGAAAAATAAGTATCAGAACAGGTCAGGCTTCATCTAATTAAACCCCATTTGCTCTGTCAGCCTCAGGAGCTGAATCCAGAGTTTTGAGTGTGTTAAACATGGAAAAGGGATGAGTTGTGGTGGGTCCAGGGGTGTGTTCTGTGATCACTCTATCAAAGGCAATGTCTTTAGCTTGAATAATCTACACCAATCTTGCCTGGGATTCATCACTTTAAATCGATTTCCAGAGCAACATCTGCAGGAATTAAAGGATTATAAAAATGAATGAGTAATTTTTCTCAATCCATTGTTGGTATAACTGGAAAAGGGGGATGATTTACTCCCTGGCAATCTACAATTCTGCTGGTTAATAGGCTGGGTGAAATCCCTCCTGTTTGTGACAAGGGATTACAGGACTCTGCAGTGAATTAGCACAAACCCCAAATGAATCTGTGGCAAGTGGCAGCATAGATGAGGATTTATAAGGATCTGATCAGGGAAGTTTCTGGCAAGATTTGCAATGACACACTTAAGTTTGTGCATATTTCCCTGGACTTATGTTTAAAACAGAGATTATAGAAAGTGATTGACAGTTGTTATATCATAACTATGGATGTGTGGAAATACTAATAGTATGGAATCAAAACTTCAGAACGGTGCAACACCTTTTAGTAAATTAATAAGACCAGTGTATTAATTAAGGCCAACTTTGCTGTAGTTATTTGTTAGGCAGACTCAAAGGAGGATACAGACATTTCTCCAAGAGCTGGTTGTCACCAGTGAGTTAATTATGCACAGTGGCAGAAGGAGCACATCTTCCAAGAATGAGGGATCAACAAGGGAGACTTTGATTTATGATTAAAAACATGAAAGAGCTTGAGGAAATTAGCAGGTGCCTACGAAGGGAAATAAACAATGATCAAAAAGCAGAGGGTGGCAAAAGCTGATTGCTCTGGGGAGGTCCACAGGCTTGATGTGCTGCCTGTCCCAAAAATGGGGGAAAACCAACTTAAGAAGTAGAAAAAAGATGTTGAGATAAGTGAATGGAGACTGTGCAGTAACAGCCTCACTGGGGTACAGTGAAAAATCTCCTAAAAAGGAACAACTTGGAGTGAGGGAGAGAAAAAAAAGCTGATGAATTATTAGTTTGCAAAGACAAAAAGTTGGATGAATTTATCTATGTGCAAATGAGCTGTATTTGCTGGTCAGGAAATGGAGTCCCAACAGTTTCCCTGGAGCCTTGCTAATTGGGTTTGTCTGGAGCAAGGCAAAGTGGGTGATCTGAGAGCCCTGACAGTGGATTGAGGGGGGTTCCCTCTTGGAAGGGATCTGCTGTCAGGACTGGATTGGTGAGAGCATCCACAGGCACTTCCCACTGCCCAGAGATACAAATCCTTCAACAGTTTGGGTTAGAAAGGACCTTAAAGATGATCCAGTGTCACCCCCTGCCATGGGCAGGGACACCTTCCACCAGCCCAGGTTGCTCCAAGCCCCGTCCAACCTGGCCTTGGACACTCACAGGGATGGGGCAGCCACAGCTTCTCTGGGCAACCTGTACCAGGGCCTCCCCACCCTCCCAGGGAAGAAATTCTTCCTAAAATCTATTGGGAAATGCAGCTGTGGAAATGGATCCATTAGAAACGTGGCTGTGGTTCCTGTTCACATCCCTTTAAAGAGAGTAATTTAATTATCCAGTAGAACACGTAGGACAGAGAGTCTCTTCATAAAATAACAATGGTTCTGTAAAGCAATTAAAGAATTTGCTGATGTCTTAAGCCACACAAGCACAATTTAAGAGGTTTTATGAGTTGTAGGAAAAAGAAAAACAGATTAAGTTGTACACTGCTCATATTTAATTTGGGACCCTTTAGCTTTAGTTACAATGCACTCAGTGTTGTTTTGTAGCTTCATTGCCATCTTTGTCATCAGGGACAAAGAGGAGAAGAATATATGGAGCTTTCAGAGAAGGGAAGAGAACAACAAATGCCGTGTGTTTGACTCAGTTTTGCTTAGAAATTGTCTACAATAATTTTCCTGGATATTGCAATATCCTGAGCAGAGTTTATTCCAAAGAAATATTTCTCCTGTGTGTGTCTCACACGTGCACTTTTCCCACTCCCTGTGTGAGGGTAAAGGGAGGAGCTGGGGACATCTGCTCGGGGGTTAAACACACAGGGATAAATACAGGGGATGTTTAAATACAGGGGAAATTTCGGTTAGATGTGTGGAAGGAATCCTTCCCAGTGAGGGTGGGGAGGTCCTGGCACAGGGTGCCCAGAGAAGCTGTGGCTGCCCCTGGATCCCTGGAAGTGTCCAAGGCCAGGTTGGACGGGGCTTGGAGCAACCTGGGCTGGTGGAAGGTGTCCCTGTCCATGGCAGGGGGTGGCACTGGATGGTCCTTAAGGTCTCTTCCAACCCAAGGCAGTCTGGGATTCCCTGACTGCAGTCACAGGGTCTTCAGAGGGACACCAACAACTGCACCCACATCCCCAAGTGACTCCCAGCAGTAAAATCCAGGTGCTCGTGCCCTTCCTGCTGCTCTGAGTGACAAAACCCCTCCAGTGCTGCTCTCCTGGCAGGGCTGTTTGCTTTGCTGTCACCTGATTTGCTTGTCAGCATCTCGGGGCTGCAGCGTTCGAGTCCCTTACAAGGGTTTTATCTTAACTGACTGTAAGGCATTTCATAACCTTTAGGCTCTCCTATAAAGAGCATCACTTTATATCCTAATGAATGCTCCTTCAGGGTTTAAGATGATGCAAAGTGCATTTTATGCGTTCACCAGCTTTGGGAGAGATGCGGGCTCCTTTACAGGAAAAAACCCAAACAATAGAGGTAAAGATGGGGCATTCTGGCAGGATCTAGAGTTCAGTAAAAGGCAGAAACCAGGTTTTTGCACATCTATTGTGTGACTTGCAATCCATTATAAGAATGGGAGGTAATAAAACACCAATAGTAATCACCGTGTGTAAATTCCCTGCCTTAATTTTGTGCATAATGGGCAATACATGGCAGTACCAATTATCCTGTATTCTCCATTTGCAGAGGTAGCACTAAAGATAATGTTCCTCATTGCAAATTCTATTATCTCTAAAAATAAACAGTTAATTAACCCCATAAAACCATTAGCAGATCATTCTTAGTATTTAAGAGACATCTGGGTTCTGGGAGAGAGGCTTTTGCCGGTAGAAGCCTGTGAGATGAGCTTCAGGTTGCTCAGAGAAGGTGGTTTCACGTGGGTAAATAGTAAATAACAAGTAAATAATGTGTTAATGATCAGCGTTAGGTGGGAAGGGAACTCTGGAAAGGTGTAGCCATGGCCAAAAATCCCCAAAAGTGGAATCCAGCTCCCCGGGTGACACTGGGTCTCCTCTGCAATATTGCTGGAAAACAGGAAATTTTCATGCAAGTTTGTGTCCCTTTGGCATAACACATTCCTCTGGTGGAGGAACATCTCTGAGCCAACATCAGTGACACGAGCACTGAATCCTGAGTGGTTTTCAACAGTGTGGAGTGGGAAGGCCCCTTGTACTTAACCCCTCTCTGAAAGGAGCATTTTGGGTTCAATGGAACTTCAGTGTCGCTCAAACAGATGCTTTGTCTCAAGGGTTAATGCACATCAGGCATCCACAGAGGATTTCACAGTTATTTCTTTTTGGTGAGGAACAAAACTGCCCCAAAAACATCCATGTCAGAGCAGAGAAGGGCAAACTGTGAAAATCCTCCAGGCAGTGCTGATTTTCTGAGTGAAACAGTGGCCACCACCCATTCCTTTAGACTGCACTTGTGGTTCTGCCAGAGAGCAGCTGGAATACAGTAGAGTTGTCTTGGTGCCTCAGTGCTGCCACAGTGGTGCAGTAGCTCCTGGGTTTCTCAGGAAGGTGCCCTGGATGCTCAGTGGATGTTCAGTGATTCCAGTTCCCCCCAAAAAAATTGGGAGATCAATCCCAAAGGTTGGACTCGATGATCTTGGAGGTCTTTTCCAACCTAAATGATTCTGTGAAAACAACCCCAGGTGCCTCCCCACACCCCCAGCCTGTCTTGTGATCCCATTCCATTTCTCTCCGTGGGCAATAAGGCTTCGAAATGTCAATTTAAAGTGATTTTCTTTCTTTTCCTTTTATTTTCTAAAGCTGCCATCAACTATTTATAAATGATCACAGAGATGCTGGAGGAAATTAATCTGCTAACCAGATAAAGAGAGTGATATGTGGCTCATTTACTCTTCTCTTTCCCTGGCTTTCTCCAGAATCAATTGGACTCTGCCTCCTGATGGCTGCTTAATTCCCAGCCATTTCTGGGTGGATCAGATATGTCACTCAGAAGTTATTATAGTCCACCCAAAAAAGAGATGCAATTTCTCAAGGTTAGATGCTCACCAAGGCCTGACTTGACTCAAACTTTTTGTAGCAGAAAATGATGTTTTTCTAAGGGATGTTACAAGTCTGTTTTTAATGCACTGTGGGGAAATAGGATGGATTTCTGTAGAACACATTTTAAATCTGTGACTGAATCTTCCAACTTGTGTGCAGTGCCTGTTGTTCTCCCAAGAATTCTAAATCTGCAGGTTTTTAGATTAATACATGAACAGGTTTGGGTTGGTTTTTTTTTTGTTTATCAGTTGTATCCCATGAAGTTTGGAGGGTTTGCCCTCAGTGCTGCTGTTCCTTCTCCTGCTCCTCCTCCCCTTCCAGGCTCTGCATCTGCCCCTGAGCCCCTGTCCCTGGGTCACTCCTGCTTTATGGCTTCTTGCTCTTACTGGGCAATTTTGAAGTTTTAGTGTCAGAAACTTCTCCCTGGGCACAGTCTGGACCTGGTGTGTTCAGCCCTGACCTCTCCATGTGGAGTCAACCTTGATTTCCATGGATAACCTGCCAGGCTGAACAGAACAAGGACTAAACATCCCAAAGCAGCTGCTCCAGCTAATCCAACCCCCTGTCCCCTCTCAAAGCAATTCAACCTTTCTTTATTTCCTGGATTATCTTTCCATTGTTTCTTTGCCTTCAAGGAGCTTCTCAATGGAACTGTGGCCTATTCCTGGCTCCTTCCAGTTTCCATTTTCCTCCAGTGCCCCATTTGGAAGTGTCTGTTCCCTCCAGTTTTCTCTGGATTGGGCCAAGCAATGTCAAATCCAAGGAAATGCGAGTCAAGATCTTCAGGTTCAGCAAACCGCTATTCCCAAGTGACTGCTAACTGTCAGAAGTCACAAAAAAAGTAAAAATTACATATTTTCATGTGTTTGCAGGGAATGGCTCCGACCTGTGAGACAACAGGGTGATAAAAGAGGCAGGGGCAGTAATGAGAACATGGGAATAACTTGCAGGTCAACATAAATCTCTGTTTCTTAAAATATCTGCCTGTTTTATGCCCATCTGCACAGACCAAGCTCAGGGAGCAGAGCTGGGAATAGGACAGGCAGATCCTCCCCATCTGCTCCAAACCATCCCAGAACTGTTCCTCCCACTCAGGGAGGAGGGAAAACTGATAAAGGACTGATGGAGGGGAAAACCCAGAGGGTGAGTGATCCAAAGGATCCAAGAGCAGGACTTGGGTGCTCATCCCACCCACGGACACGGCACAGGAGGGAGGAGAAGTTCTCACCCTGCTCTTGTTGAGCCTCTCCAAGGAGAAGGACTAACCCTGACATGGGAATTGAGTCTTTGATTGATGTTTTCAGAGCAGGAAATGTTGGGGGGGGCTCTCTGAGCTGTAGATACCATCATATTTTTATCAGCAATAATAATGTTCATTTATTGAAAACCTGTCTTCTGCAGCCAAACTGGAGATTAGTTCACTACATTTCGGGGAGAATTTTGACTTTATTAGGGCTTTAATCTATTGGCTTTTTCTTTGGAATGCTGGCTTGTATGTTCTATCCATTTTATGCTGAAAGAGCCCTTTAAAAATCAAAATAATGTTTAAAAATTAGTATCAGAAGCAGTAGAAAAAAGAATGAATATCACCAAAAAAGAAAAACCATCTGGCTATTCCTGCTCTACCACCTGTGTATGATTTATATGGCCTGTGCAGTAGAAAAAGCCCCTGTTTCTGTCTTTTCCCACTTCAAGATGATGGAAAAAACCTGTTTAAATCCAATGTTTATTTTACTGCAGAAAGTTTAGAAATAAATGACTATTTCAGTATTTAGTAACATGCTCTCTGTGATGACCTCAAAGAAAGAAATATCCATGCAGGGAATGACTGAGTTGTACTGAGCATCTGCTGGGCATCTCTGGTTGGAAAAGTATTTGGAAAAGCACTGGAAGGGCCACGGGTTCCATTGGAAAGGGCATCTCAGAGGATGTTTTTGCTCCCTGTGATGGCACAATGAGGAGCAGGGAAAGGCACCCTGGGCTGAGGTGGGGAAGGAGGAATCCTGGAGCACTGGGAGGGCTGGAAAAGCCCCATGCCCTACTGGGGGAGAGGAGAGAGCCTGGGAGGGGAGAGGGAGAGCTGAGGAGAGCTTTGGAGGAGCAGTGAGCTGGAGGGGGCTGGTGCCATGGGGAGCAGTGCCCAGGGACACTGAGGGTGGCTGGAGGGTGATCAAAGCGTAGGAAAAAACCAGATTAGAATAAAAATCATGCTTTGCTTCCTGAGCTGGGAAGGATGGGGGAAGCTGAGATTTAAAGCACCCCATGGCAGGTTTCAGTAATTGGGATCTAATCTGGGGGAGGGACTGGGAATTGTGATTAAGATTTACCAGGAACGTGGTCACTGCAGGAATCCTGCCCAGGGCAGAGGTTTGTGTGGCTGCTGATGGATGCTGATGGGAGACACTTGGAAAGGACTGTTGGAGCAGGATTGTACTGGTACCTACAGCTCTTCTGAGGGCACCAGTGAGGGGGGATTTGTAGAGAAATTATCATTTTATAAATGAGGTTTACATAGAAGATCACAGAATGGTTTGGGTTGGAAGGGACCCTAAAGCTCATCCAGTCCCACCCCTGCCATGAGCAGGGACACCTTCCACCAGCCCCAGGTTGCTCCAACCTGGCCTTGGACACTCCCAGGGATCCAGGGGCAGCCACAGCTTCTCTGGGCACCCTGTGCCAGGGCCTCCCCACCCTCCCAGGGAAGAATTCCTTCCCAATATCCCATCTAACCCTGCCCTCTGGCAGTGGGAAGCCATTCCCCCTTGTCCCTCCATCCCTTGTCCCAAGTCCCTCTTCAGCTCTCTTGTAGGTCCTCTTCAGGTCCTGAATTCCTTCAGGGAGATGTTTCCTCCTCTTTAGAGCCAGACTCTGGTTTTAACTTTCCACATCATGTAAATTAGCAGGTAAAGAATCCTTTGGCTGGTGTTAGATCAGCAAACAGCTTCCCTGTGTCCTCCCTCCCTTCCAGCAGCATTACAAACATATGTTGTTATGGAAATTTCAGGAGGAATCCTCTTCCTGATAGAACTGTCCTGAGCAGTGGAGTTGTATTGGTATCAGTGTTTAGCTCAGCCCCAGAAATGGTTGAAAGGCAAATCAGCTTGTCAGGGAGAGGGGGGGAAGACATTTTTTTTTCCCTCTCTTTTTCAGTCAGGATCTCCATTTTGATGGGTGAGGTTTCAGAATAGGGGAGACAAAATTCCTGGTTATTATTGGAAGCTGCTCTGCAGGCAATTGCACCACTCAATAGAGGTTTCCAGCTCGAGGTGGGGATGGCAGCTGTGTTATGTCCCTGTCAAATTAGAGCCCAGAACACTGATAGGCCATCGAGTCACTCAGGCCCAGTTCAAATGGAGTCACTTCAAACGAATGGAAATTAATGGAAATGGATAATGGAAATCATTGGCTTCAACAGAGATATAATGTGTTTAGTTTACACGTGTCTTAATGGAAATGGATGATCCTCGTTTTGGATTTAATGGAATTCCTGCAGTCTTATTGCAATGTAATAGAAAATAATATTCTGTAATTGAAAATCAATTCAGATAATTCCTATTAATAATTAACACTCCTATCTGGGAGTTGTCTAACATCTATAATTTAGTGCAAGGGCAAGAAGCACCTCTGACAGTGAGGGGAGGTTCAGTTTTGGCTTTCAGGTGTTCAATTTGTCGAGGAAATAAGGAGTTGTGCTGGCAGGGAGCAGTTCCAGGCTGTGCCCTGAGCTGCTGGGGCAACTTGAGAGGTTGTCCTGGTTACTCCTGGAGTTCTATCTGATCTTTTGGCCTCCAAGGTTAAGTAAAATTGGCTGTGTTTGCAAGGGATGGGATTCAGGGACCAGATGAAGGAAAGGCCCCCAGAGCTGCTCCCCCTCAGTGCCAGCAGGGCTGGGCACAGGCTGGGATCCAAACTGAGGGGTGGGTGAGGTCCCCCTCACCCTGCACAGCCCCCAGTGCTGCCCTCAGGCACACTCCTCCCTCACATCCAGCTCTGTCCTTCTCCACTCACCCTTGGGTGGATTGAGGACCAGGCTCTGCTGGGGTGCTCTGGGGGTCCCTGGGGAGAGGGGGGTCCTGGACCATCCCCTTCCCAGTGCTCAGAGCCAAGGGCAGCAAAGAGCAAGGACTTACCATCATGTTCCCCTTTCCTGAGTTTCAAAGGATGGTGTTCATCACCTTCAGTGGGTTGGTTGCTCCAGGTCCTTGCAGGGGACAGGATCCCCCTCAACCAGACGTGGAGGAGAGATGTGCCCTTGGCTCACCTCCCTTTTCCCATCAGCTCCTGAGGGAAGGTCATTCAGGTCCAGGTGTCTATCCCAGACAAACATAACACCACTCAGGATCAAGCCCGTCCCATTCCCTGTCTGTGCTCCTGCCTCTCCAACAGCTGTTCCAAGTGTTAAAAGCAATTTGCTTCCTCCAGAGACGTGGAAGTGCCAACATGAGCTGCAAACCTTCCTGCCCATGATGAGCCAGGGAAGTGCAGCCTCCCCAACCCTGCATCCCCCTGGGCTGGCTGCAAGGGCAGCTCTTACCTAAAATAGGATTGCCTTTAAACTTTGTGGAGGAAAAGCCTTCCTGGCTGTGTGCTGAGGGCCACTGTTGTGCTCGATTCCCATTCTGAAAGCTGGATGTTATAAAATAACACAGCTCTCCAATTCCCCACACCCTGGTTGTTATTTTTAGATAATGGTGGTGGGGCAGAGGATGGGTATTGATGATCCAGGCTGAAACTCCAGCTCTGTTTGGAGCATTGCACAAGGGCCAGTGAAGCCCTGGGAGTTTGTTCTGGAGAGGGAAAAAGCCCAGCACGTCGTGGATCTGGCTCTTAATTTCCCAATTCAGTGAACAATCATGTTCCTGAAGAGAATGGCAGCACAAAATGCATTTCAGCTGATAAGTAATGCCACTATATTGCAAGTATTCTAATTGAGAAGCTTTTTTGTTCAGGAGCCTTGTCCATTAGCAGCATTTAACAGCACAAGCACCCATTTTCCCTTTCATTTTCCAACTACCAATTCGAAATAATTAAAAAATAATTCCCCTGAATGCAACTTTTCTCTGTTTTACAATGAGATTATTAAGCAGTGTCACTTCAACAGTAGCTCCCTTCCTAATTATTCATTCAGGTCCACAGAAATCCTCCTTTCTTTTTAATTACTCTTTGACATTTGCTCTGCAGAATTTTATAGCTACCAGTCATCACTTGGCTTTTTTTTCCCGTTTCCTCCATCAAGCTGATACACTGAATTGCTCCTCTCAGAAACTTTGTGCTCTTGACTTTTGGAATGGCTGCAGAACAAAATCTCTGCTGTTGCTCTTGAGCTGGAGAGGGAGCTGCAATGCTGAGTGCAGACCCACTCGAGCAGCCAAGCTTGGAGGACTCCTTGTTCTCTGGAGATGAAGTTGGTTCACATCACCTGGGCTGCTCTGCTCCAGGGGAGAGTCATGGAACCACAGGATGGTTTGGGTTGGAAGGAACCTTAAGAATCACTTTATCCCGCCCCCTGCCATGGGCAGGGACACCTTCCCCTGTCCCAGGTTGCTCCAAGCCCCGTCCATCCTGGCCTTGGACACTTCCAGGGATGGGGCAGCCACAGCTGTGGTGTTTTAGGTATTTAGGGACCTCTTCAGTACCTAAACAACACTGAGGTTTTGCTTTTTATTTTTAAAGCACTTAAGAATTTAAATTTAAAGGAATTTAACAAGCTTTCTACTGTTCTTGCTGGTATCAGGGAAAGATTTATGAATTTCAAGTTAAATGTTTCTCCTGGATCTCCAGACAGGTATTTCACATGCACCTTCCTCCCAGTTCAAACAGCAAATGGCATTAATTTCATCTTGAAACCTCAATTTGAGCAGGTACCACTTAGCAGAGTTGGTTGTTTTCAAATAAATAAGGTGCATTATCTGTGTGATCAGCAGGAAGAAGGATGTGATTTTAATCAATGAGATAATTCCAGGTTTCTTGCCCCAGCTGACGTGGATAATTTTGTCAGTGTGAAATGTGTGCCCTGTTTTGGATTGTTTTACCACTTGTTTAATTCAAAGGCACCCAGACATTACAGAGAACATTTATTCATGTGTGAGCTTAATATAGTCCCTGCGTAAGACAGGATCGTGTGGAGGAGCCTTAAAGTAGGACAGCATCAAACACTGGGGAGAGTGTGATGAGCCTGCACAGGCTAGCAGTGTATAATATCTCTAAATGCTTATCTGAGACTAGAAAATAAACCATTCCGAGCAGAAAACTGACATTCCCTGAAAAACAGAGGAGAAAAAAGAGAATAATTGAAATGAAAGTGTAACATCTGCTTTGAAATGTGCAGCACAGAGAGAGGAAGAGGGAACTTCAGAGGGAAATGGTTCAGGAGGAAGTTTCAAAGCCTCCATTAGATGGGGGAGTTATAAACTCTTTCCCTCGAGGATGCTGTTGAGGTGTCAGCCCTGATTGTTTCCCTCCTGGGAGCTGTAACTGGTTACACACCAGGCTTTGCACCCACCTGATATTTTCAGTCGTAAATGTGGGCAGTGCAGCTCACCTGGGATGGGTCTCTAATCTTTGTGCATTACAGAGATTGCATATTTAAGAACCTTGAACATGATTTCCTGAGCTGCCTTTCCTGCCTGGCCAGCCCTGGGAGTGCTCCAAACATGAGTGGAGGTGGAGCTCCATGGTGTGGTTTAGTGGCCATGGTGGTTGGTCAAAGGTTGGACTTGGTGATCTTGGAGATTGTTTCCAGCATTCCTGGTTCTGTGATCCCTTCCACCAGCAGTGCAGGCAGGAAGGAGGGTTTATTAATCTCTTAAAACATGTTTCTCAGTGGTAGAAAGAATAACCAGAGACAATGAACTGAAGTCAGCTCCTCTTCTTTCCTTATGCCACGGAACTGCTTCTTTAGTGGGATTAAATCATCTCAAAAGCAAATAGGAATAACTCAAATATGGTTGTTCTTAAAGCTTTACAAGTGTGAGCTGCCAGTCCCCTCTGCAGGGACTGGTCACTGCTCCTGGTGGGAAGGTGTGACCAGGGCAGGCTGGACATGAGCCCTGTGCTGACGAGTGAGGAGGGGCAGGTTCTCTGTCAGTGTTCAGGCTGTGCCCTCACTCCCTTATCCCACCTGGAGCTGGAGGAGCTGCTGGTGCTCTGTCTTCCCCCAGGGAACCCTTAGAGCAGGGGCTGAGCTCCCAGGGTGGAATCTGTAATGTGGGTGCATCCACTGCAGAGCTGAGAACTGCCCTGAGAACCCCCTGACCAGGGGGGGCCTCTGCAATAGGAATCCTAAAAGAACAGGAGTTTTTAAAGGAGCCAACCTGGAGTGTTGTGAGAACACAGACCTTGTGAGCTGCTGTGTCCCTGGTACCCAGGGCAGGGCTCTCCTGTTCTCTGTCATCTTTAAAACAAATTACTGCCTCAGACCAGGAAAGCAGGAGAACCAACTGATTTAATTTCAAGTGAGCTGGTTTTCATGGGGGGTTTGGGTGTACATTTTCTGGCAAAATACTGTTTGGATGAAAAGTGCCATTTTTGATTCTGTTCTGCCTGAAGTGGATCCAGGGAAAGAAAAGCCTTCATTGTCATGCAAGTTGGTAAAAATGTGTCCTCTTCAGGCTGGGCTGAGCTGGAGTGAATAATAATCCTGTGCATGGGAATGGTGTCCCTAGGTAGGGAAAATCAGTTATTTTCTTATTTATAGTAACATTTTGTTATGTGCAAAGCACAATGAGGGGTCAGTGAGCCCAAATCAGCTCATTACTGAGAATGTACTGCCCTGCTTTCTGCAGAATCACATAATCATTAAGGTTGGAAAAGGCTTCCAAGTTGGAGTCCAACTTTTTGGTGCAAGAAGAAAGGAAGAGCAGCATCTCCCCTGCATGGGGCTGCTTTATGCTGGCAACAGGAAAGTTGGACAGGGACTTTGGACAAGGACCTGGAAGGACAGGACAAGGGAGAATGGCTGTAAACTGGCAGAGATTAGGTTTAAATTAGAAATTAGGAAGAAATTTTCCCCTGTGAGGGTGGGGAGGCCCTGGCACAGGTTGCCCAGAGAAGCTATGGCTGCCCCATCCCTGGAAGTGTCCAAGGCCAGATTGGATGGGACTTGGAGCACCCTGGGCTAGTGGAAGGTGTCCCTGCCCATGGCAGGGGTGAAATGAGGTGACCTCTGAGGTCCCTTCCACCCCAGCCCAGTCTGGGGTTCCATGAAGGGGGTAACAAAGAGCACTGAGCCACAGCTGCTCCCACTGGTGCTCCCTGGGGGTCTCAGGGGAGGGGGAAGAACTGAAGTCTTGGCTACATTTGCAGTTGCAGCAAAGCTCTGGGGTTAAAATAATAGTAGGAGTAGTAATAATAATAATAATAGTCATCATCATCATCATCATCTGATAGATTGGCAGTAACCACAACTCCTCTCCAGCCTTCCCCCATCGTGTCCCTTGGCTGTCACTGGTGGCTTCCCATCCTGACCACAGCAATGCTGGGCACCCAGCTGGACAAATTGAAGTTGTTTGTTCTTACTGGAGACTTGTCTTTCCCTTTGACTGTAATGATGGGACTTTTCCACTCATGATCAGAAATCCAGAGGTGATGCACAAATGATTTGTTGTCTGGAGGCAACAGCAGCTGCCTGGGAGGCAGAGCTCAGTGCTGACACTGATGAGGCAGAGCAGGACAGAAAACCTGCCTGCAAGAGAAATGTAGGAGAAAAAAGGGTCTTTTGGAGCTGTTTTCTCTGAGATGTATCCATTTCCCAAAACAGAATCAGCCAGAAGAGGCTTATGATCAAAGTGCGTGTCTGAAGAGATGCTGGAAGTGCAATGGGAGATTAAACACATCAGGCATCGTGTGAGGAGCACGGGGAGGGTTTGGAGCTGCTGAGACCAGCAAAGGGAGGGAATGAAGGTGAAAGGAAAGCTGAAACAGGCAGCTACAGGGGGGGAAAGGGGCTCCCTGGGGTTTGTGTTGGGCTAAAGCAGGATGGACAATCTCAGCCTCCCTGGAAGGGAGGGAGGTGCCCACGAGGCTCCTCCAAAGCCTTTCTCCTCTACTGTGCATCTTCAGGCTCTTCTCAGTCCTTCAGGTTTCAAATGATAACACAAATATTCTTCACAGCTATAAAAATGTGATTAAGCGAAGGAAAATCGGAAATACTGAAGTTTTATACTGCATAACTTTTCTACCATGAGAGTACTTAAATTGCATTTTGTCGCCTATGATGGATCTGTCACCCCAGGAGCAGCAGATCCTGAGCTTGGCTCTGGGAATATTAAAAAAGCTCTGCCACAGGTTCATATATTTCAATCTTCTGGGACTCACTGGGCTGGCACTGCCAGGACTGGCAGCTAAGTGGGTAAAAAATTAGCTATTTATTTATTCCCTCCCCCCTGCACACTCCCAGCAGGAGTATCACAGTCAGAGTGGCTGGGGCTGAATCTAATAAGGGATCCACTGATGGTATTAACTAACCTTCTCCTTGGAGAGTGGTGTGAGGCTGACAGTTTGATTTGTTCACCTGGATCGTGTCTTTGCATCCCCCTCGTGTCCCTGGACCCCAGGGTCACAGGGGGACTGTGGATGCACTTCCCACTGCTGGAGAGGGCTGCTCCTCTGCTGAGCCCTGCTCATGGAATCATGGAATGGTTTGGGTTGGAAGAGACTCTAAAACCATCCAGTGCCACCCCCTGCCATGGGCAGGGACACCTTCCACTAGCCCAGGTTGCTCCAAGCCCCATCCAGCCTGGCCTTGGACACTGCCAGGGATGGGGCAGCCACAGCTGCTCTGGGCAACCTGTGCCAGGGCCTCCCCACCCTCACAGGGAAGAATTCCTTCCCAGTATCCCATCTATCCCTGCCCTCTGGCAGTGGGAAGCCATTCCCTTGTCCTGTTATTCCATCTGCAGATCCAGCAGTCCTGCTCCTCTCCAGGGATTCATCCATAAAAGCATCAATGCCAGATGCTGCCCTTTCCTCAGCAATCTGCTCATTGATTGCTGTGGGATTGCAAGAGGAGTGGAGCACCCATGGGGGTGAGCACGGAGGAGGGGCTGGAGCCCAGGATGTGAGCCCAGGGTCCTTCCCATGGCCAGGAGAAATGTCCCCTCTCCAATCCCCAGCAGAAACTGTTTCCTTCCTTCCCCCCCATCTGTGAGGTCTCCTCAGAGGTGCGTGTGGCTGCATCCTGCATCTCCGAGTGTGTAACCTTGGATTTTCACTTTTAAAATTCAAATTAGTCATTCTTGAACATCTCCAAGTAGACTGATGATTCATCAGCTCTTGAGCTGCTTAAAGCTGTCGGAAAAAACTGAACTTGTTGGGGCCTGGTTCTGGAGATGCATTTGTTCCCACGTAGTGCTCATGTTTGAGATATTTTCCCCTTTCTGCAGAAAATGTCACGCTTTTCTAAACTAATCCACTCTTATTTGAAAACTATAAAATATCATCAAAACAGGTACAAAACCCAACCACCAAAAATTCTCAGGTGTGTTCTGTTTTGCAAATCAAAAAGGCTTGGTGGGGATTTATCATCTTATTTGTTGGCAGAAAGTTGTTGTAGGAATGAAACGAGGAGAGGGTGCAAATTAGAGATGTTTTGGTCAAGTATTTTCATATCCAATTGTCTCATTTTTCCTGACTGTATTTTCTCTGTGCTTTGGGTAAGATTCACCCCAGGTGTAAAGCTTCCATTTGGAAACGTTTTCATATCTCTATTTTTTTTCCTTTGCAAGTGGAACTATTGATTTTGGCCTGAATAATATTTTTAAAAAGGCATCTGGGGGGATAATAAACCAGGCAGGAGCTTTGCTGTGATATATCAACCTATAATCTGTAAATCAATGAAAACCTTTATTTAACATGTTGAGAACCAAATGAATTCAATGTAATTAACACTGCAAGCTGTAAAAAATATTTATGAGAATTAAATTTTAATACGTATTTCCTGAAGGCAGAGTTGAAGCTGCTTCTCTCTTAAACAAAGGTGGCATCTCCTCTTTGTCCCCCAGCTCAGAGATAATTTTTTGGGGGGAAGGAAGAGCAAAGCAGAGATAGCTTTGGTTAGGAGACATTCTGTGAGCCCAGCTCTGCTCTCCACCTCAGCATTCTGGTGTTCTCAGGAGGATGGTTAATGCTGTTTGTATTCTAAACAAGAAATCCTGATCTTTCAGGGAGATATATTTGAATATATGCAGCTTCTTTTTAACGTGCACCTGGAATTTTGCCCATCCCTGCAGTATCAGGGCAACCCCTTCCCCTTGCTCCTGCCCTCAGTGGCAGCTCCAGGGGCTGCTGCTCTACCTGGGCTTGCAAACATGGCCTGAGGCACCCAAAATTCTAAGGGCATGGTTTTCAAGTGTTTCCTTCTCTCCCAGGTCTCAGTGACCTGTGGCACAAGAGCTCTGCCCTCCTGCTGTGGGTTCCCCACCCCTCAGCATTCCAGGGGCTCGGAGCAGGGGGTGGGACCAGGCACAGAGCAAGGGATCCCCTTCCCTCTTCCCACCCTGCCAGGGCTGAGCCAGCTGGGCAGCCTGGGGGCAGCCCTCAGTGAGCAGGGGTCCCAGGCCACCACGGGCCCTGTGTCCTGGCTGCCACATCTAGCCAGAGGTGCTTCCAGCACAGTCCCACCAGCCCTGGGGTCAAACCTCAGCCAGGGCTGGAGTGACTGTCAGGGAATGGTTTGGGCTGGAAGGCACCTAAAGGACCATCCAGTCCAACCCCCATGGGCACCTTCCACTAGCCCAGGTTGCTCCAAGCCCTGTCCAACCTGACCTTGGCCAGGATTAGGCCACGGCAGGGCAGCCCCAGCCACCTGTCTGGGTCCAGCCTGAAGGGAGATGGTGGTCCCCTCAAAGCTGTTCATTTTTGCTGTTTTGTTTGCTCTCCTGCCTGGATTCCTGTTCCAGTCTGACCCTGCTTGTTTGGGGCTTGTAGGGGTTTGTTCAAAACACTTTTTTGACACTGGAAAATACCCTGATGAATTCCTTCAGTGCTGCGAGGGCTGTGACTGAGAAACGTTGCTCAACGGCAGAATCATTTTATTGTCTGAGTTTCAGAGGAAAAGTTTCATGGGCCAAAAAAAAAAAAGACTACATGAATTGATGTAGTTAAATTTCTACCATAAAATTGGTTAAGAAAAAGCTCCCAATGTTTTAGATTGAGCTTTTCCTTTTGAGCATATGTGAGGGAGGGCAGTGGGTGGAGGGGACAGTGCCTGGCTCACCTGGCAGCTCCCTGGTTTGCCCTCACAAGGGGAGAGCCCCAAGGGAGGCTTTGGAAAGCACCAGCAGGTCAGGTGTTCCCGGGCAGAGCCAGGGGTTTCCTCTGGGCAGAGCAGAGAGTTGCACTGTCCCTCCTTCCTGAGGGCTCTCAGGGGACCCCAGCTGACCAGCTCATCACTGCCTACCCAGAGGAAGTCAAAGAAAGGACTGTAAATGCTGTGAGATGCTGTTCTGACAGCCCCTGGTCTGCTGGGCAGTCATGGAATCATTAAGGTTGGAAAACACCTCCAAGAACTGGATGGTTTTAAAGGTCCCTCCCAGCCCAGCCCGTCCCATGACTCACTCGTGGCTCTGTGGCCCCAGGCTGAGCCCTGTCTTGCAGCACATGATGCTCCCAAGTCCATGTGTTTATATAATGTGCAGCCATGGTGTATTTATAGTTTTGTCACTGTACAGTCAAGCATCTGTTCTCAACTGTGACACAGTTTCTCCTTGGATGGAGATTTGGGTGGGTTTGTTCTGGATCAGTGAGCAGAGTGCCAGGACCTCGCTGTGTTCTGTGCCAGGCGTTCTGTGCTTCTTCCCTCTGGGGGATGGATGAGCCCTGGGTGGAGCCCAGCCTGGCCCTGTGGCTCCAGCTGGGAGGGCTTGGGTTTGCTGTGTTTGCCTGGCACCAGCTGCAGTCCCTCCTGCTGCCTTTACTAACCAAACTCCACTTCCCATCCCGGGAACACAGTGTGGGAGCTGCTTTCTGAGCAGCTTCTTGTCCTTTATTGGTTTGTTTGTTTTCCCTGACACACCTCGTTCCACACCTGGATGAGCCACACGTGCCTGTGCTGGAGAAGCTTCCCCAGGTTCCATTCCAGCCCGTTCACTGGGGTCTTTTTTCAGTTTTACTGGTGAACCCACCACTGGCTGTGGCTCCTACAGACTCTCTGTCCCTTGGATCCCAAAGGGGAGGTGCCATAAATGTTCAGCATTCCCACAAGTGGACCTGGGAAAAGCCTTACCTTCCTGTGGCTCGGCTGGGCTTTTTTTTTCTCCTTTTATTTTCTTTTTTTGTTTTATCTTTTCATCTTGGTCTGCTTTGAAAACACATGTGATGAACTGTGCTGACCTTCCCAGGCCTCACACCTTGCCCAGGTCTGTCAGAGCACCCAGCAGCCCCTTCCACTTCCAAGGTTTCAGTTCCATGTTTGAAGTGTTGTCTGAAAGATTCAGGTGGGGGAAAATGTGCAGTTCTCGGAGCTGAATCTCTCATCTCAGTTATTCACCTCGGGTTGCTTTTGGATTTTCTTTGAGTTTAGCAATTAAATATATATCAAAAGCCTCTTGGTACTCTGGCATCTCTGAAAGCTCGTGTGTTCAAGCATTCCTGCTTTCCCTGGGAGGCTGGTGGAGTCGAGCCACTGCTTTTCTAAATCAGTTCGATGTTTTGCTGGACAGCATAAATTTGATAACATAATAATTTTTTGTATTGGAATTATTTTAAAATTTCTACTCAATCTAAGTCTGGGCTGGTAGTGACTGAAGCCAGTGTCTGGTGCTGCTTCTGGGGAGCCTCACACCTCACTGAGCTTGGAGGGAGACTGGAGTGTGAGATTGTAATAAAAGAGGTTTATTGGCTTATAAAACTGACTGAGCAGAGAGAATTGGTACCAAAAGGGGGGGGGGTTGGCAATCACCTTGTGAACTTCGTGTTCCTTTGTTTGTACAGGAGCAAGTGATGTGTTTGCAAATGCAGCTGATCTCTTACCCTGCAGGGAGAGTTGAGGGGACAGAGTGTCCTCGGCCCCCAGGGCTGGGGAGGGACCCACGTGTTCAGTGCTGGGGGAGAACAAATGCTGCTGAACTTTGCAGAGTGTTTATTTCCCGGGGGCCAGGACGTTGTGGGAAGGTGCAAAACAAATCAGGATGTTTGTGGACAGCAAAAGCTGACTTGCATTTTCTTTATATTGAAGCCATAAAGCTTTATGATGAGCTCTATGATGAGCTGCAGCTCATTCCAGCACTGTTCCAGAGCGTGGGAGACTCCAGGGAGATCTGAGCCTGCCCTGGGATGTCCCAGCCCCAGGGTTTCCACTGGGATCTCACACCTTTGGCCAAGGGGTTTGCTGTGGATTGAACCTGCCTGAAGGGGCTTCTGTGGGTGCCCTTTTGCTTGGTTCAGAAGTGCAGGCGCTGCCTTCCCTTCCCTGCGCTCCCTGTGCCCACCTCCCAATACCACCTTGGACACAGAGAGCCTGGAATGCAGCCTGCAGAGCAAAACATCCTGCCTGAAACCTCCTTTCAGTCTGGTTAGTTGTGAATAACCCAGATTTTATGGTCTTTGTATCAAAGATATATTTTGTTTTAAGTGGTGTTTTTGTTTAAAAAATGCAGTTTAGCGATAAGCAAATCGCTCTCATTTTCTCCTAATGATAGAGTACAGTAATATTGTTAAATTTGCTCTCCCATTTATGCACCATCATTTTGAAATCAGATCTGAGAACATCTTTTACCTTCAAACCTTTATTTTCCCTTCCCTTTGATACTTGGTTTTTATTATCCATATCATTTAATTACAAGTGCGGTGCTTCCCGATAGGACTTTTGTGAGGGAGTGTTTTCACAGCAGCTTTGCTTTGTGCTGTAGCAGAAATATGATTTTCCCTTCTCAAAGCTTAATCCAGCATTTAAATGCACGAGGCCCCTTTCTCATTGCTGCACAATCACCTGCTGCATTCAGGGCAGGTTTGATGGGATCAGCCTCTGGGTGTCCCGGGCTGTGGATGCTGCTCATGCCGTCCCCTTCCCTGTGCTCCCCTGGCAGTGCCCACGGTGCTCTGGGGCCTGGCAGGGCTGTTCAGCTGCCACGTGTCACTTTGGGTGCTGGTCAGACCCGTGTCCCTGCCCAGGACAGGTGGCCAATGTGGCTCCGTGTGACAAGCAAGAGGCGGGATGAATTTTCCATGTGTTCTTGGATGGGAGGTTTGGCTCTGCCCTCGGAGGGGGGTCAGCCCTCGACCTTCTGCTGGGTGTGCAGGGCTGGGATGTGCCCAGTACCACTGCCCAGTTGTCCCAGGGCTCTTCTGAGGGCTCGGGCTCCGTGCCAGCGTTGGACTCCAGGGTGGGCTGGGGTGGCACAGCTCCCACAGCCACTGCACAATCCAGGTTCCTGTGGCCACCAAACCCCCCTGATAAATAACAATGGACTTAATGAGAATTGCTTATTTTACCCTCTAGATTTCTTTGTGATCCTTTAAAAAAGAGCAAGTGCTCTTTGATTGTTGCAGCACTTGTTCTCCCTGTGTTACCCCAGCAGAGCACGGTCGGAGCCATTGGCATTCCCGGGCTGTGTGGGGAATGTGTGTGTGCAGGCAGAGCTCCCCACCAGGAATCCTTGCTGTAGGAGTCCTCACAGGGGGGCACGTTTATGGAGACACTGGGTTCCTGACTGGCTGTGAAATCCCACCCAACCAGGCCCTTGCCCAGCCCGGGTGTCCCAGGTGGCACCAAACTGCTCCCAGTGGAAGCTGCCCTGCTCCTGGGGGGCTCCATGGTGGATCATCCTCCCAGCATCCGAGGGGCAGCCTGAAACCAGCTGCACGAGTTCAGCTTGTGTTTAAGCTGCAGGGAAGATAAATAGTTTATATACGTGGCTGAAAATTAGCAGCACTTGAAGCACCTCAGGATGGGGTTGGCTCTTTGCTGAAAGGTTTCCATTTCAAAGGGGGAAGGATGAGGAGTTTGATTTATGTTTATTGCAGCCCACGAGAAGCCAGATCAATGCTGCAGTACACCCTCATTACACCCAGGAGCCAGGTTTGCAGCTCTGGTTTGAATTACTGATGTAACTTCCTGGGAATGATCGGCAATAATCGGGAAGATGAAAAGAAAACAAAGAGGAGAACAGAGGTAGTTGAGTGAATCTGTGGTGGATCTGCTGAGTAGGCAGTGGGCAGTGTGAAGCCTGGGACTGGTGCCTCTGAAAATTAAATATTCTTGGATGTCTGTGACTGCTGCCTTAGATAAATACCTCGTGTGTGTGTGTGTGTGTGTGTGTGTGTGGAGGCAGCAGCTCTAGAGCTGGTTACAGATCCGTAAATCCAAGAGCTCCTCAGGACTGAGCAGCATCACTGGGAAGAGTCTGTGCAGGACTGGAGGCAGGGGGGTGAGGCTGAGGCTTGGGCTGAAGTGGCACCACACCCCAGCAGTGCCCTGAGCTCCTCCTGGCACTGGGGATGGACTGGAGGGGAGCCACAGCCTCACCACTGCACCTCAGGGACACTGGGAAGTGCAGAAGGGTCCCTGTGGCACCCTGTCCCCAGCCCTGGCTGCAGCACCCACGGCAGCAGAGCACCCAGAGGGAGCTCAGGGATGGGGACCCACCTGCTGGGTGGCACCTGGGCCATTTGGCAATGGATGTGGGGATGGAGAGAGAGGTGGTGGCAGGGAACTGGAGAGCAGATGCGATTTTGTGTGCAGGGGGGTGAGGATGTGGCGTGGATTGGGAATGAGGATGCACAGAGGAAACCAGAACTGTCCAGGACCACGTGCCTGTGCCCAGGGCCACCCAAACAGCCTTGACAGCCTCAGTTGGAGTGCTCTGTCCTCCTCCAGAGCTGGGAACGCTCCAGCCCTGAGAGTGAGGAGCTCTCCAGGGCAAAGGAGAGGGTAGGAGGGTCTGGCAGCTCCCTCCTTCTCCATCAGTGCAGAAGGTGGAAGAGCCATTGTTTAAAGCATCTGCTTCAGTATTTCTGAAGCTGTTGCTGGATTCATTCCAGATGAATCTAAATTGGAAGGTGTTGCAAGTGCCAGATGGAGCAGGGATATGTAACGGAGAAGTATGAAAGGCTTGGAAATACGGGCAATGTCTTCAGAGATAAAGCCAGAAAAAGAAAAGCTTAGGACCAAAGACCTGGTCCTTGGTGGGAAAGAGGGACATGAAAGGAACTGTGACAAAGGATACAGGCAGCTATAAAGCAGGTGGGAACATTTTCAGCACTGTTCTTTGGTCTAAATGTGGCTGGTTTATTGTTGTTGGGCACTTTTGTTCAATTGTAGCCTATTAGCTCTGCTGCAGCCCTGATGAATAAGAAAAGTGAGAAACAAATACCTTTTTCTGCCTCTGCCCTGGCCTGAGAAGCTCTGCTCCTCATCCTCTCCCCTTCCTGCACCATGTTTGTCCCAAATCAGGGAATCCTTGCAGTTGGAAAAGTCCTCTGAGATCAAGTCCAACCATTCCCCAGCACTGCCAAGGCCACCACTAACCCATGTCCCCAGTTGCCACATCCACATGGCTCTGAGATCCCTCCAGGGATGAGGACTCCCCCACTGCCCTGGGCAGCTGTGCCAGGCATGGACAACCCTTTCAGGACAGAAATTTTCCTTAATATCCAATCTAAACCTCCCCTGGCACAGCTTGAGGCCATTTCCTCTTGTCCTGTCCATCCATTTAGGGACCTGAGCATCCATCCAGTGTTTCACCTGCTGCTCCCACTGCTGGGCTGGAAGTGTCTGTTTGAAAGCTGGGTGCTTGGATCTAATTCCTCAGGAATGCAAATGATCTTGTGTTGTTGGATGGCAGGAAAATGGCAATTTCTGTGAAAACCATCCCTGTCCTTTACATGAGTGACTGTTAGTGGGACCTGCAGAGGTACCTCGGAGCTGGGGGTGCAAACATTGCACCCTCACCCAGCACAGCTGGGGCTGTGTTTGTAAACAGCTGCATCCTGGGTACCCACCTCTTTGACTGGGTTCACCAAAAACACCCAAACTCAGGCTCCAGCTCCTCCTTGTCCTTGGCTGCCACTGGTGTCACCTCCACGATGTTCCCACACGGTGCCAGTTGTGCTGGAACCGATGTCCTTTGGATCTGGGGTGACATAAACAGTGTTTGTGGGAAGCTCTTGATTTGAAATAAAAAAAGGAGATAGGAAGCAGGACTCGACTGAAAGGTGCTGCTTGCAGGGCACAGCAGCTCCTCTGCCCTGGTGCCACACTTGTTTGGAATTGCCCTTTGCAGAGGGTTTTGCCCCACTTTGACTGTCATGCCATGATGTTGTTAAATTATTAATGCAGAGGCTGAGAGGGGCCTGTGTGAGCAGCTGAAGGACATCACTTATGGGCTTTGATGCTCTGCGGTCTGCACAGAGCCCTTTGGCCCAGGAGCTGGACAAGCAGCTCCTCTGTCCCCGTGCAGAGGTGGGTGTGGGGCTCTGGGCCCCTCTCCAGGGCTGAGGGGAGGTAGATTTGGGTGCCCAGGGGGTGGAAGGGGGCCTGGCTGGCTCCAGGCTCCAGCTGGGACACAGCTCCCTTCTCCATGCCCAGAGAAGGCTCTGCCAGCCCGGGCATCCCCTGGGCAGGGGCAGCTCTCTGGTGATGAACCCCCCAGGGCTGAGGCTGTGCTGGACAGGAGAGCCCAGGGACTGGGAAGGGCTGGGATATCCATGGAAGTGTGAGCTGTTCAGCCTCACAGAGGACCTGGGCAGGGGCTGGTGACCCTGCAGCAGGGGTTCAGGGACTGGGAGGATGTGGTGGCTGCCCCACCCCTGGAAGTGTTCAAGGCCAGGCTTGGAGTGACCTGGTCTGGTGAAGGTGTCCCTGCCCCTGGCAGGAGGTGGAACTGGATTATCCATAAGGTCCCTTCCAACCCAGACCATTCTAGGATTCTATGTGCTGATTTTCAGGGATTTTGAACTTGTATGAGAAATTACAAAGGGGCTGCACAGATGCCCCAGCAAGAGCTGCCATGTGCAGGGGCTTTTATTTCTTAGGTTTCTTTGTTCTTTTCCAACACAGATCTTCAGGTTTTTTAGGGTATTCTGTGTTTTTTCTGAGCAAACGACATTTGAAGTGGTGCTGTACACTCCAAAGTAAGATTTGCAGTTATTTGACGTGAGCAGGGTGGTCTCATCCAGCGTTGGTTCCAAACCTGCACTTTGGGCAGCATCCCCAGGGCTTGTTGTCCAAGAGCAGAAGGACAGAAATGATTACTGTGGTGGTTACTGCAATAGATAAGGCTGATATTTAGCAAGTAGCTCTACATTAAAATTTTGATTTAGGTACTTGAGTGCACATCACAACAGAATTTGCTTCTAATTCAATATTCGTGCTGGATGACAGTCATTAATAGTAACTATCTCAAGGAACAATTTTAATGAGTCTCTTCTAATTTTCAGTCAATGTCCCTTCTGGAAAAAAAAAAAATCTCCTTCTGAAAGGTATTGAGACTGTTTTTCACCCCCAAAATTATTATTTGTGAAATTCTTCTTCCTTGGCATTACCATAGAAATGATGGCACGGTCATGAGGCTGCATTGCAGTTTTATTTTCTGTTTAGATTATGTGTAATACAGTGTCCAGTATTTGCATATGAATTTGCCAACACCACCAAAGCAATGAATGTGTTGTGATTCAGAAAATAATTGTAAAACATAATATTGTGGCTGCATTTCTAGAAAGCAAAGAGCTACTCCACGTCCCATTGTGCTGCTCTGGAATGTCCCAGAGTTCCAGAGCAGCCACTGGGCTTTGGGCATGGGCATGACCCTACTGGGGGGTTCCCAACCCATCCCTGTAAATCCCCACAGCTGTAACTCCTCTGCAGTGCTCCTCTCCAGTGAAAATGAGGATGGTCTGACCAGCAGGTGGAAGCAGAGAAAAAAAACCTCTCCAAGGCTCTCCTGTGTGTTTCCAGGCTGCTCACAGAAGGGTTTTTCAAAGCTGCAGACCAGCAGGGCACGTAAAACACTGCCTCATTTCCTGGCCCTTGCATCTGGTCCATCACAGCCTGGGGTGGGGGATGTTTAACAGCTTCCCCTGCTCTTGGTTGCTGCCAGGGGTCTTTTACTTCCTTTAATCCTTCCCTGCTTTTATACCTCATGACCACCAGGGAAGCAAATTTGCACTGAGACCCTGTGCTGGTGCTGCCATTTATTATGTTGAGTTGCCATTTCCCCGAAATACCAAAGGTCTTGGTGAAGCATCATGCACAGGGTTGGTACAGACAGTCTGCAGGCAAGACTGCAGGGCTGAGACAAGTTCACCCTCCAGATCAGCTGTGGTTGTTTGAGGAGCTGTGGTGTCTCTGGAAGCTGTTCCCCAGTAAATCCTTGTCTCCTGGCAGGTGCTGTTGCCTCATCCTGCCACTGCTCCTCCTCATCCTTGCCTATACAGCAACAAAAGAGATGAATACTTGCCTCAGTGTGAGGGGTGGGTGGGTGAGGGCTGGCAGAGGTGGTGGTCTCTGGGGTTCAAGGGGGCTTTGGGTTGTGGTGTCTGGTCAGAACTGGGAGTTCATCTCTGTAACCATCACATGTGTTCGTGTTCTTTGGTGAGGGTGAAGCTCTTGCTGCTCTCATTTGTGTGTCAGGTGTCTCACAGTGCTGGGAACTGATAAATTAGGCATATCTAGAGGTACTAGTTCATTAAATCGTGGTGGATATCAAGCAATGGTCGTCCTCAGTTGGGAAGTAGGAGTGATGTTTACCCTTGTTCTGAATCAGTATGAGTTGATCGTGTAATCTAAATGTTTCTCATGGTTTTCTCCTCAGGAAATGGTTTAATTTCTTTTTAATTGCAGTAGTTTTCAGCTTTATCATTTCCAAGTATTGGCAGTGTTTGCAGAGGGGTAAAAAAGCATTGCAAAAGGAAATAAATACAAAGATGTAATACTTTATGCATAATAAAAGTGCATTTAAGCTCTAACATGTCATATAATCGTTCAGCCATTTCACAAACTGATGAATTCCTGAGCTCAACCACTTCAGAGGGGGAGTAGGAATGTGAAACCTGGAATAAAGATCCCAAACCAGGAACCAGCTCATTGGTTTAATGGGTCTTTCTGTCTTTCTCCGTGCTCAATGCTCTGTGCTTGGGAGTTCAGGAGCAGGAGATGACAAACTCCAGCTCTCAGTGTGTGATGAAGGAGCTCTGTGTGTGTGTGTTTTATAACAATATTTATCCACATAGGCAGTGGCATCAGTGTTTGAGGTGCAGAGCCAGCAACACCATGAACAGGCAGGCAATGCCCCTCACTGCTGGAGCTGGAATCAAACACCAGCCCCTAGATCAGAGTGTTCCCATTAATGGCTGTAAAAGCATCTCTGAAAGCTGGATGGGATGTGGTTTTTTTTTGAGTGAATGATGAAGGCATCTTTTATCCTTAAAATATTTACAGATTTTTATTATTTCATACAGGGAAAGAAATTACCCTTGTTAGCGTCAGCTGAGGCGTGATGGAGCTCCAGGAGCAGTTGTTCTCACTCTTATTAGAGAGATCTTCATATCAATCCTCACTTTATGGATTGTAATAGAGCTGCTGTAACAGCAGTAATTGGGGAAATTAGTTTGGACGGTTGCATTAATATTCATGCATTCCTGCAACAGCTCTGTGCTAATTAGTGTCTCTTCCTGCTCGATTGTGGTGGCAAAATGGGGTGGAGTGACTCTCCAGGGTTAACCTGTGCCCTGACCGTGGTGCCCAGGCTGGGACGGGAATGTCTGGGGTGGCTGTGCTGCCATTCCCGGGAAGGGGCACTGCTGGGGCATCCCAGGGCAGGATCCATGGGAGTCCTGGACTCCATGGGCACGAGGAGGATGTGGAGGTTTGCTCCTGGGGAAGCACAGAGTCACGTTGTTGGCTGTGATTATTCTGCAGTAAGCGGGAGAGAGCCGGGATCTGGGGAATACTCCTCTGCATTGGCCTAGATATGGGAGAGGGGGTCGGAGAGAGCTTTTTCCATCTCTAATTTCCATAGTCCTAGAAGGTACCAATGGGAGAACTGAGATTTTCCTGCCTTGTTAAGTGAGTTTTGCTGTCATGTTTTTTTTTTCCCTTCTCATTGAGAGCTCTAAAATGAACACTGAGGTTGGTGCCCTCGGTCTGGGGACAGCAAAGGGACAGCCCTCCCTCACTGTGTCACCCAGGAGGTTGTTGCTTTGTCCTTCTGTGTTTTGAGTGGATCTGTAGGTGTGGAGCACTAATACAGAGGATTTGGGGACACACTGCTTGTACACCAAGCCTTGTAGTCCCCATGGGGTCCAAACCACTCTTGAGGAACTCAGGCAGTGGTGTCTCATCTCATAGCACTGAACCCCAAACCCTGCTCTGTTCCCCTTGGCAGGAGTTGTGTCCTCCCAGGAACAGGACAACCTCACCCTCCCTGTGGCACAGCTCAGAACAGCCTCCCCATCCCTGTGGCACAGCTCAGAACAGCCTCCCCATCCCTGTGGCACAGCTCAGAACATGCTCCCATCGGGCTCCTCCTCGTTCCTGCTGGGCTGGGGTTGTGTCTGGGGCACCTTCAGGAAGCTGCAGTGGTGGAGAGAACCCTGCCAGGAGATCTGCAGGGCTCTTGCCATCTCATTAAGCCAAAAACACTGAGAGGGGAGGTGAAGCAGCAAATATAGGTAATTCCAGTACTCCATAATAATACCCCCATCTGCTTCTCCAACCTGGGAAGAGTTGAAGGCAGCAGAAGAGCAGGGGAAGGAGGGATCCAAAGATCACTTGTCTCTGGTGTGCTGGGCTGTGCCAGGCCCTTTCCTGGGGAGTGAGGGACAGATTTGCCATTCCCTGGGGTTGGATGCCTAGGGTAGCAGGGGGCTCTCCTGCCCCAGGGGTCTGTGCCAGCCTCGCTCTCCTGAGTGTGCAGGTGATTAAAAAGATGCAGTAGCATTGCAGTGACTGTTTCCTCGAGCTGCATCTCTGCACTAATTAATCCAGGCTCTCTATAGGATTGCTCTCAATTATGCAGTGCTCCTTCCTCTCTGTCTCCTGCTTTCCCATCCCACCTGGCATATGGTGCTGCAGTCTGGGCTGCCACTGGAGCTGGATCAGCCTGGAAAAACACTCCCCATGGAAGTATGAGCACCCACAGGTGCTGGGGCTTGTACAACAACATAGATACTCCCTTCAAATTCTTTTTTTTTTTCCTCTTCTTCTTTCCTTTTCCTTGACAGGGAAGGGATGTGATGTGCTTCACTCAGCCTCTTTCACAAACAAATGAATAAATAAAATAAAGCCGTAAATGATTCGAGCATTTCTCTTGAAAGCTTGAAAGGGAGAAATAAGGAGAAAATGCTATTAGTTCTATTTTTAAAGACTTGAGAGCTCTGGGATGCCATGGTGATGGAACTGGTGTAAGCACCTTGATAGATACAAATCTCCTGCATGCCTGGAATAATGGAGATGGACCGGGACAGTGTGCAAGTGGAGAGGATTCCTGTTTATCTAGTTTCCCTGTCAGCTTTCTGTTATTAAACATGGTGATTCCAAGCTGTCAGCATGGATGTTAAAATCTTCTGGCATTTCTGGCTATGAAAAGTCTGCAGGAAGACAAAACCCACAAATGCTGCTGCTCCACACGTGTGTTCTCAGTGTGGAGTGAGCTGAGTGCTCACTCCCCCCAGGGATGTGGGGGCACTGGGAGGGATGTGGGGGGACCCACCAACTGCCAGCTGTGCAGCCCAGGGGCTGGTGGCCCCCGAGCCCAAAGGTGTGAGAGCAGCAGTGTCTGTGCAGGAGGGGCTGTGTCAGTGGAGGGGCTGACAACCATTTTGAGGAGCTCCTCAGCAGCTCCAGAAAAACCCTGTAAGCAGCTCAGGAAGGGATGTTTTAGGGGCTCACTGAAGTGCCAGAGCCCAGGGAGGTGGGCAGCACCCTTGACAGGAGGGGATGGCTGCTGGGGCTCCCCGGGCATGGGACAGGGCTGCTGCCCCCTCCCTGGCAGCTGGCATTCCCCGGCCAGGAACAGCAATGTTCCTGCTCTTTAGTGCTGCCAGGGAGCTGGCAGCTGGCAGCAATGCAGAACTAACCAAGGATACTCCCAGAGCACTGGTATTTAGGAGAGGGGGGAAGCAGAAGAAAAGAAAGAGGTTTGAGTCACTCAGCTGTGACCATATAATGACTCTGTATACAAATTAGATGGATTCACATGGTGCTTATCTAAATGAGGTTGCCATTTTACAATGCTAATTTTCCTGTTGGTTGCTTGTGATACCAGAACACAGGGTATCAAAAAACATTCCTGTGCTTCTGGGCTCGGCACACGTGGTGTGATGCAGTGCCTGGGTGAAGTGCAGGGTTAGCACAACCTGCCCAGCCCCATCCTCGGGAGCTGCCTGTCAGCCCCAGAGCTGGCACTGCAGTAATTAGCAGCAAGGCTGCAGATCCTGATGAAGGATGCACGAGGGGCTTGTTCCTGTGCTGTGCTTTTACCCTCTGGAGGGATAAATTACTGGAGGGACGGGAATTGGAAAAATAAGTAACGAAGGAGAAGGAAATAAACCCCGTGTTCCTTTCTGAAGCTGACACCAAGGGATCTGACAGACACTTGTAAGATCTGAGTGTAGTAAGGAGGTGGCATTTCAAAAGCCACCAGCATCCTGATAAAATGCTGCTGTGCCACAGAGGCAGAGCAGGAGGGGCAACAAAGGAGCAGGAGTCACGTGCTGAGCGTTTGGAAAAATGTCTGGGCTTTTATTTGTCACTCATGTTTGATTAGGGCTTATCCCAGAGAAGTGAGTCCCAGTTTGCTGCTTGCCTGGCAAAGCTCACACGTTTAGCACTCCTGTGGGGACTTTATTCAGCCAAAATTGTCAGTGTATTTTCAAGTGGAGAGTAAAGGCCCCTTCTCCCTCTCCATCCTCCCGGTTCTCCCCTTCCTCTCCTCTTCCCCCTGTTCTCATCTTCTCTCCCCTCTTCTTGTTTGTGGAATTGGAGCTGAAGGGCCCAGCTGTTCCTGCAGTGAGCTCAGCCTCTGCCATGGCTTTGGGCTTCTGTAAACACGGGTCATGGAGTTGTCTAATCTCTGCCAGCCCAGCTGCTGAGCTGAGCCTGGCCCTGCTGGTCAGGGCCTGATGGGGAGATCAGAGCCCCTCACCACCATCCAGAGCCCATCACCACCATCCAGGGCTCCTCACCACCATCCAGAGCCCCTCACCACCATCCAGAGCCCATCCCCACCATCCAGAGCTCATCCCCACCATCCAGAGCCCATCACCACCATCCAGAGCCCATCCCCACCATCCAGAGCTCATCCCCACCATCCAGAGCCCATCCCCACCATCCAGAGCCCATCCCCACCATCCAGAGCCCATCCCCACCATCCAGAGCCCATCCCCACCATCCAGAGCCCATCCCCACCATCCAGAGCCCATCCCCACCATCCAGAGCCCATCCCCACCATCCAGAGCCCATCCCCACCATCCAGAGCCCATCCCCACCATCCAGAGCCCATCACCACCATCCAGAGCCCATCACCACCATCCAGAGCCCATCACCACCATCCCACCGAGCTCCTCTTCCCACGGCCCTTCCCACTGCTGCATTTGCTGTGCTGTGACTGCCTGTCACAGCCAGAGGTCCAAAATGATGTGACACCCCACATTCTGCATAAACTTCCCTTCAGAAGCAGCTGTTCAGGGAGAGAGAGGTAAAAGAGCAGCAGTGATACAGGGTATAAACTGCACATGCATAAACATGAGGTGATCTCCAGAGTCATGAGGCTCATTTTAATGTGATAAATACAGATGCACAAGTGTTTGCAGAGCACCATTCATGGCTATGTTAATTTTGTGCATCAGATCTTCCAGCTGTGGGATGTTGTGGAGCTCCATTGAGGCCAATGGCAGTTTTCACCAGCTGTGCATGTGATGCTCTGTGTACAATTTTGCCTCATGAAAGGGAAAATACGTGATATCACATCATTCCTTCTTACCTGCAGCTGTTCCTCAGCTCTGCCTCCATCGTTCCCTCACCTCATGTGGTTCCTGAAGGCAGACAGGTTGCTCTGCTCCTGGTGCACTGGTGCCTTGCAGGACCAAACCTCGGGAATGCTGAGCAGAAGGAACTCCCAGCATCGGCAGCCTTTCCATGGAGCAGGGATCTTGTCATATTTAGTGCTTTCCAGAAATGGGTTCTGTTCCTTTTATCTTCAGAGCTCTCCGGGGTCAGAGCCATCTCTTTCATCTTGGCAGAGCTCTCTTGCCCTGTGTGTGGGGCAGCTGGAAAACCTTACACAGAGCTGCAGGTCAGAGCTGCCAGCGAGATCCCCAGCACTGGGAGAGTCAAACATGGCAAGAAAGGTTAGGAAAATACAAGGCTGCCCAGGGAGCCCATTAGTTTGATCTCAGAGCTTAAGCCAAGTTGTAGGTGCTGTGATGAACCGGCCAAGCCCATCCAGTGCCAGAGAGCCCAAGTTGTCAGGTTGTTGGAGAAAAGCTGTTCCAAATTTTGATATGTAGGTCCTCCAGGTACCATTCACATTTCCAGGGTACCTGTATTTTTCCTGCTAAAGGAATTGCAGGAAGAAAACTATCAAGTTTGTTTTGAAAGTATTTTAGAATCTGAGTTAAAGTGGCTTTATTTGCACTTGATTTTCTTCTGCCTTCATTTCAAGCTATAAATAAGCCCAGCTCTACCCACCCATGGCAGGCATAACAGGTCGAGTCTACTGTAACAATTCTGCTATCAGGAGAGAAAACAAATTACACCTGACTTACTTTAGGTGTAAATTCACTTTGGGCTGTACATACACATTTTCTTTGATTCACAGCTACATCTAATATCCCAACATTGAACACTGACAGCAGCTTACACCAACTTTGCACACATAAAACTTCCAAAGGACACTTGGTGTAGAGAACTGAGATTCTTTTGCAGTGGCTGAAAAGTAAGTTAGTGCTGAACTGACACTGGCCAGTTCAGCAAAGGTAAGAGCAGGGCAGGTGAGGACTTGGACGGGGTGTTTGAGTCACTGGCACTGTCTGTTGGTGTGTTTTCCTCGGGATTAGTCCAATCACAGACACAGGTTGTGTCCTGGGGGCAGTGCCATTGCTGAAACGGGCACCTGGGCTCCCAGGAGGGCAGTGCCTGGCCCTGCACCAGCAGCTCGGTCACGACGGGGACTGGGACTGAATGACCTGGAAGGGGAGTGGAGCCGGGTGGGGTCGGACTCTTCTCCCAGGGAACAGCGACAGGACAAGAGGAAAGGGCTTCTGTTGGGTCAGGGGAGGATTTGATTGAATATTGGAACAATTCCTGCCTGGAAAGGGCTGTCCAGCCCTGGCACAGCTGCCCAGGATGGATCCCCATCCTGGGAGGGGTTTAAAGCCCTGTGTATGTGGTGCTTGGCAACGTGGGTCAGTCGTGGCCTCGGCAGTGCTGGGCAATAGTTGGACTCCTTGATGATCTCAGGGGGTTTTTCCAACCTCAATAGTTCTATGCTTTGAACTGTTCCTCCCCTCCCTGTTTTGGCAACGTTTGTATTTTTGAGAGCAGACCCTGGTCCAAGCTGTGCAGGTGCTTCTGCAGGTCTCTTGTTGCACACAGTTCACTGTGGGCTCCTCTCCCTTGCTCAAGGCCAGGGAAGGAGCTGCTGCTGCTCTGGGGTGCTTTCTATCAGGGTACTGAGAGAATGAGCTGGTAGAGACCTTTACAAAAATAAAAATATTTCTATATCTGCTTGCTCCTGCATGAGTCTAATAACATGGCCCTTAGAAAGTAATTTGGATTAATTAGAATGTCCAGGCACTTTTGCGATAAAGACATGCCGAGTAATTATCCAGTGTCCAGAATAATCTATTGGGCTTGTGAAGTTTAAGTCTGAAAATTATTCTCCCCTAAGTATTCGTCTTTCTAGCTGTATTTCTGTTATTAAATTTGTTTTCCCACAAGTTAGATAAGAAGAAATGTAATTATTTAGCTGGCAAGCTTAATGTTGAGGTGAAGAAAACCAGTGAAGGTAAAAGTGTGATTGCCTTGTGTTTTTCCTGTAATAATGCATAAATATTTATACATATGTAGAATTACATGGTGATGATGCACTCTGTAAAAGGCCAGAGATGAAATATAAGGAAATAAAAGGTGTAGATATTCACTGAAACTTCATTATGTCCTATAACTCTTGTATATGTGGTCGAAGAAATGTCAGATGCAGATTTCTCCCAGAATTACAACCCCTCTCCCTTCCCTCTCTCCTCCTCGCTCTCCTTTCTGCCTCAGCTCTGTGTCCTGAAGGACCTTGCTTGTGTCTGATGCTCAGAGGACACAACAGGCCTTTTTGCTTCTGGTAATGTTTATTTTGGATTAAAGAAAATACAAAATCAAAGGCAGGCTAAATATAATCCCTCCATGTCCCTGGTGGAACATCCCCATGCCCTGGGTCAGCGCAGGGCCCTGCAGTGGGGACTCCTCCCCTTTCTGAAGGAATATCAAATGACTGGGATTCAAAGGAGGACATCCTGGACCCTGTGGGCAATGAAGAGAAGTGGAACATTCTGTCCTCTCCGAGCCCATCCCAGAGGTCCCTCCTGTCCTGCATGACAAGAAGGATGTGTAGGGGCTGGAGTGTGTCCAGGGAGGGGAACAGAGCTGGGAAGGGGCTGGAGGAGCAGGAGCAGCTGAGGGAGCTGGAGGGGCTCAACCTGGAGAAAAGGAGTCTCAGGGGGGACCTTCTGGCTCTGCAACCCCCTGACAGGAGGGGGGAGCCGGGGGGGGGTCGGGCTCTGCTCCCAGGGAACAAGGGACAGGAGGAGAGGGAACGGCCCCCAGCTGTGCCAGGGGAGGCTCAGGTGGGATATTACAAAAGATTTCCTCCCCAAAAGCCTGTCCAGCCCTGGCACAGCTGCCCAGGGCAGGGGTGGAGTCCCCATCCCTGGAGGGGTTTAAAAGCCATGTGGATGTGGCACTTGGGGACATGGTCAGTGGTGCCTTGGCAGTGCTGGGGAACAGTTGGACCCCTTGATGATCTCAGAGGGTTTTTGCAACCCAAGCAATTGTGTCATCCTGTGACTCCCTCTGACTCCAGCACCGTGCTCATCCCCAGCACACAGGCCAGTGATGCCTCGGGTGCAGAGCAGAGGGAACAGAGGTGCAGGGACCAGTTTGGCAGTGTGGGAATGTGAGGACTCACGGCAGGGGGAAATGTTGGGAGCAGGCAGTGCCTGGGCAGGGCTGTGTGTTGGCTGCCCCTCGCTGGGAAGGTGCATGTCAGATGTTGGTAGTGAACTTTGTGTCACGACATTTCTCCTGCTGTGGCTTTAACAGCCAGACCTGTCTCTGGTAGAGTTGCCATTGCTGCAGCAGAGGTGATAACTTGGAATACAGAGCCACAAACAGGTTGGCAGGGATTTGGTTCCAGAGGCAAACTCCAGTGTCCTGGGCTGTCTCTTCAGCACTAATGAACACCTGAAAATAGGTCCTGCAAGGGCTGTTCTTACCTGGAGCAAAATCTCCATTTATGTGACACTGAGAATATATTTATATCTTCACTAAAATACCAGATAGGAATTCTCTGTTGTCCACACTGTTTGTAAGGGTTATGAGATAAAAACACACAGTTGTGCTCTTCCCCACACACAGTATTGTTCCCTTGCTGTAGGAAAGAGCTCTGTACTGTGTGTACTGGCTGCCACCAAGATTTAAGTGCTCTGAAATGATCTTCTGGATTTCATAATGCAAAAGCAGATAATTTGTGCTACTGAAAAAAAAAAAAAAAGAAAAGGAAAAGAAAGAATGGATAATTTAGATTTTACCCTTGTCTCTGGCCATTGTTGGAATCAGTTTAGAACAGCAAGGAGGACTCACCTGTATATGGGATAATAAGCTCTGTGCATCCAGTCTCACCCTGATTGATGTTCTTTTTAATCCACAGTTTTTCTCTTGCCTCAACCTTTTGATAAGGTGCCAATCCAAGCCAAGACAGCTGGAGCTCCAACAGGACTTTCAGTCAGGCACAGTGTGGGAGCAGGTCAAACCCACAGGTTTTTGTGTGATTTTGACAAAAGTTTAGTTTCAGAAACACTTCCAGTATTACATGGAAGGAAATAAGGAAAGATGTGAGTTCCAGAAACCCTATTTAAAGACCATTTTACTGCAGCTGATCCTCTTGGGGTGTTTGTAGGGGATCCAGGGAGGGCAGCTGGAGGAGGTCACACCCTGCAAGACTTTCCCTTCATATGAACACTTGGAGACATGTTAACGAGAACAGACTCTTACTTTTGCAATATCTGATCAGTGAGAGTCATCCACAGGAACTCAGGTTTGATCTTTATGATATTCAGCTGCTCGCCCAGAGTTTAATTGTAGAGTGAAATTAGAAATAACCACTTATACAGATAAATGTGCCCCGCCAAATTTTGGGGGTGTTACTCTGCAAAGGCAAAGTCACAGGCTTGACTCCCCCTGGCTATCACACTTGGCTATATCGAAAATTTAGGAATAAATATTCAAATCACAGCCTCATTTTCCACAGCATAAACACGGATGCTCCCCTAGAAATGCAATTATGAGATCTGCTCCAACCTGAGCTGGAGAGCTTTCATTCAGCCTGATAACTCAGCTCTGAGGGCTGATTGTTTGCCCTCGTACCACTCTGCAGTTTGTTCCTGCCGGGGTGGGTTTGTGTGTCTGTGTTTGTGTCTTACTTTCAGAAAGCTGTGCTGTGCTACTGAGCTCTTCTGTCTTGCAGCCTGTCTGCTGAATAAGTCGTTACTGGTGTTGTCTTTATCGGGCTACTTTCAAAATCAATGAGATTTATACTTGCAGATTAAAAACCTTTTAAAATATGCATAGACAATGTAAGGTTCAATTATGTGTTTGGGATGAATGGAGCAGTGTATACACATAAATAAAACATAAAAGCTGCTTCACTCTGTTTATCTTCTGGTTCTGATTTATTTTCAAAAGAATTAGAACTGGTGAGTCCATATTTGGATGTGGGAGCTCCAATCACTGCAAACATGTTTGTGTTTGTGCTTGGTGTCCATCCATCACTGCTCTGGCCTCTCAGATTCTGGGAATGCAGGCATGGTACACGTGGAAGGAGATGAAAACAAATCTGTTGTGTCCCAGAACTGAGCAGAGGGCACGAATGGGCTCTGGTTCTCTCTCTCTCTCTCTGGTGCTCAGCACTTCTGAGAACGTCCTACTTGATGAAAATCTGAGTGCCATAGAAATGGGAATATTTTTTGGCATCTAGAAGATCTTGACAGTGTGCTCACACTCTGTCTCCCTCTGCTTCTGTGTGGAGAGAATTGTTATAAAATTCTAGACTGGTTTGGGTTGGAAGGGATCTTAAACCTGGTCATGGGCAGGGACACCTCCCCCTATGCCAGGCTGCTCTAAGCCCTGTCCAACCTGGCCTTGGACACTTCCAGGGATGGGGCAGCCACAGCTTCTCTGGGCAACCTGTGCCAGGGCCTCCCCACCCTCACAGGGAAGGATTTCTTCCCAATATTCCACATAAATCCACCATCTTTCAGCTTAAAGCTTTGTTATGTCAAGGACAGGGCTGTAGCATTTAATGGACAGACCTTGGTTTCCTCCTGTTGAAATGCTGTTGCTTGTTTTATCTGTTGGTTGTATCTCTTGTGCTTCCTTAGGCTGTGGTAGAAGTGAACAACCCCAAAGGCAGATCTGGGCTTAGCAGACACTCAGAGAACACAGGATGTCTCTACTGAACTTGTTCATTGTCTCTCTTTCATACAATATCTTTGCAATTATGCCTTAGACATTGGGGTGTGCCATGGGAGCAAAGTGTGACAGAATATCCGTGTGTGTTATTTGTGGGCTGAATTTGAATCCCAGCATGAGGCTGAACAAGTATTGCTGCATAAGCAGCTTTGTTGTGCCATCTGATTACAAAAACGTGGCCATTAGAAGGGCTGTGGGGTCCCTGTGCTCCCATCACCTTATGTGGGTTCAGCTCAAAATTGCCTTGAAGTGTCAGCTCCTAATAGAGCAGATCCTTTGAAGCTTTGTTAAGATTTCAAACTGCCTCCAGCAAAGCCCCATCCATTAGTTTAATGTCACTCTCAGGCTCTCATCTAGCAGGGCTGGAGTTAAAATATGAAGAGCTGTGCATTCTTGCCTTGCAATGGATGGGCCATCATCACTGATGTTCTAACTGATGTGCCCTGGGAGGAATATTCTGGTTAGTGTGGAGCAGTCCAATGTGCTGTGCTGGTCAGAGCTCAGCCACAGGACCTGCAAACCAGGGCAGCTTTATCCTGGTTTATGGGCAAGCTAAAAAACTCTTAACAGGTTAATATTTCACTTGAAATATGAACTGTGGAAGTTTCATCCTTGTAATGTGCCTTTGCCTTCAGTACCAATGATCCCTGTGGTGCAGTGGATAAATATTCCTGTTTGGGGATGGGAGCTATGAGAGGTTCCCTGTGCCTGGATGGGTTTGTTGTGTCACCCAGGGAAAATTTAGGCTTCTGTCTGTGTGCCAGGGAGGATGGACCCGTCCTGCTCAGGGAACTTGCTGCCTGAGCAGGGGTGAGCAGAGGAACCTCTGCCCTGTGCAAAGGGATGGGAGGGGTTGGAGTCCCCAGCCCTCACCTCTGGCATCACCATCCCCTGTCCATGGTACTGGGAGGGATCTGGTGGCTTCCAGGCAGCCTTCCCTCGACATAAAGAGAAGGATCTTTGCATGTCAAGTGCCTAGAAATAGTAATTAAAAATTATAAATTAGATTTTGACTTCAATATTATTGACTCAAAATATAGATAAACCAAGGGAAATTAAAATGTGAGTAATATAAATACAAGTTAATTTTACTTCTGAGAAGTGATCACTTGGAAAGGATCTTCTTCATGATTACATAAACACAGCTTTATTCCCAAAGAGGAATTTGCACACACAAATCAGACAAGTGTGTATCTAAAAATCTTCTTCCATTACAGTATAAATTCAAATGCTGATTTCTGGTCATCTTTTTCAAGGACTAGTTTTAAACAAAAGAAGTCCCGAGGGGCGACAATTTACTGGCGAAATCAGCAATTCAGCTGATGAGGGTTGGTCCTGCAAACACAAATAATACCTGCAAACAAGAGGAACCTATTTTTGCTGTTGCTGTGGGTGTGCTGGAACACAACAGCGAAGGGACGGGAAAGAACACGACGTCTTTTGCTGCACAGAGGGACGTATTTTTGTCTCTTAAAGGAGGAGGCTTTAATTTGTGTGAAGCTTTTGTGTCCGAGCTGCAGCAGGGACAGAGGGGTTTATTTAAGGAATTCTCTGAAGGCCACGGAGTGCGAGAGCAGCTCAGTTCCACTGGGGCCTCACCTGTTTGTGAGACAGTGTGCTGCACTGGCAGGGGGGCTGGAGCCCTGCTCTGCCTCCCCAAGGGCTCCTGTTTCTGTGCTGGCAGTGCCAGGGGAGCTGCTGGCACAGCTCGGTCCAAAGCCTTCACTGAGTGATAGTTGAGCATCAGAAAGGTCTGGAATCAGTTCATCGAGGAACCTGACTGTAGAGGAGGCTTTTTGCCACTGGGAAAGAATCACAGAATCCCAGACTGGTTTGGGTCATCCAGTGCCACCCCCTGCCACAGACAGGGACACTCTCACTATCCCAGGCTGCTCCAAGCCCCATCCAACCTGGCCTGGAACACTTCCAGGGATGGAAAGTGAAGCATTCCAGTAGAGTTTATTCCTAATAAACTATAAATGGCCAATTGTTAACCCACAATATGAAAACAGGTGTTATGTCCTCATTTATTAGAAGGACAATATTATTTACAGCTTTACAAGGGGATAAGATCCTTTTTTTTGTGCTGTGAATAATTTTCATTAAGTTTGTGGGTGCTGGTTTCAAGTCATCTGTCCAAGGATCTTTTAGCAATTAGAAGTGGTGAGATCACCTCCCATTTTTCATGTATAACAACCCAAGCTATGCCATAAACTCATCATTGTCACAAGCAGACCTTGTTCCAGGCACAGGTCACTGAGATGAAGCACAGGGACAGTTCATATTTATGGACACCTCTCCTTTTACTGCATGTTTATGATTTTTTCTTCCTGTTTTCTGTCTGAGCTGATAAAGTGCTCCCATGAGCTGTGTGGACAGTACTAATTGCTGTAATTATTGTTCCCTTAATTGCTACAATTATTTTTTTCTGCAGTACTTTCTCATTCTAGAAAAGGAAGCAGTAGAGACCTTGTAGATAAGGAAAATACTCCCAACTTGCCAGTATCATTCCAGATGTCTTTCCATTTAGTGCTATGACAGTTTTGGTGGGGATGAACATTGATTTATGTGCCTGGAAATGGGCTCTTTCATGTGCTCTTTCCAGGTTTGAAATTAATTTTAAAAAAAAGTGTCCAATTAGGAGGCCACTTGTTTGAGAAAACCACAGTAACGTTGGAGGTGTTTGTTTCAGTAATGGATTCCATCCATTATAATAATGGGAATGAGGAGCTGGGAATTCTACAAGGGCCTTATTTGCAAGGCCTCATTAAGCAGCCCCCTGGCTCCTGCATTTCCCGTGTCCTGTCAGCCCACGGCCCTTCCTGACACTCCTTCATTCTCCTGCCACTGTGGCCCTTCCATCCCCTGATCCTGAGGGATCCACAGGCACTGACCTGGCCCAGTTTGTGTTGATGGTTTGTCAAGAACATCCGTAGTTCTCCATGAGTATGGAATTCTGGCATCCCATGTGAAAACTCCTTCAGAAACCAGGACTTACAGGAGGCTTGAGAGCTCTGCTGTGGGTTCAGCAGGTGCTGAACACTTTGGTTGTCACGTTAACAGACCTTCCCCTGTTGGCTGAAGCCCTGATACTGGGCAGGGAATGTGAGATGGAGTCACCCAGCCTGGGGAGGTGTGGTGGAACGAGCCAACAGAAATACAAGCAAGATTCATGTACATGAATCATTTATGGGGTTTATTTTCTTGATGTTGCTCTTGAAGATATTTCTGTTTTATCGAATGCACTTTGTCTGCTCCAGGCTCAGTTTCTCAATTGTGTTTGGTGTTGTTTGTGTTTGGTGTTGTTCATGTTTGTATTTCTGTACCTTATGAAATATCGAGCCAGTCCTGGGTGATTGTGCTGGTCTCTAATACATCATTAGGAATTCACAGTGGGGTAACACAGGAGAGGTGGGGATGGGAGCAAACAGGGCCGTGTTTGAACACCGGTGGCTTTAATAATTGGCAAACAGAGAAACTGAGGTGAACTGTAAATAGATTAATGGTTTGCAAATGCCCTTCTCTGGCCGTGCTGGTTTTGTTCACTGCTCAGAATTTGCTCTTGTGGTGTAAGTTTTGCACTTAGCAACAGGTTTGCCATCTCCAGACACCTTCTAGTGCTGTACAAAGATACTTTCTATTGCCTTTCCAATTGGTTTACACGAAAACTTTCTTTGTTGTTTTGCCTCATTTTGTCATTGTCAACAGTATCAAAACCAATGTGAAGTGCACTACGTGTCAAATGTCACCCTGAGACATAATAAGGAGGGATTATCAAAGTGCTTTGGAAGGATTTGTTCTCATCATTGCCTAAGTGTTGGGAATACTGTTCCCATGTCTTTTAAGAGCCCTAGAGCAAGAATTGTAGTAATATTTGTTTTCATTGCTGCCTTTCAAGGCAGAAAAAGAGCACATGCTGCTTGACTGACACCTTGATTTGACACCAGTTGATTCTTGATTGACACTGATTTGTCAGGGTTTGCTTTTTGGAAGGGCTGGAGGGGAGGGGAACCAAAGGCAGAGGTGATTTTGGTTCCATACACCCCATATCTGGCAGCTGCCACGTGCTGTGAGTGCTGCAGGGCAGTGAGACCCAGGGCCATCCCACCAGCCCAGTGAGGTCAGTCCTGAGGAACAGTGGGAACTCGAGTTCCAGCCTAGTGGGAATCAGCAGGAAGATTCATTCTGCTGTCTCTGCAAGCTTTTAGCCATACTCTGCTCTGATTTTGCATCTTGAGTAAAGTTTTCATAGAATCCCAGCGTGGTTTGGGTTGGAAGGGATCTTAAAGATCACCTGGTTCCACCCCCTGCCATGGGCAGGGACCTTCCTCTGGATATCTGGATTTCTAGAACTTCCTGCCAGATTTTCTTCTTGTTCAGAAGGCCAAGTGCAAATGAAAGGAGTGTGGAGGGGTTTTGCCCAGAGAAAATGGCCAGTTAAAAACTTCAGGTAGCTGAGCTGGAGGCAGTGAACCCTTGTCTCTGCAGTTTGCAGGAGGCTGGAGCTCTTTGTCCTGCAGTTTGAGACGTGGATGGGGAACAAAGAGTAGCTGCACCAGCTGCTGGTTAAATCCTGACGTGATAAACCCGAGCCCCAAACAGACTCAAGGCTGTCACTCATCCATCAGGTCACTCCCCAGAGTTGTGCAGCCGAGGGCAGAGCTCCAGGAATCTCCCTTTGGCAGAGCTGGGTTGTCTCCAGGGTTTGCAGTTTGGGTGGCCTGACCCTGCCCTGCCCAACCCCATGGGCTTGAGAGGCTCTGTCAGACCAGGGGGGTTTTCCTATTGTTAGGAAACCATATCCATAAAACTTAATAGGAAATGGAAAGTAAAAATGCAGCAAACTGTGAACTTAATAGTGCCCTGGTGGGAGCTCATTAATATCTCAATAGGTGCTCTCCCGCATTATCTTAATTGCTGAGGCCCTCGGGGAAATTGCCTCTCCTCAAGTTCTGTGGCTGCTGTCCTTGGTGAGGGGGGTTCAGGTGCTCCTTTTATTAACTTCTTAATGAGTTACTGAGGAGATGGAGCCGAACTCAATCCCGTTTGAAGTGGCACAGTAGCAATAATTATTTGCTGGTTTTGATGCTTTGTGGGGTCCTTGGCCATGGCAGTGACTCTGCAGCAGTGCTGGCAGGGGTGGGGGAGGTGGGCAGCAAACCCAGGGCTTCTGGCAGCCCTTGGAGCTCCAGGGAGAGTTGGTTTGTCCTCTGGCCCTGGGGCTCTTGTGTGTTCCCAGCTGAGACACTTGGCTGTCAACAAGGAACTCACCAGGTCTTGTTTCGCTTGGAAAGAAGGGTCTGCTGGACAGGGAGAGGAAGAGGATGATGATATGGGATGAGGGGATAACACAACATGAGCTTGAAATGAAAAATTAGAACAGCAAGTTTGTATTTCAGTTGGGTTCTGCTCTGAAATACCCTGTTCCAAAATTGTTGCTGGGAGATGTTTGATGCTGGAAGGAGTGATTTAGGAGCCCATCAGAGAGATGAGTTGGTCCTTGGTACGTTTCTGCTGTGGCTCTTGGGGCAGCTGCTCACAAGCAGGACCTGCTTTTCAAGCAGGACAACAAGTGGGATCCAGAGACAGCTCTTCATTAGCAGAAGAAAATGAAATAAATGAAGAATAATGTTCAATGTTAAAAATAAATTAACATTAATCAATCAGTGACTAAAGCAATGCTCCCAGCATTAATCACTCACCCTCACTGTAAGCAGAACATCAGCCACGCAAAGCACATGGAAAACTCCTGAGTGGGATGTTTGCCACAGTCCTGAAAACCCAGAGACTGCAGGAAAACCTTCCTCCCACAGCAGAGATGTGCTCCCTCCTCTGCCAAAGCCGGGGGTGCAGTTTGGACCCAGAGAGCTCCAGTTCTTTGTGTCCTGCTGTGGGGAGGGAGGCAAAGGGGGCAGCTCTCAGGACAGGCAGCAGGAGCACAGGCTGGGGAAGGGCCAGGGGGATTGGGGTCCCCTGGGCTTCATGGACCACAGCCCTTCTGCCAGGTGCTGGAGCCATTTGGAAACAGGCTGGGATTCCTGTTGGAAGGTTTCAGACATGTTTCAGAACAGAAAACAGGAAACCTGTGATGAGAGAAAAAGTTGCCTCCTTTAAACTCCAGTTTTGAATGTGAGATATTGGTGACAAAGAGCACATTGATTTTATCAAAAATGAAAGAGAAATACCTCAGTGAAGAGACAGAAAACATTTATCAATTTAATTAAAAAACAAGCAAACAAAAAAAACCCCATAAAACAAAACAACCTCATTAAATTCCTCTTGTTCTCCCTGGAATGGTGACATTGGCCAGCTTGGTTGGGTCTTGATGAACTGTGTCAATCCATTTTTATTTTCAAGGGCACTTCAGCTTTGACAGGAGGTAAAGGAGCAGATTTGGGAGCTCCTCTGGTGAGCAGCCATGGGGGATGACTTCTGGCTGTTGGTTTGACGGGTGTGAGCCCTGGGAAGAGATCTCAGGGAGGAGAGGGGGTCTGGCCCCTGGGGTTTGACTGCAGGGAAGAGGATGTTGTGTTTTCCAACTAAAGTCATCCCCAATAAAAACACACCAGTAATGTGGGGGATCCTAAAACACAGGGCAAAGGCTCCAGCTGAGTCTGGGGGAGGTTTGTCCACATCCAACTGGATGTGACCACTTAAAAAGGAGGAGAAGAAGGGCTGAGATGATGGATTTTAGCTGATGCAAACAGATGTTCAGTTTGGACATTTGGAATGTTGTGCAGGAAGGGAAAATGTCTTTTGTAGGTGTCTGCAACATGCTCTGACACACAAAGTGCAACTCTGATGGCTGCAGTTCACATCCATTGAAAGACTTTTCTCTCTGTATTCAAAAGAAATAGGAGGAAAACTCTACCCTTCATACATATAACTTTATGTTCCTTTTATGTATTGTGTCAGAAGTGTTGGTAAAACCCCCAATATATGTTTTTTATACTCCAGCCTGAAGTCGTTCATAATTTATGAACAGTGGAAAAAGGCTTAAAATCCAAAAAGCCTCCTAAGGAATATTAGCAGTGCAGCCAATTGTGAAGCAGCTTTGGTTTTGGTAAAAGTGCAGAATATGCTCCTTTTGATTTGTAGCTGAAAAAAATGTTGTTGGCAAGTTGGAATACAAAGGGTTGCCACAGATAAAAATTGATATTTCATTCTTTCTTTTATTTATAACTGAAAAAAGCAGCACTTGGCTCTGTCAGTACAGGTGGTGGGGGGGGGGGACTGTAGGTGTGCACTGGTTGTTTGTCTAATTAATAGTGGATTAAACAGGTTAAGTGTTCCACTTAAATGTCACCAGTCATTTCTTACAACAGCAGTTGTAGGCATGGACAAATTAGGAATTTAACTCTTTTTTGGAGTGCCCAGCATTTTCTGTGCACCCACAGCAGTTGGTGTCACCTGAAAATCATCCCTTGGGTAGATTAAAAATTAAGAACCCTAATCACAGAATCCTAGACTGGTTTGGGTTTGGAGGGACCTTAAAGCCCATCCCATCCCACCCCCTGCCATGGGCAGGGACACCTTCCACTAGCCCAGGTTGCTCCCAGCCCCATCCAACCTGGCCTTGGACACTTCCAGGGGTGGAGCAGCCACAGCTTCTCTGGGATCCTGTGCCAGGGCCTCAGGACTGATCAGTTGGTGTAATCACTGTTTGTGTCTCTGAGAGCTGCCCCAGCTTTGCTGCCCCTGGGCAAAGTGCTGAGCGAGTCCATCCATCCCCATGGGCAGCACCCTCTGGGCTCCTCCAGCAGCTTCACTTGGAACTTCTCTAATCTTCTGTGACTGGAGCACTCTAAAGTCTTGCTGTCCAAGAGCCCCAAATGTAAAATAAATCTGGCAAGGCTTTTGGAGACAACTGCTGTCTTGCACTGCAGACCCAAGGCAGCCCAGCTTTCAGCCTGATCAGCTCCTGTGCAGCTGCAGAGCAGGGACACAACCCTGCCCAGTGACATCTCCATCCACATCTCCAGCAGTGACAGCCCCAGCTCTGCTCACTGCCAGCAGTGCCCTGGCAGCCAGGAGGGCCAACCCTGCCCTGGGGCACCAGCCCAGCATCACTGGGGGAGGGAGGGGATTGTCCCTCTGCTCTGCCCTGAGGTGGCCTCTCCTCCAGTTCAGGGGGCAAGTTTGGGGTATCACAATAAAGGAAACATCTAAAGCTGTTGGAGAGTGTGCAAAGGAGGGACACAGGGGTGGGGAAGGGTCTGAGGGGCCACACAAGGAGCAGCTGAGGGCACTTGGAGTGTCCAGCTGGAGATGAGACTGAGGTCAGAGCCCAGCAGGGTCTGCGGCTCCTCCTGAGGGGCAGCTCCGACCTCTGCTCTGGGTGAGCAGGGACAGCACCCAGGGAAGGGCTGGAGCTGGGACAGGGCAGGGTCAGGCTGGATCTCAGGGAAAGGTTCTTCCCCCAGAGGGTGGTTGGCACTGCCCAGGCTCCCCAGGGCAGTGGGCACAGCCCCAAGGCTGCCAGAGCTCCAGGAGGGTTTGGACAATGCTCTGAGGGACAGGGGGGGATTGTTGGGGTATCTGTGCAGGGCCAGGGGTTGGACTGGATGATCCTTGTGGGTCCCTTCCAGCTCAGGGAATTCTGTGATTCTGTGAAAGTTTCCATGTTTTTTTAGGTTGAATACCAGCAAGGGTTGGGGTAGTTAATCATTGTGAAATGTTTAATGTAAAGTTCCCTCTCTGTTCACTCTGCTGGGTTTGCAGCACCAATTTTGCTTTAAGTGGCTGATTTTCCTCCGCTGTAGGAGCTGTAGATGTCCACGTAACTGCACAGATATAATGTGTATCCTGGGGAAATTTGCTCTCCTGTGCTCCTGATCTCTGTGGAATCAAAGGTGCTGAGCCCTTTGCGGGGTTGATCCTGGGGAAATACAATGTTTATTTTTCTGAGAAGGCAGGAAAGCTAATAAATACTTGTAGAGTGCTCTGCAGAGACAAAATATGAGAATGCAGAAGACGCTTGTGCTGAGGCATGAAGTGCTGACCTTTCCTGAGGCAGAAGGCTCAGATCATTATATACGATCATGTTTGTGTATATTGCAAAGCTGTTTGTTCCCTCTGTGGCATCTCAAGTGAGAGTTATGGCAGGTTCCTTAATTTAAGGAGCAGTCCCAGACTGTTACTCAAACAATTGCATAATGGGTCTGGGGATTAACATGCTGTCAGCTCAATAACTGCTCAGGGACTTTGGTATCAAGGAGAAAATAGTCCTGAACAATATTCTGGTCTCTCTGTTGCAAAAGTCACCGTCACACTCTGCTGGGAGGAGGAAAGCCATGGCTGGTGTGTTGGCACAGAGTTGAACTGTGCCCAGGCTGTGGGACAGAGGTGCCCATACTCAGCAACCTCCCCGACTGTTCTCCATCAGAAAGAATAAAAAATAAACATATTTTTGCTTAAGTCAGGACCCTTCATTCTCCAAAAGTTGATGAAGGGTCTTCCTGACTTTCAGCCAGCGATGGCAGGTGGAGATTTAACCTTGGTTACATTCAGGGTCCCAAATCACCTGAAGCTGGTAAAACCAGAACACCAGCAAAAGGACACAGTGATTACAATGGTTTGTGTGCTGTGCTTGATTTAGATTGCCTGAAAGGAAGACATTATGGATGTGCACATATACAGTTGCCTTCAATTGTTTAACTATTTTATTTGTGTAACTTGAAGTCAATGGAAAGATTGTTTCTTTGGCTTGTACGTTGTAAGGGAACTTGGTGGAGAAACAGAGATGGAAACAGTGAAGGCAAAGCTCAGCTGGAGCCTCCAGCTTTAGCTGACTGCCTCAAGAAGTGCCGTGAGTGTTTGAATATGTATATTTATCAGAAATTATTTTTTTCTACAGATCCCACAAATCAGTTATGCCTCAACTGCACCAGAGTTGAGTGATGACAGGCGCTATGATTTCTTCTCACGTGTGGTTCCTCCAGATTCCTTCCAAGCACAAGCAATGGTGGACATTGTGAAAGCTTTGGGATGGAATTATGTATCCACTTTGGCATCTGAAGGGAATTATGGAGAAAAAGGAGTCGAGTCCTTCATGCAAATTTCCAGAGAGGCAGGTAGGCAACGCCCGTCCCCCCCCCAGACAATGCTGTGGAAGTGATGAATGTTATTTTGTACCAAATGTGATATTATTTTTCTAGAACTTACATTTGATTCTAAGGTTGCTTCAGTTCTTTGCAATGCTCTGCAATGGCTCCTGGATACTCTCATTCCTGAATTGCTTATGGAGCTTCAGAGTTTGAAACCTCAGTGGCTTTCAATCATTTCTGGGGGAAATAGAAAATCCTGAGCCTTACCAAGCTCCTGCTGTTGCCCTGGAGAGCATCCTGTGGTGTTGCCATGGGTAGAAGGGAGATTGGAGAACACTGAGCTTTTCCCTCTCCCCAGCTCGGGGTCCTGTGCCCTGCTCGTACCTGACACTCGTTTGTGTCACACTTTGTTCAGCTCTCACATCTCTACCTGACTGGAGTTGCTTTGCTTTCAGTCTCTGGGCCAGTTCAGTTGAGACAATTTCTAGTCTTTCCCTCGAGTTTTGCAGTTTGCTTTCCTCTTCTGCTACAGAACCTGGAAGGGGGCCTGTGCTGAAGGTGTGAGTGCTGTGTGCTCATACCCCCATCCCTGTAACTTATTCTTCAGGGTAAAGAGCTCTAAATTTTCCCCAGAGGCACCAGAGTGTAGGAGGACTTTAGCTGGCTCTTTGGGGAATAGAGATACAAATCCTTGGCAAGCTGATTTGCAATCCAGAATCAGAAGGGTTTGGGAATGGAAATGTTTCGAGTTGGATCCTGTGCTGGGAAGGAGAAATCAGCAGATGCTGTAATTCATTCTTGGTGATAAGTGCAAGGTTCCAGAAGGCTTCAGTGGTAGAGCCTTATGGGGAACACAACGTTGTTGTGCAAGAATAAGCTCTGTTGTATTCCCAGAATGAACACAGACCTCCCACCCTGTGCCTGCCCTGCCATTGCCTCAAATAAAAGCAGCCCAGTCCCAGCTCAGGGGATGGAGTCAGTGCCCAGCCAGGGCAGGGCAGAACAGGGCAGGAATTGCTCTGGAGCAGCCACTGGAGGTTTCTATCCCTGTGGCTGTTCCAAGGCTGGATCAGCAGCAGCTCTGTCTGCAGAAGCACCAGCTTGCTCCCAAACTGTCTCAGGGAGCTGATGGATCCCTCCTGGCAGCATCATCCCAGAGCACGTGGAGAAAGTGCCTGTGCTTAAAAGAAAGGGGCTTTGGAGAGTGGGATCTGGAATTGTTTCCTTCTATTGATGCCACAGGAGGGACCTGCATTTGCATAAATATGTCTGTTCCTACAAATGCATATTTATGTGGTATTAAAGAAAACGGGGTTGGATTTAAGACAGCAGGAAGTGACAAATGCCAGAGTTCATTATAATTTAAAATTGGCTTTATTTGCAAATATCCACTGTTGCAAAATCATACCTGAAATATGTTCTCTGCGTCAAGGACAAACTCCAGTAAAGAATATTGTCCCACTTTATAGACCTTCTGGAGAATTAAATTTGTTATGTGAGCTGTTCGTGTAGTCAACACGTAATTCCACATCCTTCATAAAAAACAAAGCACAAACCCAAACCCACCCCTGCTGACAGCAGCTCTGCATGCAGGGGGATGTAGGTCGTGCCTAGGAGATGAAGGCACTAACAGGGATAGTGCAGCAACTTCCAGAGGCTCTGGAACAGGAATAATCCGATCCCCGGCGCTGCTGCTACTGCTTCTTAGGGCTGTGCTGAACTTCTTGTGTGGCACAGATAAAGCTCAGGTGAAGTTCTGAGGGGATTTAATACCTGTCAACAAGTTCCCTGGGGTTGTAAAACCCTGGGAATGTAAGAAGATCCTGTTGTCTGGAGGTTTAATGGAGCTGTGCTGCCTGGAGATACAGGTCCTGACCTCAAATCCCTGTGGAAAAACGGCACCTTGTTCCCTGACTTTGGGGATGGCTTGTGACCCTCTCCCGGGTGCTGCCTTGGGGGTTCATGTTGCAATGTCCCTGCCTGAGGGAGAGGGTGTGGAGGGTGCCACATTTTTGGGGTTGTTTTCCCAGTGCCTGAGGTGGCCCTGTCTCCCTGGGGACGTTTATGCCCAGAAAGGATTGAACAGGCTGCCAGGGGATTGCTGGAGTAGCAGGGTTGGGAAGGAGCCTGCTGAAGGAGCAATGAGCACCACTCATTTCCCTGACTCATGGCTGGGGGAGGTCTTTAGCAGCTCCCGGATCTCTGTTTGAAAACATTGGAGTGGTCAAGAGCTGCTGTGAATGTGTGAAGTGAACAGTGGTGTCAAGGGGGAGCAGAGGGGACAGGGGCTTTCATAAACTGGAGAGGTGTCACTGAGATCATCTGCACTTCAAATATTAAATGTATTTCAAGGGGTCCAAATGCACGTGGCCTGAGTGAGGTGTGTAACTGTGCAGGATCTTTCCAAAGCAGGGTGGCATGACCTGTGCTCCTGAGACACTGCCAGGGTGGGAGGGAGGGATGGGGTGGTGATGCTGCTGCTGCCATGAGAGTGGGTCAATGGGGTGCTCGGGGTGCCAGTCAGGGCCATCACTAATTGGAAAACTCGGGCCAGAAGCAACAGAAATGCAACAGGAGAAGGATTTTTTTTCCTTAGAGAGTCCAGTTCTTGAAATGGTTGGGCTGGGAATTGTTTACCTCTTCTTCCCAGCTTGCAGGGTGTACTCAGAATGCCCTGAAGGGGTAAGGGAGGATGGAGAGCAGGAGAGGGGTTTCGGGGTGGTTTACCTCATTTTCCAGTGACCTAAGGCTTGTGATGTCCATCAGGAGTTGTGCTGTTGCTCTCACAACCCCCTGACAGGAGGGGAGAGCCAGGGGGAATCAGGCTCTGCTCCCAAGGAACAAGGGCCAGGAGGAGAGGGAACGGCCCCAAGGGGCACCAGGGGAGGGTCAGGTGGGAAGTCTCTTCACAGCAAGTGTTGTCCAGCCCTGGCACAGCTGCTCAGGGCAGTGTGGAGTGACCAGCCCTGGAAGTGTTCAAAAACATTTGGATATGGCACCTGGGGCCATGAAGAGCAGAGCTGGGAGAGGTGTTGGAGCAGAGCTCCTTGTGCTGGTTCTCCCTGCATGGCCCTGTAGGACCAGGGGAGCTGCCAGGAGCAGCCCTGGGGGGCGGCATTTGGTCCCAAATTTGAGGCACACCACAGAGCACAGGCGTCATCAGCTCCCAGACAATTGTCTTGTAGCTCATAATGAGGTTCTTTAGGCAGAAAGGAAGATTTAGTCCATAGGTACCAGCACATTTATTATCTCTGGCCTCGAGTCTGTAGCGAGCTAATTATCTAAATTCAGTGTTTTATCCCAACTTGTTTCTGATCAGCCAGGATCTTAGGAAATCTCAGGATGAGTAGAAAGTGCTACCCCTGCTTAGTTTTCAAATATGCTTTAGCATATAAAGACTTTGCTTGATCCTCTGAGTTAATAATTCTTCACAAAGTGACTTTTATTATGAGCACTTCAAGTGAGTTTGAATATGTCATTGTGGCAGGAGATGAAGATTTGAAACATGCTCTGCAGTCTGTGGGATTAATAAATTAGGGGAATGGTCTAATTATGGAAAACCTAAAGGACAATTTCAGATTATTAATGAAACTACTGAATACTTGAATTTCAAAGATTAATTCATCTTTGATTTTTTTAAAAAGATTAATCTGTACCAGAAGGTTAATTGCTATCTGTAAGAAATATATCTATTGAAGTCGTTAGCAAAAGACCACTTGAATGCCTCCTAACAGATAAATGAAAGATCTGGAGTGCATTTATTAAGGCTCTCTCTCCCCCAATGACCCGTTTCACACCCAGCACCCTGGCTGTGCTCTGAGCAGCCCTCGGTGCTCCCTCACCCCACTGCAGCACACGTGGGGGAGGAGGGGGATGCCCGGAGCTGCAAGACTCTGTCTGCCACCTTCACCTCTTCCCTCTGCCTTCCCACGGCTCCCTGAGCCAGCCTGATCCCAGAGATCAGAGCTCCTGCCCAGCCAGGCTGGCTCTGAGCAGGGGCTGTGTCTGCAGGACCAGAGCTGTTCATGCAGAGCAGCCTGTCCGTGAGGCAGGGGCTGGATCTCCACACTGAGGAGAGGATGTTCCCAGCTTGTTGGAAAGGCTGGAGCAGAAAGAGTCTGGAAAAGCTTGGTGCCTTTCTCTGAGTGCTCAATACGAGCTCAAAGGGGATTACAGCTCCTGTGCACTGGGCTGATGTGACTCGTGCCCTGAAGTTTCTCCTGAAGACTTTCGGTCGGTGCCGTTCGTTAAAGCCTCGGCAGAGCAGGGAGGAGAATCAGCCCTGAGCCACCTTAGCACAGAGAGCACAACACTTGTGACAGTCTCTTTATCTTCTTTTCTCCTCCTTTTCTGAAATATTCATTTCTGTAATTCCCCAGTCTCCGTGATCCTGCAGACACCTCTTACGCAAGGGCAGAACATCTGGGTGAGCTGGGGTGGCATCACTGCAGGAGCTGGGGGTGCTCAGGGACAAACCCCAGAGCTGGGGGTGCTCAGGGACAAACCTCAGAGCTGGGGGTGCTCAGGGACAAACCCCAGAGCTGGGGGTGCTCAGGGACACAAACCCCAGAGCTGGGGGTGCTCAGGGACACAAACCCCAGAGCTGGGGGTGCTCAGGGACACAAACCCCAGAGCTGGGGGTGCTCAGGGACAGAACCTTCAAACCAGGGTAGAGAGGGGACCCCTCACATGGTTCCCTGTCCATGGCAGGGGCTTGGAAATAGATGATCTTTAAGATCCCTTCAAACCCAAACTATTCTTTGTTTCTGGGATTTTCAATCCTTCTTGCCCTCACAAGTAGATTTTTTTTTTTCCCCAGCAGTGCTACTGAACAGTATTTCTTTACTGTGTCTCAATATAAACTTGAATTTCTTGATCTTGTTTTTCCCAGCTTTACCCTTGGTACTGAAACCCGTGTGTGTGTCCACATGGGTACCTCTGTGTGGGGCACGGTGTCCTTCTGTCTGGCAAGTGGAGCTGTGCCAGGGCAGGGTCAACTTGGGTATCAGGACAAGGTTCTTCCCCCAGAGGGTGGTTGGCACTGACCAGGCTCCCCAGGGCAGTGGGCACAGCACCAAGGCTGCCAGAGCTCCAGGAGGGTTTGGACAACAACCCAGGAGGGTTTTGGACAGGGTGGGATCTTTGGGGTGTCTGTGCAGGGCCAGGGGTTGGACTGGATGATCCTTGTGGGTCCCTCCCAGCTCAGGATATTCTGTGACTCTGTGTGTCACTCCCCCAGAATCAGATGAACCACTGTTTTGCATTGCATTATAATCTGTGCATTAAATATTATCCTCTCTAAATTCATTGGGTTTTTTACAAATTAAAGACATACATATAATTAAGTAGCTCCTGCAGAAATTATTTTCTATGGGTTTTTTATCTGTAACAAAAAGTGGTTTAAGCCCCTTTACCCACTGAAAATTGGAAATACGACAGCCTTTCCTAGAACTTTGTTATGTTTTCTACACTGACTTGTGCTTCTCAAAAGAAGACCTTTGAAGTGGGTTTTTGGTGATCTGAGTCATCTCCCGGTGCTTTCTGTGACACCCTCAGTGTGGAGTATCATCAGACTCTGCTCTAATTCAGTTCCTCTGCTGATGGGACTGACACTGGTGAGAGCCAGGAGCTGCTCTGTCATCCCTCAGTGATTCACAGAGCTCTCGTGGGCTCCTCTAGGTCTGCTCAGCTGCCTGTTCTGATCCTCAATCTGCATTTTTGTAATAGAACTTAATTTTTATGCTGTCTGTTGGGAATTCCATTAGCACAAATCAGTGCTGGGGAGCAGGAGAGAGTGGAGTCACTGCACGAGGGGGTTGTACAACTGTCTGTGCTTCAGAGGGGAGAGGAGACTCCTCTGTCTGTCTCCAATGGAGAAATGATTCCTGGTGCCAACCAGAGAATCCTGCTCTGTTTTCTTTGTCTCTTACATTCTGGTGATGAAACATCTCTTGTTTTACTCTTCATCCACTGAAGCCCTGCTCAAGGGTTTGGAACACTCATTGCTGAGAGCAGTCACTTCATAGCATAACTCAGGGTTTGAACCCAAAAATGAGAAAGGAAGGTGAAAAAGGTTAATGAAATCCCTGTGGTGGGCAGAGATTGCATTGGCCATGGTAATAAAGAACAAATAGGATGTTTTAGTGGAGCTTTGGCACGAGATGCTGGCAGTGGGTGATGCCCCAAATTGAGGGTCTCTGATCTCTGTTCCTTGTGGCAGCTCACAAACCCAGCTGTTAACAGAGCCACTGCTCAGACAGAAATTGAGATGAGTCATTGCTTGGAAGGTGATGGGATAAGGTGCTGTCCTGTCCACCCTGATGGCTTCATTGAGCTGGAGGAACAGTCAGTGTTCACTGATCTGCCTCTGCCAGAGCCCAGGGGCACAAATCCTGCAGCACTTCAGGCAGAGCAGCTGAGCCTGTGTGCTGACAGACTGGCCCAGAAATCTGGGTTTGAAGTGCAGCCTGAGGAAACCACAGGTGTTGATGTGGTTTTTAGCATGTCTTGGCTCTTTGGAGGGTCACAGACTCCAGGGCATTCCTGGAATTTGAGGATAGAAGATGGTTGGAGGCTCAGGGAGTTTTCCCAGTGAATTCCTGGTCCTGCAGACCCCTCCTGTGTGGGGTCAGTGTTGGCAGGAGGGGATGGAGGTCTTGGGGATGGAGGGGCTGCTGTGCAGGGCTGTCCCTTTGTCGTGGGTTGTGTTCAGTGGTTCTGCTTTCTGATGGGAATGCCCTTTATTCAATCTCTTGAGAGCCTGTTTTCTTGATCAAATACAGCCAAACCAAATACATAAACCACTCATAAAATCAAGTCATTTGTATCCCAACATTTCAAGTGTTTTCAATTTTTCTACTTTTCCCAAATATTCATGACTGTGTCCTTTGGTGTGCAGTGAAGATATGTTGAATAATATTGTCGTGAAATCTATTATTCTCTTTCCTATTGTCAAATAACAAATGTTTTATCATTTCAGAAAAAAATAATCGGGAGCAATTGCTGTGAGAAGCTGCAGCAGCCTGTGCTGTGCTGCAGTCTGTCAGGGCTAATAGGGTTTCCTTTTAATTGTAACTGATCTGCTTGGAGATGCACTTGCCTCGATCCTCGAGGGTGGTTTGAGTTGCATTTGGAGCTGGATGGTACCTCTGAGAGTGTAAAAGCAGAGTAAATGTGTCACTGTGTGCATGGCCAGTGCTGCTGTGGCTTTTCCCTCACTCGTGGGAAGTGCTGTCCCTTGGAGCAGTGCATGGGGGATGTCATTAAGGTGATGTCTGGGCTTCTGACTTGATAGTGGGTAAAACTCATTGTCTGCCTGGCTTAGGTGTTCAAAAACCCTCAAGGCACCAGCCTGTGTGTTTAGATTATCCAAACATTGGGAATGCAATCTCCATCTCCTTAGCGAGGCCTCTTCCTCACTCAGGCATAACAGATGTCCTGGGCTGGCTGGCTCCGTTCCCTGAGCAGTAAAGGAGAGTGATGAGATCTGAGCTGCCCTTTGGAAGCATCTACTTCTCTCTCTTGCCTCCACAGGGAGTGTTGGCACCAAATATATGTGCGTTGTTAAAGAATTTGAATTTTAAAAAAAACTTGCAATCACTGGTATCCATGTGATAGATGTATTTTCTTATCTCTTGTCATCATTAGAAGATAAACACCTGGTGTAGCTTCACAGGGTCCTTATGATCTCCTGCAGGAGAGCAGGGAAGCTGCTGGGCACTGGGAACTCAGGGTTTGGATGTGCCCCTGGTGGCACTGCAGCAGCAGGAGCCTCTGCCCAGGGTGGGGATTCTGGGATGGGGGGAGCTGAGTAATTCCTCCTTCTCCATAGACTCAGGAAAAATCAATCAGAGAGAGTTGGGGAGAAGGAAAGAGGTAAAGATGTGAGGGGATGATGGCCTTTGTGCCTGCTCACGTGGCACCTGAGCCCAGCCCCATCCTGGCACACCCAAATTCCACCCTGTCCTGCCACTGATCTCACCCAGCTGCCTTTGGAGAGCTGGAACAGGCTGCTGTTCCTGCTACAGCCTCAGCCACTTTAATGATAAATATCTGCCTTTTTATGGCATTTATTGACCATGTGGAGATTGCATCTCAAGGACAGAATAAAATTGAAATAGGCAATTCTTGTTGCTGAGCAAATAACCATCAGTGTCCTTTAAAAACGTTCCCCCAGATTTAATAAACCTTCCTGGGATGGGAAAGGGGTCACGTGGGTCAGCTGGACAGAAGTGGGTGGTGAAGTCCTGGTTAATTCAAAGCAGAGAAATGCACTGTTGAGCTTTTGTTTGTCCCAGGGAAGTTGGACACCCTCAGGTGATGCTCCTGTGTTTGGCCCTGGGATGCAGAAGGGAAGATGTTGTTTGGTGCAGGTTCTGTAAGTTTTTCATCCCAATCCAGGTGCTTTCATTTGTTCTTTGGCAGGATTTCTGCATCTCAAGGGTAATGGTTCCTCCTGGGAAGGACAGCAGGATGGTGCAGTTGGAGGAGCAGGAGAGTTGGTGTTTGTTCTGCAGCCAAGTTCTGCTGGGGAGGAGAGAAATGGGTGAAGAAATGATGGAAATATTGGGAATGGACTAAGTTTGTTAATGTGCATTAGGAAGACTGAGGAGAAGGTCCCCTTGAAGTGCTGAAGGTGGTGTTTTGGGGAGGAGAAGGGGAGAGAATTTGGGTTTAGTGAACAACAAAAGGAACGGGTCCGTGGAAAGGGCAAGAGAGGGACGAAGAGGAGAAGGAGAGATGAAAAGCTGTAAAATGAAAATAGATAGAAATGGTGGGGGGTTCAGAGGCTGAGCCATGGCAGGGGAAAGTTATCCATGAGTAAGGAAGATTTACCATGGGAGTGGGCTGGAAACACACCAAAACCACTGATTTCAGGAACAGAATTGACTTTGATTGTAAAAACTTAAAACTTCTGGAAGATAAGATAGAAATTCTTCCCCAACTCCCTTCTTTCTGCTGGGGGCAGGGAAACCAGGCTTCCTAGAGGTTTCCCTCCAAGTGCCTTTGCTCTCACCAAGCTCTTCCCTTGTGCCTCCCAGCCTTCCTGGGGGGAGATGTGGAGCCTGTAAATCCCGGCTCCCATCCTGGCTCCTGTGCCTGTTCCAGTGTGTGGTGCAAGGCATGTTGTCAGCTTTCCTGAAGGAATGGAATGAATGTCATAAAAGCCTCCTGCAGAGGAAGGCCCTGCTGTCATTTTGACTTTCCCCGTGGAAAATAGAAATATTGTGATTACACTGAGATTTTCCCATGGGATATGTCTGTTGTGCAAAGCAGGATGAATTTGTTGGGACTTCACTTGGGACCAGCTCTAAATGTGTCTCTGCATCTGAAGGGTAATATATAATGGTACGTAGTAAGTTATTCCAGTTTCTGTCACTGAAATCCTGTATCCCAGGAGGAAATACAAAATATTGCCTCATCTTGTACCTTCCATACTTCACAGTCCCTTTTCACTTTGTGCTAATGCAAAGAACAGCTTTCCCAGCCGTGGGGGAGTAGCAGCACATAAATAATTCGGAGATGCCTCTTCCATCACGCGCCTCCCCTGCCTCCTTCAGTCCTTCTCCTTCCTCAGACAACTGAGGATGACAAACACCCTGAACCCTCCACACTTGTGGAAGATGGTTTTCGTGCCCTGCTAGTGACCTTCTGGGCATGTCAAAACACTCCCCGGTCTGTCCATGAAGATGTCTGAGCCCTCCCCTCTCCAGCCTCCTTGTGTAGGAAGCAAAGGTCAATGGAGGAGCAAACCCCTCTAATGGGGGGGGGGGGGTCCCCCTTGCAGAGTCACAGCAGGGAGGGAATGATGATCAATGGAGTTCTCAGTCTTCCCTGCATGTTCTTGGGAAAGTTATTTATCAAGGCAGTGTTTGAAATACTATTTGCTGTACTGTATCCAAAAGGTACCTGAGCTGGAAGGATGAGCTGCAATATGGCACTTTAAGTGGTTTCCATGTGCAGGCAGGATGTTGGGAAGATGTATAGAGGTGTATACAGGCACTTTATAGCTCAGGCTGTTCTGCTCCTTTTCCCTTTGGTGTTTCAAGATTTATATATTTTCAGTCTAAAGTGAATCTTATAATGGAGACTGTCATCATTATTTGAACAGGTTACCAATGCCTTTATTTAAACAAAAACCTCCTGTTGATAGTTCCCCACCCTCTTTCCAGGTAGGTCTTTTGGGTGGTCCTGTGTCATGTGATGGCAAATTATGGTGTTTTCCTTTAGTAGTCCCTGTTCACAGCATTTTTGGGGTGTTAATACCAAAAGGTTGGTAAAAAACCAAATTATTTAATTATTATCAGCAAAAGACTTTGCATTTATTTCGTTGTGTAAATGAAATGGAGATGAAACAGGTTAAACTTCGGGTAATGGAAATGCAACTCCAACATTTGTGTTTGAGAAATGAGCAGATGTTGCCCTTCTTGGCGTGGTTCAGAGTGCATGGGGTGTTTGGGGAGGGCTTGGACTTGGTCTTGGAGGTCTTTGCTGACCTTGATGACCTGTGATTTTGTGCAGATGTTGGGGGTTTGAATTGGGTCTGTGCCGGCTCTGGGTGTTTGCACTGGCTCTGTGCTGGCCCTGGGTGCTCTGTGCTGGCCCTGGGTGCTCTGTGCTGGCCCTGGGTGCTCTGTGCTGGCCCTGGGTGCTCTGTCCTGGCCCTGGGTGCTCTGTGCTGGCCCTGGGTGCTCTGTGCTGGCCCTGGGTGCTCTGTGCTGGCCCTGGGTGCTGCCGGACACGCTGCAGCCGTTTCCTCACTCCCAATGACCAGCAGTGCTTCTCTCGGTGCTGTTTGCCTGGGAGAGCCCAAGGCTGATGAGGAGAGATGCCATCCCTGGTCTAGATGAGTGTGTGAAATCCCATGTTCTGCTCGAGGCTGGGGAAGGCCCTGCCTGTGCTGCCTGGGGAAGGTGCATCACCCATGGCAGCAGCAGCAGCAGCAGCGTGGGTCCCTCAGGGCTCGGGTCCCTCAGGGCTCTGGTCCCTCCAGGCTCAGCTCTCCAGCAGCTCCCCGAGAGCCTGGAGGAACCCCCAGCCTGCTGTGGGGTTTGACAGAGCAGAGGAAGAGCAGCTCAGAGCTGCCCTCCCTGCTCTGCTCCCCCACTGCTCCCTGTCCCTGCCTGAGCTCCCTGTCTGGGGATGCTGGGGGAGCTGCTTCTCTGGGTACCAGAACATTCCTGCTGGTAGCCCCACTCTGGGATCAGGGAAAGTGGCTTCCTAGGAAAAATAGAAAGCAGAAGCATTTCTGCTTTCCCATGGCAGACTCGCTGCAGCTGTGAGAAGCCTGGCAGGGGCTCTCTCAGCCTGGCAGGGGCTATCGCAGGCTGGGATCAAGAAAATACTCTTTAAGCATTGATTAAAGATACACCATAATTTAATTCCCTGGATGTATTTTGTTTCTCCCCTTAATTCACTAATCCACAGCATCTAATCAACCCTTTCATTGTCTCTCAGTTTATCTTATATCTATATTTTGTTCCTTTTCCAGACTAATGGTCTTTTCCCTCAAATGACTTGGTTCTCTTTGTTCACTCTCTTCCTTCAGGAGTATCCCCTGTGCTGTCCCTTGGTCCCAGGCCTGTTCTTGTTTGGAGCATTCAGGGCCAAGCCCAGTTCTCTCCAGACATGGCTGTGCTTGATTATCTTTATTTATAATGACTTGGCTTCCTCAGGACCAAGGCCTGTGTTGAGCTGTGTGATCAGAGCTTTCTAGGAGAGATGTCCTCGGGTTCACTTCCACCCCAGCAAGCCATGAAGCTGACTGGGAGCTTGCAGTGCAGCGATCCCAAATATAGCAGCTTTTCCACTTAAACAATGAAGGATTTCACTTAAATGCCCATGTTTTAAGAAGAGCAGGGTGCAGATGCAGAACAGCAGGGAGCCTTTTTTGACAGCTCTTCATTGAGTTTTCATTGCTGTTTATATATTTCTTTTAAAGACAATTTTATATCCAGGCAAAAGCAAGTCTAGACAGATTGTCTAAAAACTTTTATTGGCTAATTAAGATTATACTGCTGGTATAGCACTGCTGGATAGCATGGACTCTGCTTAACAAGTGGCTTTTATTTTTTTGCAGCGTGTGCCTTTTGCCAAGTTTTCTCCTATTATTCCTTTGGAGGGCTTTTTTCATATCTGTTTCAATGTCAGAACCAAATGCCACCTGAAGGCTGATATTTGGACATCTGAGTGTGTGCAGAGGAACTGGAGCACCTTGATTTTTTCCCAGAGTACTGAGTGTTTGTGGTTTCTCTTCAGATTGATTGCAGATGCAATTGCTCTGCACACACAGAAATCCATCCAGCCTTAAAGGGCTGTGTCTCAGTGTTGTGGCCTCAGCCTTTGTGGAGGGTGGGAGGTGACAGCCCTGGCAAACACAGCCCTGGTGCCACTGTGCAGTGACCTGGGGATGTGTCTGATCAGAGGCAAAGCCCAGAGGAGCTGTGCTCCCAGGGGTGATGCTGCTCTCTTTGGGATTAACTCACCTCTGGGCCAAGCTGGATGTTTATCAAAAAAAAAAAAAGAGTGTTTATTTGGAGGCTGGGGTGAGGAAAGTGGCTTTGGACACTTGTGTATCAAAATTGGTTCTGTTTTGCCAACTCATCAGGATGGTTTGGGTTGGGAGGGACCTTAAAGATCATCCCATTCCACCCCTGCCATGGGCAGGGACACCTTCTCCTATCCCAGGTTGCTCCAAGCCCCGTCCAACCTGGCCTTGGACACTTCCAGGGCTGGGGCAGCCACAGCTTCTCTGGGCAACCTGTGCCAGTTCCAGCTCAGTGTGTTAAGAACAGTGTCCTGCTTACTCCGAGCCAGGACGAATTGGAGCTTGGATATTCCCACTTGGGACTTTTTACCTCTTAATAATCCCTGAATCAGTTCATTTCTTTTGTTGTTCATCCTCAGGAAAGCACAGCACATTCATTACAGCCCGAACTGATCTCAAACCTCCAATTGCCGTAATCAAATAACTTTTATTTATTACCATCAGGAGGGGAGGCAGAGAAGCAGCCTCACAAAATCACAGCCAAAGTCTGCAGTGCCCAAGCTGTTCCTTGAAAGAAACATTTCCTTTTGAAAGATCTCTGCAGCAGCCCTGAGGACCCCCAGCCCCTCTGCAGGTCCTTCACTCAGATGCCCTACAGTGTCCCTGCTCTGGAGGAGGCACTAAAAAGGCAATTAGCACTTTTGAGGGCTTTGCAAATTTTATTAGTCTCGTGTCTCTTGCGGCCCTGGCCAGTAATGCTGCTGCATTTGAGTTCCTTTGACGCAGTGTTTTCCCCCAGACTTTCCTGAGAACAAGTGCAAGGGCTGGAGTTCCAGAGCAGTGAATCCAAAGCACATTCCTTGCATCACTTTGCAGATTCGAGCGGGTTTCAAAGCCAAACCTGTGGAGTTTTGTCAGCTCAGAGTGCCTTTCTCCGAGCAGAATGCCATTGATTAGGCTCTAATGACATCTCTGACTTAAAAAGGAGCCAAGGATCATAAACATTAAAGATAGGAAGATATAATTTGGATGTCATTAGTACTTAAGCTGCTTTCTTTTTCAGGATGTGAATGTGCACAGGTGGATTAGCAGCTGGCTTTGAATATAGGATTTTTCCTGTATCAAACATGGGTGAAAATACCTGGTATTTGGAGCTGAATTGCAGATCTGTCTTTGCTCATCCAAGCAGTTGTGTCATGAACTGATCTCAACCAAGAAGAGCTCTCTTTTTCTCTGTTTAAATCAACCACTCTACAGGTATCATACTTTATCTGTGGATATCAAATTCCTTGCACTGGCAAATCCAGCTGTGACAATCCTTCCCCAGCCCAGGTCTCCATTCCAGCATCACCCCTGTCCAGGGCTGTGGCTGCACAGTGTCACCAGGCCATGCAAGGGCAGGGGGCAGCCTGGGGACCCCAGCACTGATTTGGGGCTGCCCAGGCACCAGAGAGTTTAAATCCCTGCTCTCCACTCCTGCTGCCCCGGCGGGTCAGTCATACTGGCTGTGGTCTTGAGAGTCTCTTTAAGGGATTTGTCTCCAGTCCAGGGTTCAGTTTTCAGTAGAAAGCCTGCAATTATCTGCATTTAAAGCTTCCCTTCCTCTCTGCTCCAGAGGTAAAGATTTGGGAATTTGGGGATGCAGGATGTCATCCTGTACTGGAGGAGCATCTCTGCAGGGTGAGGTGTGTTGGGGATGTCTTGGGGCTCCTGCAGGAGACCCCCAGAGGTGCTTGTGTGGTACAGCTGAGATTCCCATATGATGCATTTCTCAGCCTTGGTGTGGAATAGATGGAAAAAGGGGAAAAAATCCCACTTTTTCCTAGGAATGTTGATTCCTGAAGCACAGCTGGTTCCCAGTTTCCAGGTGAACAGGTATGTGTTGTCTGTAGGTGTGTTTGCCGTGGTGCACAATCCCATTGTGTGCTGAATTACAGGGAAGAGCATTACTGGAGAATCAACCCAGCAAAAGTGATTGACAGCTCCAAATATGCAAAAAAAAGTCATATAAAGGAAACCAAAGCTTTGCAGACAGGATCAGAAAAGTGCAAAATCTGAAACATTCAAAGGCAAAGTATATGACAATGACATGATGAGACAAAGAGTCATATTATTTTAACTAAGAGCCAGATTTAGAACACCCTGGGAGAACATTTTCTGGGTAGCTAAGTCTGCCAAAGTGAGAAAAATGAATTATCCTCTCAACTTCTGCTCTTCATGATTCAATGTATGGACTTGAAAATGGGTTTAGAACAAAGATCAGCCCTGTCATTACATCAATATGACTTACTGTGAGTGTTGGGCACTGTGGCTGGGGACAGAAAGGTTGCCAGGCTAAATTAATTACGGGAAAAGCACGAAGAGTAATTGGCAAAAAGTGCTGCTCGCTGTGGTCTCTGGCACCGTGGCACAGGAGGAGCTCAGCCACTGCCAAAGTGTCTGTGGTACTTGGGAAAAACCCCTCCCAGTTCTGAGAGTGACCTCTGAACCTGGGCACAGACGGTTTGATGGATAAAGGGGCCATAAAGGGGCTGTGGCTCTTGGAAATAACGGGGTTTCATTTGCAATTGCAGCAGCTGAGCTGGGTCAGGAAAGGGTTTGTGTTTGGTTGTCTCAAAGAGCCCCACTGGCTGCAGAGTCCCTGGCACTTACAGGGAGTTATTTTTTAAATGGCTCTTACACACCTGAGTAACTTAATCGTGCAAATTGAACCCACTCCCTCCTCCTCCTGCTCCGGGGGCATTGCTTCCTTTGTTCAGGGCAGAATTCCAGCTCCTGGAGCCCTGTGAGAGATTTCTAATCCTATTAGAGTAGAATGGTGAAAGTTTGCTCTTTGAGTCTTTAAACATCCTTATCAAGTGTAAATGTCTCATTGCTTTGGCAGCTGATGTTTTTCTTGAAAAATTAACTCTTCTCCAAAAATGACACCCTTGCAGCAGACAAGCCATTGGGTTCTATCCATTCCTTTTCTCAGCTCCCAGCCCCAAATCAAACATGTTTAAAGGCCATCAGTTAAGATACTATTCCTTATACATTTCCATATTGTTTAAAATGATGCCATTCTCCTTTGCATTGATGCAAACAGTGTTTTCTGTGAAGATAAAGGAAGGAAATACACTGGCAGCAGAATGGGCCTTGGTCAGGAGGACACAGGAAAAGGAACAAGACTACAATCTGAAATTTGGTTTTTCACTGCCCCTTTGGTTCTTCCCAGAGTCCCTATGGGAAGCCTCTCTTTTTTGGTAACTACATCTGCTCTGTCCTTTGATCCAAATCTTCAGGTTGGATGGAGTTTTGAGCAACCTGGGCTAGGGGAAGGTGTCCCTGCCCATGGCAGGGGGATGGAACTGGATCCCTTCCAACCCAAACCACTCTATGGTTCTGTGAGGATTCTGTGTCCATCAAAGCACCCCAGTCACTGGGAGAAGGATTCCAGCATAGGAATAACATGAACAGATGTATGTGTGACTGCTCTTGGTGTTTAATGGCTCTTGTATCTGATGTGTGATCACATTTGATACGTGATCCTCTCTGGTTTGACTGTCCCAGGGGCACTGGGTAGAACCCCAAAGTGCCTGAACAGGGCTTTGGTGTCACAGGTGGGAGGGAGGGAGGTCCCTGGGGACTGTCACAGTGACTGCAGGTCATGTCATGTCACATCCTCCATGGGAGTGTTCCTTCAGAAGCTGAGGAATGGGAAAATCCATGCACATGGTGGTGTTTCTCTCCTGATTTCCTGGGTGTGGGTGAGGGCCCCTGTGCTGCAGGATGGGAACAAGCCTGGCCAGGGAGGGAGGGGATGTAATTACTCAGCACAGGACAGACCCTGAGGTCACTTACAGAGACGTAATCCTCCCCAGAGAGGCACAAGTGTGCTGAGAGAGCACATTGCAGTTAAACTTGATTAGAGAGAGCAGCTCAGTATTTCTGATAAAATCATTAATCTAATTTTTGTCTAATTTTTATTCTTTGTTCACCATTACAACCATCCCACATTACTTCCAGGCTGGGTTGGGGCTGTGGAGGCTGATTAAATTGCAAAGCAGACTTTTAAATGAAAGGATCCATATCTAGCTGCTCTCATTATCAGCTCCAAGAAATTAAATCTCCCTTTAATGATTTACTCTAAACCAAATCAAATAGGCATTGGAAAAGCAAGGGGCAGAGTGGCCACGGAGGCTGCAGCTGGATGGAGGGAACAGTGAGGGGAAAGGAGCCAGATAAACCCCAGCCCAGGCAGGAGGGCTCCAGCTCTCCCTGCAGCAGCTTTGAGCAGGGAGCCTGTGGCTGTGAGTCCTTGTGCTGCCTGGAATGTTGTGCAGGGCAGTCGTGTGGTCGTGCTCAGTGCTCAGCTCCAGGAACAGAAGATGTTGTTTTTCTGTGAGCTTTTATTCCTGCCTGTTACATAAGGCTCTAACACTTACGTGAGGCTGCACAGATTGCTGCTCCCCTCTGCAGGTTGATGTGCTCGTTATTCCCCTGAGGATGGGGTTTTAAAAAGCTCTAGAAACTCCCCTTTGCTCTGACTGAGCCCATCCCCAGCCCTGTGGGGAGGAGCTGGGGCTCAAGGGCTGAGGTCCAAGCCCGGGGGGAGCCTTGTGCTGCCTCAGCTGGGCTCAGAGGTGTCTGTGGGTGGGCACATGAAGTGCAAACCTCTCTAGATGTACATTCATTTGTATTTTTATGTCTATTTATAGTCATATGATATATCTTAAAGATCAGCGCCTCAGCAACCTGGTCTGATGGAAGGTGTCCCTGTCCACGCCAGGGGGATCAGAACTAGATGATCCTTAAGGTCTCTTCCAACCCAACTCATTCTGGGATTCCATGATCTTCAGTTTGATCCCTGTTTTTCCTTGTTTCTTCGTGGATTAATGGCCTTGTTGTACCAGGTTCCTGCCTGACCCCAGCAGGGAGTGCAAGGGTGAGGGTCATTCTTCCTGCAGGGTGGGGGAGGCACATGGGCTGCCCTGTGCTGGAAATCCTGTGCCAGGTCTGGCCCTTGTTCCATTTCTCCTTTAGAAGGAGGATGGCAGGGACCAGGAGTGGCCACTGTCACAATCCTGCAGCTGCATTTATAAAAGCCCTAAACACAGTATTTTTCTGTGGGAATAATCAGAATCACTGGAGTTGGAAGAACCCTCTAAGGGAGTCGAGTCCAACTGTTCCCCCAGCAGTGCCAATCCCACCACTAACCCCTGACCCCAAGTGCCACATCCACATGGCTCTTACATCCCTCCAGGGGTGGGGACTCCACCATTGCCCTGGGCAGCCCACTGAGTAGATGTGTGTTGTTCTGCCATAACCAATTTATTCAGATTTTGAAACCTTTAGAAACGAGCTGCTGACTCAGGATGTCTGTGAGCAGCAAGAATATGCTGTTACTCCATCAAAATTATATGCCCAGTGGCCTCAGTCGTGTGCTGACCACCCAGCCTGGCAGGCTGCCTGGAACAGATGTTATCTTATGTCTAAAATAATAATTAAAATGTTTAAACAAAGGAGCACCTCCCCCAACTTCCACTGCCCAGTATTTAAGATGACATGATGGGTGGTGTTCAGAATATCCCTGGGCTTGCTCCAGTCCCCCAGGGACAGACACGTGTGATCAGACCTCCAGGGCTGGGGAGAGGCAGAGGCTGGATCTGCAGCTCTGTGTGGTTTGGTTTGGGTCAGGACTTTGGTTTTTTTGGGGTATATTCCAAGGCTGGTTGAGGTCAGAAGTCACCAATGAAATTTTTCACCACATTGTTTTGCCTTCCTTGAGGACAACAGCAGAGTGATGTGAGTTTACTGCAGGTTTAGGCTTCTAAACGTTCTCAGTTGATGGCTCTGAGATCCTCCTGGAGGAGGCAGCAGAGCAGCCAAGGCCTGGTTGTTCCATGGGGCCCCCTGGGCAGGAGATGTGGTCAAACAGAGCAGAATCCCTGTGCTGTGGGATGTGCTGGTCCCTGCAGTCCAGGACCTACCCAGATGGCTGCTTAACTAACATTTTATTTTGGGTTTCAAGCTGTAGTTAGCCCTAATTCACACCTTTATAAAAAGTACATAATTTTTACTGTAAGTTCATTTTTCAGGCAAAAATGACGTGAATGTGGAACTTCATCTTATCTCAGAGTGTGTTAATGGAAAAAGTTCAGCTTTGCTCCAGCTGATCTGGAATTTTAAACAAGCCTGATGGAAAAGTCAAGGCAGGAAATTTTTAGGCTTTTTACAGGAATGAAGAGACTTATTCTGAAAACTTTTCATGTTCTTAGACCTGTCCAGTTAGGAAAGTCATGCTGCCTCTGGTGCCCGGACTGTCTCGATGGGTTTTGGAACAAAACCAGCCAGATCAGCTGCACTGGCTGACTCCAGAATTCATTTAATTACATTTCAATTCACATTTTCAGTTTTTAATTCATGTCCAAATGGCCAAAAGATTGGTAGGTTGGTTGGTTGGTTGGTTGGGGTTTTTAACCTTCATTTTTTGAGACAAAGAAAAATTGCAAGAAGGTGTTTTCAGACTCATGGTTGGGCTTAATTGTGCTCTGGGTTTGTGCAGGCTTCAGAAAAGTCTTTCAAGGGCAATCCTGAATTCTCTCCTTGCATGGGTGATCCACAGGACAAGCTCCTTTCCACTTCCTTGGTTTTCTAGTTTTTTCTTTTCATGAGTTTTAAGGAGAGTTTGAATTGGTACAGAGGAAAAGGAAGGGCAGAGGGGGCTGTGGCATGTGTATGGTCACTGATGGACCAAGACAATTCTGCCATAACAGTTAATAATAATTTGAATTTAAAAAAGGTAATTAAACCCACACAAATCTTAAATTTTATTTGCACATATGTCTGAAAGTTTGAAAACATGTCCTGGAGTCAAACTGGCAATAAAATGACAGGACAGGGAAAGCTGAGGAGTGCTCCCATGAGACATGGAACTCATTAACCTGAGCTCAGCAAGTGTTTAAGCATCAAACAGTGCTATTAATTTGGGGAGCCTACTTAGTCTAATGGGCAGGATTTGGGGTTTGCCCCTTTGGGCCTTATTATTGTCACCTTCCCCTGTAAAGTCCCTCCTGTGCTCCAGGAGGAGTTCCCCAGGGTGGGCTCCATTTTCCAAAGCCATGCTCCCAGCAGGACATCTCTGTACTTACTGGCTGTGGAATTTCTGACCCAAACAGATCTGCAGACAAAGTGAAAAAATTATGGTGTAATTACCTTCATTATTACCTAGAGGTCCCATAATGTTTCCCATCCCAAGTGCTTTTTTTTTCCCCAAAAGTGGAACAAAAGCCCTCCCTTCCCTGCAGCACACTCCTGCTCCCAGCACTGCTGAGGGTGGAGCTGTGGTGGGTCATGTTCCCAACAGAAACTTCTGTGTTTGGGTTGGTAACTGCAATTTGAGTGAAAACATTGACTTTTTATTCAGGTAAAGGTGTACCTGAGGAGTGGGTATGTCTCAGGGTTCACGAAAATTTGATGTATGTGGAAAAAATCTCTGGACAGTCAGGCTTTTATACCAATAATTGAAACACAAGCGGAAGCCACAGAGCTCTTACCTGTGTTCCTTAACAAGTAATGTTCATTTATTCTATGCATATATAGATGTATAACTTCATAGCTTTACATAATCTTGTGGCTGGTGTTAATTGAATTAGTCACGCTTTCGGAATACTAAAAAGATTTGCCTGTGGGAATTTCTCCTCAGTTGTGAGTCAACAGTCGATTCTCAGGATTTTGTTTTAGTCAGTGGCTCTTTATTAGAATAAACAAGATTACTGACGGGGAGAAATGTTTCCTCTGTTGGTATTAAAAGGAGGGATGGGAGATGCCAAGGTGAGGGAAGGGGGATGAGCAGGGATGGATTAAAGCTTTGGCACTATGATGGACAGACACGTTACCTTGGCAGGTGTGACCTTTTGCCAGGTTTGTTTCCAGCCAGTTTTACCCTCTCCGGCTGTTCTCCTCCTGAGCATGGAGTGGTTGGGTGATGGCATGGGGACAGTTTTCTCCTGCTCTCCCAGTCCTCTGACTCTGCTCACCTGTAGTTTGGTGTCTGGTGCCATTTCTGGCTCCCCCAGTGATGGAACATATTTATTTATGCAAGATTTGAGAATACCAGGTTTGAAGCTCGTCAGTAATTTATATTTTAAGATTCATTTTGCTGTTGTGTCTTACCTCTCTGGTAATTGGCTGCATTGCCAGTCTTTAGGGTTTGGTTTGCTCAGAACAGCCTTTTCCTTAAGCTTGGCTCCACATGAGCCTCTGAACTTTGAAATATCCATTGACTCGTGAGCTGAATATCAATAATGTGGGCAGAGGCAGAGCTGGAAGCCAGGAGTGAGCTCCTGGCTCATCATTCCTATCTTGTGTTTGTAGCTCTGGAGCTTTATCTCCTGTGACATTTTAATCTCTTTTCCACTCTTGGAGCGTGGACAGTGAACGGGAAGGATGACTGGAGCAGCTTTGGGGGCACCCCATGGCTCATCCGTGGGGAGATGACCTTCCTTATGGTGTGTTTGGCTATTTCCAGCAGCTCCTGCTCTCCAGGAGAGCCTTGGAGCCCTGCACTGCCCCTCTGCCGTGGTCCTGCTGCAGCTCTGCATGATTTCCACTCCTAAAAGAGAGGACTGTGCTGATGCTGGGCAGGAGCTGGGCTCCTCTTTGGCCCTGAGGGTGGTTCAGGCTGAGCTGACAGGGCAGATGTGCAGGGGGGCACAGCTGGGGCACAGCAGCAAGGCTCAGAACGGGAGCAGACAGTGAGGGGGCAGCAGGCAGGGCAGGAGGGCTTGTGGGCAGGGCAGGAAGGCTCATGGGCAGGCCAGGCTCCCACTGCCCACCCCAGGATGCACTCACTGCTCAGGAGGACTTTGCTCTCCCATGGGCTGCACAGTCCCCTTGGGCCTGGCTTTGCAGAGCCCAGCTCTGCAGGGACAGATCTGGCTGTCAGGCCAAAGAGGGGCTTTGCCTTGTTGTGTCCTTCCCCAGGTGAGGAAAGGGGGCTGTGGGGAGGATGGTGCAAACAGAGCTGTGACTATGGCAGTGGCACAGAGCCTGTGCTGGGGCTGCCAGGGGGCTGTGGGTGCAGCCCTGGCACCTTGTGAAATCAGGTGTGATCCAGCCAAATAACCCAGGCTGTGCTCCTCTCTCTGACCTGCTGGTTCAAAGGCTGGCCTTGGAAGCAGAGGCTGTTTGGGCAATGGCAGGAAGGTGAGGCTGCTGTTTAATCCCAGGGAAAGCGACTGAGAGAGCCAGAAAGGAAAACGAGAGGTCTGTCATGTGGCAGGGTTAATTTAGCACAGTTAGAGGGTAACAGAATAAATAGGGAAAAGGCTTAAAATTCCTTTGATGCATCTGCCCTCCTATCTCACCATGTTGGCTTCTTCTGCTAAAGTGACAAACATTGACAGGGAGAGAAGGAGAAGCTCCATCTCCTCCTCCCCGTGGGCAGCAATGGCTGACCCTGTAACTGAAGTTCTTCAGGGTCACATGAGTGTAAAGCAGGAAGATTTATGCCTCAATGTGAACTAATAAGTCTATTTTTCGTTGCTGTGTCCTTCTGTTGAAAAAAGAACAGATCTGTGAATTTGGCTGGTGAACTGGACAATTCTGGGACATTTGTTCCAACTGGATTTTTATAGCTCCAGAGGGACACAATAACCAAGCAAACCATACATATTTCCATTTATGCTCTCCAAAAATAGTGGAAGGTGGTGTGTGCTTTCTGTGCTACAGAGATTATTATATGGGTCAACCTGGATGTGGAGCTGTTATCACAAGTGGCATTGCCAAGGAGAAATCAACAGAAAACCCAAGAAACTTTGAGTGAGAATATCACAGGTACCGACTCCGTGTTTCATCCAGAAAGGATTCTTAAGGCCCTGTTCAGCACTGTGCTTTCCTCACCTCTCCTCCAGACTCTCTACCAAATAATGGTGGTAAAAATACCAATAGTTGTTCACCTGAAACAAATAGACGTGTGAAAGTAGCACAAAAATGGATAACTGCCCTAATGCTGGGGATGGACGGGAAATTCGGGGTGATTTCTGGAGATTGTCTCTCATTTTCCTGAGTGGTTGGGCTTGGAAGACCTTTGCAGCCTTTGGAAAATGATCTGCCTTTCCTGAAACCAGTCAAGAAATTGGAGATGTCATTGAGCCCTGAAAGGACCTGTTCCCTGGAAGAACAAAGCTGGGGATCTGCAGCTGGATGAGATGATGGGAGGGCAACACGAGTGTCCCCTGGAAAGGATGGAGCAGCTCAGCTGCTGGGTAAGATATGCCAACTAAGAAAAGGAGCTACTTGAAGAAAAACTAGCTAAGGCCATGATTGAAGCATTAAAGGAATTGTCAAAAATTCCTCAGCTTTTCAGAATATCATGTTTTGAACCTCCTGAGTGCTCACATGCCACGTGAGCTTGTCTGCAGAGCCTGGAAAAAAATGGTCTGCCTTGTCCTGCCCTTCAGAGTTGGGATGTGGCTATTTGGGGAGCTGCCCAGCTGGTGCTGCCTCAGGTAGGTTTAGAGGCAGGAATAACATGTTTCCAGAACCAAATTTCAGGTGTGAATATCAAGACTATTTACCACAGCTGGAATAAGTTTTAACCTTACTGGGAAGCAAACTGAACAGTCCTTTATAGGCTCCTAATTTTGAACTTTCAGAAGTTTTCCTCTGTGTCATCATTCTGCAGCCAGACTTGAGGGAGAGGTTTCTAATGAGCCCCAGGTTCCCGTGGAGTGGTGTAAACCTTTTATTTGCCTTCTGTGGGCTGTGCTGGTGCCAGCAAAGCTATAAAGCTGCAGTGCTGAGCTGCTGCTCCGTGACCGTGGGTGGGCTCAGCACGTGGGGCTCCAGGTGCTGGGGTGACTCATGGAGTGCCCTTGCCTGGCTGGGAAACCCAACTAATTGACTTTTTTAGGATGACTGGTAATTTTAAAGCGTATCATAAATGTAATGACAGCCTAAATGTTTGCAGTATCTGACGTAAATTGGCCCCTCCTGAGTTCTGATGTGTGTTACAGAGCCTCTGTGGTCTGGAAGGTTCTCTGGCACCATCCCCTCAGTGAGCAGCCCAGAACCCTCACCTGCCTCCAGATGGGTTTGGCTGCACTGACCACAGCTCTAAACACTTTTTTGTGGAGCAGATGTGTGACCAGAGCCAGGCTGCTGTAATCTCATAAATCTCCACAAAATTATCTCTAGTGAAGACAGTTTCTGTCAAGGCAACGGAAGAACTATGACTGAAAAAGTGAAGGGATGAAGGAATTGTTCATGGCCTTGATTATGAAACTTTCCTTTTCTTGCTCTCCATACGTGACAGGCTTCTTCATGAGTTGCCTGAGACGAAGGAGGTTCTACTTGAAAACTGAGCTTGGACCTGAATAGAATCATAGAATCATTAAGGTTGGAAAGACTAAAGCACATCCTGTGTGACCAGCAAACCTCTCCCATGTGGTCCCTCTCTGGCCTCAGTCCATTCCCATCCCCGGTGAGTCCTCAGGCCAGAGGGCTGCTTTGAGGATGGCTTTGAGGAATGGGGAAGTTTCCAGCTGTACCAATCCAGGGATTCAGGAGAAGCTGAGGAGCACTGTTGGTGTTCCCAGCTGCCCAGGGATCTCGAGCTCTGTGTCAGCAGCTCCTGCAGGTACCCATGAAGGGATGGGACCAGCCAGAGGTTTGATTACTGAGGTACAAATTCACAGCTTAATGAGCCTGATCCTGTGCAGCTCTTGTTCCTTTCCCCATAATGTTTTCTTTCCATAGATTTAACTCTCTTGTCTTCCTGTTGTTCATCCTGATTTGCCATGGAAACAGGAGATCCCTGAATTACATTCCCAGCACATCTCCTGTCCAGACCATCTGACAGAATTTGAACTGGCTGGATCAACCACCACTTTTAAGATGGTGGGAGAACCTTGATACAAAATCATGGGCATTTTACTGTTTAAGCTGGAGTTCTGTTTCTGCCAAATAAAGGAAGAAAAGGCCAGAGAGAAAATTTGTGTGTAGAAAATGCAGTGCAGCAAAGCTGAAATCCTCCCCTGGACTGTAACTAGGCACAAGTGGCCATGGGCAGTAAAACCTCAGTGAAGTTACCCCATCAAACCACTCCAAGAGCACGGGGCTGACTCCTGGGAGTCATTCTGGGATTTACAGGAGGGCTGTAATTTCACTGCAGCTCCTATTCCAGCTGGCAGGCAAAAATCCAAATACATGCACTAGAATTTCCAAGTTACAGTCAGTGCCACTGATTTAACCTTTTCACCTTTGACAATCTCATGATAAATTGAATGTGATTCAAGGCTATACAGGCACTGAGCTTGGAGACTGAGGGCTGCAGGAGGCACTTTTACTTCTCTAAATGAATTTATCATTTTTTTAAAAAAAGCTTTTACAGTTTTATCCAAGGAACTTATTTTTGCTGGATGCAAATTTGAAATTACAACAAGAAGCAACCACTGGCAGTATTAATTGTCGTCCCTTCCTTATGTTTCCCCCTGGAATAGAAGCAGTAGAAGTGACTTCCTGGGAGCTGAGCTCTCCTCTGTGTGCCCAGCTCCCCTTTCCCCACAGCAGCCAACTGCAGTTGGCTCCTGGAAGCACTTCCAGACAGTTCATCCCGTTGAGTTACAGCAAAGAGAACAAAGATTGATGGCAGGGGGGTTTAATGCAGCTCCTGCCGAGGATGTGCAGAGATAGGAGGTGGTTTTGTTGGACATCTATCCCGGGAAGCTTTGGGAGCTGCTCCCTGGAGTGACTCTGAACTGGCAGTAACAGGCAGCTGTGTGTGATGCTCTGGCACGTGCAGGCACAGCCCAGTGAAGCCCAGCCCCAGAGGGGATGGCTCTGGGGGGTGTTAGTGCTGAGTTCCTCCAGTGTTGGATGCCAGGGGCATCCAAGGACTGCTGAGACCACGGAGGTGATGGAGGGAGCCACGCTTTGCTGCAGTCTGCAGCAGCTCTTGGTTGCAGCTGGCTGTACCCAAACCCTGGGCAAATTCTTTGGGCATTATTCTCCCTGAAGGTAGATCTCATTTGCAAAGGATTGAGAGTTATTGGGAGGAACAGTATAACAAGCAGCAAATGAACCAGGAGATCCTAATGAGATATAATCTGTCTCAAAAAGTATTGATTAGTGCCTGGGTTTGCTTGGCCAAATTCAGAGCAGAGCTACAGCCTCAAACAAGGCTTGGTTGTGCTTTTTTTGCCCCTGGACGTCACTGTCTCCCTCAGTTTGTTTCCCTATCTAGTTTATTTTTTTTTCTATCTAGTTTAGTTCCTTTCCCTATCCAGGTTCAGTAGAAATTTCAAGCTCTTCTGAGTGTCTGCCTGGAAAAAAAAAACCTGCATCAAACAAGGTGTTGTTTTAAAGCAGATCCTGTATCATCTGCTTTGGAAACCTGATTGTATGAGCAAACCTCAACCCCACTCTGAGGGCAGAGCTGATGCAGGCAGTGTGTGAGGCACACAGGAGCTGTGCAGGGTTCCTCATGGAGCTGCAGACAGGCAGCATCTCACTGGGTACCTGCAGCTGCCCGTGTTGGAGCTGATCTGTGCTGAAAGAGGTGTTTGCTTGCTTTGTTCCTCCCACTTCTACATTTCTCCTGGTTCATTTTTGTTCCTACATCTTTTCTTTTGGCTTGTGCCCAAATATTCTCTAAAACATACGAAGAATCTGCTGTAGACTTTAACTGTGTGCTGTGGGTGATGTGGAGTGTGGGGTGCTGGGGCTCCTCACAGCCCCTCTGCAGCACAGGGGGTCAGTGTGTGGGCTGATGGTCCTTTGGAACCAGGCACCTTCCCTGTTCCATGGAGCAGGCTCAGGAGCTGGGTGTGGAGCAGGGGAGGCTGTGCTGCAGCGCCTTCTTCACCGTGGAAGTCAAAGGCTCCCCCACTGCTTTTACAGAGAGTCAGATTTCGACTGGTGTTGAACAGCTTTAATTTTGTCTGGTCTTTGGGTAAAAATGCTGGGGAAATGTGAATTTCTGGCAGAGAGGGAATTGCCTTTGGGATCTCAGTGTCCTCTGTGGCACAGTCTCCAGAGCTTCTGATGGACTGTCCCCTGCCCATTGGAGTCCTGGAATGGTTTGGGTTGGAAGGGACCTTAAAGATGATCCAGATCCAACCCCCTGCCATGGGCAGGGACACCTTCCATTGCTCCAACCTGGCCTTGGACACCTCCAGGGATCCAGGGGCAGCTAAAGCTTCTCTGGGCGCCCTGTGCCAGGGCCTCCCCACCCTCACATGGAAGAATTCCTTCCCAATATTCCATCTGATCCTGCCCTCTGGTAGTGGGAAGCCATTCCCCTTGTCCTGTCACTCCAGGACAAAGTCCCTCTGCAGTGCCTGGGCTGTGGCAGTGGGAGGGTCATTCCCAGCAGGATGCTGGTGGAGCCCAGAGGGCTTTTGCCCCCAACTCTGCAGTCCCCGACACCCAACACTGAACCCTGATTCCCAGGGGTTCTGTTCCTCTTCTCCCTAACAAATGTTTGCCCCACACTTATTTATTTGGCATGGAAAAGGGATTTTCCTTGGGCTGAAGTTCTGTACTTGCTTTGAAATCCGTTCTGTGGGAGAGGTGACCTGACCTGCACTGATCTCTGCACCTTGTCTTTAGACATTTCATATGCAAGTGCAGCTCTTTGCTCTGTTTTAGGTGTTAGTGATGTCTTCAGCTGTGGCAGGGGAAACACAGAACAGTGAACTCCATATTTTGGTAGGTAAAAAGTGTTTCCATTTCTCTTTCAACCATTGGTGAAATGCTTTCATTGCAGTTTAAAAAAGGATCCCACCACGTTCCCATGCTGTGTCTCAGATCAGGGGGCAGCTTTGGTGCAGTTCTGTCTGTGAGCTGGTTGTGCTGACTGGCTGCTCAGAGGCATTTCCCCTTCCCTCTAAATTATTAGGAATTTTTATGATTCAAAAAACTCTTCTCTTTTGGGGTGGATGAATTGAGCACTTGATGGATTTACTCAGAGGCCTCTGGACTCTTCCACGCTCCTGGTGCTGGTGTGACATGAAGTGTCATGGGAATGTTCCTGTTGCTGTTTGCTGTTGATGGATTTTATCTCCTGTCAGCAGTCAGGCAGCTCCTCTGCAGAGGAGGAGCTTTTCTGGCAGGGATTGGGAAGGTGCAGGTGGTGTCTGCCCTGGCACCAGGGTGCAGGTACCTCACCAGGACCTCTTGTGATCCAAATAGCTCAGGAGTGTTGGGTGAAGTGGGTGCACAGGAGCCAGGGAGAAGGACTGAGCCAGCAATGCAGCCCGTGGGGCCAGTGGGCACCTCCCACCTCTGAATGCAGAGAGAGAAATGGGGCTGGAGCAGGAGAGGCAGCTGGGTCCTGGGGCTGCTCCCCTGAAGGTGCTGGAGTGCAGCTGAGGTTGTTCTGCAGGGGAGGTCATGCCACAGGATATTTAACTATGTGGTCTAATTATGTGGTCTAGTTATGAGGACTAATTCTTTAATTGTGCTCTGTTGGTGCAATGGGCAGTTGTACCTTTCAAACTGCCCAGCTGGCAATTAGAGTGAAATGTGTTGGCTTATTCCAGAGGAACTGGGAACAACCTTCCCCCATGCTGGGTGCTGAGCACTCCCCTCACTGCAGCACCTTGGCTGTTCACAGGGAGGCTTCCAACCAAAGGAAGAGAGGCTGGGATGAGATGTGAGCAGGAAAACCCTTTCTGTGGCCTCCCATGTGAACTCCTGAGCACTGGGGTTGTTCTGTGCAATGTCACATCACCTGAGCCCTGTCTGTGCTCCTGCTCCTGCTCCTCCTCCTGTCCTTGTCCCTCCACTGTGGGCCCTGCCTCCAGAGAGGGATGGAAGGAAAGTACCATCAAAACGTGTTTTGAGCTGATCTCACAGTATCTGCCATTAAATCCTACCTGGTTCTCTGAAATCCCACGTGGACACTGTGTTGTGAAGCCCTGCATGAGCTGCACTGTGCACGTCCCTCTCATGGTTATCCCAGGATTTCACAGGCAGTTTGGGAAGTTATAATAACACAGAGAGTCCAATTTTTAATTTCAGCTGATTTTTTTTAAACACAAGCTTACAAATATGACCAGTAAAATTAGTATCTGATACGTTGCTGGACAAATGGTCATGTTTTTTGTGCAAAAATCACTTTATTGGGTTTTTATGTGCAAGTACAAATGATTTTGAATCCCTTCCATTCAAGTTGTGTGTTCCCACACCAGCGTGTTTTCTACTAAACCATAAAATCCTCCCATTGCTCTGCTTTTTTATCCTTCAATTAGAAGGAAAAAAAAAAAGCCAAAAGAAGCTCCTGCCATCTGAAATGTTCTACCTGATGTGAAGGGTTGGTAGCTGAGCTGTTAAGTTTGTGTGGCCTCGGCCACAGTGGTGCCAATAAGGATATAAATAGTGCATAAACACACTCTTGTTTATCTTCTCCAAGTGCATTTCCAGCCCTGCAGTGTCTATGTGAGAGCCTTTAAGTAGCTTCTGTTCTGAATTGAAACACTATCATAAACTGCAATACCTTTTTAATGAACTTGAATGAAATTATTGAGAACATCTGATAGGTGAGATTTGATGAAGCTTTAAAACCCATTTTTATCAGGGGATATTAAGAAATAGGAGACTGAGTGTTGTGACATAATGTCCTTTTTGGATGCTCCACTTGACTGACTTACAGGGAGTTCTTTGGACCATCATCCTGAGAATTCCAGTTATTTATTTAAAAAGAAAGAAGTAAACATTTGAAGCGCATTCTTCCCACAGGGTGGATGGGAACTGGTGCTTCAGCAGAAGTTCTCTGATGACAAAGCAGAATGGGACATAAACCCCTCCTGTCCTTTCCTACACTACACCAAATTAATGGGAGTCTCTCACACTTTGCAGTGTGATGGGGAGATAACCATGTGCAGGTTCAGAAATGGGAATGTTAGTTTTTCTTCTCCTGTTTTCAGCAGCATCCATGTGCTGGTTTAGGAAGGAAAGCATATTTTGAAAAGATTTCATGCTGTACCCTTGCTCAGGAGAGTTGACTTAACAGAAAGTTCTTACACTTGTTTAAAAATCTGTGGGAACCTTTATTATATAGTGCAAATGTGGCAAAAAAATTCTCTTTTTCTTCACCATCCTCTGCTACACAAACTCGGTGCCTCAAAGCAGAGCTGGCATTTGCATTCCCTGAGCCCAGACAGAGGACAGGAATCCTTGAACTCTGCGTTTGCTGGGGAAAGCAAACAGTTCATGGTGTTTGTAAACCACTGAACACGCTGGAAATAATGACCAGAGAATAAAAGAACACCTTCTCTGGGAGCCTGTGGGGAGGGAAAGGCTCGAATGTCAATGATCTGGAGAGATCATAAGGCATTTTATAACGTGTTTGGGAGTTCTTTCCTTGGCTTTGTCACGGAGCTGATCTGGTGTTGGATGTGAGGACTGTGCTCTGCCCTCCCTGGGGTGGGACCATCCCCCTTTCCTTTGGATGTCCTTTGATAATTCAGTTTTCCTGCTGTCCTGGGATCCTCATGGAGGTCTCCAGGGACACGGAGCTGAAGGGGGGTGGTTGGAGGGTCACCTGAACACCCCCAGGCTCTGGGGTTTGTCAGACTGATGCTGGGGGCAGACAGGGCAGGTGATGTGTGGAATGGGGGCACTAATTAAGAGTCACCTCAGACCTGGGGCTCCTGGGCCTCATTTGTGACCATGTGGTTGTTTAAGGATGATCAGAGTCATATTTTTCAGAGGCCAAAGCAGCAGCAGTTGGAGATCCACAGGGGAGCTGGAATGATGGAATGGTGGAATGTTTTGGGTGGGAAGGACCCTTAAAGACCATGGGCAGGGACACCTTCCACCAGACCAGGTTGTTCCAAGGTTGCTTTTTTTTCTTGTAGGAAATGACTATGGAATTTTTAATGAAGGAGCTCAGAATTAGGTATTGCTGGTTTGATATTTGAAAGACAAAAGTGTCCAATGACAGTGACCTTAACCCTAATAAAAGGCATATGCAAATCAGCCAGTGCTAGGAATTAAAAGGATCAACAAAAATAAAAAAGGAAGGTATCCTTGTCAGTGTAACTTTTCTAAAGAAAAATAAAAGATACTGCATGAGAGGCTGAAGGAACTGCTCCAGATCTCCTTCCAAGATCTGTAAATCAGGCAGAGGATTTACACTTCCTGCTATTTCAACTGGAATTCTCCTTCTCCATCAGATTATTTTAGTATTTTGGGGATATTACTAATTAAAATTTATCATCAGGGTAATTTTAGTTTTAATAGAAATCTTCTTTCAGTGTGACAGGAATCAAGTTTGCATTGAAAAGCTTTCCTGAGGCGCTCGGTGTGAGCAGGGGCTCCTCCATGGCTTTGAAAACACAGAGTTTTCTTCCATAGGTGCAGGACTGGGTTGTCCTTTGGGATTACAGGGGTGTTCAGGATGGTGACACTGTTCCAGGCATGGAGCAGCCCCAGTATCCCACAGTACATCCCCCACCCCACATCCCCTGGGCAGAATTCGGGAGCAGGAGCTGCCAGCACAGCCCAGGAGCCCCCAGGGGACAGCAGCTCCCAGCCTGGATTGGAGGGGTTGGGAATTACCATCCAACGGCATTTCACTGGGAACAAAAGCAGGTATGGCTCTGTGGGAAATATTTTCCGAGGGATTTCAATAATTACCTGGATTTGGGTGGGGCAGGTGCTGCTGGAAGGTTTTGTGCTGTACATTGCCTGTGTGCCCCAAGGACCCTCCAAGCAATGGAAATCAGCAGCTTGGTGGTTATTTTTGAGTTTTGTGTCCCCAGAATGGAGGCATTTGGGGCCTTTCGTCCCCACCTGTGAGAGTAGAGCTCCTTCCCTGTTCCCTGGCTTTGTGTGGTGTTTTTCCAGATCCTTATCTGACACTTGCCAACTGCTGTCTTGCCTCCAGTGCTCTTTTATCCTTAGCCTTGTTTCTCCCCAGGTTTCATTCGACATCCCATCTTCACACAATAATCACCTGGCCTTGAACTTCCCAGTCTCCAGTAGCAGCTTCTTCATTAATATTTGAAGCGTGTGATTTTTGCTTGTTATCAGCAATATCCCGGGAGACGGCGAGAAAGGCTGTGTAGGAGGGCGTTTTAAAAGCTTATCTTTAAAGCCACGATGTTTTGTGATTTAAAAATTAAATATGGATTAACAAATGGAGAACTGACACTGTCTGGGGAATCAAGATTGGATAGAGGGAAAAAGAGCATGACTCAACAAATTGCTTTATCACAATAAACTGGAGCTATTGGTGCGGATGTGCAGAGTGGGGAAGTGGAGCTGCTCAAAATATTTGACAGTCAGCTCTTGCCTAAGTGGCTATCCAGGCAACTTAATTAAAAACATCTATTTCCCCAAAATAAGGAGTTTGTAGAACAGATGAAACCAAGCGGATTAAACAAGGCTCGCTGGAGTTCGTGGCTGTGCCTCTTTGATCCTTGGTTTTGAAAGTTGCCTTGTTCTCAGAAAGGCAAAAGGAAGTACAAAATTCACAGTAATGACTTTTAAAGGAGCTACTTTTTCAGGAATTCACCTGCAGGGCCTGTTCCTGGTTTGTTCCATGCCTGGAACGTGTTGGGCATGGCTGTTTCTCCAAATCTTCTCCAAAGGGAAGGGGCTGGAGGAGCAGGAGCAGCTGAGGGAACTGGGGGGGCTCAACCTGGAGAAAAGGAGGCTCAGGGGGGACCTTCTGGCTCTGCAAGTCCCTGACAGGAGGGGGGAGCTGGGGGGGGTCGGGAGGAGAGGGAACGGCCTCAGGCTGTGCCAGGAGAGGCTCAGGTGGGATGTTGGGAAAATTCCTTAATGGAAAGGGCTGTCCAGCCGTGGCACAGCTGCCCAGGGCAGGGGTGGAGTCCCCATGCCTGGAGGGGTTTAAAAGCCCTGTGGCTGTGACACTTGGGGACATGGTCAGTGGTGGCCTTGGCAGTGCTGAGTTAAGGGTTGGGCTCAGTGATCTCAGAGGGCTTTTCCAACCCCCACAATTCCGTGACTCTGTGAGGTGGCAGAGTCACCAGCCAGCCATGGTGTCTTTGCTCCTTGAGTGTTCCAGCCCAGAGACATGAGCCATGAAATGAAGTGCTGTGTATCAGCTCCCAGGAAGGGTATTTGCAGCAGCAAATTCCGTGCTCTGTTCAGAGAGGTGTGATGGGGAAGCAGCTCCTCCGTGGTGCTGCCGGGAGCATTCCCAGAGTGGGAAGCGTGAAATGCCAGCAAGGAGCCTGAGCACAGCGGTGGGGAGCTGCCTCCTCACTCACTGTTTTGGAATCCAGCTCTTTCAATATGTCATAATATTGGGAGGGATGATTAATATGAACCTTTGAAGCCGAGAGGAGGGTTGGAAATTAATTTTGAATATTAAAAGCGTTAATCGAAGTGTTAATTTCTCCCACACACGTTGCAGTGGTTTTTGCCAAGTAAAGATAACTTTGGTCATCTTTCTGGCCACAAAAGGAATTAGAAATAAAGAAAGTGGATGTTTCATGTGAAGTAACAGTTAACATCTCTTTTCTTGGGAGTTACATCGATGTAATGATTTTTGGTTTATGTAATGCTCAGAACATCATTTAAATTTCTTCATACCAGTCAGACTAAATTTAAGAGAAAATTTATTGGTCCTTATCACTTGTTCCACATTGAAAGAGCTGAAACTCCCAGGGCCAGGCCTCTGGCAGGATGAGGCCACGTGGAATGGTGGAGTTGGTGTGGTTTGGGAGAGTTGGGTGGTGGAGTCACGTCCTGAAGCACCAGGATTTACAGGGCAAGCAAAAATTCCTCTTTGTACTCATTAGTCCCACGTGCAGGTTTGCAGCTCTCAAGTGGAGCTTTTTCTCCCCTAAACTCCCCTGAGGTACAATAAATTCCGGTTGGAATAATGGGCTGCACAGCGCTGGAGCTGCAGGTGCGTGTCAGGAGGAGCAGGTGGGAGAGTGTGAAATTTGATCTGCAAATAATATAAGGACATTTAATTAAATTGAGACTAATATGATGAGTGCCCCACAGTAAGGGAAAGGGGCATATTCAGCATATTAATTCTTTCTTATCCTTTTTTTAGTAGTCTCTGGTCTTCTGAATGCCAGATTTCCTAGGGTTCCTGAGAATTGTCTTGCCGGAGATCCGAGTGTCCTATTGCCGTAACTCCATTCGTTAAAGGGAAAACAGAGGCTTTAAAGGTTGTGGTTGGTTTTGGAAGCTTGGCAGGGCAGTGTGGGCTGTGCTGGAGGGAGGATTTCTGCAGCAATCAATCCTTCTCTGTTCAGGGAAACACGTCGGGCACTCCAAATATTGGCAAATATTTCATGGGCCTCTCGAATTCAGCACCAAACTGAGAATCACTTTGTCTCTAATGGGCTGTTCATTGAAAAGCCTCTTTAGAGAACAGTCAATGAAGAGCTCAGTGCTGAGTAACTCAGGTATAACCATGTTCCACCTATTTTCTGAGGTTCCTGGGTGCAGGGAATGCACAGGGGCAGGGAGTGGGGGTGGTTTGGTTCCACGGGCTGGGTCGAGCACATTTTTTGCTTATTCAGCTTTTCATACCCTTTGTCTGGCTCACCTGGCTGGGGTTGCAGGAGAACTGCAGAGGTGAGAAGCCCTGGCAGGGCCCAGGCTGGGGCTGGAGTCTGTTCCACACCATGTTCAGGGCCCTGCTGAGAGAAGGTGAATGTTCAGCTGTGAGCAAACGTGCTCAGATGTGCCAGGAACGAGACCACAGCAGTGGTTCAAAGCCTGGAGGGCAAAGCTTTGCTCTCCAAGGCAGCAGGTGATCTTTGCTCCCTGTCCTTTGTGTTCACTCTGTGCAGTGTGAAGAGGAACCTCCTCAGCTCGTGGTGTCCCAGGAGCTGCCGCACAGCTCAGAGCCATGGGGGGCTCAGCACCCCACACCCCCCAGTCTGGGCCAGTATAGGAAGCCCAAAGACAGTGTGAAGGGACAGGGGTGTTCAGGGGGGGCTCCTGTGCAGCCCCCCAGGCCCTGCCCCACATCCCTCGGCGTGGCTGCTTTGGGAGCTGAGGTTGCTCAGCTCTGGGTTTCACAAAGTGCCCTCCCTAGTGCTCCCCATTCCCTCTGCTCACTGGCACCTCCTCATCCCTTCACCCAGCTCATTTCCAGGCAGGGCTGCTTCTGGGGACCAGGGCCACCCCTCTGCCAGCCCCCTCCTCCCCTGGGTGCCTCCTACCCTGGGCATTTTCCTGGAGGATCCATATTCCAGAGCTGCAGCCTGTGCTGTCCTGGGGTATTCACAGAACCATGGAATGGTTTGGGTTGGAAGGGACCTTAAAGCTCACCCAGTTCCAGCCTCTGCCATGGGCAGGGACACCTTCCACCAGCCCAGGTTGCTCCAAGCCCCTTCCAGCCTGGCCTGACTGTCTGGCTGAGTGTCACCCCCCTGTCCCCTCTCTGGGGTGCCTCTCTCAGCCCCAGTCCCTGGGTGTTGGTCTCTAACTGTGATATAACGTGGGCCATTTTCCATGAGATAAGGCACTGCTGGGATCAGTCCTGGACTGCCTCCCTAGAGCTTGCTCCTCACTTCTGTACCTTTTACAGCCTCTCGTGTCAGAGCTCCATTAACTTGACCAGATTATCCCCAGGCAGTGCAGAGGGGTGGTTTTTGCAAGGCTGCAACAGTGGTTTTATTGAACTATATTGCATTTTTAGTACTCATTTGAGAGAGGGTCATTAAGGCTCAGTCTAGTACATTAAGAACATTACTCCAGTGTGAAGGAGACAAGGATTATGAGAAAGACAAGAAAAGACCAAGGAATTACAGAGTTTTGTCTTTCTCCATCCAAGGGCTGGGAACAGAACCTGCTGAAATAATTCCCATTTGCTGAATGCACACGTTTCCAGTCCTAGAAGGCACTGGGCATGGAGAAGCTCCCAGCAGTGACCTTGGGTGTGAATCTCTTGAGAGAAAATGTGCTGCAGCAAGTGAGGACAGATCAGAAACCCTGGTGAGACCTGACAGAAAAACTGTGTTTTGATATGTCAGTCACTCCAGCTGGCACCTGCAAGTCTGATCTGGAGCTGGTTTGGAGGGAATGGGACTGGTGTGTTCCCTTCAGTCTGTTCATGCTCTGGGTTCAAATGTTCAACCATATTTTGACCCTTTCTCTGTGGCTGAGTCACTGTCCCTGCAGGGGTTTAAGAGCTGTGTGGATATGGCACTTGGGGACATAGGTTAGTGGTGGCCTTGACAGTGCTGGGGGAACAGTTGGACTCAAGGATCTTAAAGGTCTTTTCTGACCTAAATGGTTCTCTGATTCCATGAATTCTGTCATTTGCTTTCGAGACTGTGCTTAAATGTGCTTTTAACAGCTGTGTCTGACTCAGGGCTTTGTTCAGGCTTCCTGAGGTGCTGTGGGATATGAACACGCATCATGGAGTGGCAGTTTGCTGATGAGACTCGATGAACTCTTCTCTCAGGAATGTTGGAGCCCGTGTTGTTGGCCCCCAGTGTGATCTGTGTGTGACAGGCCCTGTGTGTGAGGGTGAGCCCCGGGGGAGCAGCAGCATTTCAGGGTTCAGTCAAAGCTGGGAAGCAGCAGCAGGACAGTGTGTGGAAATGAGAGCAGTGCCCCAAAGACTGGGGATGGTGGCTCAAGCGTAGAGGGAGGAGACCCTCATCCTGCTGGAAGAGTGTAGGAGGAATGAGCCAGGATCTGCTGCCTTCCTTTGGGTGAGACACAAGGAACTGGCACAGGCTGCCCAGAGAAGCTGTGGCTGCCCCATTCCTGGAAGTGTCCAGGGCCAGGTTGGCCGAAGCTCTGAGCAAACTGGTCTAGTGGAAGGTGTCCCATGGCAGGGGGTTGGAATTGGATGGTCTGTAAGGTCCCTTCCAACCCAAACCATTCTATGAACTAGAGGTGAAACAAAATGCCACAGAAATCACAGAATCATCAAGGTTGGAAGAGACTTTCAAGATCTCTGAGTCCAGCCATAAACACAGCACCATCACCACCCTTAAACCGTATCCCCAAGTGCCCTGATGTCATGGAAGCCATCTCCTTTTCCTTTAACCCTCCATGTCCCCCAGGTTCACACCCTGTTTCTTCCTGTCTTCCTGCCAAAACATGAGTTGATATGGCTTAGTGGACATGGTGGGGTTTGGCTGAAGGTTGGACTTGATCTTGAAGGTCTTTTCCAGCCTTCATGACTCTGTGATCTCTGTAACTAAGAGCAGTGAATGCCAAACCCCCGTTTGCTGTCAGGAGCTTCCCTTGGAGTTCTGTGCTCCAGCTCAATCCTCACCCCATGTCCTCACTGACTCACAGCCCAGGAGTCCCTCTGAACCCTGCTCCATGTTCCTGATCTACTGCAGAGCTTTTGCAAGCCTGACATGGGGTTCAGGAAAGAATGTTTTCATGCTGTAAATGCTGGCCTGTTCTTGGGTGGAAAAATCAGGAAACAGGTTTCCTTCCAAAATTATACTTCAAAGGTTTCTTCTTCTCCCTCCTTTCCCACTGAGATTTCCCATTGTGTCATTGCCACTCTCTAGATTTCTCATTCTTTGAAGAACTGACAAGTCTTTATTTGCCCTCAAAGATACATAACAGCCACAAAAATACCATTAACTGAGAGCAGGCTAAAACACCACCTTACCTCTCCAAGAAAAAATTAATTAGGAACAAGGGAACATTCTAAACTGTGGTTAGAAAAGCTTCATCAGTAGAGATCATTTTGTGCTCCCAGTTTATAATGATTCACTACCCAGAGGTGGCACTGTTATTGCTGGGGGGAAATGTCCCTGCAGGAACAGCACAGTCCCTAAATTACGCAGTGCAGCTCCAAGAGGCAGCTCCAACAAGCAGCCCCACGGCTCAGGATCTGTGGGGGGGGTGGGTGGCAGGAAATCGTGTCCTGCAAGGCAGCCAAAGCAGCCTCCAGGGGCTCTGTTTGGGAGCAGCCCTGCATCCAGGACCTGTGGGGAGCACTCCAGGGCCTGGAGGGGGGAGCCTGGCTGCCCTCTGCCCAGGGAGGGGGTGCTGGAGGGGAGATGCAGCTGCTGGAAGGTTCCATGAAGGGAACCGGTCTGGTTTGCAGAGCCACAGCTGCAGAGACTCAGGTTGGACCATGTGTGTGGAGAGTGGCCAAGGAAGGGAACGGAGCTGGGAAGGGGCTGGAGCAGCTGAGGGAGCTGGGGGGGCTCAGCCTGGAGAAAAGGAGGCTCAGGGGGGACCTTCTGGCTCTGCAACCCCCTGACAGGAGGGGGGAACTGGGGGGGGTCGGGCTCTGCTCCCAGGGAACAAGGGACAGGAGGAGAGGGAACGGCCTCAGGCTGTGCCAAGGAAGGTGCTGTCCAGCACTTACAGGAAAACAGGGAATATTTTACCAATTCTATTTCTTTCTTGATTCCCTGGAGTCCAATCTCCTTTCAAGACAGCCATGTGTCCCTTCAGGACCAGCCTTGCCACGTTTCCCTCCCTTTGGGCATCAGGAGCCTCTGGAGATGCCCAAGGAAAGCTGTGTCTGCAGCAGAGGCTGCTTCCCGTGGCCCTCCCCAGGAATGTCAGTTCAGGGCTCTGAGTGTGCCAGTTTGGGGGATTTCTGAACCAGCTGCAGGACTGAGATCCTTGGCTGGTGTTTGTGTGGAGCACAGCCCTCATTTGGATCATGGCTTGGCTGAAGGCTCTGCTGTGGAACACGGTATTTTTGGGGCTTTGTTTCTGCCTCCTGCAGCCAGAGCTTTCACCGCCCACAGTTGTTCCTAAAGCAAATGTGTTTTAGAAAGTGTTCTGACACCATTGCTGAGAACTTTGCCTTTGCTATTTTTACACACAGCGCTGCAGAGCTGGGCTTAGGCTGACTAAACCCAGCTCAGAAAGGGGAGGATTGAGGACATGGTTTAGGTGAACATGGTGGTGGTGCTGGTTGATGGTTGGACTCAATGACCTCAAAGGTCTTTTCCAAACGTAACAACTGTGGGATTCTCTCCCGTGTTCCCATTATTTTGGGATTTGTGCCATATGAGATCACACAAAGCGTGTTGCACTCCGGGGGGGTCCATCGTGTGGATCAGGAGGTGCACCCAGGGCTGTCCCACAGACCCCACATTGCACCCCTGTCACCTCTATTCAGGGGTCTGGATTTGGGGTCTCTCTTTTCCCTTTGCCAGCAGCACCTGCTGTAAAAACAGGCAAATGATTCAAGGCATCAGGAATGTTCTTCAGTTGAGAATCTGTTTGTTCCGGGCCCTCACAGGAAAACAGGGAATGGTTTATCAGTTATTTTCTCTCTTGATTTCCTGGGATCCAGTCTCCTTTCAAATTGGCAATGTTTCATTGTTAGGGGGATCTCAGTGTCCCTCTGAGCAGGGTTTATCCCCTCTGGAGGCTTTGCAGGGCTCTGCTCCAGACCAGCTCATTGGAGCACTCCTGGCATGAAGTTGTAACAACAAAAGTGTTTTAGATGTTTGAAACTGAACCATAATTTTATTTTATATTGTTTTTTTTTCTGCATGGATACACTGTGTGGCTCCAGTGCACCTTCTTTCTATAGCACAGATTTTAGGAAGCAAATAAATCCCAAGTTCCTCCTATTGCAAAAACCTCTCCTGTTCCTACACATGCTCCCAAGCCCCAGTGGCTCTGGGTCTAACAGGGTATCTTAATTTTCTTCATTTTGTCTCTAGCAAACAGAGCTTTTCTAAATCTTTCAAAATGATCCCATACCATTCTTATAATTTAATTTGGTGTTCCAGAGAGAGTCTTAATTTTTTGTATATTGCTGGAGTGTAACTGCCATAATAAAGGACAATTTTGAGGTGATAAAACGCACCAGGAATGTCATTAAACATGCAGCAAAGGTCTGACACAATGGAATTAAGCATTAACGAATTACATACTAGAAATATTAGTCTTCTGTATCAGTTTAGGTGTTCTGGTGTTAGGTTATGATGAGGGTTAATGTGAAAAAATGAAACAATAAACAAGATTAGCAAACATAAAATTCAAAAATGATTCAGTAGATTCTTCATGTGTAGAAAGTTTCTGAGTTAAAGCTGTTTGGTATCCACAGGGATCCTTCTCTTGGATAACTTGTTGTAGTTTCACGTTTTAATGTAATTTTATTATTGGTGCACTTTTCATTTTTACAATTGAATTATGATACTATGGAGATGTAATTTAAATTTGAGCCCATCTGCAGATCAGGGCAGTTGCAAACTTCTTTTATTGGCATAAGCAGGAACTTTGTAGCTCTCGGTAAGCAGGAAATTAAGGATATTAACTGTTCCTGGTAATGACCCAACAGCCCAATCCAGAGTCTTGTTAGAACTTTGATTTTGGAGACAAGAACCCAGCTGGCATTTCTAGATCTCTCTATTAGCCATTTCTTTAACTTGAAGTTCTTTTTCCCTGAGGATTCTGAATATTCTGTGCTGGTTTGGCCCAGGAAATCCAGGCAGAATGAAATCCAGCCAGTTGTCTTTGAATGTGCCTTGCTGTGTTTTAATTTTGGGGGTCAGAATGATTTAATTTATTTCCATTTCTGGCTGCATGGAATGGCAGGAACTTTTCTACCAACCAGCTGATTTCCACAGATTAAAATCCCTTTGTAGTGCCTCAGGCAGAGCTGGTGCTGGATCACCCCGGGATCTCCTCCGGGCTCTGCATCCCAGCTTTCCTGGGGACATGGAGCAGGACTGGAGCTGTTGGATAAATGCTTGAGATCCTTCCTCTGGGGTGTTCTGATGACCCCAGCCCATCCCTGGTGAACTTCCACACTGGTGGCACCTTGTGGGACAGGGGGATATCGGAGATCCAGGTTGGTGTGCTGTGAATCTGCAGCTTTGGGAATGGCACTGGAAGTTTTCCTACATTAGAGTGATTTACTGAAAATTTGATTTATTTCTTGCAAGAGGCTGAGGACCAGTCCTGCAGCATGGACATGGAGGGGTTTATTCTGGGTTTTGCTGAAATGTGAACTCCCTCATATAACAAAACCCCACCTCAACCCCCTCCCTGCCACAGAGGCTCCTGCTCTGCTCTAAAGGTGTGAGTCATGTATTGACTTCCCAGTGACTGTTCCTTGAAGATTTGGTGGGTTTGTGTCAGGTGTTTGAACAGTTCTCTCTCCCTGCCGAGGAGTTTGACGCCAAACAAGCTGCCAGCCCAGCTGCATTTCAAGAGTATCAAATAATCTCTGTCGTTCCAGTTCCTTTGGGATGTGACTCTGCTTTATCAGGGAAATATCCTCAATTGTGAGATTGGAGTTTTCACATGGGGAGAGTACTGACTTCTCTAACTCAGTCTTCAGTGTTACTGCCATTAGTTTCCTGTCTGCAGAATATATGAGGTTCACAAGTAAAATTCATTGCAGCTCATAAATTGTATATGCAGGGTATAGAAGGATATGCCAGAGCCCAGCAGTGACATAAAAAACGTATATAGCAGTGAAAAAACCCTCCTACGTGCCTTTGAGGTTTATTTTGTTTCTTCCCCAGTTAATTCCTCTCCTTTTCCTGCCCCAAGCTGAGGTTAAACTGTATTTCCCCTTGTGTGATGGGGGGTCCTGCTCGTTGGACCATTGTGGGACCACAGCAGCTCCCTGGTGGGGTCTTTCCGAGGGGTCAGAAATCCTCCACACTTGAAGACTTCTTGTCTTTATTGTTTAGATTAAAATTCTAGTTGCCATCTGTACTTAACCTGTCCTTTTCCCACCCTTCCCAATAAGCCTTTGTTAAAATCCTGATTTGAGGATGTTTTCTGTGCTGATGAGCAGCGAGAAAGGTCCTCAAATCCCTGCCAGTGGAGGATGAGCTGTGCCGAGCCATGCAATGCCAAAGGCTTTGTCTCTTGTTCCCATAACTTTAATAAACATCCAGGAGGCAGCTCCTGGCAGCTGCTAATTTTAAAGTAACATATTAATCAAATTAATTGAGAGTTCCTTTTAATAATCAGCAGCAACAACATAACTTTGTGATGTTTTCAGTGTTGCTAAAAGTAATTCCCCCCCTCCCCCAAAGAGGATCTCTGCAGATAAATCAGCTGAAAAAGTGTTAAAGTGTCTCTTTTGCTACCTGATAATCCAATTAAGTGGTGATAAGAAAAATAGCTCCTGGAGAATTTCAGGGAAGCGGAATAATGTACTTAGTGTTGTACCAGAATCCAAATACCACATAATCGTGGGTATCCATGGATACTGAAGCAACACTTTGATTACCAGATACATCCATTACCCTTAAATACCAGCGCTGGGGGTTTAATGCCCCGATCAATTTAGCGCGTGACTGCTCCAGCCCGGAGAACCCTCCTGGGGATCTGCTCCAGAGCAGCACAGGAGCTGGCAGGGGAGGGAAGGAAGGCAGCCAGGATATTTTTGAGACTCTCTTCCCAGTTCCTGTGTGCTGTCAGCTGCCACCCAGCTGGCTCCATCCGCCTGCCCTCCGGCTGCCAGGAGCTGGGGCGTCCTGGGATCTGGCCTGACCTCTGTGCCATGTCTGTGACTTAGGAGCGGGATTCCCAGGAAAAACCATCACATGATAATGCTGTAGAGTGCTTGTGCTGTTGGGAGTCACTCCACAGTGGGTGGATGGCCTTGCTGTCCCAACTTTTGATCACAGCAAGATGAGCGTGTTGGTCATCTCACAGCACAGGATCCGGCGTGAGGCTGGAGACACAAAGTCATGGAATCATAAAATCCTATAATGGTTTACTTGGAAGGGGCCTTAAAGCTCATCCAGTTGCACCCCCTGCCATGGGCAGGGACACCTCCCACTAGCCCAGGTTCCTCCAAGCCCATCCAACCTGGCCTTGACCCTTCCAGGAACGGGGCAGTCACAGCTTCTCCGGGTGTGTCAGAGCAGCCCTGGTTTGATCTCAGGTGGTTTTGGCTCCAGACTCCCACCCCTTGCCACAGCACTTGGTGCCAGTGAGAGCATTTGTCACTTCTCCAGTCCATCAGGGGTAATGGATCACTGCAGGAATTCATGGCAAAGGCCTGAATTTGCAACTTTCACGTTGCTACCACTTAATTGCCTGAGAGGTTTTTCCCTGGTGAGTGCAGTGCCTTAACCTGACAGGTTAAATAACTGTGCACACGTTTCCTGGTGGAACAGGAATGTGGGATGAGAATATGGAAGCTGAACTTATTCTATCTGTGCCATTTGGACAATCTGCCCCCAGTTCCTTGGGCACCTCTGCTTGCTGAGGTAAATGCCAGGGGGCCCTGCCTGCCACGGGCTCCTCCAGAGGGATGGGAGCACTGTTATCCCAGCTCGGGGGTTGGATGTGAGCAGCAGCTCATGGGCTGGGGTAGGTGGGTGCTGTGATGGATCACTGCTGCTGAAGGACCTTTGTGCTCTGGTGTCAGAGCTGCCTGGGGTGGATTTGAGCTGAGCAAACTGGAAAATAACACACTTTGACCCCTTTGGGTGGCTTCGGGGCCGTATTTGTTCCTCAGGCCTCTGTTTGCTCTTTGGGGCTGCATTCCCAGTCCTCTCACCTTTTATGACTGAAGGTGATGGGAGGTGATGAAGGACTGCAAAGAACCTTCACAGCAGCTTCAGATGTGTCTAAATAATGGCTCCATCCAGCACAGAGGAGCCCTTTGGTCCCAATGCCATAAAATACATCTGCTCCTGCTCTGCTCTGTCACAGTGGGAGCCTCTCAAAAGGACACTGTGGAGGGCAGGAATAAATTTCCAAGTGACGAATCCTTGAGCTCTGTAGCACTCTAGGGGTTGGGTTAGTTTTTTCCTTTCTTTTCTGTCAACGAATTCTCCAAAGTTGCCACGCCCTTGTTTTACAAGAGAAATTGGAGTCTCTCGGGGGAGGTTTGGAGTAGCCTGGCTTGGAGTGATGGAGTGCCAGGGAGGGCACAGGGACTTCCCAGGAGCAGATAATAACTTGAAATTCTCCTCAGGCTTGATGCCAGGGCAGAGAGATGTTCCCCCAGCAGAGCCACGTGGATGGCTTCCCTGACTGCTGTGCCTGGGTGGTGCCCTGGCCCTGCCATGGAGCAGGATGCTCAGAGCCAGGGCTGGCTGGGGGAGCTGTGCTTTTAACCAGCTGCAATCCCTGCCAAGTGGGTCATTCCAGGAAAGCTGGATAGCACTGCTCACGAGTTTGAGTTCATTCTGCCTAATTTTGACTGGGGAAAAAAAGAGAGCATTTTAAACTCTTTAGATTTTAGAACTCACTAGCAGCGAGGCTTTGTCTCTCCATTTAAAAATTAAATTTATTTTTAAAAACCTGTATTGTTTTCTTTGAAAACAAACAAACAAACAACAAAAACACCAGGTTGTGAAAATTTCAGGTTGTGATAATTGTGAAACAAACCGAAAGATTTTGTGTGAGTCAGAGAAAAACTTGGGGGTTATTATTCTCTTTTATTCTTTCCCTGCCTTTCCTTTTCACTGTTTTATTTCTTCCCACCAAACCAGTCCTTCTTCCCCCGGAGCTTTTGGAGCAGCCAGTACAGCAGAGCAGCTTTGCCTTCAGGCAGCCCCTGCATCTCAGCTTCTCTGCCTCTCAAACAAGGGAAAAGGAGCCTGCCCTGCTCTGGGAGGTGCTCAGGGACCTGCACAGGAGGCAGATTTTACCATTTTAAAGGCTGAGTTTGGGTTTCACGGCTCTTCCAGGGGTTCCTCCAGGTGTTGCCGTGGCTGCTGTGCCCTGGGTCGAGGATGGTGCTGCACTGGCAGATGGTGGGTGCTGGGGATGAGCCTCTTCCTCCTCCTCCCCCTGTAGGATCCCTCCACACAAACACCTTCTCCACTGCCTCGTTTAGCAGTACTTTTAGATCTATTTTAAAGCTTATCTGTGAATCTCTCCTTTGTCCTGCTGCCTTTTAATTAACTCATCCCCACTGCTGTTTCTTATTAAGCAGCTCTGATATGTTATTAATTAACACATTGTGCAGTAGAGTGGGGAGGTTGGTATCTGAGATGCCATAAAAGATGAAAGTGTTTACCACTGAGAAACAAAATAATTAAGGCAAAAGTTGTGTTTTCATCTGCCAGCAACAAGCAGAATATCACTGGAGATGGGATGGTTTTCTCTTTTATTTTTCCTAAAACAACCTAAATAACTGTACTCTGGGAACTGTGCTGGCAGGGAGCCTCTCTCTGCCCTGGCTGTGGGTGTCCCTGTTCCGTGCTCACACTCTATGCCTTGTTTCCTGTGTATTTATAAGAAGTCCCATTCACAGACGTACTTTATCTCAAGGCTTCAATATTTGGGTTTCTCCAGCCCAGCTGGTGATGGGCATTGGAACAAATAAGGATTTTCTTGATCTTTATCCTTGATTTTCATTTTTATCCTTTTTTGTTTGTTTGTTTGTGTTTTGGTTTGGTTTTTTTTTGCATTACCAATATTTCAACTCCTTGGCTGTTCTTATTCCAGATAAGTCATTTCAGTGGAAACATTTTACCTCAAGAGCCTTCAACTTGCAAAACCAAGAATTTCAGCCCTTTGCTGAGATAAAATTTGTGTAATACACCTCCAGCATCACTTACCTTTCAGCCTGTTGTTTCGGGGGTTTTTTTAGTCAGTTTAAGCTTATTCAGGTTGCCATTTGGGTCGGTTTATTTTTTTTAATTTCTCTATTTTCAATCCTTCCACTGACCATATATTTGCTTATTTTGCTTTTCTACAATGTTGGGTTTTCTCACCTGTTTAAACCACAACCCTACCCAGCCATGCAGACTGTGCATATCGGAGCTCTCTGTGCAAAAAAATAATGGTATGAATAAGGGTATGAATATGGAATAATGGTGTGAATATGAAATAATGGTGTGAAACCCTCAGGAAGTGGCACATGAAGTGCCCACAAGGGCAGTGATCCCATCAGAGAACCGGTCTTCCCCCCAGGCTCCCCCTCCAGCATGTGCAGTTCCCGCTGCCATCCCTGGGCTCACTCCTGCTGTTCCATTTTCCTCCTGTGACAGTCCTTCTGCTCTCCCCTGTCTCTGGCTCAGGTGGGCTCTGCATTGCCCAGTCCCTGAAGATCCCCCAGGACCGCAAGGACAGGAGCATCGACTTCGACAAGATCATCCGGCAGCTGCTGGAGACGCCCAACGCCAGGGCCGTCGTCATCTTCGCCAACGATGAGGACATCAGGTGAGGGCAGCTGAGGGAATTCGTGGGGCTGGGCAGCTCTGCAGCAAAGGCAAGGCAAAAAGAACGGGAGGAGTGAAGTGGGAGTGCCTGTTGGTAAGAGCAATGCGGGGGGGGGGGGGGTTTGGGATGTGGGGGAAGCACCAGGCACGAGGGTGCTCTGCCCTGGCTCAGGGGGTGCCCAGACCACACTGGGGGCACAGGAACGGTGACCAGGACCTGGGAGCTTTTCCTGGCATAGGGGTACCCATGCACTGGATGGCAGAGCTGACCTTACCCCTCAAAGAGGTGCTAAGAGCACGCCCCTCTCTCCAAGCTCGTTCTGTCATGTATAATTAATTATTTCAGGCTCTATTTTATGGCAAATGAAGCTTAATAGTGATAAAGTGATTTGGATGCTCAAGGTTAAATCACATAGAACTGGCTCATAGAATAATACAAAGAATATTTTATATTTCATTTCTCACTTGCCCATGTTCCACATTCTCACTCCAGAATTTTAAATCGGCTTAAAATTGTGATGGAATCATCAGTTGCTGAAAGGCTCAGTCCTACAGTGAGACAAAAAGAATTCAGGATGAAGTTTCAATAAAGTCAGTGGCAAAACTCTTAAGTTTTGGTGGAATCAACGTGTCAGTCACAGGATACAGGAGAATTTAAAGAGAAGTCCTGTTGGTGCTGCAAAGGATGGTTTGGGTTGGGAGGGACCTTTAATGACCATCTTGTTCCAAGCCCCTGCCATGGGCACCAACACCTTCCACTAGACCTGGGTGCAGGAATGTGCCGTTTCTGCTCATGACAGTGTGGATCAGGTTGGAAAAGCCCTCTGGGATGACTGAGTCCCCCCGTCCTGCCCCTGGCACAGGCTGTCTCCTGCAGCAGTTCTGTGTTTAAACCCCACGACCGTGTGAACACGCCCTTCTCTCCCACAGGCAGATCCTGGCGGCCGCCAAGAGGGCGGATCAAGTGGGACATTTCCTGTGGGTGGGCTCGGACACCTGGGGCTCCAAGGTGGGCCCGCTGCTGCAGCAGGAGGACGTCGCCGAGGGGGCCATCACCATCCTGCCCAAGAGAGCCACCATCGAGGGTAAGAGTTCCCCTCCCCTCCCCTCCCCTCCTGCTCCCCACACGCTGCTGGGGCACAATTGGTCACCTGGGATTTTCCCCATAAGTGTTTTGGGATAAAGGTGCCCAGAACAGGGTGGTACAGACCAGGAAGCACATGGGGTAAGTGCTGAATTTTCCCCAAATCTCCCTGTTCCCCACATGGACACCCAGCGTCATTCCCACAGCAGCAGCTGCCAGCTGTGGGTTATTGGAGCATGATCCCAGAGCCCACCCTGAGCTGTGGGGATGTCACAGGGCTTCCATCACCCAAAGGAAAGGAAACCCAAATGATCTGAATGTGTCATGTGGATACATGGGGGCAGAAAGTCTGTTGCAACCTTTGTCTCAACTCTGAAGCAGCGGAGAAGTTCTCCACTGAAGGAGTAAAACTTCCTTTTCAGATCAGTGGTTTCCACTGAAACTTAGCTTAACTTTTATTTCCTGCAGATCAAGCACTATATTTACTTATACATGTTGCTTGTGTGCTTGAAAAATATACACACCTATACATATGCACATGTATATAAAACTTATGGGAAACTTTGACATAATCCCTTTGTTTCCCAACATTCCTTTGTGTTCTGAAGAGTTTGTTGTCTGATCTCTCCTCAATTTGTTAATCCTTTTGTGTGCAGGGATGCTTAACTATCCACGTGGCTTCCTCTAGGCACCAAACTGGTTGATTAGAGTCTGTGTTCTCTGTAATATGAAAAGAAAAGTTGTTTACAAGGTTCAGAAGGTAAAGAACTTTCCTTTGAGTAAAGAAAACAAACTCCTCAGCTGGCACATGGTGTGTGGGGCAGGGTCTCCACAGAGTCCTTGAACACATTGCCTACACTAAAATAGGTTCTGGTGTCTTCACTCCCTGGAAAACCAAATATTTGCATTTTCCTGTGGCTGCACTCCCTCCTCATCAGTTATTCTTCTCAGGTGTACCATGTGCTTCCTTCTTCTACATTTTTCAGCCCCCGAGGTGTTCTCGAACGTTGTTTCTCCGTAAATACCTAAAGTTGATAGACAATGAAGTGATTTGTTTCTGAAAACTGGGGTATTTCAATAAGCTTTTCATACCGTCTGTATTCATCCCTGTGGGTTCCTGACACAGAAAAGAAAACTCTGCCAACAGTAAACAGAAACAAAAACTTTCCAGGTTTACTTGTTTTAAAATATTTTACTTCTGTCTTACACACTGAACCCATGAGGGGTTTTTTTGGACCCAGTAGGTGAGGAGAGCAGAGTGGAAGGGTCCAGGTATAGAAAGTCAGTTAAATAATAACAGTGGTAAATATCAGTGTATCTGGTATATCTGCAAAAATATATTTATTGAGCCCACAGATATCTTCTTATTCAGTGACTGTGTTGAAGAATTGCCTGAAGGTTGGTTGGTTGCATTCTGCACTTGTAGCCACGCAGGCTGGAGGATTAATTGTGATGCTTAAATCACATTTTGCCTATCACTGTCTCTAACTGTGCTCATCCTTTAGGAGTAGATCCATGTTTCAGGTCCCTGTGTTGCAGGGACTCCCTGGCAGGGCAGGGCAGTGGGGCAGAGCAGGGGCTGTCCCGGGTGGGCAGGAGGCAGAGCCAGGTATCCCTGTCTGGAGCAGAGGCTCCCTGGCTGCTCAGAGAGCTTCAGGCTGGTTCTTACCTCCCTCAGTCCTGTTCATCCAGCCCCAAATGCCACCTGGATCTGCCTCCTGCTCCTGCTGTTACAGGGAGGGGAAAGGGATGCATATCCCCATTCTCCTGGAGCAGTTTTCCAGGACTCCACATTCCCAGCCCAATTCCATTTCAGTTTCATTCACCAAGAGAAGCATCCACAGCTCTGTTACTTACAGAAATCAGGAATCCTTGGGCATTAGTGTTCCCATGCTTAGGAAGGCTCTTATCCCTCTGGATTGCTGCCTTCCTTGAATTTAGGCTGCTGGATGTTGTTTTGTTTTCCTTTCTGTTGTTCTAATTTCATTTGGCCAAGAGTCCAGGAGAAGGGAATTAGGCATTTTTATTCTTTTATCATCCAGCAATGAACATCTGCTTCCTAAAATTCAATAATGCATTTCTTTTGGTGAAGGTATAAAATAAAAGAAATAAGCCGCCTTGATTTTCCCTATAAATTGATGGGAACAAAGTCAATGAGCAGAATGGAGCCCAGTGCCTGGAGCAGACCCCAGCCCAGCAGGCTCCACCTGAGCAGCAGCCCTGGGGCTCACAGGCTCCAGGTCAAGGCAACAGTTAAGCACCAGCTTAATTCCCATTGGATTTGGTGAGAATTCTGTGTTAGTCATGAATGAGGGGGTTGCCCTGATTTTACTCCTCAAGAGCATTTTTTTCTTCCCTTTCCTTTTATCACTGTCTTAGGTAGTATTTGAAATATACTGGGAAAAGATTCCTAGGAGGCCTCCCTGGAAGCAGAGGCACTGCAGCTCCTGCACCTCGCCCTGAGTGTGTGACTCTGCCCCTGCTCCCAGTTCAGGGGAAAGAGCCAGGAAATCCCAGAGGAGCTGGTGTGGGAAGTGACCTGTGGAGACCCTCCAGTCCAACCCCTCTGCCCAGGTAGGGTCACCTGGAGCAGATGTCCAGATGGGTTTGGGATGTCTCCAGAGCAGGAGATTCCACACCTGCCTTGGGCAGCTGTTCCAGGCTCTGGCATCCTGAGGTAAAGAGGTTCCTGAGGTGGAACTCCCTGGGTGATAGTTCATGGCCATTGCTCCTCACCCTGTCCCTGGGCACCCCTGCACAGAGTGTGGGACCACCCTGACACCCCTTGGAGGTGTTTGTGTGGATGGATGGGATCCCCTCTCAGCCTTCTCTTCTCCAGACCAACCAAGCCCAGCTCCTGCAGTCTCTGCTCATCAGAGAGATGCTCCAGACCCCAGATCATCCTTGTGGCCTCCACTGGACCCTCTCCAGTAGCTCCCTGTCTTTCTTGAACTGTGGACACCATAGTTTTCTGCATGTCTCCCAGCTAGCATTCCTATTTTCCTAACAGTGGGAATATCCCAGCAGCCTCTGGCTCCAGAGGGAGCCCAAAGCCCTCTGTTTCTTGTAGGATCAGGCCCCAGATCTGCAGTTATTTGTCTTGATACTTGATGTCACTCTGGGGACAGAATTTTCTTTGCCACAATCCCACGGGGGGGATTTAGGAAATCATTACATGAACTGAATTCATTCATCTTAAGTCAGTCTTAATATAGCCTGATTGTGTGTGATGTAATTATGCTGGAAGGATAAAGTTGCATTTTATTTGCATAATTGCAGTAGACAGGGAGCCAGAGGAGCTGCACATTAAAGAGCTGGAAAGTTGGGAACGTGCTCCATAGCCAGTTTAACCAGGTACCAGAGAAGCTGAAAGGTTTGAGATGTTTTCAGGGGAAAAGCAGATTGTATTTATTTTTAGAAAAATTATGGCAGCAGGATACTGTACTCTGGTTCTTGCTGCTTTGAACTCTTGCAAAAGAGGGTTTTGGTGGTGTGTCCTCATGTGGAGAGAGGAGCACTGAAACATCAGTCCCGTCCTGAGTCTTAGAAATCGTTTTCCTCTTAAACTCAACTGTGAGGAAATCAACTGCTATCTGCTCACCTCTTCCTTTCTGTTGTTCCTACACCTCTTTTCTGTGCAAAATTTATCAAATTGGGCTGTTACCCTGTGGTTCATGTTGTTACTGTTCATCTACTGACTGAACACTTCCAGAAATCTGGTTTTTTCTCCAATAATTTCCTTTTGAAATAGTCTTGCTTGTCTTTCTTACGTGTCTGTGCTCTGTCTTCATGGACACACCAGCTCCCAGGGAAATGAAACCAAGGAGAGGAGCAGCTGTAAGAAAAATACAGAGGCTAATATACATATATGTGTGTGTGTGTGATGTTAATTATTTAGAAAGTTGGAAAAATGCTTTGCTGATGTGGAAAAAAATATTATTTACAGGCTGAGCTCAGAACTGGTGCAACTAAACAGTGAGATTCAAGGAGATTTAAGATGAATGACTCCATTCCAACAGGCTGGGGATGTGGCCCAGGCTGCAGCGTGTGGAGCTCTGGGCTTGGAGGTTAAGGGATGGCTCCAGTCCAGCCCAAGGACACGCCCAGATATTCAAAAAAACAGGAATGCTACAAACCAACCTAACGAGAATTTTTCAGTTGTTTGTCTTCCAAAGGAATCCTGGTTTTATGTTTTGGTTTTATTTCTAACAAGAACCAGTTTGCTTCTTTTTAGTTTGGGTGGGATGAACTGGGAAAAAAGCCATGGAAGGGTAGTGATTTAAGGACAAATCAGTGTGCAATGATATCTCACTGTTTAGTGGCTCTGAAATGTTTTCCCTTCTCATCCCAGCGCAGCAAAGGGAAGGAGCTCGGGGCTCATTGTGCTCTGTTAGAGACAGTTTGGATTTAATCCAGTGTTAATGAACAGGGGCACACTGCTCTGCATCTCCCCAGGGCTGCCTTCACCAGGATGCTGCTCTGGGAGGGATGTGCTTCCTGCAGCACCTCCCACCCCCTCCCTCAGTGGAACACAGGGCTGGCTCATATCGCTCAGGAATATCGGGAAAATAGTCCACTTTGGATTTCTTTGGTTTGTTTACAGCCCGGTTCAGCATCTATTCCAGTTCTCTGTTGTTCTCCAGCTTTTTCTGTGTCCCTGGGGCATGAGCATGTGGTTTGGAGAGAGTCAGTGGGCTGGAAAGATGTGGCTCCAGGGCTTTGTTTCATCCTGGGCTGTGGGGCTGCAGCCTTGCTGAGCAGAGCCCAGGAACACCAGGAGCCAGGGGGGACACCAGTCCTGAGGGAAGGGGCTCGGACCATCGCTCCCAAATTTACCCATTCCTGCCATAACCTGTCCTGAATGTTCCTCTCATCTCCTCAGCACCCCCCACCTTTCCCATTGTGCTCCCTGCCCTGCTGAGGGGCTCCAGCACTGGGGGGTTTGTCCTTCCTCGGTCCTCCAGGCTGGTTGGGAGCAGTGGGACCAGCTCAGGGGTCTCCCCTGTCCCCAGGACAGGCTCCAGCCCCGGGGAGGGGACACCCCCAGCCTCTGCTAAGAGAGGTTTTTTGTCAAAAAGGTGCTTTCAGGTGGCACTTCCCATTCCTTACAGAGACCTGTTGGCTGGTGAAGGAAGGACTCACCTTTCTGTTCTCTCCATCAATCACTGTGTGTTTAAAGTCAGTCTCCCCAAAAACTTGTTGGGCCTGTATCTTCCCCAGTGCCGATGAAGCCCTTAACTGAATTTAAATTAACCCTGCAGCTGCCTGGGAGTTCAAGGCACATTCACAGCCTTGCAAAGTTTCTTGCGTATTGATTCCAGCCTGTGGAAAAGTCACTCTGGGAGTTCAGATTGGCTTTGATTCCTCCTGGCTCCATGCTGGATCTCACTGTCTCCTACCTGTGCATGGACAGACTTGTTCAGCAGGAGCACAGGGGATGGACAGTGGGATGGAGCAGGCAGTGCCCAGGGAGTGTGTGGTCCCTGGGATGCTCGGAGGGCCAGGCACCTTCAGGCACTGCAAGGTCACAGTCAGGTCACCCAGAGCCTTCTCTTCTCCGGGCTGAACAATCCCAACTCTCCCAGCCTTTCCTCCCAGCAGAGCTGCCCCATCCCTCTGACCATCCTGGTGCCCCCCCTGGACTCTCTCCAGCACCTCCATGTCCGTCCTGTGCTGTTCCCCAGGGCTGGAGCAGCTCTGCAGGGAGGTCTCAGGAGACTTTCCCTCCCAGCTCAGGATATTCTGTGGTTCTATGAGTTTTATAGTTACCCCCCTGGCTGCTGTGTGATGCTCAGATATTGGAGTTCCTTTGGAGTTTGTTGGACAGTTGGAAGGTGTGATGTTTTCAGAGTACTAAAGAGAATTATCTGCAACTGCTCAGTGCAAGATACAGCCCACAACCCCCCCAGCATTAGCACGAGTTCTGTCCCAAATGGGGTTTGAACCAAATGGTGCTGCTGCTTCAGAGCAAAGAAATGAGGTAGGAAGCTCTAAATTGGACCATAAAGAGCTGCTGTAAAATAAGGATTTAGGAGCTTTCTCTGGGGCCCCTGGAAATGAAATCAAGCTCCAGCAGGTCTGGCTTTGCCAGGATCCAGGTCCTCTGTGGGAACCAGCTGTTCTCCACCACGTGGCCTGTGTGCCTCTAGTTCTGTATTTCGGGTACTGCTCCCAGGGCTTCTCTTGGCATTTTCTCTTTGATGTTCATGTTTAACTGTTATTTGAGGACACTGGAGATCGTGTGGGTGGTTGTTTTGAGAGAGGGAGACGTGTACACACAGACACAGACTGGGACGGTTGATGCCGCAAGAAGAGAGAATTCCCAGAGTAATACACAGCCACTGAGTCCCCTTCAGATGCATCATCCCTTTTGGAATGCCCTGAATTGCATCTTCTCAAGAACAGTTTCCCTCTCGATGGTCTGACACTGGAGCTGTCTGGGGGATGTGTCTGGGCAGAGTATTTCCAGCCAGAGAGGCAGGATTTTGTTTTTAGAGAGCTGCTCCCTGCGTGTGCCAGCTCCTGGTGGGGATGTGGGTGGTGGGACCCTCCAGACCCTCCTCTGCAGGTCTGCCCTGGCAGGAGGTGTGGGTGGGTGCCCATGGTGGAAGGGGCACCACAGGCACTATTCCCCCCCCCCAGCAGTTGGCCACGTGCTGCTTCCCAGCGTTTTTCCAGGGCAGCAGAGCCAAGGGCAGCCCAGGCTTGCACGGGGTGGTGGCACCACGTGGGTAACAGGCAGCAAGCCCATGAAGGCAGCAGGTGATTGTTTCCCCCACAACTCCCCTGTTTAGGAATTCCTGGTGTTCTCTGGTGCTGCTGGATTTTGCTTCTGTGCAGAATCTCCATTGTGATAATAGTTTGTTCTCTGTTTGTTAGTAAAGCTGGCAGGATTTCCAGGATCTGGGGAGGGATGAATCTCCCAGGACCCCACCAGACCCCAATGAATGAACCAGTTCTGGGTCACTGTGGCAGAGTTACAGAAAAGAAGGTTTTAGATTGGAATTCTGTTTAGGCATGGAAACAGGAGCCAGGAGGAGATGTTGCCACCTTCTGCCACACCTCCAGTGCAGCCCTGGCAGTGACACCGTGCCCAGCACAGCTCTGGAGGTGGGTTTGCCTCCAAAACTCAGTCCAGGGATGTGGGGAGCTGGGAGGAGGTGGCAGCACTGGGCTGGAGGGATGTCACTGCTGGAACAAGGGGCAGGAGAAGGGAATTAGGGAAGGTGGTGGTGAGGTATTCCCACAGTCCATCATATCCTACACCTGCCAGCACAGCAGGGCCTGACCTGGGGCTGCTCTGGTGGGGATGGAGTGAGAGGGAAGTGCTCCCCTCTCCTCTTTCTGTGGAATTTGCATCTCTGGTGTTTCTGACACTACAATTTCAGAGGTTTATGCATTTTTCTAATTCCCAGGACTACAGTGGCAGAGGGTTTGTTTTTGCCAGGTACATTTCATGTATTTTTCATGTAAAAAAGAAAAAGCAAGAGGTGCTTTTGGAAATAAACTGCTCGTGGTTTAGGTCAAAATAGCCACGAGTAGTCCCAAATATCTAATTTTAGAAATGCAGTTCTGCAGGAGGGCTGAGAGCCGCAGATTGTTCCTAATGGAAAAGCTCATTTTTCATCTCTGATGTGCTGCCTGGGCAGAGCAGGAGTTTAGTGTGTTCTGCAGCATTTCCAGAGCAGTGCCTGGTGGATGCCCACAGGTCTTGCAAACCAGGCAATGAAAGATGACACTTGAGCAGAAGGACTGATGGTTGCACTTGATGTTTGCTCATGTTGGAGAGAAACTTGGGCCCAAGAGGGAGCTCTAAGTAGATCCAGAATAGATCTTTCCAAAGGTGGACTGGGGGATCGGGTCTAAGGGATCATTATTAGAGTGAAACCCAATTGTGGCATGTTTGCAAGGAGCACATTGATCTGCCTGCACTGTGCACCAAAAATGCCTTCACTGTGCAAGTGTGCAGTGTTTCTGGTGTCTGTGCTGTCCTGCATGAGCAGCTGTTGATCACCATCCTGCTTCTCACCAGGGGCATCTGGAGCATCCCAGGGAAGGTCTCTGCAGGCTCCAGGTTCTGCTCTGCTGGGACTCCACACACCCAGACACACAGGGACTGAGTGTTCTGACACCTCTGGCTGAGACGGGCTCAGTCAAAAAGAGAAATGTGCTAATTTTAGGCAGTGAACAGAGGTTGTAAAGGCTTTTCTTGCTTGTTTCCTTATGGTTTTGTCTTCTAGTCTGCATTGTTGATGCTTGACTGATTATAGGCTTTTGAAAGTAATAGTTCAGGAAATAATGCACATAATAATAATACACATAATTTCCTTAAAGATGATACAATGAATGCTGAAGTGCCCACTTCACTCCTGCTGGGTCTGCAGATCTGCTGCAGGAGTGTGTTTTCGTTCTGTTGGCTGACTGCATGACAACAAAGGATGGAAAATGAGTCAGGAAAATCTCCATGGAATGGCATGTGCTGGTTCCTCAGAACAGGGCAGCAGAGCCAATAGATCCATGGTGTTATCTCCTGGTAGGGAGGGATTAACACAGACCTTCTGTCTCCTACTGTAGGATGGTGAGGAACTTTGTGTTTGCCAGGGAAGATCCCACTCTGAAGGGAACAGGCCTTGGAGGTGGAGTTCAGGCTGTGTTTCAGTTCCATGACACTGTCCATCTGAAACGAATTCCCTGTTCTCATGATCACAGCCCAGCTGTCCCTGAGGCTCTGCCCTGAGCCCAGGGCTGGGAGGGGATGGGAGAGGGAGAGCTCTGGGGGATTGTCCCAGTGCCTCTGACCACCCTCAGTCAGGGTAAAGAGAGCAGGAGAAAGCTCTGGGAAGAGCAGGCACAGCCTTGGGGCAGCCTGGGCTGCTGGTTTGGGCTGTAACACAGCTCAGACCTTGGGCTGAAGGGAACCAAAACCCATGGGGTGGCTGCTCCTGGGGGCTGAGGGACTTGAGGGGGTTGATTCCTGCCCCCGTGGGGCGTGATGGGAATGTTGTGTGTGGAAATGGCTTTGGAGCCTTCCCAGCTGCCACCAGCCATTACTCAAGTCAGGAACTAAGCAGTGAAATAACTTCTCTGTGCACAGATGGGGTTGGGGTTTGTTGGTTGGTTGGGGTTTTTTGTTTTCCCTGGAATTCTGTTGGGTTTGTTGGACAAAAAGCAGGAGAAATGAAGCCGTATCAGCTGGGGCTGCCCTGCTGTGCCATGGCCCAGAGCACTTCAGAGGCCCAACTCTCCTACAGTAATTTTCAGTAACATAATACTACTCCAGATATTTGTCTTTCCCACACTCTGGTAAAGTTTGCATTAAGCCCTTCACTTACACAGGGCCAAGTACAAAAAGTTCAATACAATAGTACAGCAACTTTAATTCGTGGAATTAAATTGGTGTGCTCTGTTAAAAAAAATAAAATCTAAATCACACCTGAGCTTTTTCTTTGACCTCCCTAGAATTGAAATTATATTTTTAGCCATGGCAGTTATTTGAAATGCTGATGTGTCAGTCCCCAAAGAGGGAATACTTGTCTCAAGTATTGCCACTTGAAATTTTGGGAAGCCACACAGATGTTCATCTCCTCATTATGGAAATAATGTATTTGGTTAATGTGTTGGTATGAAGAGAGGGGAATACAAATTATCCTGTAACTTGAGAGCCATTTAAAAGTTTCCTCGTGTTGAGACAGCCTCAGTCATCTCTCCCAGGGCACCTCTGCAGGGCCCTGACCCAGCCAGGGCTGGGGACTGTGCCAGGGCCAGCTCCGGGTGCAGTCCTGTCCCAGTACCCCCAGGACATGCTCTTGGATGTTTATCTTCCTGGTAACCCGGGTGCTGCTCCTTGGGGACGGGGTCTGAGTGTCTCTGAGCACCATGATTCCACCTGGGTGGCTTCCAGGGCGACAGGAGCAGAGGATCCAAGCCAGGACCTGCCTGGTGGTCCTGAGGGTTGGCCAGGATCCCAGAGGGAATGCTGGGCTGGGCTGGGGTAGCCCTGCAAAACAGAAATAGTGGTGATGAGAGGATGAGGAATGGATGCTTAGAGGATCCTCTGCTCCTGAAATACTTCAATCAAGTTGGAAATGTGTTTTGCTTTCCCCAAAGACACAGGGAATTCCAATGAGGAGCCGATGTGGGTGTTCCCGTGCAGGATCCCATGGCCTTGAGCACAGCCTGAGGGATGGGGCTGTGTCCCCCAGCCTCAGAAATCAGCCCTGTTATCTTCCCTTTTCCTGCACAAGTCTGAGCAGCTGTTCTGGCTGGTACCTGGGGCTCTGATGTGATTAATGAGCACAGTTGGAGGGGAGCTGGGACTCGTGTGAGCAGCCTCAGCTGAGGAGTGCTGAGAGGAGGGAAGGAACAGCAAACACAGCCCCTGTCCCACCTCCCCGCACACTCTGGAGTCCTTAGAGCTGCCTTAGAGTCCAGAAATCAGTTATAGCAAGGAAGTAATGTTTGTTAGAGCTTCTAAGGGAAAAAGAAAGGAAAGGATGTGATGGAGGGTTTGGGGACTGTTTTGAGTGACCTGGGGCTGTTCAGCCTGGGGAAGAGAAGGCTCCAGGGAGAACTTAGAGTCCCTTCCAGTACCTAAAGGGGAGTTGAGAGGGACTATGCACAAGGGCCTGGAGTGACATGACAAGGGGAAATGGTGTAAACTGGCAGAGATTAGGTTTAAATTAGAAATTAGGAAGAAATTCTTCCCTGTGAGGGTGGGGAGGCCCTGGCACAGGTTGCCCAGAGAAGCTGTGGCTGCCCCATCCCTGGGAGTGTCCAAGGCCAGGTTGGATGGGGCTTGGAGCAACCTGGGCTAGTGGAAGGTGTCCCTGCCCATGGCAGGGGGTGGGATGGGATGAGCTATGAACCATTCTATGATTTTCTTGGGAATGTTGTCTCTAGGGAATGTGAAAAGAAGATTGGCAGTGTATGCAGCAGTTTAGACTGAGCCATGGCTGCTGTGCACAGACAGAGGTGCCAGGGATGTGCCTGCTGTGCCAGCCCCAGCCTGGGCTCCCCCTGAGCCCAGCTCTGCCCTGCAGGGAAAGGATGTCAGTGCAGGACAGAGCCACCACCTGACACAGCCTTGGAACAGGGTTGTTCCTGTCCCCAGCCAGGGCTCCCATGTCCCAGGGTTCCCATGTCACCAGGGAACTCTGGGTGTGCTCTGGGGCTCAGTGTGTGCCCGTGTGGGGCTGTGGGTGCACACACACTTCAGGCTGCACAGCCTATGTCTGCTCTGTGGTGATTGCTGTTGACATGGAAACACTGCAGTGAGGCACAGGCAGATGTACAAGGGGAGAGCAGGAGCTCTGTGCACGGCAGGGATTGCACACAGACCCTGCAGGTGAGTCCTGCAGGCTGGGCTGGGGCACAGCAGGAGCAGGACAGGCTTTGATTTCCTTCTGGGTTGTGTTTGCTGGGCAGATGTGACAGTGGGACAGTGGCTGAGCACCCCTGGTCCCCAGAGTGAGTGCCAGTGCAGCACAGGGTGATGGTGGCACACTCAGAGCCAGAGGATGACAGTGCCCTGTTGTGTGGCACCCCTGTGGGTGCCCTGTCCCTGTCCTGGGGCTGCCCAAGGGACTGGAGCCTCCGGCCCGTGCTGGGGTGGGTGCTGTGAGCTTTGGGGGGTTGGGGGTCACCCAGCACTGCCCATCCCAACCATCCCTGGGATGGCACAGCCACAGCCTCTCCTTCACAGACAGCTCTGACCTCCACTCCCTTTATTCTGCACATTCACCGTGTGCCAGTTGACTTTTATTCTAATTCTTTATTATAATTTTAACCTGTTGAGCATCTCCAGGAGTGACTCCAGTTGCTGCATTACAGCACAGAGGGCTCTCTGCATTTTTCCCCTCAGTTTGAATTATGCAGGTTGCTGCCTGCAGTTTAAGTGCCTTTCAGGACACGCACCGGGCGTTTTGTCGGCTGCCGAAAGCAGGAAAACCACTCTCATGTTCTGCATTTAGACCTTCTGTACCTCAGATTTTACTGCTCTGCATTATTAAAATGGAACAGGCCATCTGTGGAGCAGCTTCTGGTAAAGAGTGGGAAGCAGGAACTTAAAAACCTGATGGGAAGAAGCCATCAATGCAGGCAGAGGGATCTGGTTAAAGAGCCAATTGCGATGGAAAACTGAAATAACAGCTCAGACAGGAAAGGGGGAATGGCTTCAGACTTCCAGAGAGCAGGCTTAGATGGGATATTGGGAAGGAATCCTTCCCCGTGAGGGTGGTGAGGCCCTGGCACAGGTTGCCCAGAGAAACTGTGGCTGCCCCATCCCTGGAAGTGTCCAAGGCCAGGTTGGACAGGGCTTGGAGCAACCTGGGCTAGTGGAAGGTGTTCCTGCCCAGGGCAAGGGGTGGCACTGGATGATCTTTGAGGTCCCTTCCAACCCAAACCGTGTGGCTCGGATTGGAAAATCCACCTGCCATGGCCAGGGACGCTTTCTACTATCCCACATTGCTCCAAGCCCCATCCACCCTGGCCTTGGGCACTTCCAGGGATGGGGGAGCCACAAACTCTGTGTTATTTTAAAAGCAGCTTTTATAAAAAGCTTTTCCCTCATCTTCAGGTGTAAGGAAAAGGAGTATTTCATGGATAAGATCCTGACAAGACCGATTTCCAGTAACTGGGCAGCAGGAAAGGCTGAATGAGTGTGAGAGACATCCTGCTCCAGGTGTATTTTGGAATCTCCTGTTTGGCCTGGCTCTGGTGTGGTGGGTACAGCAGCCACAGCTCCCCCTGGCAGCAGTGGGTTGGTGAGCAGTGTTTCCCCCTTGGCTGGCACTCTGCAGACTGCAATTCCTAAGGAATTATTCCTGCAGCAGGAGCCGTGTGAACGAGGAGTGGAGTGTTCAGGGAGCACAGAGCATTGTCTGCACTGAGCAGCCCAGCTGATTATCCCCCTGTCAGCCTGAAAGGCAAAACTCTCAATGCTTTGTGGAGCTGCAGCTCCTCCAGGGGAAGAAGCTCTGGGCGCTCTCGGTGTGGATTTGGCATTCCTGGTGTTCCCACAGCAGGTGGGGGGTTGCCCTGGCTGGAGCACCAGGCTCTGCTCGGGTGGGATGATGATCCTGGTGCCTCCAGAAGGCCACGTGAGCAGGAGAATTCAGGGAGGGGGATGAGCTCCTTGTGTGTGTCCAGGTGAATCCCACCCTCAGCTGAGGATGGTGGCAATGAAAATAGCAAATAGGAGGGGTTTCATTTTCAATTCAGGGCTTTCTGCTGTTTATATTGATGTACATGGGAGGTCTCCGAGAGCAAGAAGTGCCTGAGGGCTATAAAATGTAGCATAATGAATGATAATATAGTTGTATATTAACCTTTCTATGAGAGCACTGCCTCAGACACCACCTGGGTCATGATCCCATTGCTGTGGCAGCTGTATAATTTTATAAAAGTGATAACAATGATACTTAGCCAATATATATCCACTTCCCTAATAGAAGCTTTAGAGCTTCAAATCCCAGATTTGTCCAAAGTGTGGCAAGTGGAATTTCCTCTGTATATGATTTATGTCATGGATATAAAAAGTCAAATGTGACAGCAGCTCAGATACCCTTTTTCACAGTTACAACCAGCAATTGTTAAGAAAAGAAAACAACTGCAAAGCACTTTTATGGTGCGATGGGAGTTAATAAAATCATTTGTATAATGGCTTTTTTGCTGAGTAGGAAGGTCAAGAAAATATCTGTATATTGTCTTAATGGCTCCATAACACCCTGTAGTGTGTGGCTTGGGCAACACCATATAATCTGCAAACAGACTTGCTGTCTTAAAATTGATCCTATCATTCCAACATAATGCTTTTATCCCAGATTTAATGTCAGTAAATGAAACTGTTTTGGGTTAAATGCTGGGAAAATTGGAAAAGTGTTTGAGGAGCTGCTGTCAACTCATTTGGTATCAATAATTGTAGGAAGGGATGGTTTGCTATCTGGGTAACTAAAATTGGTATAACTGGCAGTTTTTAGTTTGGACATCCTTGGACAAATAGAAGAATAAAAATATCATAAACTGATCAAATCCCTGCTCATGTGAAGTTGGGTCAATATGTTGTATTTGCTCTCACCTGGGCTGAGAATGAAAACACTTGAGGCACGTGAGAAATGCAGCAGGTCAGTCATTTTATGGTTTAATTAAGCTTAATGATTTTCCTTGTTAAGTAACCCCTGAGCCCGTGAAGTCCCTTCTGACACACGAAATGGATGGTTTGACACGTGTGACAAACTCAGGGGGACACAAGTCCCTCTGAAGTCCCTGTTCCATCCATGCCAAGGGCACATTGGCCTCATGGGCCACTCCCTGCTGTTCCTCTTGGAGATCCTGGGAATGTCCCTTGGCTGCTGCTGGTTTCACTGGGGCCAGTTCAGCCTTGGAGCCCCTGTTTTGATTTTTATTTTCCAGGCCACTGTTCTTTTCTGGGGATGTGTTTCTGAACTTTCCCCAGCACAAATCCCTCCTGCCAGGCTCCCTTTTCCCCTGCAAACCCCTCCTTAGTGCTGGCCCTGGCTCAGCCTCCCCAGCACGTCCAATTCCCTGGGCCCCTCTGCCAGGGAGCTGAGCCTGATGCCTTCAGCCAGAAAATGGCCATCAAAGGGAAGGAGAGATGCAGGATTAATGTGAGAAATAAATCATTTGGGTCTTTCTGTTTTGTCGGAGGGAGTAAATAGCATCCCCACGTCAGCAAGTCTTACCTTCTGGTTGATAATGGAGGTGCTCCTCTAAGCATTCCCAGCTCTGCAGTGCTGTAACATCCTTCCTCCTCAGTGAGTCCCGGTCTGGGAGGACCTGAGAGGCTTTTCAGGGTGTGGAGGGTTGGGAATGTTCCCTGGGCAGGGCTGGGTGCTGGCGCTGCATGTCCAGACAACTGACTGTGAATGTAGGATAGAACACCTGGACCAAATGTGACCTGGCTCCAGCCAGCTGGGGGTCAGGCATTCCCATTTCCCCCCAGGAATTTCTGTTTTCAATCTCTTAAGCACTGCTGACCCCTCCTATCCTGACCAAAGGGGATGGCACCCCCTGAGATAGTGGGAAACCAACCACAAGCACTTGTCCCCTACCTGGACTTCCCCAGCCCCTCCCCAGGGCTTGGGATCGGGGCCCTTTCCCCTTCTCCCCCCTCCATGCTCCTCCTTTTTTTCTCTTTCAGTCTTTCATCACTATGGAGCTCATGTACATATTTATCCTGTGGTGGGAGATAAATGAACCCATTAGGCAGTATCATCTCTCTATGTGTAAAAATAATGATTTAATCAAATCATGGTGATTTGAAGTAATAAGAGATTCATTTTAATTTGGAAAATCTCATAAAAGAACTATCTATATCTCTTAGATGTATTTGCTGAAAAAGTAATTTGCTAAAGTATGAAATATGGAGAACATTGGGGAATCAGTAAATCTTGTCACACCAGTGAAGTACTTGGCCGTGTACAGGGGTAAGAAGAGATTATTCCTACTTTTGCATTAAAGCATCCAGCTTTTTTGTGGGTCATCTAATTCCCTGTGAGACTCTGAACCCAGAACTCTGATATTTAGCACTCTGTGTGTAAGTTGTCTTAGTGTCGTCAGTTCAGAAAGATTAAGATTAAGCACAGGCTTAAGTCAGTTGTTGCTGCAGAGAACATGTTTGCCTGTGTTCCAACCTGAGTGTTTATGAATCATGTTCTTTCCAAAAGATATCTAAAATTAGAGATGCATTTGAGGTGTTCCTCTGCCTCAAACCCACGGGCACAGACGGGACCACTGGCGTTTGCAGGACTGTGGGAGGTGTAGGAATAGTCCTGCCTGGGGAGGGGTTTCAGGGCTGGGGCTGCCCCATCCCTGGAAGTGTCCAAGGCCAGGTTGGACAGGGCTTGGAGCAACCTGGGCTGGTGGGAGGTGTCCCTGCCCATGGCAGGGGTGGCACTGGATGGGCTTTAAGGTCCCTTCCAACCCAAACCAGTCTGGGGTTCTTGGCCCTAAGTATGTTGGGAAGGAGGGCAGTTCACCAAGGGGATGCCTTTGGAGTTCTTCCCCAGGACCTTGGCTCTGTGGGAGCAGCAGTGCTGGGACCTGCAGCACAGCCAGGATGGAGGGGGCACAGTATTCCCACACAGGGAGGAATTCACAGAAATTTGTCCAGCTCTGAACTGTCCCATTGTCACTCACTCATCTCCTTGTCCTGATCAATAGGAAATAATGATAAAACCTGTTCCCTCTGTAGTAGGATCCATATTCCTCCTTGTGAATGCAGAGGGATCATTAAAGCAATCAATGGGAATGTTGTTATTTGTTATTAAATCTGTAAAGGCTTAGAGTAATTCATATGGAATTTTATTACAGTTTTATCAAGACTCATTGATTTTACCTTATTAAGTTATAGAGCCCTTTTCCCAGAGGTCAGTGGCTTTGGCACATGGGGAAGGTTCCTTGTTTCTCTTTCTGAACCATTTGTATGTTGTAGATCTTATGACTGAATACCCCCTTTGAAATGTTTGGTTATGACTGAATATCCCCTTTGAAATCCTTTTTTAATTGTGAGTAAAACTATTACACACAGGTTTGCAGAAAAAAAAAGGTTTAGGTTGTGTGATCTTAAAACCTGATGATTTTCCAAATGTTCTTCTGACCCATCTGACCATGAATATTTTCCTTAGGAAATTTTATCCAAGAAATGGTAATGGTGGAATGACAGACTGGTTCGGGTTGGAAGAGACCTACTTTTAATTTAATAAACTGTATCATTTTCTATGGAGGCTGCAGGTAAAATGTTAGTTTGCTTTCAGCCTGTTACTGGAAGGCCCCAGTACTGATTTTCTGTTTTGATTTTGGGACATGAGGTAGGTTGGGATGCGACTCGTGAGCAGCAGACTCAGCATTAGGAAAATACATGTTGTGGTTGGGTCAGTGGCACACAAAGCTGACAGGAGGAGGTGGATTGACCCCGTTCTGGATCCCCTTTCCCCTTTTAAAACATCTGGGTTTGTGCTGTCTATTTTTATGCCCAGGGGAGGAGTGCTGTGCTCATTTACTGATGCCAGATGGTTTTCCTCCGGCTCAGTTCCATCGTGTGCTGTGCCAGCTTGTGTCACTCTGCCCACCTATGGCACTGAGGGAAGTCATTGACTACAGTGGCAGGAACTTCTTCCCTCTTTCAATAAAATATGCATTTACAGCCATTCCTGACTGCAAACCCCAAAGGACCCCTGTGATGATGCGATAGAGAGACACAGCTGCACCATATGATTTATTTTCATTCCTTATTGGTGTGTATCTATTCCATGCTTTTTTCCTTATAACTCTTATCTATATTAATCTTGTTTCACATTTATCTTACCCAGTTTTGTACCTGGCAGTCAGAAACAGAGTAACTGCCCTGCAAGATGCAGCTGATAAGAACATGCTCAATGGATTTTCTTTCTCTCCAGGGCCATCTCACGTGGACAGAGACATGGCACGTGCTGGGTGTTGAGGGAGATACAACCAGAGGGTTTGTTTTTCAGGCTGCAGCCCGAGCCAAACCTGAGCTCTCCCCTCTCTCCTTCCCCAGGGTTCGATGCCTATTTTACCTCCCGCACCCTGGAGAACAACAGGAGGAACGTGTGGTTTGCAGAGTACTGGGAGGATAACTTCAACTGCAAGTTGACCATCACTGGCTCAAAGAAGGAAGACACAGACAGGAAATGCACAGGTAACTCACCCCTTCCCCTCCTCGTGCTGCAGGGTGGGCAGCAGTGCAATAACTGCCCGGCTGGAGGAAGGAGGCTTGGCTGGGGAGGGAGGGAAAAATAAACTGCTTTTTTGTAGGTTGTAGAGAAACTGGAACAGCAACATCAGCCTTACAGAGAAAGAGAGGCTACAAGAGAAGTAGATGGAAAGAGTCAAACCTTACATTCTTTTATTTTTTCCTGTTTCAGACTGTCCATCCAGCAGGAAAAGGAATGTTTTCCATGGGACTCAGAAGTACTTTTGTTTGAGTTCAGGGTGGCTGAAGGGTGTTTTGTTAGTTTGTTTTAGATGGAGAATCTTTCATAACAATTTATAGGAGGAAGTTCTTGGCTATGAGGGTGGGGAGGCCCTGGCACAGGGTCCCAGGGTGGCTGCCCCATCCCTGGGAGTGTCCAAGGCCAGGTTGGACAGGGCTTGGACCAACCTGGGCTGGTGGGAGGTGTCCCTGCCCATGGCAGGGGGTTGGAATGAGATGGTTTTAAGGTCCCTTCCAATCCAAACCATTCCAGGATTCTATGTTTCTATGACTGACTATGTTTCAAGCCAGTGGTGCCACCTGGGTGCCCTGCCCGGCCCTTTCCTTCCCTCTCCTTTAAATTCTTCACAGCAACACTTGAAATGTGTTATGTTAAATGACTGCCTTGAATTTTGATCAAAGGGAATCAGTTCATAGGAGGATTTGTTTTACTTTGATTGAAAATTGATGGTAACTCCCCATCTTTCATCTCTTTTGGTTCCAGCTCCCGGGGGGAGTGGGAGTGTCGAGCACACAAATAGTGCAGCTCCCACTGGGAACACACTGCTCTTAAATTTGGCGCTTGGAGTCTCCCCAAAAGGCTGGAATCTGACTACACATTGCTCCAAGATCTTTAGGATGATTTCTGGAAGTGCCTGATGCCCTTTACTGTTCGTGCCATGGTTTATTACAGTTGCTCACAGCCCTTTTTGTCTGATGTGGCTGTAAATGTTGTTCTTCTTTCCCTCAGTGTATTTTGGGCACAAACATCTGGTTTTGGTGACCAACTTACCCTGTTGAGCTGAAAGGCTGCATTAGAGCTCGATATTGTCCCAAATGACAAGCCCTGACACCTTCCTTCCCTCCTCTCCAAACTGAAGGAAATTGGGCATCAGAAAAAGCATTAACTGTGAGTGATATTGGCAGTGTGAGAGTCAGAATGTCCCACTGATGGGATGATATTACGACTGATGGCCATCATTATTTTGGGATCTGATTGGTGCTTTGCACTGCAGCGAGGTGCAGCTCCAGGCCTCAGCTCTGAGAGCAGCAGAGCTCCCGGGGAGGGGTCAGAGCTCACCTCCACACCCAAATGTTCTCACTGTTCTCAAGTAGAAACTTGAAGGTTCATCTGCTTTTCTCCAGAAAATCCCAGGGGATTGGGTTGATGGTGCTGAGATAAAGGCTTTTGTGTGTAATTAATGATCTGGCTGGGGCTGGGCCAGGTGGGCTCTGTCACTGCAGGGCTGGTGTTGGATCCTGGAGTTCTTTGTCAGATGAAATACAGGGATTACGCTGCAAAGAGGCCTCATTGTCCTACTCTGCTCCTTGAAATTACAATATTTACTCTGCATATTGTTAGTTGTCCTCAAGCTCTGGTTCTCAGCTACTTTCACATAAAGAGCTCATTTGGAGAAGCCTTCAGACTTTACCCCTCCTGTTTGTGCAGTGCCTGTACCAGGAGTGAGCACCAAGGAGTAGCTCTGATCATATTTGTAGAGCCCTGGCTGCAGGAACTCCTGTTGGGGCTGTAGTGCCACCAGCAGCTGCACAGGCTCTGCCCTGGAGGAGGTTTGGGTGCTGTTCTCAAAGGCTGATGTGGGCACTCAGTCAGAGACTGAGAATTGTAGCTGTGGCACCGTGGACGTGTCTGTGCTCAGAGGCACCGGGTCTGTGATGGTGCTGAACACTCTGGAGATGGAGATGGATGAAGAGCAGACATTTTTCTGTCAGCACTTAACCAGCTGCTGAATTCCAACTTATAATCGCTGCCTGTTTGATACCGTGAGCATTCCACAATCTTTAAATTAAATCTCCTCTTAATGATGACTATCACCAGGTTCTCAGAAGCACTATTGTGTGAGACCCTTTGAAAATGGGTTTAATCCTTCAGAAACTGCACCGGTGTCTGAATTCCTCTCGTGTGAGCACCAATGGAGTGAGATTTTGATGTCTGTCTGGGCAAATTATATGCCACAAAAATTGTCCTGGCGATACTATTTATTCATCATAACACGGCCCCTATGGCATGTGATCACAACAGTGAGTCCACACAGATCAGCTGCAGGAGGCACGTGGAGAAGGTGCAGGGTGCTCTCCCGCACTGGGAGGTGTCAAGTGTCACCTTTGTGGAGATGCAGGAGGTGTGACCGGGAGTTCTCAAACCTGCATTTCACTTCTGTCATCTGAAGGAGATGGGACAAGAGGAGTTCCCTCTCTCTGTGTTCTCACCGCTCTGGATTTGGGCCTTTTTTTCCCTCTCTTTGTTGCAGTGTTTTTCTCTTGTGAAGATGCAGCAGGGCCCCGGCTGCTCCGTCTCTCGGGAATCAGGATGATGAGCACTTGAGACTCAAGTAGGAAGGGAGTTAAATTATTTGTCATCACCTTCAAATAGATCCTTTGGAAGCAGAAGATGCTCATGTCAATAAATTGCTGTTGTGTTTGATCCTTCTCCTGACATCCCAAGCTACTCCATTTCCAACCATGGGACAGAAGCTCTCTTGAAACCACGTTGTGTGCAGATGACAGCTGCTTCACTGCTGAAGGAAATAATGCTGTTGTGTGGCTCCTGGAGATCTCCAAGTTAAAAAAAGCCAAGAAAAAAAACCAACCAGGAACATGTAAAAAGAGCAGAAGATGGTGCAAGTGGGGTTTATATTTACTTTCCGTGCTTTTGATGTCTTCTGGCAGCACGGAGGGTCCCGTGGTTTCTTGATGCACCCAACACCCCAGTTCATCAATTGGTTCTTCTCTTGCACCAAGTCTCATTCCCTGAGACCCCCCCCCAGTGTCCTGACCTGTCTGTGCTGGGGTTTCACTCCTGCCCCTTTGCCAGGAAGCACTCACAGCACCACCCCTGCTGCTTTTATCTGTAGGAAGTTAATGGCTTTGGCGACTTTCCTTCTCTTCCAGGAATAATTAATAATTGAATTTCTGTACTCCCATTATACAGGGGCTACTCCTGAAGCCTGTGGAAAACTTTCTGCTTAAGCTTCTTCAGCTCAGCCTAAGAGGGGGAAATATTTCCCACAATAATGTTGAAGTTGGAATTAAAATTGTGCCCATCACTTTGGTTTGTCCCTGTCTGAAAATGGACTTTGGGCCTGTTTTGCTCACTAGTTACTACAGTGGTAGGTTGATATAAACTAGAGGGAACACTCTGCTCAGCCAGGCCCTTTAATTGGGATACTTTGAATTCTTTTTATATAGTCTGAAGACTATTTGACATATGTAAAACATGGCATTTGCTTTGCGGGTTCTTTGCTAGTTCAGATTTGGGTTAAACTTGTAATTGCAACAAAATGTCTTTGAAAGGTAACTCAGCCCGTGTTTGGGTGAAGGACAGCACATTCCAATTGTATGAATTCATGCATGTTTTTGGATGAGCAGCTGCATTTGACTCCACACCTGGATTTATTGTGCACAATTCTGGATGTTTAATACTCAACTAAACTTTCCTGTTTCAACACAGGAAACTGTTGTTGTTCATGGAAATTCCATTAAGATTTTAAATTTTCATACTTGGACACTGTTACATTGCTCTTGGGTTTCTTTAAGTGGGTTTTGCTCAGGTTCTTCTCAGATATTTCACTGCTAAGGCTTTTCTTCCTGCTGTGTGTTTGGCCAGCTGTGCTTCTGGAACATGCTCTGCCTTATCAGTATTGTTTGTGTGCAGCATTTCAGTCCCAGCTCCACTTCCCCTGGCACCCACTCCTGGTGCATTGCTAATTTGGTTACAGAGCTGGGCTGAAACCACTTAAAAGCATTTTCCTTGTCAGGGCTTGAAAATGGGGTAAGTTCTGTAATCAATGAGAGGGGAGTGAAATAATGAAAAGGACTCGTGGAACTTCACAGTCTGGAAACTTGCTTTTTCTGCTGAATTATTTGCAGGATTTCGGTGTTTCCAGAGTAGCTGAGGTTTAAAACCGAAGGGGTTTGGTAAAAAGTCTTTCAACCACAATCATGGAATCCCAGGATGGTTGGGTTGGAAGGGACCTCAAAGCCCATCCAATGCCACCCCTGCCATGGGCAGGGACACCTTCCACTGGCCCAGGCTGTTCCAACCTGGCCTTGGACACTTCCAGGGATGGAGCAGCCACAGCTTCTCTGGGCAACCTGTGCCAGGGCCTCACCACCCTCACAGGGAAGAATTTCTTCCTAATATCTAATTTAAACCTAATCTCTGCCAGTTTACACCATTGCCCCTTGTCCTGTCACTGCAGGTCCTTGTCCAAAGTCCCTCTCCAGCTCTCCTGCAGGTTGAGCAGCTCAGACATCAGGGGTGCAGTCTGGTCAATACAGAAGGAACCCAGGAAGAAGGAAATGTAGATAATTATTGATGTTCATATAGGGGGGTGTCTCTGTGCTTGTATTCAAGTAAATCTCTTTTGTGGATATATTTGGACATCTGGTTCAGTGCTGGCCTTGGCAGTGTTGGGGAAACAGTTGGACTCTGTGATCTTACAGGGCTTTTCCAACCCCAACACCTCCATGATTCTTCATGTTTGTAGAATTTCTGTTCTTCTCTCTCTGTGCTTATTTGGAATTCTGGTCTGCTGCCTCTTCACTCAAAGAAGAAAAAAAAGGGATTTTTTTGGGACTCTGCCTTTTTCTCGTGAGCTGAAAACAAAACTGGAAGCCTTTGCTCCCAGGCTGGGTGGAGAATGATCCACCCTGGGGGCTGAGCCAGGACAGCACCCCTGGGCTGTCCCTGCTGGGGGGTTATTGCAGACCCTGCTCTGCTGGGGGGGAAGGTGGTGGGGCTGGTACTGGTAAAGCTGCTGTTGGTTAGAACAGGAGGGAGAGATCCAAACCTGCCAGTTGAGCAGCAACAGGAAAATGGACTTCTTGCCTCAATTAAATCATTAGTTCTCACCGTCATTAACAGCTTGATTTCCTTTCCTCATTGGTATCAGCTAATTTAAATTCACTCAATCCTGTTTCTAATTAGGGTTATAAGCAAAGGAATTTTTGCCACTCCAACACTTTGGAACATTTACTTTGATTGAACGTCTGAAATATTTGCAAGGGATGATTCCAAGGTCTGGTTCCTTGGAGCTCCTGGCAGCTCCCAGCCCTGCAGGTACTGCAGGAAGATGAGCGAGACCCATGTGAGGTTAGAAAAGTGGGATAATGCAGGTAGAACATGGGATGTGGTGTTGCTACCCTTGGAAAATAATAGCTTGTACTTGTGGTGCCTCGTGGCTGCAGCTCAGGCCACTCCCCAGCAGCAGTTCCATTCCATGAATCCCTGGTGAGATGGGTCAGTGCGTTCACAGTTTGCAGCTGCACAGGCTGAATCCAGCAGGTGTTACTGGGACAGGGAACAGCAGGGAGTCAGTGGGCAATTTTGGGGGAAAGGAAATGATTCAAAGATTCCCCATTCTCAGCCTGGGGTCCGTCGCTGTGAGCTCTGGAAACACTGTTTGGTTTGCTGCCTAATTGCAGAGCACCCAGTCACCTGTTCAGGGCACCAGAAAGGCAGGAAGGCCACCTCAGTGCCTTGGGCTAAGGCCACATCACCAGGCTACGAACCTTCCACTTCAGATATTTGGATTCACCTATTTTGTCACTGCTCTGGAGTTCTTTGGCCTGTGTGTGATTGAAGTTCTGATTTTCCATGTACAGAACCCCTCCCTGCTCTCAGTTTCTCATGCCTCTCCCCGTGGGCTGAGCAGCTCCCAGGGTCTGTGGTTCCTGCACACCCAAGGAATGATTTCCACCCTTCCCCAGCTCTGCTTCCCCCGCTGTGCCAGGGCTGGCATTAACTCCTGGATTCCTTGAGGGCTCTCCTGCTAAAATATTTTAGAGGCAATCAGTGGGTTCTGCAGGACATTTCAGGCTCTGCAGGCCAGGGAGCAGAGGGTGACAGTTGATGCCAACACTCGGAGCTTCCCGAGGTGCTGTTAATACCCTCAGGTTCCTCTATTCCCCAGAGCACCCCTTTGGTGGCATCTCTGAAGTGACACTTTATTCCCTCAATCTGGCTCCAACTTTCAATTAGAGTCTGGAATTTGCAGCAGAACAAAACATCAGACTTTAAATACCAGCTGTGCTTATTTTAAATATTTTCCCATTTCAAAGCCAAGCTTTGGGAGTTTTCGAAGCCTGGAGTTTTCTCTCTCTGAGGTGGTCCCTGTAGATTAGGGCTTCAAGTTGGTGATCGTGGCAGGATTTGTTTGTCTGGATTATGTAGAACAACTTGCAAGAGGTGTCAATGGTTCTGGCAGCAATCAAAGAGGTTTGTTTATGTTTTAATTAGTAAACCCCTAACTCAGAACGTTTTATTGTATGGATTAAAGGCATTTTCAGTGTGCTCCAGGAGGGTTGGGTGTTTGATCTGGGGTGGGCACTGCTCCTCACCGTGTCCGTGTGTCCCCAGGGCAGGAGCGCATCGGGAAGGACTCCCCGTACGAGCAGGAGGGGAAGGTGCAGTTTGTCATCGACGCCGTGTACGCCATGGCCCACGCCCTGCACCACATGAGCCGCGACCTGTGCGCCGACGGCGCCGGGCTCTGCCCCGACATGGAGCACGCGGGGGGCAAGAAGCTGCTCAAGTACATCCGCAGCGTGAACTTCAACGGTGAGCACGGAGCCCCTCACACCCTCCGGGGCCTCTGCCCGCTGAACCCACTGCCCGTGAGCCCAGAGCCCACAGCCACCCCGACCCCACAGCCATCCTGACCCCCTAACCACCCCGACCCCACAGCCATCCTGACCCCACAGCCACCCCAACCCCACAGCCACCCCAATCCCACAGCCATCCTGACCCCACAGCCACCCTGACCCCACAGCCACCCTGACCCCACAGCCATCCTGACCCCCTAACCACCCCGACCCCACAGCCACCCTGACCCCACAGCCACCCTGACCCCACTGCCACCCTGACCCCACTGCCATCCTGACCCCACAGCCACCCCGACCCCACAGCACCCTGACCCCACTGCCACCCTGACCCCACTGCCATCCTGACCCCACAGCCATCCCGACCCCACAGCCATCCCGACCCCACAGCCACCCTGACCCCACAGCCACCCTGACCCCACAGCCATCCCTCCTCAGTTCATTCCACATTGTGTGTTTTTGTGTTCAACCCAAATCAAGGCTTTTATATTGTCGTGGCCCGAGACCATGTTTGTTTAGCATCTGTTTGAAAATACCATGTTTTAGCCAAGGCAATAAGGCTGCTGCTGCCCAGAGGCAGGAATGGCTGCTGCTGGTTTAGCACCCCTTCCAGAAGCCTGATTTCCAACGGGAGAAATCACTGGGGAAAAGCCTGAGCTTGTCTCTGGCTCAGTGTGGTTCCTGAAGCCCTAGAAGGTTGTTACCATCACACATCAGTTTGTTGTCTTTCCATTGTTTCCTGCACATGGAGAAAATTAACTGGCTGAAATTCTGTACCCAAAGTCCACCTTAGGTGTGTGCTCAGGGAAAGGCAGAGCACAGCTAAAGGGAAGCCAGGTCCACCTGGGAAGCCAGAACTGTGTGATTTAGACATAGTTACTCCAGCCTTCATTGGTCTAGTAAGTTTTCAGAGGAGATGAACCATCCTGAGAGCACTTTACCTCTTCCTCCCTTATCACTTTATCCCTCTGTGCTGCCCAGGAGTGGCCACACTGGTTGCAGCACCAACCCCCTGTTCCAGGCAGCACAACGGGCTGTCATGTACTTCCCCTGCATTGCACTGTATAAATCAGGCCTAAATATTAACACAGTTTCCTTGCCTCTGTATGTTTTCCTGTAATTTTATTAGTTTCATTAACGAACACCCACTTGCCACCAGCTCCGAGGCCCCGGAGCGGGTCGTTTCCAGCAGGGAATGGTATTTCTCCTTCATAAACCTGCTAATGGACTTCCCAGGAGGTCTGGCTGCTCTCACTCTGGCTCTGCAGGAGATAGAGAGCTGAGATTTAACCAGGAGCCAGAAGGTAGACCTCCAAATCCATATTTAAAACAGATTTAGGAAAGTACTGAGAAAAATATCCTTTTGAAGTGTGGGAGGCAGGGCTGCTGCTGCCTGGGGAGGAGGGTTTGCATAAGCTGCACGCCCTCGTTGGGCACCACAGCCAGAGCTCCCCTCCCACCATCTCCTAATAAATATTTTTATTAACAAATTTAACAAAACCCACACAGAGCCAATAGGACCCGAGAGCTTTAAAGGGGGGAACACAAATGCTATTTTGTGGTCAAGCTTGATCTGTTGTACCAAGGATATTTTTCATTCTTGTATAAATCATCTTCTAAAGAGCAAGGTGAACATGAGGAGATTTTAATTCCTTTCCTTGAAGGGATGTTAACTACAGCCAGGAGCAAGTTTGGAGATGAATGATCCAAGGAGGTCTGCAGAGTTCTCTTGCCTCATTTGGGAAGGTTGATTGTGAAGGACAGAGCTCCTGTGGCAGCACAGCCTCCATGTGCAGGACCACACCTGGGCATTGCAGTGCTGGAAGGACGGGGTTGTCTCTGGATATTTCTTGCATATAAAGATGCTGAACATTCATCTCATCATTTCAATAGAGCTGAGACGTAATTTATGAGGAACTGGGTGTCCAGTTAATGTTGTCTGATGTCCAGCTCCAAGAACTGGTTATCCTTGTGGATAACATGTTGGAGTTCCTGGGACAGGGATGATGGTGCCTCTGTGCCATGGCTGGGAGGGCTGGCACAGAGGAGGGGGCAGCTAGGCTTTGTCAGCTCCCTGGGTTTAGTCTTGGTCTTAACCTGCCCTTCTGGGTCACCAGTGCAGGGCTCCAACTCCTCAGGAAGGTTGGGACTTGGAAAGCAAATTTAGTCTGTGTGTAAAATCCTGTTCTCCCAGTTTTCCACCTGAGTTTGCGGTAAGAACAGAAAGTGGAGCAGTGGGAGCGCTTTGTCCAGGCTGTGTGAGGAGAGAAAAAGCATAACCTGTTTTCAAGTACCCTGAGCCTGAGATCCTCTCTGCATGTAATGGATCTCCATGGCACTGTGCAGTTGAGAGCATCCTGCCTGTGCCTGCTTTGGAGTCTTTTCTCCCTTGCAAAGGTAATGCAGGAAGAGCTGAAGTCACGCTTTGATGGAGAGAGGCTGGATTTGTGTGAGGAGCTCAGTGTGCATTTTGCTATTGTCACACTACCTCGAGAACAAAGGGCCCAAAATATGGAAAACTTCAAACCCCAAGCGTTCAAGCAGCAAGAGTCTGAAAGTATCAAAGTGTAATTGTATTTTTGCCAGTGAAAAGCTGAAGATGCTGTTCATAGGAGCCCTTTGGGTCTTCAAACTGCCGTGAACATGAACTGAGTGACAAACACCTTGGCTGGTGACACCTGCCTAGCGCCCTGCCCTCCTCTGGTTAATCACTTTCTCATCTTGCAATGATTAAGAGATTGAAATCCTGCAACTTCAGTCAGACTGTGTCTGGTCTTGAGTGCTTCCTGCAGGTGTACCCTGTGTCTGTGTGGGGACAAGGCAGCTCGTTTGCTGGGAGTTGAAGGGAATTGTCATGGCCTCTGCATGGGCAGGAAGCTGCAGCCCCAAGGCTGACACTCCTGAAACGCTTGCTGGGGCTGAGCAAAATTCTGGGAAATCTTAATAGAAAGAAAATAAATTCTAGATGATCAAAAACCAGTGAAACAACCACATGTTTTCAAGATCAGAAGATCAAGAAGTCAAAGAACAAGTAGGGTCATTTGTGAAAACCCTGGTTCCCCTCTGTGATGAGGTTTTCCTACATCACATTATATTATTTTCATTGTTTCATCAAAGGAGCCTGAGCTGTGTGTGGAGGCTGGAATACTGCAGGGATCAAAGCAGGGCTGCCATGTCCCCACAGGCAGGAGGCACAAAAGGAGAGCAGAGCCTGTACCTGGCCCACAGTGGGGTTAAGGAGGGCTTGCACTTCCTAAGCAGATCTGTGGCTGGGAGTCCAATTACTCCAACTTCAAAGTCAGGAGAGGGGACTCTTGTGCCTGACTCCTGACCCGGGGTTGCCAGTCCTTCCCATTCCTTTGGATACTCGACTTCCCAACAGATCCCAGGCTTCTCATGGCTTTTCTCTGTATAATTTTAGCACTCAAATGGTGAAGTACCTGAAAACAGCAGCAGGTGTTCCCTGCTCACTGCCCACCCCCTGTGCCCATGTCCCTCAGGGGGCTCTGGACCATCAGACTGTGCTGGGCCGAGCCTGCAGCCCTGGCACACCCAAGTGCATCCTTAGGGATTGTTTGGAATGGCTTAGCCAGAAGGGCTCTGGGTGACATTCCCAGGAAGGTGAGCCCAGGAGTGTTCTTGGCTGCTTCCCCTCAGGTTTTGTCTCAGCACCCTTGACTCTGGGTGGCCTGGACAATGGACCCATTCTCCATGTGCCTCCTGACCAGCAGACACAGACCCTGCTTCATGTCCTGGGACCTTGTCAGGATGTGGGGAATCCACAAATGTCTCTCTTGCATTTTGGGAGCCTCACTTGAGCTCCTGCCATTTCAATTGTACCTTTTTTGTCAGCTCTGACAAAACCAAGCTTAACTGATAATACCAGCCTTAAGAGTTGTGATTAGCTAAATCCCATTTACCTCTTGTGCCGACTTTCCCAGGGAGCCAAGGAATTACAGCCATAGCTTCTGATTCACTCTAAGTGTTTTCACTCTAAATGCATTCTGGCTACATGAATCTGTAATGACAATTAAATATCTGCCTGGTGCTCATAAGGAACCAGTGAGCAGAGATTTCAGTGCAAGATTTTCTGTACCAGCCTTTGAACTGAATTTGTTCTGATCTCAGCGGATTGTAGGAGAGACAGGAAACCATTTACCAGGGCTAGAATGGAGACTGTGCTAATTCACTCCTCCAAACGTTTTTTTTCACTCACAGGAATTCAATGAAGAATGGGAATCAAGAAGAAAACAGTAATCTTAAAGTTCAATGCTACAACAGGAGAGATTTTTCATTGCTTTAGGGAAAAGAAGTTACGCAGGAGGAGGAAGCTTTGAATATAGATATGCTGGAGGATTGTCATAATCTTCAATCTTGACACAATATTGCTCTTCCCTACTGAAACCTATTTTAATATGTCTTGAAATAAATGTCACCCTTGAAGGTTGCTTCTGGAGATCTGAGGAAATGCAGCACTGCTTTGAATTCTCATCTCAGAAAAGGTTCACATCTAATGCCGTGATAATTAAAATGCAGATGTCGTGGTGAGAACTCTCCTGAGGCTCAGGGATCTGAGAACTCTCCTGAGGCTCAGGGATGGTCTGTCCCAGGGCTCAGACATCTCTGCACCCCCAGGCTTTGCTCAGCACCAGGCACAGAGGGAGGGCTGGGGCTTTCCTTGTCTTGCCCCTGGTCCTGCACTTCCTGACCCGTGTTCATCACCATGGCAAATAGAGTCAGTTCAGGATCCTGCTCTGTTCCCACTGTGACACTTCTGTGTCGGTGTCAGAGAGCCTAAATAAGGGAGTACACAAGGAACAGTCTTCCTAAAGCTTAGTCTGTTCTGTTCCACCCCAAGCACACGGTGATTGCAGGAATGAGAACATACTGTGGAGGAGGAAGCTATTTCTGGATGCCAGTCAAGACTCACCAGACCTGGGCTGACTCCTGACAGCACTATCTCACAGAAGCAGATGGAACGTTTTCTGGGAGGGGGTGAAAAGCAGCATTTAGAGGCTCCATTCACAGGAGTGATTTTCACTGAAGAACTCTCTGAGGAAAGAGAGATGGGAGGGAGGCTGGAGGGCAGCAAGAGAAGCCTTCTGATATTTCTTATGCTGGGAAAAGCTAGAGTGCAGTAAGGCTCATCTAGTTTGCTCTGTCTATTTTTAGGCAGCAGGTTTAGGCAGTGAGAACTGATCTCTGGGAGAGGGCCGGGGTGATGCCAGTGTCCTGAAGTGTCCTGTCAAAGGGCCAGGCTGATAGATGACCTTTGCCTGAAACACCTTTCCAGTCTCAATACTCTCAACCGTGACTAAATAAAGTAGATCTTGTAAAGACTTGGTGTTGGTTGGTTGGATTTTGTCTTGTTTCCTTCCCCCAGGCAGTGCTGGCACTCCAGTGATGTTCAACAAGAACGGGGATGCCCCAGGGCGCTACGACATCTTCCAGTTCCACAGCACCAACACCAGCACTCCGGGCTACCGCCTCGTGGGCCAGTGGACAGACGACCTCCAGCTCAACGTGAGTCTGCCTTAGTCTCTCCTTGCTCCTTTTTGTCGGCCACAGTCACTAAATGCTTTTTTTTTATCCTGAAAAACTTAGGAGGGATCTTCACTGTTTCTTCACAGTGGCATCACGGGGTTTTGTCGCACATTATCTTGTTCTAGTCTGTCCTGCAACCTTCTCCCTGTACCCTGAGTACCAGAGCTCCTCAGACTAATAGAGACATTAGGGGATCATGCAAATTTTATTACTTTTGTGTGTCTGAAGTCCCCAGTTGCCAGCTTGGAAAATGAAGCCATAATTTGTTGTAGTTCGAAACCACAGGGCTTTCATTTGCAGATGCTCTTCAGTTTTTCCTGTTTTTGGAAAGCTGAAACTCAATGTTGTTGGAGTGACTCACTTTTCCGGTGGTACTTTCAATCCATATGGATGAGATGGCCTTTCTGTGATGATGCCTAAAGGAAAACAAGCACGTAGGAGCAGGGGATCAAAGATACTTTGATGTTTTCCAGATGAAAAAAGCAGGAGTGGTGGGTGGGAAAGCTGGAGACTCTGTGTCAGCCTCAGCCACACAGAGCTGGTCTGTGACCTGCCTCGAGAGCTGGGTTCGTGGTTCCTGATTGACTCTGTGCAAGTTGCTTGAGCCTGGAGTTGGTGGAGAAGTGGTGCCAGTTTAACCTTAGAGCTGTTGGCTCCTTGTGGAGTGTCAGGAACACCCACAGCCAGTGTCTGCAGCTCAGTTTGGCTCTTCAGCAACAGAGCCTCAGCAAGGTTATTCCTGAAGTGTTTATTTGTTGAAAGAGGTTCTCCTCTCTCAGTCAAGCTTCCATCCAGGGATGCTTGGTGTGTTATGGCTCCTTCTCTGCCTCTGCTGCCAGTTTTCCTTTGCAAACAGGGTTCAGGGTGACAGGGAGGGCTGTGTGACCATGGCCCAGCCCCAGCACACCCCCCAGGGGTGGCCAGGACATACCTGGCACACAGGGAGTGGTCACAGCCCCCGTGGCTGAGCGTGGACCCAGCATCACCCTCACTGCACTTGGGGGCCAGACCCGTGAATCGTGGGGACACCTGAGACCCCCCCAGCCATGGAGCTCTTTGTGCAGCTGGGACACACCCTTGGGCTGCCCAGGTAGGTCCAAACACCATCATTTGGGGTGTAACCAAATGCAGAACACATTTGTAATGTTTTATGGTTTTTTGTTAAAGTAAGTAAATAATATGTGGGTCACCAAAAGTCCAATCTTGGAGACTGGTCACAGTATTTTGCTCTCTTTGGACTCTGGCTCATTTTGATTGACTGTATTTGATTTGCTCTTTCAGTGTTTTTCAACTTCTGATGTTCTATTTAAAGAAACCTATATTAACTTTCAATTTACAGTTCTTTTAGCAAAAAATATTAATATTTTATTAAGTAAATCCTTCTTTATGTAAACGACACATCCTGATTCATTAAAATTTAAAGCTAAATTAATGGAGCTTGATTTGTATTCCTGTTGTTGTGTTAAATGTTTCCACAAAAAGAGCTCTTTCCTCACCCTCGAACCCTCGTGGCCACAGGGTCATCTCAGTAATTAAGATTCTCTCAGTAACTTCCCTCCTACTCATGAGAGTGTCCTGGTTTCTCACACAGATATAGATGTAGGTGTGGGTATGTGATAGTCCCTGTCTGTATTTTCCTACAATAATAAAAAGAATTGTGGAGCTTAGGGAAGTCAAGGGTTCCTGGAAATAACCAAACTAAATACTATTAAATACATCCCAGGGCAAACTACCAGAGGCTACAATTTGTCTTCAGTAATTATTGTGGAGATAACCCTTCAGGGGATATTTCCCCAGTTCTTAGTCCTTTATTACTACCACAGAAAGGGAAAGAAAAGGATGTTTGGTGCAAGTGCTAATTTTGATTTGGAAACTGCTGCAGTGATGTTTTGTTTTCCAAGAGACTTGTCCCTCTGGGCAGTCTCAGTTCTGTGTGTCTGAATTTCCTCCGTTGCAAAAGAGAAAAGTTGTTCCCGCGGGCCTCAAAGGTAAGGACACTCCAGATCCCAAAAGGAGCAGGTAAACAACTGCTGAAGAGCATCACAGGTGAGTAAATATCTTCTTCTTTATCACTGTCCTCATTCCAAGAAGGAACCAGCATGTTTTGCCATTTTTCTGGCTGTGGTACTGCTGTTCAGCCTGTTGTGGAGCTCTTCTGCAATGGTCCATGTCACCTTCCCATTCGTGGTATTTTTATGGAGAGTGATGGTCACAGAGTGGATTAATCTTGAGAGCTGTACTGGATTCTTTTATGTAAAATTACAGAAGAAATTCCATTCAAATTTTCTTTCTGTTGCTTATGTTGGTAGACAAAGAGAAGAGATCTTTAACAACTTATTAAAATCTGCTTTATCCATTTGTTTTCTTCTTGTCATGAGTTGATAAACCTGATTTTGTGAGTCATCTGAGACTCTGTTCTTCTCAGTCCTGGTGGCTTCTCCCACCTTGGCATCACCTTTGTGTTTTCTGTCCAGCCAAGGCAGACACTGGCTCCCTGCACCCTCCAGAGCCAGTCTCTGCTTCCCTTCAGATGTTTGTGTGTGAAGTGTCTCGTCTGGTTGCTGTTGACTCACCCTGGATTTGCATTCCTGTATCTGAGGTCAGAAGCTGGTTGATAACAAAAAAAATATTTTATGACTTTTCACTGCAGCAAACTTTGGGACATGACATGGCTTTTACATAGGGGCAGCACAATCCTCCCCATCCTTTGCCTGGTTGGTATCAAACCACTGAGCACAGCTCTGCCCAGTACCCAGAGCATGATTCAGTGTCACTTCTGGCTGTGTTCCAGGTATCCACACAAGGATGAAATGAGCAGATGTCTAATTTGGGATGGCTTGGCCAGTATTCCATGAGAAGCCACTGCAGTGCTTTGTTCTCCCAGCAGCAAGGTTGTGATTACACGATGCCCACCCCCCTCCAACGAGAGGTCAGGGAGGACCACCCTCTGCCTCTGTCCTTGGGGAGGATGATGCCAAGCTCTGTCAGCCCCTTTTGGCCCCTGGCACGCAGATTTAAGACACAGTATTTATAGTTCATGTCCTCCTACAATTTGAAATGCTTTGCCCTGGATTTTGGGATCAGGAATTTGGCCAGCTGCATCCCTGCTGAAATCCTGAGCCGTGACCCCCAGCGCCTGTGCTAAAGCAAAGATACAGCTAATGCCATTAGCTGATAAATCCTCTGGCCACGGTAATACTGGAGTTTTAAACCAGGATTGTGGCTCCCTGGTGGTGCTGAGGGTGCGTGTGGGTGTTACAAGGCAGTTGTGTCGTTACATGAACTACTTTGACTGGTTTTAGGTTTAATGTTTCAAAAACCAAAGTGCCAGTGGTGTTAGGGAGGAAATCTGCCACGGGGAGAAGGGGGTGTGTCATGCACCGGCTGTTTTTTGGTTGGTTTGCTTTTCAAACGGGTAATTTGGTTTGTTGTCTGATTGGTTTTCCTTTGGCAATAACTGGATCTCTGAGGCCTCTGTGGTTCACCCTCAGTGGTGAGGGTAGCTGAAGGCAGCGTGGCCGGGACACGCAGGGTCCTGCTTTCATGCCCAATGTTTCTCTTGGAATTTGAGAGCAGTACTTACCCTCCCTGCTCTGCTTTCCCAATGTGCCCCACAGCCCCAGCTGTCTCCTGGCTCTCCCTGCCCTCTTTGTGAGCCTCTGGAAGCCTTTGAGGTTGGTGGATAAGAGGCACTGTAGGAGTGCAAGGGGCTAGCTGAGCAGCTCCCGTATGTGGCTGGCTCCTAAAAATGCAACTCCTCCTGCTTTGAGGTGCCTGACACAAACAGAAACACAGCTCTCCTGGAGGGACTGCTGTGCCTGAAGGAGAAAGAAATGGATCACTCCTAGAGGAACTGCAGGTTCTCGTGGGAAATTTGGTGATATTGCTTCTTTCTCCAGACAGAGTTAACTCAGCAGGTCCCAGGTTTATTATGTTTTCCCATCCCATACCCCCTGCAAGTATTCCAGAACTGTCAAATCAACAAGTAAAGAAACAATCCCTGTGAAATTGCTGAACCTTCTTTTTCCAAGTGGTTGTGCCAAGGCTGGAGAGATCTGTCCAGGCTCCTGCAGGAGGACATGAGCTGCTGCCTGTGGTCAAGTAACAACGAGCTGGGGGATGCTGAGATCCTGCAGGATGGGCTGGAGGTGCTGACTGGACACAGGAGGAAGCTCTCCCTGGGGAAGTGCTCCTGCCTCTGTCATGTGTCCCCAGCTGAGATGTGGGGTCACCTCAGATCATCCCTTCACATCCCTCTGGGGCTGCCTGTCCATGGGGGCAGAGGTGGTGCCCTCTCCCACCCTCACCCTCATCTGGGAGGAGTGAAATGGTTCCATGAGACCTGTTCACTTGCCCTTGGAGAGGGAGATCTTCCCAGAACAAGCCAACATGGGGCTGTTTTTTGGTCTGATTGTCTAATGAATGCTGTAATAAGGCCATTAGTGTCTGCATAGGGTGCATCATGTTGTCTTAATTGCATTGGCATCTCCAACTTGTCAAGTGCGCTCTTCCAGCTCGGTGTTATGGCTCAGAACAGTGTCACTGGGCACTGGGGCTCTGCAGCACATTTTAAGGATGGCTGAGGAAGGTGAATCCTTGACTGGGGATGGAAAACACCATGTCCTGTCCATTATTACACTGCAGAGATTTCAAGCAGCTCTTACTCAAGATGTGCTTCACTTGCAAAGCATCGGGCAGGGTTAACTGTGAGCTGCAGATAAAATGAAACCATTTCTCTCATTAATCTGTTTGTGAACAGAAAAAACACTTATTAAAGATGCCTAAACGTGTGGCGTGCAGAGACAAACAAGAAAGCCTGTGTTGTTTTGTGGCTGTGCCCCGGGACTGGGAGTAGCCTGGTGGTGTGGAGCAGTGCAGGGTTTGACACATGACTGCTGGTTGCAGGAGCCCTGCACGCCGGGCCGGGCCGGCTGCCTGCAATCCCTCAGCCCCTTATTGATGGCCTCCAGCAGTGCATGATCTATGGCTGCAATCCTGCCAAACAAGTGCTGGGAAGATGGATGGTATTGATAATTATCAATATGGTTCCATAAACACGTCGGTTACACGGGTCCAACTGCCCTTATAAATCCTGGCTGGCGCCAAGGACGCGGCTGCTGCTCGTTAATAACTCCCTGCTCCGGGGGGACGGAGCTCGGGGCTGCTGTTTGCCAGCATTTTAGAGGAGCGTGAAAAATGGGGGGAAAAAATGAATCTCGCTTTAAGCAGTAACATTCCTGCAGCTCATGGTGTTGGGCTGGGAGCGAGCTGGGGGTCAGCATTCCCCTCGCGAGGATGGGGAGCCCTGGCTGGCCTGGGAGACAGGCAGAGCCACTGGCACAGGGACCAGGCAACTGCCACACTGCCGTTCTGTTTTCCCCACAAACGGAATTATATTGAGTAACTCAGTAATCCTGTGTGCAATTTATGCAGATCCTGCTCACTTCAACACCTACTGAGTCTGTTTGGGCTCAGACTAATCAATTTACTGCCACAAACATCTCTGTTAGGGAATCTGGAAATAAATGTTATGAATAGTGAGCTGGTGATGAGAGAATTAACTGTCTAACCTGCTGGCAAGAGACCTGGCTGTACCTGCCTTTTTTTGGTAGAATATTCAGGTTGGAATTAGATCCAAGCAACTCCTCAGCACTGTTGGATGCCCAGGAATACTCTGCCAACAGATGGTATTTTTCTAAAATAACATGTTCAAATTGATTTGTGTTCATTTCTTTGTTTTGTTTTGTTGTTAGGTTTTGGTTTTGTGTTTTTCTTTGGAGCAGAGTGTGTTCAAAGCAGATGGATTTTTGTTTGTTTGTTTGTTTGGCACTGTTGGGACACTCTGTATCCTCTGCTCCCCTGCTCCTGTCCAGGCACCTGCCTTTCAGTGTCACATCTGTCACTGGGTGACACGTGTGACGGTCACACTCCCGGGGCTGGGGGTGTCTGGCTTTGTGGGAATTATTTCACAGCATTTCCACTGCTGAATGCAAAGTCCTTCCAGAAAGATCTCCAGCCTGTTTGCAGAGCTTTTGGCCACAGCTGGGCCTTTCTGAGTTCAGCCTCCGTTACACCCTCAGCCAAACTGTCTGTGGTCCAGGTAGGAGTTTAAAGGTGAGTAATTGCATCAGTGGGTTCCTAAAATACATCCCAGTTACATGTTCTGTCTGGGAGTCCCCCTGCCCACCGTGTCAGCAGCTCTGATGTGCTGTAATAATAGATGTTGTTTGTTTTGTTCTCTCATTAAATCCTGCAATCTTTCATTGCTCATGTCAGCTGTGACCAGCAAAACACCTTTAATTATCTTAACTTGCAGAATTAACTTTCAGCCAACTGGAAGGGAATTTTTCAAGCCACTGGCCTGCTGAATGACCATATGCTGATTCCTTAGTCCTCCATCAGGCCTCCAAAATGTATGGAAGAGGAGCAGGCTGGAATCAGGCAGGTCCTGCTCACAAGCTGTGATTGCAGCCGGACTCGGGGAGGGCTCTTGGAATGAAACCAGGGGGCTGTGGGATCACAGATGGGTTTGATGCATTTGGTTCAGAGATGGCTGCTGGAAGTAATTTGTGCTCAGATAAGGGCACAACCTCAGCATACCTGACAGAAACCATGTGAATCCAGCAACGCTGCTGCTGTACCACAGCAGGGAGCTGAAGCACTTATGGCACTTCATCCTCCCAGAGCCTGAAGGGAGCCTCCAAGAAAGATGGAGAGAGACTATTTACAAGGGCCTGGAGGGACAGGACAAGGGGGAAAGGCTTCAAACTGACAGAGAGTAGGGTTAGATTAGAAAGGAATCCTTCTCTGAGGGTGGGGGGGCTCTGGCACAGGTTGCCCAGAGAAGCTGTGGCTGCCCCATCCCTGGAAGTGTCCAAGGCCAGGTTGGACGGGGCTTGGAGCAACCTGGGCTGGTGGAAGGTGTCCCTGCCCATGGCAGGGAGTTAGAACAAGATGATATTTAAGGTTCCTTCCAACCCAAACCACTTTGTGATTCTCTGATCCCTAAATGCAGGTGACCCTGTTTGTTCCTGGGCTTTCTTTGGAAGAAGTCCTGAGTAGTGTGTGTTGGGATGCAGAGAACCTCAGAGGGTGTCTCCAAGTGTCCCTCAGTGTACGTGTACCCAACACTGGGCATGTAAGGCCCAGTTCTCAGGAGTGTTTGGGGTCAGCACAATGCTGATGCAGCAACACCCACAGAGACACAGCCCAGGGCTGCGGGGATGGATCTGGTGAGGAGCTGGAAAGGGCACTGCAGGAGCTGGAATGGGCACTGCAGGAGCTGGAAAGGGCACTGCAGGAGCTGGAAAGGGCACTGCAGGAGCTGGAATGGGCACTGTGGCAGCTGGTGCCTGCATGGGCGTCCTGAACAATCCTTCTGCAGCAAGGCTTGGTCTGGAGTGAGTCAGAAACCCTGCCAGGGTGGTGCTCTTGGAAGGGGGAAAGCAGCTTTGAGAACTGAAGTGCTTGGAGGCTTTGACAAAGCTGGGTGTGAATGGCAGAACAAAACCATCCAGGAGAACAAGAACCCTCAGTCCCCTCCATGTGTAGAATTAGAAAATAATTCACAAAGAGAAGAGCCAGAGCCGTGGGCACCCCTTTCCACACTTGAAAATCATGAAAACTGTGGAGCTTTTTTTAAAAAGAAAGATCATTCCACAAGTTCAAGCTTTCTATGTAGAATTTCACTCTATAAAAACAGGAGGGCAATAGTTAAATCTTATACATTCCTCTGAAAACTGGCTCAGACTTGGAACTGAGGACGTGAAATGTCATTTCCTCTCTGCCATTGACCCCTCTTGCCACAGTAACACACACCCTGGGCTGCACCACCCCGGGCAGGCGAGGGGAATTCAACTCCACCAGCTTTGGGCAACACAGAACATGGGTGTAATTCTCCTCCAGGTCTGAGAATGTCACAAGGTAAAGTGTTTGTAGGGAGATAAATGCTAAGAGAAACCAGGCTGGGAGAGTATCTGAGATATATTACAGGTGTGTGCAAAGATGGGAAGAACCAGGAGTGTAAGGAGCTCATAAAAGCTGGAATGGCAAAAAAATGACGTAGCAGAAGACTCGGTGACTTGAGAATTTGCTTCATCTTGTGCTGTTCTCTCCCGTGCCCGTGAGCTGCAGGCAGACACACTCTGAGTAACACGAGAAATAGAAGGTAAAAAACAAGTCACCCAGTCTTCAAAATAGGTGCTGGTTTGCTCCTGCACATCCCTTTGTAAATCCTTTTTGTGTGGCTAATGTAGTTTTGTCAGCAAATATATTCAAGAGCAAATGCTTTGCTGGGATGTTTTATGGCTAATGAACAGGTTTGGTTGCTTCTGGCAGGAGTAACAATGTCAGTTTGTGTGTTATTGAGGGTGCAGTGTTCTTTATTTAATACCCAAAAATGGGAAGAGGCTCTTCAATGACAGATGTGCTTTGTTGTATTTGGAGAAGTTCACCCAGCTATGGAGAGAAAAACACTTCATCTGTGCACCAAAGCTGTTCTGCTCCCAGCAGCAGCTCCTCCTCTGCTGCCAGAGTGGAGAGCAGGGCACAGCAGCTCCAGCAGCAAGGGAGCCCTGGGCACATCCCAAATACCTGAGCGCTGGCCACTTCACAGATACCTGAGCACTGGGCACATCACAAATGCCTGCCAGGTAGTCCAGTGGGAAACTCAGGCTTCCAGTTAGATCCACTGTGCTCTTTAGCTATGTTTTTGCCAAATGTTTCCATCCTTCTTGCCCCTTGTCTCAGCCCAGCAGGGCCCCCATAACTGCTGTGGTAAAGCCCCAGCCTGGCTCAGCCCTGACCAGGCACCCCCATCCCAAATGAGGGGCTGCTTCCTGCTGGGGATCATCCCCAGGGCATGGAGAGGGCATAAAAAACAGCTTCAGTGTTGGTGTGTCATCCTTGCCCTGGCAAAGGAAGTTTGATGGGAAATACTGTCTCTGTTTGTCTGTGACTGGCAGGCTAAAGGTGTGTGGGGACCTGTGGTTATCAGCGTGGAGAAGGGCAAGCCAGGGCTCTGGGTGGAAGAGGGAGAATCCAGGAAGTATCAGGATTGATGCCTCTAGATCAGACACATTTTTGCCTTTTCCTTTGCAAGTGTATCCCTTTCTCCTGCTCAGCAGCCTGGAGGTTTCATGTCTGGTGAGGCCACAAGGACAGCCCTGAGATGCTTGTGCTGTTCCTTTCTTTGACATCTCCTTTCTCATCCTTTTTTTATCTCCTCCCGTGGTTTGTGTGGTGTGGGAGAAGGTGTTTGTGGACTATCCCTGTCTCTGTGAGAGGTGAGTGTCTGGCATTCTCCTCCCAGATGTTGGGATGCAGCAGAGAGTGCTGGGGACTGCAGGGCAGCTCCCCCAGGACACAGGTTTGCACCATGTGGACATGCAGGGCTGGTTCCTCAGCTCCTCCAGCAAGACCTTCCAGCTTTAGCTTAGATATTATTCTTCCCTGGGAGGGTGGGGAGGCCCTGGCACAGGTTGCCCAGAGAAGCTGTGGCTGCCCCTGGATCCCTGGAAGTGTCCAAGGGCAGGTTGGATGGGGCTTGGAGCAACCTGGGCTAGTGGAAGGTGTCCCTGCCCATGGCAGGGGTGGCACTGGATGGGCTTTGAGGTCCCTTCCAACCCAAACCATTCTGGGATTCTTTGATTCTATGCAAATCCACGTTGCATCCTGGCACAAAGAGCAAATAAGTTTTATTTTGTATGCAGAGGACGAATGAAATACAGAGTGACTTCCATTCAGGGGAGTGAGGAATGATTTCCTCGTGCCAAACCTGGCAGTGGGAGCACTGAGCAGGATTACAAGCTTTGGGACTTTACCTGCCTCAGATTTTAGTGGCAGATCCTTGGCAGGTGTAGGCTGGTACCTTCTAGTCATGCCAAGAGTCTTGTGAATATTAACAGCAGCCAAAGCTTTGATTTGTCTCCATTTTTATGTATCAAACCTGCATGTGAACTCCTTTATTGCATTGTATGAGCAGCGATGGGAACTCTTGGCTTAAAGCTGTTTCTGTAGACCCTAAACAAAATCCAGCTGTGTTCTGCAAAATGAAATTTTGGTCCCATGCAGATGCCAGTGCCAAGGGTAGCAGAGTGGAAATGATGATAATTTTATCAGATTGTTCCTGTTTGCTTTGCAGAGGAGAAAGAAACCCCACAAAGGGTGATTGAAAGCTTTGCATACGTGAGGCCCACGTGAACAGCCCTTGGAGTTTCCAACCTTTAAGCAAAGCAGAAAGGGTCTGATAGAGAACATCTATTGAGTGGGTCAAAAATAATCACTATTTAAATGTCCCTGAATACTGATTTCTGAAGAAAATCACCGTGGCTTGTGGCAGGACTATAATATCAGAGTATAACATGGAATTTAATGTGTCTCCAGCCAATCATTCACATGATGGGCAATAATGGCCCCAAATAAACAGCTGTACAGCGTCTTTAGTCTGCTCCAAAAGGCTTTATTTGCTTTCTTTTCCTGCTTTATTTTCTTTTTCACTAAACTCAAAATGTACATTTTATGTGAAAGTGCTGCATAAATGAGTCCCATGAAACAACCTTGTTTACTTGTTAACTGCACCTTTAATGGTGGGGGGAGCTGGGTTTGACCATTAACAGCAGCATCTGAGCAGCTGGTTCCCAGTGGGAAGTGGAACTCGATATTTTATCCCATTTTAGCAGTGCCTGTCCTTTAACTGGCTGGTGAAGGGTGGTGCAGGCTTAAACCTCCCTTTGCAAGACCAGATCTCGCCCTTTTTCTCCCAAAAATACAGCTGGAGAAGGTGGTTCTGGCTTTTCTCCTCGACCCCTGGTCCCTAAGGTTGAGTTCACCCAGGGCACGGGAGCTCCACTGCTGGTCCTCCCTCCCCATCCCTCCCCATCCCCACTGCCAGCTGTGCCCTGGCAGGGGCAGCAAACCAGGGTGCTCTCCAGGATTTTTCTGACTGTCTCACCCTGTTCATGGGGAGAAAATTCCCTGCACTGGAAGGCAGTTGCTCACCTGGGAGTGTCTTGCAGTGAAATATTTCAGGTACTCACCTGGAGGGAATAAGATACCAGCTCCAGTCCTTCTTTCACTTGACGGGAGGGGAAGGCAAAATCTCGTGTTATTAGTGCAAAAGTGTGATGAAGCACATTAGTTTTGCAAGGGTAATTTAAAAAAAAAAAAAAGAATAAAATAAAAAAGCTCTGATTTTTATTCTTTTTGACAGAATTTTAGTGGAGTTTCAAGCAGACCAATAACGTTATTGTTTTAGGCAGGATGTGATTGGAGGGTTGGTGTTAATTCAGATACTGAATCCATGGAATGATCCTCAGTTTCAGCCCTCAGTGCTGGGTTTCTCCATTCCCTCTGTCTGTCTGCTGTGCCTCTGTCTGTCTGCAGATCCATGGGCTGCTGTGCCCATGGGTCAGGGGCCTCAGCAGCTCTGGGAGCACCAGCCCTGGCCAGGACCAGCCCCACCCTCCAGCCCAGCAGGACGTGGCTGTGGCATTGATGGAATCCTGGCCCCAAGTGTGGGGCAATTAAAGTCCCCTAATTGTCTGTGTACATCTACAGTTCTTTCAGGGCCCAGCTGACCGAGCATAACCCGAGCAGGATAATTTAATACTGGTAATATTATTAATATCACTGCAGCAATCTAATTAGGGCTGAAAGGAGCTGGGTACTGAGCTCCCCTCAGAATTCTGTGTTTCTTTCCTCTCCCCCCCAGCCCACGTGTGGCTCTGCCCGTGAGTCGTGAGGAGGAAATTACTGACCCATTGATGCCGGTGCTGGAAAAAGGGAAAATTGGGACCAAATAACGTGACTAGAAAATAGTGGTCTTGGAATGAGCCTGGGAATTAGCAGGATAAATAAATGAAAGCGTTTGGAGTTGGCAGGCACCCGGAGATAAACGCTGTCCAAACTCCACCCTCCGTTTGGCTCCTCTCCCCTCAGCGCCCTTTCCGCTTTGGAAGTTGTGTGTTGGATTTGGCAGAACTTTTTCACAGCCATAAATAACAGGGAAAATAAGAAGTTGCTGGCTCATAAGAGAGATAAACAAAGATAAAGGGCCAATCCTTTCCTCAAACATCTGGTAAGGTTGTCTCATGGCTGTGCCATGAAAAATGACTCATGAAAGGAGTTTTCAGGTGAAAGATCAGAATTCCTGGATTTATTTCTAGATGTGCCATTGTCATCCAGGCCTGTGATTTAGGACTTAAACTTGCCAGCTGTGGAGGGTTATGAACCTGTTAGAAACAAGCATTTGAACAGTTGATTTTGGCTGCTGAAGGGCTGAGCCATCACTTTGGGTTTATGGGCTTTGGGACTTGGGACTGGGGGTTTCTCATCATCCTGCTCAACAAATTCCTCTGTTTCCCAGAGAAGCTGTGGCTGCCCCATCCCTGGAAGTGTCCAAGGCCAGGTTGGACGGGGCTTGGAGCAACCTGGGCTGGTGGAAGGTGTCCCTGCCCATGGCAGGGGGTGGCACTGGATGAGCTTTAAGGTCCCTTTCAACCCAAACCAGTCTGGGATTCTGTGATGATTCAGATTTTCTCTCCTTCTAAGCCACCGCAGGATACAAAATGGCCTTGGGTAAGCTCTGCTTTCCGAAGATAGTTTTGCTCTAACCTATCAATTTAAAGAGACAAGAATTGTATGGTATTTGGAAGCACATGCTCTTTTTTTAATTAGAAAATATTATGCAGAGGTTGCAGGATGAATACCGAAGATGCATGGTCCATCCCCTTCCATTAGTGAGGAGACAACACAAAGCTGTAGGCAGATACAAAAGCATTAAAATAATTAATTTTCAGTTTTATTGTGTGTCAACAGAAATGTAAGATAATAAGCATTTTTGCAAAAATTGTGGATTAAGCATCTTTCTCTATATCAGTGTTGTGCTAGAAATGTCCTTGCTTTAATGTAGAACAAATAGCCCTTGGATCTCATTAAAGAGGGTATTATAAGTGCCCAGTGGAACTTGCTGCTGGTGTAAAGCAGGTGAAGTTGGTAAAAACGATGACAAATATTAAATGAAAGGCAAAGTAAGAGTAGAAAGGAATGACAGAAAGAAATGAGAGTTAAGAACTGCTTACTGTGAGGTCACCAAAAGGGAGTTGTAGTCTGGGAACAAAAGCGATGGGATTAGTTGAAGTTTGCAACCATAATTAACTAATGTGTTAAATAGGATGTGACACAGTGTGACACAAACTGGTGAGGGACACCTCGAGTGCTGTGTCCCCCAATTCAGGAAGGACATGGAGGGGCTGGAGCGTGTCCAGAGCAGGGACTGGAGCTGGGGAGGGGCTGGAGCAGCAGGAGCAGCTGAGGGATCCTCAGGCTCTCCCCACGCTCCTCACATGGCAGCAAATGTGGGAGCAGGTCCCACATCTTCCAAAAGCCTTCAGGAGAGTTGTTTTCTGCCCAAGCTCCTCCAGCACTCCTTGCTGTGGGATCCCTGCCCACGCCAAGGCTTCCCAGGAGCCGTCCCAGCACGGATGAGAGTCAGGGACTGGGACTGTGCAGTCCTGGGTGAGACTGATCCCGGGGGCATTCCCTCATTAACCGGGATCTGAGTCAGCAGATGGGAAGATGAGGGTCTGGCATTATGGGAACGTTGTCACCATTTTTCGACAATGTTTCTGATTTGTCTGGCAGTGAAAACCTGCAGGTTTTTTGCTGAAAGCCTTTGAGAAGTGACGAGTTTCCGTTATTTTCAACTAGAAAGTTGCAATTTGCTTGTTTGGTGTGTGTTTAGGGACAAGGCTCTGTGGCTGCTGTGCCATGAGGACAGAAACTAGACAGGCAGCAGCAGGAGAAACCAGGACAAAATATATGTAAGGCTGTTTAACTTCAATTTATAAGGAAGATACATTGCAGGGGCCTCCTCTGTGGGGTTGGGAGGCAGTGCTGGACTGATGCTCCATCTCACCAGTGTAGAGTTCCCATGGAACAGCACTGGAAGTAGGGAGGAAGAATAGCTGTGGTGAGGCAGGGTGAGCTGCAGAGCACAGGGATGGATTGGGATACTCTGTGAGGAATAGGGTGCCCAGGATATGCCACAGCATCCCTGTCCCAGCAGAGCTGCTCTGGCAGCAGCTGTGGATCAGGTTTAGCCAAAAGTGGGGATTTTTTGCCTCCCCCACCCTGCAGGCTCTGTGCTGTCTCAGGGCTTTCCTGTCAGTCCTGCAGACAGGGAAATGAAGTGAGTCACAGGATGAGGGCAAACACCTCATTCCCCAAGCCCAGGGCAGCCACTGGAGCAGCTTTGCATCCTCTCTGGTTTATCATCCCCATTATCTCCTGAAGGGATTGCAGTTGATATTTTGCAGAAGGCTCTGCTGACGATGTGTTATTGACATATTCTTAGCTTAAAACCATTATCATGGTAAACCCCTGGATTTAAAAACTAATTACAAGACATTAATAGCTGAGCCTAAGAGCTAAGTCATGCAAATATTGCTGCCTGCAAAGGGGAATGTACACAAATGTTTGAACTGCTGAGTTAGGAGCTGGAGTCAGGAGGGTGGCAATAAATCCGAGCCCAATCCTCTGCCTTGTGTCCCGATGTGTCCGTGAGATTAATGGCACCCTCGGTATGAAAGTCATATCAGGGAACGTGGCTATTTTCTTCCCCAAGTAGGTTAATTACCACTAATGTAATTATTTTTGTACTGATTTTTGTTTTAATCAAACATTGCATGAAACAATTAAGTTCAGAACAAATGGCTTATTACGGGAATGTTTGTGGCGCTGGGAAGAACAGCAGCGACGTTTGAATTATGCACTTCTATTGAGTTACTTTATTCATTAAAATGAACAATTACATTAGGCCTTATGAGACAGACTAAGCATTTCTGGTTAATGTTTGTTCTGTAGTGAACATAATGAGAATTTATATCAGAAATGGATCCCATCCCTCTGGCTCGAGGCGTTTAGGAACTGGGCCATTCGTAGGAGTTGGGAGAGCTTGGGGAAGAAGGAGAGTTAACCCCTGGCCCAGGTGCTGCTGCATTGCCCCGTGGTGGGGGAGGGAGTTTTTGCTTTTCTTTTGGGTTTTTCAGTTGTTTGTTTGTGTGCTTCTTTCCTGGTTCTGGTTTGGGGTTTTCCCCTGCACACTGTGCTGGCAGGGCCGACCACGGTGCCCCACTGCCCCACAGTGCCCTGCTGGATCCCTGGAGCACAGCCAGCTTCCAAGTTCTGTTTTCATCAGCTCTGTTGAATGTCCTACAATGAACCTGTTGTGGTTTAGAGGGTTTTTTCCCCATTTATCAGATCAATCCAGCAGTGCATGAACTGTCATGGCCTGCTCATGATGCTGTTGAAGATGTGCCACTTGACATGTCAATAAGCAGGTGATGGGCAAATATGTGATTTTCCAAGACATTAGACACATCTCTACAGCATCTGGTGCAGTTTAGGTTTTGCATCCTTCCCAAATTCAGCAGAATTGCCATGGAGAGGAGCTTCTTGTGTCCCCCAGCACTGACTGGGTCCAGTGCTAAGCTCAAGATGTGGAATTGTTGGCTCACTGTGAGTACAGGGTGTCTGGCTACCTCTGGAACTGCTGTTGGCTTGGGAAAAATAAATTCCCTTATCCTCCGTGTACCAGTTTGACATAGGACTGAAATGGAAGGTTCTACATAAAAAACCCAATTTTTTTATTAATTGCAAGAGTACTTTCTCATGCTTTATGAAATTGTTTGCTTCCTGCTTTGTAGACTGTGATTAGCATTTTCAGGTCATCCTTGGAGGTATTAAAAAGATGTGTAGATGTGGGACTTAAGGACAAATTTTCTTTCAAAATTATGCTTTTCTGAGTACCTCTGGTTTGACTGAGATTCTTACCTCCTGTGCAGGTGCTGGTGCCCAGCACATTCCCTCACAGGCACTTTGCATCATTACTTTTCTCACCAGAAACAGCAGAACTCTGCAAATCATTCCGAGGCCAGTGATGAGTTCTCGTGGTGTCTCTCCAGGAGGCCAGAAAAAGGACTTTCCACACTTTTACCCCATCTTGTATTTATCTCTCTACACACAGTATCTGTGCAGAATAAAGCACCTTTAGGCTATCCCAGGTCCCAGCAATGCCGTGGAATATGTCTGAGAATATGAAAATTCATCCTTTTGTAGCCATAAGGGGAAGCAGGGATGTGATAACACATTAATCAGTCTGTGGTTCTGAAGATATTAGTGTGTGGAAAATTGTGAAAATCATTTCCTTGCTGCAGACTGGGTCAAAATCTGAGCAGCTGGGATGATGTTCTCATTTTGTATCGATGTCTGCTGCAGAAAGGGCATCAAACAACCTCTGTGGGTAATAGTTATGACAGAAAATGGAGGATCTGGACTGGGTCAGTGACTCACTCCCTAGGTATAAACACCCAGGTAAGTTGTAGTTCCTCTGTCTCAGTCCACCTTGGAAAAGGGCAAAACACAAATCAGGGATTGAGAAGAGGGAGCAGCAGAGGGTCAATCAAGTGGTTTCTTAATGAATTGCCATGAACTTTTCCCACCTGCTTTAGGGGTCAGAGGTCCCAGCCCCGGTTCTCTTTCCTCACCATCTCTTTGGGTCTCTGCAGTGACACCACCTGTGCCTCTGCAGGGAGTCAGGGATGTGGGCACGTGCCAGTTCTCCAGCTCTCCTACAGGGCATTCCCACAGCCCAGGAACTCAGCTCCAGCTCTGTAGGGGCTGTTACCATTGTGTTGGAGCAGTGATGGAGTCGGGCATGGAAATGGATTTCCTGGCTCCTTCCACTTCCAGAAAGACCAAAGCACAATTTACCAGTGCAATTAAATGAGTCATTTCCCTTTATCATCAGCATTCCTTTGCCTTCTGTGAACTGCACACCTTCAGCACAGCATGAAAGGAGGGTTCATGGATCTTTCTCTTTTCCAGGGTATTGAAGGTTAATGAAGTTTCCCAGGCAGTGGCAGAGCTCTGGAATATCCGTTATGGAGGGATTATTTTACAGCCTTCACAGAGAGACTCTTGACTCTCCAGTGTTTGAGCAGTGTGTGACTGCAGGGTTTGGGTTTTTCACATGTATGAAATTAGGATGATACAGGATCTGTTTTGAATTAAATTAGGAAAGTGCAACTTAATCCTTCAATTTAAGCCTGGCAAACCCCAGTCTTCCTGTGGACGTGGATAATCAAGGCAGCTGATTCAAGAAACACATTCTAGAATTCTTTACTTATAGGGAAAATAGTGGAGCTTGTCAGCATTTAAGTAACCTAAAGAGAAATAGCTGAAAATTTGTTTTTAATAACACTAATTCACATCTGTCCCAGGGGATCAGGTTTTATGTTTGGAAAAGACACACACACACACAGAGCAGCTGGTAGAGCCACTGGAATGCTGCTGGGCAGCTGAGTTGGTAGCTGGTGCTGGCAATGCCAGGACCTTCCCAGTAGTTCCAGTCTGGACTGTTTCATGGGGGCTCCAACGCTGAGCCCCCCTTGTTCCTGGAACCTGGTGAGTGGCTTTAGTCTGACATAATTTGAAATGATTTGTGAGTCTAATTTTCCACAGTACTTGGGAACCTTTGTCACATACTTTGGAGTTCAGGATTCTCCAGACTGCAGAACAAGTGAGACTTTCCCTACATTTAATATAATCATTTATCATTTGCATTCCCAGAAGCATGTGTGGTATTTCAAAAGCTGAATGTGACTTTGAAATGAAATATTATCTAATTATTGCAGTTTTCATTGGTGACCATTTTCTCTGTCCTTCATATTTCTTACCTGGCTCATATTGCAGACCTTGCCATGTTCCCACTGATCCCATGCCCTGTATAAAACACATTTCCACCTTATTTAAAATATTCACCTGGTCAGCAACAGTTCCAGGAAGGAGATCTCTGTTTTGGTCTGGGTAAGAGGTGCCAGGTTTTGTGGAAAGCATTTGTGAATGTGAGTCCTGCCTTCCCTCGAGCACTGCAGTGTTCTTATTAGTTGTCACAAACAAGAGGTTTTCACTCTGCAGTTTTATCTGATGTTGTGTGTCATTCCACCAGAATTAACCACTAACAAAAATGAAAAATGGAGGCAGCAAACACTGTTGTGCCTCAGAGTCCCTTGCAAAGACACCCGTGTGTGCAGTTCCTGCAGCGTTTCCAGGCGTCTGCAGCCTAAAGAGTTTATCCAGTGGGGTTTTTCCCATGGGGGTTCCCCCTTAGTCCTCCCCGCTGTGGTTCCCCCCCGGGTCTGTGGCAGTGCCAGCTGACTGAGGGTGTGTTTCTGTTCCCTGTGCCGCAGGTGGAGGAGATGCAGTGGGGCGGGGGCGTGCGGGAGGTGCCTCCCTCGGTGTGCAGCCTGCCCTGCAAGCCCGGCGAGAGGAAGAAGATGGTGAAGGGGATGCCCTGCTGCTGGCACTGCGAGCTGTGCGACGGGTACCAGTACCAGGCGGACGAGGTGACCTGCCTGCTCTGCTCCTACAACGAGCGGCCCAACGAGAACCGCACGGGCTGCCGCTCCATCCCCATCATCAAGCTGGAGTGGCACTCGCCCTGGGCCGTCATCCCCGTCTTCCTGGCCATGCTGGGCATCATCGCCACCATCTTCGTCATGGCCACCTTCATCAGGTACAACGACACGCCCATCGTGCGCGCCTCGGGCCGTGAGCTCAGCTACGTCCTGCTGACCGGCATCTTCCTGTGCTACATCATCACCTTCCTGATGATCGCCAAGCCCGACGTGGCCGTGTGCTCCTTCCGCAGGATCTTCCTGGGGCTGGGCATGTGCATCAGCTACGCGGCCCTGCTGACCAAGACCAACCGCATCTACCGCATCTTCGAGCAGGGCAAGAAGTCGGTGACGGCGCCCAGGCTGATCAGCCCCACGTCCCAGCTGGCCATCACCTCCAGCCTCATATCGGTGCAGCTCCTGGGGGTCTTTATTTGGTTTGCGGTTGACCCGCCCAACATCATCATAGATTATGATGAGCAGAAAACTATGAACCCCGATCAGGCCAGAGGAGTTCTCAAATGTGACATTACGGATCTACAAATCATTTGTTCCTTGGGTTATAGCATTCTGCTAATGGTGACGTGCACTGTGTATGCCATCAAGACTCGGGGTGTCCCAGAGAATTTTAATGAAGCCAAACCCATTGGATTCACTATGTACACTACCTGTATAGTATGGCTTGCCTTCATTCCAATATTTTTTGGCACTGCCCAGTCAGCTGAAAAGGTAGGTGAGAGTGAACAGACCTGATATTCAGGACTCACTGTGGTTCTGAGGACGTGCTGATGTTCAGCTTTACGTGGATTTCCAGATGAGCTCTCCAGCCAGCTCATTCCCGAGACACAGGCAATATATGGCACTGTTTTCCTTCCCCACTTAGCTCGTGGGCCATTCATTTATAAACTGGCAAATGATCAATAACAATCACATTAGCCATTAGTTTTATTGTTGCATCCATTTCAATTGTATCCTTTCAGTAAGATAAGTGGGAATTAGCTGTCATATTATCCAGAAAGAGGCATCTCCTAACTCAATCATTTTGAATACCAGATGTAAGCAAGAAAACTCTCAAAAAATACTCAGAAGACTCCTGTGCCTCTGGAGTTGGGCCCTGAGGGAGTGCACAGCCTGATGAGTGCTCTGTGTCACAAACAGCAGCCCCAGGGCACATTTACAGCCCAGACTGGGCAAGGGTGTTGTAGCATGCTGTCTGTGATCCCCAATCCCTGAACCTACACTTCCCTGTGCAGGAAAGAGCTTTGGCTTCTTGTTTCTTTTCTTGCCTCTATCTTCACTCAGCATTTGTTCTTGAACACAAAATTCAGGTGAGCTCAGCACTGTGGAGGGAATTCTTGTGTCCCTTTAATGAGTGAGCAAATGTCAGGTCCCAGCTAACACACCTCACGTTGAGCTGGGGTAGAATTTCCACATTTGCCGTTGTTAAACTCCCAGGCTGTTGAGGGGAAGCTGCAGGAAGACAGTGATGTCACCCAGGCAGGTCTGTGCTTTGGCTCCAAGTCTCTTCCATAGGAAGGTGCTGCACCAGTGCTTTGTTCTTTCCAGTTTGGGAGATTGGTTGTACAGATTTGTGGTTGTTTTGGCCTCAGTTTTGTCCCTCAGTGGAAAAGGAGATCACTCAGGAGGAGGTTTGCTGGAAGAGGGGATCACCCAGGCTCACCCAGGAGGAGACAGAGGTTACAGAGAGGTTTCTGTGTGTCGTCTCACCTCTGCAATGGGCTTTCCATGCAGCCATTGCATCCCCAAAGGGAATTAATTTCAGCTGGAAAGGAGGTCTGCCAAGGCTTACAAACACTTCAAATAGCTCTGCTCTCCCTGCCAAGGGAGAGATAAGAAGCAGCAGAAACAGCTTTAACCACAGTGGGGTCTGTTTGTGACCTGGGTCTGACACAGGGAGTGTGGAGCAGCTTTTGGGCTCCCTGCCTGGCAGTGGGGCCTGCAGGTGACCCACATGAAGGGCTTTAAAATGTTGTCTGCAAAGATGTAATGGGCTGATAAGAAGACAAAGAATTCCCAAGGCTGCTGCCGGCATTGGAAGCTGATGGGAGCAAAAGCTTCAGGTTCCCCTGTGCTTGCAGGGCTGAGTTCCCCTGGACTGGGAAAGCAGCAGATTCATGCCCAAATTGCCATAGTACAGAGGGGAGATGATGATGAACTTGATTTGCCCTAGAGCACAGAGGTGGTCTGGGGCAAAGGCTGTGCCCCAGCCCAGGGTGCCCCTGCCCAGAGCTGGGGGGACACTGGGGACAAGGGACAGCAGTGTCCCCTGGCTGCCTGTGCTGCCAGGGCTGTGCTCAGCTCCTTGGGCTGGGAGCTGTCCTGTCTTGTCTGGCAAACAGGAGCGATCCTCCCTGGGCAGGGGGCACTGGGATGTCCTTGGGTGCAGTCCCTGTGTCTGTCCCTGTGGGTCTGTCCAGCTCCCATGGCACTGGAACCCTCAGCTCCTGGCCCAGCACACGGTGCCAAACCCCAGTGCCTGTGCTCCTGGGGCTTCCCCTCCTGTCCTGCAAGAGGTGGAGCTGCAATAGCTTTTGTGCTTTGCTTTCTTTTCCATCTCCCTTTTTTGAGTGGGGGTTGTACTTTTTGGTGATTGTTAGTGATTTCCTGTCAGATATTTCCTCTGGAAAATATTGTGCTGTAGCTTAGCCACAGAGGCCTGGGCTGAAATGGAAATTGCACCTGCTGAAAATCTCATGCAGCACAATCTTTTAAACTGAGGAATGGTGTTATACATAACACTGTGGTTTTCGTTGTGTGGATTTATTTTATTTTATCAATAAATACAAGCATAATGTTGTTTGGTAGAAAGCATATTGAAAACACCTGCCTTGTTCAGGATAGAGAATAACACCTCCAACAACAAAAAAAGAACTCGAAATGTGCTGCAGGTAATTCATAGAAGGCAAATAAATTGAGCAGTAGCATTTGCAGCAGGTGGAGGGAGGCAGGAAGGTGTGAGGAAGGCCAGATACCAGAGTTTGTGCTACAGGATGGAGATAAAACATGAGGTGTATGGAAGCTGCCATGGGGAAAAAGGTGATTCCAGACCTTTTTAACCAGTTTCTTTGTCCAGTATCCAAAAACTGGGAGAACACATGGCTGGTTATGATTTATAGGTCAGTTGTGGCTTATAGGCTTAGTTTGGTAATGCAGCAAGTGTATTCCTGGGGGTGTGGAATGTGGTTGTCCCTCCCACGTTTACAGCCCTTTGGAGTTTCCTTGGCTCTGCTGCAGTGGCCACAGAGCTCCTGTTCCATCCCTGGGGATTGTCCAGGTGTGGGGTGGGGTTGTGTGTCAGGAGGGGGGGGGATATATATACATTGTATATATCCCAAAATATGGGATATATGACCTTTGAGGATCAGGACACAGTACTGGGGACTGGAACTATGCCATGGCTTTGCTCATAAAGATCCTTCTTTTAGTGTGGATTCTGTAGAAAGGCACTAACAGGCTTTAAGCAGAAGGAGGGGAGATTTAGAGAGGATATTGGGAAGGAATCCTTCCCTGGGAGGATAGGAAGGCCCTGGCACAGGTTGCCCAGAGAAGCTGTGGCTGCCCCATCCCTGGAAGTGTCCAAGGCCAGGTTGGACAGGGCTTGGAGCAACCTGGGATAGTGGAAGGTGTCCCTGCCCAGGGCAGGGGGTGGCACTGGATGATTTTTTTAGGTCCCTTCCAACCCAAACCATTCCATGAACTGCACAGAGGAGTCCCTATGAAGCAGAGGGGTCACATCCTGTCCAACTCTGAGCTCCCAGTGCTCAGAACCATCCCCAGCTGAAGGCTCAGGGGGGGTTTGGGCTTAGGACAGGACAGGGTGTCCCAGCTCCTCCTCCTGCCCAGCCCCTGCCTTGGATCACCCGGACATTTGAGAGGGACTGCAGGGATGAAATGCAGCTTTTGCACTCCTGGTGTAATTGTTTTTGACAACAAAACTCTTTTAAATTCTCCCTGGATGTGTGGGGATCTTATCAGAGGCCAAGTGAGCTCGCAGAGCTGTTGAAGCAATTACAGGAGTCAGGGCTGGAGGCAGAGTCGATACCAGGCGGCTCCTGAGCCGAGCAGGGGCTGCTGTGCCAGGGCAGGAGCTCAGGGATCAATAAGGGGCTGCTGTGCCAGGGCAGGAGCTCAGGGGATCAATAAGGGGTTGCTGTGCCAGGGCAGGAGCTCAGAGGATCAATAAGGGGTTGCTGTGCCAGGGCAGGAGCTCAGGGATCAATAAGGGGTTGCTGTGCCAGGGCAGGAGCTCAGGGGATCAATAAGGGGTTGCTGTGCCAGGGCAGGAGCTCAGGGGATCAATAACCCAGGGCAGGGGAGGAATTCCAGCAGGGTAGTGGCAGGATGGGGGGGATGTGGGGGTGTGGGGATGTGTCCTGCCCAGGGGTTCACTCATCCTGCAGCCTCCTGGTCCCTGTGCCCTGCCTGGGGTGGAGCTGGTTTGCAGGGCAGGGCACTGCTGGGGGATTGCTGGCACTGCCTGGGGCCGTGTCCCCGTGTCCTGTCCCTGTGTGTGGCACAGACTCCTGTCCTGCCCTGCCCCTGGTGCCCCAGGACCCCGGGCTGGCACTGCTGTGGTGACAACTCGTGTGCTCCTTCCCTGGGCAGGCTGTTCCTGGCAGGACACACTCTGGAGATGCGTTTGAGATCAACCTGGTTTCACAAAGGCACGTGTTTTAATTTCTTGGGGTTACTTCTTTTTGTTGCCTTTCTTTCCCAGACACCTGCAGGAGCAGCAGCGTGGCAGGGGGTGGGACATGCTCTCACACACCCTGGGAATGCCACCTCACAGTGGCACTAATAGTTTGGTTTTTTATTATTAGTCTCTCTTGCAGTGTAATTTTTTTAAAGCCTTGCACAGGTGCAGATTTCCAGAGTCAACACTTCAATGGTACACAAGCAAAGTGAAGGGGGAAAACCATCTGTAGCAAAATCAGTGTGAAATGTAGAGCTCTTAAAAACACTGGTTTGCTTTTTCTGCCCCTAGAAGTCAATTTATTGTTAGGAAAACCAATACTTTTCAACACTAATTATTACCATTTTTTTTAACCTTTGTCATGTAAGTTGTGATTAAGTGAATATTAAGTTGTATTTGTGATTAAGTGAATGTTAGAAGGTGGATGAGGCAGGTGGATAGAAGTTCACCTCCCAGATCCTCAGCCAGTGAAGCAGTTGCCCTTCAAGAGATGCTTCATCCCTCTCTTCCTTTTCATTTGCAGGAGAACCTCCCAGAAAAGTACCTGAGGTAAAAAGCACATCCTGAATTTTAAGTAAGGTTTTGGGAGTAGTTATTTGAACAGCACTTGCAGAGGAGGGATGTGCTAGGAGACTGGGAATGTTGGATTTGGGTGTACTGGTGTGGGGCACAGAGATCAGTCGGGCAGGAGGAATTCCATGTGTTCCAGGAATTCCCAGGACTTGTGTTCAGGAGTCTTGGATATGGTGGGTTTTCTCTTGCCACTGCCTTCTCCCTTTCCTCTCCCACTGGAATTGTGAAGGACTGTGAGATCACGAGCTGTTTTCTGCCCGTCTGGCTCTTCAGCATCACCATACACGGATATAAACTCTGCTCCTTCCAGGAAACTTCCTGAATGCTGAGGGTGGAACACTGAAAAATGAGATCCTTTGGTGGCAAAGCTGCCCATCAGTGTGCTCTCTGTGCTGGGCAGGGCAGGGCCCTCTCCTGCCCAGCCCCTGCCTGGCACTGCTGCCCAGGAGGATGGCTCCTGTGCTCCTCACACCCTGCACCAGCAGCTGGGGCACCTGCCAGGGCTGGGAGGGTCAGGAGGAAAGGAATCATTGTGGGTCTGAAGTCCACAACTGTGCTCTCTAACCACGTACAGAGGTACTTGAGTGGATCGAATATCCCCCCAGGATCTGATTTTCTCCAATTATGTCATTGGACTAATATAGAGAGATATGTCATCGTTATTTTTGTGTTTCAGGAGGTTCTGTTGCCTCGTAGCTGTGATTGCTCTCATTTAGTAATTGTGCTAAGATTAAAATAATACATTTCTGGATGTGTTTACAAGACAGCAATAACTGTCAGTGTGCTCCTGAATATATCCTCCAGATGGGAGTTTTTCTTGAATGATTTTCAGGACTTTTTGCAAGTTAAAAAGGTTCTAATTGTGACTCTGAGTGTGTGATGGTGCTTGTTCAGCCACTGTGGTCACCCTGCTTGGGAGCTTTATTCTTCCTGGAATGATGAGAAATGGGGAATGGTTGACCCCACAGTCATCAGCTTATTTTTGGATCCAGATTGCAGGACCTGCTGGTTGTAAGCTTTTGTTGGTTTGGGTTTTTTTTTGTTGTAATACAAGCACTGTGAAATTTGAAGTCCCTAATCCCATCAGCTCTTCCACCTTTCTTCTTGTTTCTCTATTTTTTTAATGCCCCTTTTATTCAAATCAACAAGCAGGGGAAGTCGGGCATATTTGGCAGCAACATTTTTACTTATTGTGTTGAATGTTCCATAAATACTATAATTTGAAGGCACATGCAAAGTGGGTTCTTATTCAGATTAAATAATGTCACATTAGCATGGGAGCACTTCAGTCTATGTTCTATTTTTTGGTGAAACTAAGTTACCCTTCAATTCTCTGTAACACAAATAGCAATTAGCCAGGTAGGACACACTTTTATTTTCTCCCCTGGGAAGTCTTGAGCTGACAGTTGCTATAGCAACTACCTGTGTGGATTTGGGAGTTATGAGAAATTTAATGCAATGTTTGTTGGAGTTTTAAACTCTTGGATGGTGGAGAAAGTCAGGCTTTGAGGCTCCCAGGGAATGTGACTCCCGACGTCCCATAATTTGGGGCTCACACAAGGACACTCATGGATTGCAGCTTCTGTTTAAAGAAAGAGACTGGTAATGGGACCTGCATAAAACTCATTAACCACAGCTATTAATTGCTCTCATTGATGCACTTTCACTTTGCCCATCACTTCATTCATTGTCTTAGAGATCTGCATGTTCAGATGCTGAAGTTCTTCATTTTATCCAGCCTCAGTTGTATCCCTGAGAACCCCATGGAATTTAAGGATCTGGCATTAGAGTTCTCCTGAGAAAATCCTGAACTGGAGAGCAGCTTCACCTGATTTCAGTTCAGGCCCTCCAGACTGAAGCTGTGAGGTCTGGAGATCCTCCAAGCACAGAGTATTCAATAAAATCCACTTTTGTGCAGCATTGGAGGGCTGCATTTTAATTGAGGGGAAATTAGGTGTTCTTTGAAATCTAGAAGTGAAATAATTGGCGGAATTTTTGGGAGGGTGATAACCTTCATTACAAAAATGATCTGGTGCCTGGGGTTTTATCAGGTTATATAACAGCACTACTGAAAAGTGTATAAAAACCCTCGTGAAAACCTTTGAGTGTCTGTAGAGTTTCAAATTTAATTTCTGTAGGACTAATAGAAAATCTTAAACAGCTTCTCAGGAAAGTTCTCAGTAAGATTTACTTTATTACCTCCTGCATTCATTTGGTGTTCAATGGAAAGGGTGCTGTTTCTAGTCAAAACCAGACAAATTAACAGGCTTTTAACATGTCAGCACTGCTGATTTAACCCAAAAGTAGAAAGTCAGTAATTACATCTGCTCAATGAAGTGGTGAGTGCTGCAGGAATTCTGAGTTCTGGAGTTGTCCAACTTTGGCCACACACTTGTTTTCCTCTCCCTGTGCTTTGCTGGGAGGCTCCTTCTTCTTCAAGGCAGCATCTTGGAAGACTGAAGACGTGTTGGCAGCAAATGTATTCCCCACGTTGGATTGCCAAGGCAGGGTTCCTCTGGAAGAGCAATTTCTGCCTGTGTTTGATCCCTTCTGGGGGGTCTGGGGGATCTCCCATCTGAGCACATTCAGAACCCTGCAGGTTCAGCCAGGCAGGGGAAAGGCTGCAGGAGCACTGGCATTGCAGGTCTGTGCTGCCAAGGCAGGTACTGAAAGACAGGTAACAGCAGCCATGCACACTCTGAGTGACATAAGGGCTGACTGGAGTAATTAGATCCTCCTCAGCAGCCCATAAATTAATGGTGATTATGATTCTTCAAAGAGCAGAAGCAGAAGGTGCAGTACCAGGGCTCTGGTTTATCACGTTTGCTGCACTGTAATGCTCCTTTAATGTTAATATGTACTTTTGTAGTCCAATCTAATTGCAAACACTGAGCAGGCAGAGCCCAAGGCCACAATCATGTTCCACATAATTACCTGAGGAGGGGGTACATCCCAGCCAGGGGCTGCCACAGCTGACAGGCAGCAGAGGTGGCACAGTCCTCGTGCTCCTGCTCATACAGTAATTCCTCACAGGAAGGTAGAGGGGAGAGCTAAAAGATAATTAACAATCAATTCTTTTTGTGGAATTTTCAATTATTGGAGCAGGTATCTGCATAATGGAGCAATAATACCACATTTGAATTTGTATGTGCTGTCTCATAGTGGAGATGGATTCGTTTAAGCAGAAAGGACTTTGTTAACGTCCCCAAGGGACCCTTTGAAGCCTGAGAGCAGCAGCTTTGATGTCTGATGTCAACACTGAGGGATCTCTTTGCTGTGATGATTCCAGCCTTTTCCATTCCCATCTGTGCCAAGGAGGCAGGAAAAAAAAACTATTGGAAGATGGAGAAATGAATGGAACCCAGAAAGGAGGTGGAATTGTAGAGGGGGAAAAGTATAGAATCATGGAACCCCCTGAGCTGGGAGGGACCCACAAGGATTATCCAGTCCAACCCCTGTCCCTGCACAGACACCCCAACAATCCCACCCTGTCCCTGAGAGGATCATCCAAACCCTCCTGGAGCTCTGGCAGCCTTGGTGCTGTGCCCACTGCCCTGGGGAGCCTGGGCAGTGCCAACCACCCTCTGGGGGAAGAACCTTTTGCTGAGATCCAGCCTGGCCCTCCCTCCACGCCGCTGGTGCAGCCAAGATGCTGCACCAAGTCACTGGCACAAGGAGTCAGAGCCAGCTCCTCCTCAGCCTCCTGCATTCCCAGTCTGCCCAGTTAACCAGGAGTAGTCCCAGGTCTGCACAATCTCCCACTGACCAGAACAGCAGCTTTAGGAATATCTTTGGTGCCCTTGCACACGGGCTGTGTGAGCCCAGCTGTGGCTCTCGGGTTCACCACCCCTGTGCAGGGCACCACTGCCCCTGTCCAGTGCACACACAGGCATTGAACTGTTTTCAAAAGAGGAAAAGAGGGAAAGAAAGGGGTTTTTTTTTCCCCTGGAATTTCTAGTGTGAACTTCACTGCCTTTGGCTAAAAAGCAACACAATTTTAAAAGGAAAAAGCGTGTAGGTGTTTAATGCGTAGTGTTGACATGTACTTTTTTGGATCCTTATTTTTTTCAGAAAATGTAGAATTGCCAGGAGGGTTTTACATCTGAAAAGCCATCTCTGCATAGGCCCCTGGCAGCCCTATCAACAGTTTTTATCTGCAGCACAAACTGACAGCCCCTCACCGGGAAATAATTGCGGCTCCACTGAGTCCAGAGGAGTAATTACTGTGTTGATGAAACTTTTCTCTTTGCTTGCGTTGTGATAGCTCTGAATGTCAAACTCGCTTGAGCTGACAACACAATTTCCCCAGCAGAGCTGTTGCATCGACCATTCCCCGCCGCTGGGCGGGGCTGGGGGGTTCCAGTTTGATGCATTTCTGTGGCTGCAAAGGGAAAATCTCGGTCTTGCCAAGCCCTGTTTTGGGAATAACACTCTGAGTAGTGCTGGACTAGAGGTAGCTGGGTATAGGAACAAGGCCTGAATGTATAATCATAAAACAGCTCTTCAAAGTTAGTTAACAAGGAATTAATTGTAAAATTATTTGCCCCAAACGGGAAGGGGGGGGAGTGAGTTTATGTTTGAATGTCTTTGCTGGTCGTTTGGATTTGTGATAAGGTATCTTCACAAACATTGTGAAACCATCCCTGGAAGTGTTCAAAAAACATGAGAAGGTGGCACTTGAGGACATGGCTTGTGGTGAACGTGGTGGTGGTGCTGGGTTGATGGCTGGACTTGATGACCCTAAAGGTCTTTTCCAACCCTAACGATTGTCTAAGAGTTCAGTGGTTATTTTGAAATTCCTGCATATGTGAGGCCTGACATAAGTATATCACAAAGATGATGTGGTTTCTCAGAGGGATTGGTGTATTCCTGTAACTCTGATTCTCTTCCAGCATATGCATTTTTGGGGTGGGATGACTCTGGGTGGTACTGGAAGGTCATTCCCCGTGTCAGTCTCAGTAGGATTATCCCCAAGAGGTGGCCAGAGGTTGGTGTGCTCTGCTGGCTCTGTGCTGGATAGTTCAGTCTGACTTTTGCTGCAGAAACCCTCAGTCCCCTTTATGCTCCTGTGCTTGAACAAGAGTTAATGATCTTTGCAGAGAAACCCCGGAGCTCCTGGCCAGCATTGGGAGCCAAACACCAGGAGCTGAAGGAGCATTTCTGTGAGCAGATCACAGCCAGCTTCTGAACCCCACGGGTATTGTAGAAACATAATAATGATATTTTGAGTAAGAAATAATGGCTGCTGATTCTAAGCTCATCCAGCAACAAAAGGAAAACCATGAAGGGCTTATTCAATACAATGTGAGTTATGCAGATGTTTCTCAATTTTCTTGCTGAACTTGGATGCTGGAATCAGGGTTTTGTTTGATCAAGGCTTTCAGCAGAAAGAATGGGTCCTTAAGCACTTTTGTCACTGTCTGTGAGTGGCTTATGAAAGCAGGCTGCAAAGGCCCCAAATCAAGTACCCTCAAGCAGAAGGAGCATCCTCTATTGCCTGTACTTCTGTCACACAGCTGGAGTGGAAATTTTCTTCTGTTTGCTTTAGAATAAACAGAAACAAAGTGGAAGGAGCAAAGACACTGCCAGGAGAGAGGCAGGAGGCACAGGTGAACTTCTACACTGATGTGGTCAGGGAGCTGGTGGGATGGGCATTGCAGAGTGGTGACTTCCCACGGGCAGTGCTATGGCATTATCCTGCCCCAAACCATGAGGAATGAAGGGAACATTCAACTTTGGAGCTACCCATTCACAGAATCATGGAAGGGACCCTAAAGCCCATCCAATCCCACCCTCTGCCACGGGCAGGGACACCTTCCACCAGCCCAGGTTGCTCCAAGCCCCGTCCAACCTGGCCTTGGACACTCCCAGGGATGGGGCAGTCACAGCTTCTCTGGGCAACCTGTGCCAGGGCCTCACCTCCCTCACAGGGAAGAATTTCTTCCTTTTATCTAATCTAAATGTACTGTCCTTCGGCCAAAACATTCCTACAAAATCAGTAAAAAATGCAAAGTTGCAGGCACTGGTAGGGAAATCTCCCCACCACAAAGCAAGGCTTCCATTGATCCTGGAGATCATGGCAGTTTACTCTAAGATCCTCTAACACCAAAACATCAGGTCCTCTGTGTGTACCAGTGAGCCAAATATTGCTGGGTTTGCAGGGGAAGGAAACAGCTACTCTGGAAAGAGCATTTTCCCTCTAGCAAGGGCAATTCAATGCAAGGCAAAGAGGAGGTTTTACTATACGCTAAAATATTGACCTGAAGGATTTATTTGTTGTTTTAAGTGGTTTAAGCAGGCCTGTAATAGTAATAAAAGTAGAAACCATCATAGTCATAGAAATTGTCTTGTGTTTTGTCTTTGAGGCATAAGCTTAACAGAAGCTTAAAAAGAAACAACGGTGAATTCTTGTAGACTGAAGCAAAAAACTTGTGTCCCAACTGTATCCTGTCAAAAGGGATTCGGGGCATGTTTGTGTTTCTGTATTTTGAAACAACAGCTCTTTTAAAATCTGGGTTTGTCTTCATCCAGAAGGATTCAGCCAAAACTGCCAGGGAGGATCCTCCTTGCCAGGCAGCAGAGCTGGGGGTGCTGCACCCCAGTCATGTTGTGCCTTATGGGGTTGTCAGTGCTGGGGGAGCAGCACAGGCACCAGCAGGACATGTCCTGTGGTCCCTGCAGTGCCCTGACACCCATTCCCAGCGGGGAGGGACTGAGGGGTCCCTGTTGTACAGCGAGCACAGCCAGAGCCCCCTCGGGCACCAGGCACGGGGGTGGCAGCGGTTCCCTCTCTGCCCGTGTGTCCCTGGCACTTCAGGGACATCGATGATGTTTTAGGGCAGAAGGCGGCTGAGAACTGTTCGATGCCTTATGACAAGTGAAAAGGCTCTCAAAGAGAAGTGCAGTCCACGACTGACACGAGAGGAGCTGCTCCATGGAGGGACAAGGAGACAGATGGAAAGAGAAAAGGGAACCTGGTGGAGAGATCAGAGGAAGATTGTGCTTTTATCGTTTCCCCCTGTTACAGAAGGGGTGTCGGTGGGGCAGCACGGCCCTCCCCGGGGCTGGGCGAGGCTGCGGGAGTGGAGGTGCAGCAGCACAGGGGAGCGGGGCCGGAGCTGTGCCGGGGCACTGACCCGTCTGTGACACCGGGCAGGGTTTGGGGGGCAGGAGCCCGTCCCCTCTGCCCATGGCTGCGGCAGAGCCACCCCCGCGGGCTGGCTCCAGCGGAGTGTGAAAGAAAACCAAGGCAGACCTTTTCCTTCTGCAAGTTCGTGCTTTGACATGGTTTCCGTGTTAAACTCTGCCTGTGCTGTTGGTGCCCGGCTCTGCCCTGTGGCAGCAGAAGGAGCTGCAGATCCGCGCGTTTCCTTTCCCGAAGAGAGCAATGCAGTGGCAGGGGGTGGGCAGCACCTGGACTGTACCCACAACATATTTCACAGGACAAGCTCCCTTCCCTGGCAGATATTTCCCAGTCAGGTCCCCTGACGGATCAGCCCACGGGCAGCAAAGACCTCGGTAATTGTCACGCCTTTCTGAAAGAGTTTCCCAGGTTTAGCGCTTCTCAGCTAATGATGTCAGGGCTCCACCAGGAGATTATTCAATCTGTGTTGGCATTTGGCCTTTGAACGGCTGAAGTATCTGTGGTGACAAAACCCAGCGGGGAGGAATGAGGTGAAACTCGTATTTACAAAGGAGGGGTTGCTCACTCAGCAATAACAGCTTTTCTTACGCTGCTAATTGCCCATTAAACAACATCCATTCAGCCCTTAACTGCCAGAGCAGGGAAAGCTGAGGTTTAACCCTGCCCATGCCCCTGAGTCTCATGGTTTCACCAGTAAAAAGTCATGTGTGTATTGTGAAGTGAATACCTCGAGTGCTCACAAGATCTGCCTTGGCCTTACCTCTCGAGACACTTCAGGGAGCGCAGAGAGAGTAGGAGGACAAAACCCGTGATGAACAGTGTGCTATCATCGTCCTCTTGTTCCCTCTGATTTACACTGCCAACATCAGAGCAGCCTGTAATGTTTAACGGAGATAATTAAATATAATTTGAAAGCAAGATAGCTCTTTTTAGTGGTGGAACAGATCCTGCTAACAACTGAACTACCACAGTAATTCACCGGTAAACTGGAGAGTGGATGCACCGGAAGGTTCAGCACTGACTGTGTTAGGTGAGGGTAACTAGAGGGAATGGAAATCAATTAGTTTAACCAAGGTGCTTAAACGCGATTACAGCTGGAGAAAGTCTTGTGAAAACTGGTATTAGGTAGTAGTTAAGATTTATGCTGGTGCTTTAATTGGAGGACCAAGGAAGTCAAGTGATTTGATTCTCCAGAAGTTCAAAATCAATGTCTTTGTAGCGGATTTTATTGACTGGAAGATGAAATCTGATAATGACTGAAGATAAGAAAGAAAGGTCAGGGCCTCTAAATCTCCCTGTCGGTAATTGCTGCGTGTGCCGAGCGCTGGCTCTGGATTTAGTCTGACTTGGACCCGAGCAAGGACTTCTTGGGAAGAACCGACCACAAAGCCGAGGCGGTGGCTGCGGAGCACGGGGGCCGTGCAGAGCCCGGCGCTGCCCCCTGGGCTCGGCAGGTAATGCCCGAGAGAACATTTATTAGAGTCAACTTCCCTGTGGGAGCAGGGCTGGCTCGGCCGGATTGCAGTCACACACTCGGAAAAACTCCTCCTGTGGATGCTCTCTCTCCCCTGAGGCCCCGGGCTCGTCGCTGACAGAAGGTACAGTTTGTCACAAATTCAGCTTTGTATTTACAAGCTTCCTTATGGCTTCCTCATGCAGAGAGCAAGGAGGTACAAATACTCCCCATTTATTCCTCCCGTGTGCCAGGGTACAGCAGTCAGTAAATACAGCCTGGTTCAGGCTGAGGTGATGTGCAGCTGATGTGCAGCTCAGGGGGCAGCAACAAACAGGGTTTGCTTCTTCATCCTGTTAAAACGTATTTAATAAGTTACAGATGCAGAATAGGGTCTGTGGGCCATTAGCTTTTGTCAGACTGTGGATGAGTTAAACATTTGAGGTGATTTTGGCTTAAAACACCGATTTTTCTCATCCTGTAATACTCCAGATTCCTTTCAGCTTGAGTACCCCAAGTGAAACTGCTGCTAAGGAGCTCTAAATAATTCAGAGTGAGTTCAGTGTTGCCTCTGAGGTGTGACATGTGGGAGCTAATTCCAGAGTTAACTTGGAGCTGGTGACGAGGAATTGAGAGCTGTGGTGGGATAATGCAGGACATGGTATGACCTCATGAAACCACACTGGAAAATGCTTTGGATATTGCTGTAAATTGTTATTGCAGCATCTAATTTGAGATGGAGATTTGGGTTATTCTTACGATAAAAAAGGCAATGTTTGATAATTAAGAGAGGAAGCTCTTTGTGACGCTGTGAATTAGCGTTGATGCACGGGGGCACCTCCCAACGATATGGGGGATCGTGGAATGACTGGAATTTGGCACTTCCTAAAATGATAGGCTTTTTGTAATTAAATCTCACTTAAATTGAGCACCTAAATCATCTTGTATTGTGGGATTACCCATTCCCAGTTTAGCATAATAATAACCGCCCATCTGCGTGCCACAGAACCCCGGGACTGCACAAACGCGAGGCGGGCGGTGTAGGAATTATGATGGATTGTGCAGTTACCATGGCAACGGTTTGTTCTAATTGTGATACATTAGTAGCAACAAGAATTGGCTGGCTCGAGTCACCGAGTTAATTAAATGCAAACTTGCGCAGCTCTGAAGGAATAATAGAGAAAATTAACACCTCCTGTACCGCGGGAATGACTGCGCCGAAATAATCCCGGAGCTTTCTGGATTCCTGCCGTGCCTCCCCCGGCCCGGCCGCGTTCCCGCGGGATGGAGGATGCCGAGGTGCGGCGGGAGGGCACAGGGAGCCCTTTGGCCCAGGGCAGCGCTGGATGCCGGGGAGCGCGCCGGGAGCCCCCGCGATGGGCCAGAGGAGGGGCTGGGGTGGGAGGGACGGGCACGACCCCGGCCGTGGTCACAGGGCTGTGGCTGAGCCTCAGGAAAGGGCATTTTCACACAGGAGGATGCTGCGGTTTGCCGGCGGAGCTTCAGGGGCGCATCTGGGGGGGAACTGTTTGGGGTCATCCTGCTTGTGGGCACATTTGAAACCATGTGTGGGGTAAACCAAGGTCTGCTGCCCGCACCCCACGTCTGAAATCCCTTTGGTTGGTTGGTTGGGGGCTTAACTTTTATTTTTTATTACAAGGAATTATTTTCCTTCTTGTGCCAGGGTTTAAATCATAATGTTGGCTGGTGAGGGATAAAGGCTTTATCCATGAATCTTCCATTTCTTTAGGCAGCTCTACCCCACTCTGTTCACCTTCATCCTTTAGAAAATTAAATAATTTTCATAGAATGGTTGGGTCGGAAGAGCATTAAAGCCCATCCAGTGCCACCCTCTGCCATGGGCAGGGACACCTTCCACTGCCCAAGGTTGCTCCAAGCCCTGTCCAACCTGGCCTTGGACACTCTCAGGGGTGGGGCAGCCACAGATCCTCTGGGCATGGTAATAAATAAATAAATGAATAAATAACCCAGTTCAAGTGACTGATTGGCTGCAAATGCCAACTGCTCTTGGTACTGGTCCTGCATGGTCCCACATGCTCCTAACCAGCCCTGTGGTTTGTTATGAAGTAGCCAAAGCAATATGTAAATGCTCTGGTTTAAATAATAATTACATTATCATTTCAAAAGTCAGTGAAAAGCTGGCTTGCTTCATATGTACATACACATTTGCCAGTGCTTTTTATTGCCAGTGTTCTACTCTAAAGTGCTCTAAAGAGAAGTAATAAGTGTAGGATTAGCCTTTTCCTTCCCCCCTCCTCCCTGACACCAGCTTGCACTTCGAGTTCCCCTGAAGGTCTCCAAGAAGAATTAGATCATACTTGGTATGCAAATATATGGAATATATTCTCAATACAGGCCTGGGTGAAACTTCACTGGCATTGGAATGTTCCCATTGCCTTTTGTGGGGTTCAGAGCAGGGCCACAGCCAGGGAGGAAGGGAGGTGACCACAATTAGTACCATTTTATCTCAGAGAAAGCCTCCCAGCTGGGCTAAAGGGGCTGGACAGAAACAAGACGTTCATGTGGCTGGATTGGGGGGGGACAAAAATTGGAGTGAAAGGACAGAAAAGTGTTGAAGCGCGTTCTGTAAGATGAATCTTCTGCAGAGATCCCTGCTCTTCATTAGGAGCATGGCATGGGCTGAAATACCAGCTTTTTGGCTTTGTCAGGACTCCAGATTGACAGTTCAGGAAAGCCTGGACTACGTGGAGTGGGACAGGCACTGAGTGTGCACATGAGCCTTCCCAGCTCCCTCTGAACTCCGGGCAGACCAGGAGATCCCCCTTCCTGGGGCTGCCCTGCAGCACTGGCTGAGATTGGCCCCTCACACAAGGCTGTTTTGGGGCTTGGCTTTTTTATTTGCCTTCTTTTTTCCCCCCTCAGCATTGGCTTACTGGGTTACTGCATGTGATGAGAGAGCTATGGAAATGCTCACATTTATTCTGGATTATGAATTCATTGCAAGACTTGACCACCTTATCTGAAGGGGCTGGGTGCTGTCCTGATGTGCAGCTGAGTGATTTCCTGGGCAGTGAAAGCCAAGGGAATTGCAGCCCCAGCCTGGTTAAACAGTGTTGAGTGGGGAGAGAACCATCAGGGCACTGGTGCCTCCTGTTTCCAGGCTATGGATAATTTTGGCTGTCAAGGCAAAGCTGCAGCTCCCCTGGCCTGCACTCGCAGTTCCATTGCCATGACAACCTCGTGCAGACCCAGGAGCTGCTCTCACTGCTGAGCCCGTGGCTGGTTGGGACCTGACCTGACCTGTGCAGAGGAGCCCCCTGCACAACACACCCTGTGTCCCCTCCTCTGCCCACCCTGACAGGAGTGCTCTGTGTGTGAAGAGCCAACCTAGGAGCCAAAGGGAGTTGTAGAAGCTCCTGCTGGTGGGTTTCCATCCTGCTTTTCCTCAGAGGAAGATTCTTTGCATCTGGAGATGATTCGTACCTTGCCTTCCAAAAGGCTCCATGCAAAGGAGGGAAGAGAAATGTTTGGTCCTTCTCAGGTTTATCCTGAGAAGTGATGGCAATGGGGTTGGAATAGAGAATCATCAAGGTTGGAAAAGACCTCCAAGATCATCATTTGAACGAATACCCATGTCCACTAAACCATACTGTGCAGTGCCACATGTGCTTGGTTTCTAGCCCTGCTCTCTTTCCACTCGAAGCCATCTCCCCTTGTCCTGGCACTGCTCACTTTTCTCCAAACCGGGTTTTTTTTACTCCAGAGAAAAGTACCTCCAGTGTGAGAAACCCAAACATTACTCCAGGTTTTCCTGTTTTGAGTACTAAATGCCAGCACCTCTTTTGATCTGATGGAGACTTCTTCTAGGAGCATTTAATTCCTTTACCTGGTGATCAGAGAGGTTCACCTCAACACAATTGGCATCTAAAGTTCTGTTTTAAAAAATACCTCTTTATTCTTGGGGGGTTTTTTTTGACTATTTATTAGCTCTGTGTATCCTGAATGACTGCAAAGTAAAGTTCCAGAAAGCTGAGAGGCTTCTCTGTGTGCCAGATTCTTTAAACCTGATTTATTATGCATGACCATTTATGAGGGCCATAATATTTTTAGTTCCCCATTTACTTGCCCATCTGTGTGTTTACTTATACACACATTAACTTGCACTTTGTTTTTCTTTCTATAGTCAGTACCTTTCCCTGATGTTCTTCCTGCTCGTTCCTCCATCTAATGTAAATGGAATTGTCTTGAAATGGTGTGGCCCGGGTTTCTTTTCTATTTAGAATGCTTTAATAATGCAAGAGAAATTGTGAGAGAGCTTTGCCTGGTGTTCCCTGGGTGGCTGTTTGGGGAGGAAGCAGTGTGTGTGTGGGAGGGCTGGCTGGGCAAGGTTTGATCCTCAGGATATTTCTGGGAAGTCCATTGTGAGGGTTTCTGCTGTGCTGGCTTCCCCCTGGATGCTCATGGTTGGTCTGATGGGATGCTTTCAACTCTTCCACAACTTTTCTCTTGAAACTAAGGCTGGGGGATGGTGGTGGCAGATCTGGGTGATTGCAGAGCATCACCACTATCCCTGAGCAACCCGGGACAGTGGAGGGTGGAACTGGGTGAGCTTTAAGGTCCCTTCCAACTCCAACCATTCTGTGATTCTGTGATCTTATATTGCTGGAACAGGGTCAGTTCATGATCACACCTTCTCAAACCACATTTGAGGGCGAGGGTTGGCTCATGCCTGGCTCTTGTCCCATCTTTCCCCTTCCCAGAGCTCCCTGGGGTGGCCGTTCCTCCAGTGGCTCCGGTGCCAGTCGTGTCCCTGCCAGATGGTCCCTGTGCTGTGAGGGCTCACCAGGCTGCAGGGACACAGCCCTGGGGTCCTGCTTTATTTTCCTCACCATCTCAAACTGAGTGTCACAGGGTTGGTGGGGTTTTTTTCTCCTTTTACATTGAATTATTCAATAGTTGAAGTGAGTAAAATTAAAGATTTTTAGAGTGGGGCCGTTTGGAATGTAAGAAGGATAGCAAAATCTATTTCATTTGAACTCTAATCTCTGGTCATGTATAAAATGAATAAAATGCAATAAGTGTGGAGAAATATGATTTACAACAGCAGCCAAAGTCTGGCTGTGAACACCCTCAAATGCCAAGATTGTGTGTCAGTCAATTTAGCAGTGCAGCAGCAAGGGGAGCTCTGCAATGAAGGCTCTCTCATTTTTCCTGGTTTTTTGGTTTTTTTGGAAAAAGTGACAGATGAAGAATTATTTCTAGCTCAGAAAAAGCAAGTGCTCAGCCTGTGAGAGAGGGAAAAGCCATTATTTTAATAATAGAAGTTGGGGATGTACATTACTTCTGTTGCACTTTGTGTTTGTCTCTTCTGGTGATGTGTAACTTATTTTAGAGCTATTATAACAAACAGGAATGCCAAACAAGAGATATTAGGCAGTTCTGAGGATTGATAATGGGATTTCTGGAGCTATTCCCTCCTGTCTGTGCCTGAAATACAGCCAAGCCCTGCTGTGACTGACATTTCTTCTCACCTGAAGACCCTTTAGTGACCCACAAGAAGTGCTTTGGTGGGTCTCAGGACACTCGTGTTGTGGACAGAACTGCACTGGGTAACAGCCTTGGCTGGGATCCTGTGGGAAAACTTCATCCATTCCAAATTCTGGTGGTCATCATCCACAGACATGGAATTAGCATGGACAAAAAGTAAGGAGAGGTTCCTGCAGCTGTTTGCTGTCTCTCCATTGTCACCACCTCTGTTCCCAGGGCCAGGGCAGGGAGGGCTTGTCCTCCCTGTGACCTGCACAGGGTTCACAGCCTTGCCACCCCCTCTGGCTGCCCCCCCACGTGGATCTGCAGCAGGACCCACGACTGTCCCCCCCAGCCAGGGCCAGCAGGCTCAGGGCAGTGCCGGGGGGGCAGGAGCACAGAACAAGTGCAGGTGAACTACAGGAGGCAGAACTTCTCCCTGTGTCAGTGGTGGGGATGCACAGACCTCAGTTCAAACGTTCCTGTCCTTGCCAGACTGTTTTCCTGCACATCCTTCTGTGCCAGATTTCTGCTTCAAGGACAGTGGAATTCAGGAGTCAGTTCCAGGGAGGCACCTGCTCCAAACACCTTCAGTCCTTCGGTGACCTGAGCCAGGGCCAGCACTGCTCATTTCTTGGCTGAGCAGCTCCCAAGTGACTCCAAGCAGTTCCGGGGCATCTTTGTTGTCTCTGTACCTGCTGCAGAAAGCAAAGGCAGCTGTTTTTCCAGGGCTGGGGATTCTCTGCAGAATATTGGCTGTATAAACTGTCTGACTTGTGGGACTGTCTCTGATACTGCTTCCATTTCTTTTTAGCTGCTTTGAAAGCAGCAACTTGCTTTTCCATTGCTGCTCTGTCTAGTTATCTGGCTAATTTAATTTCCTTCTAGATAAGCTGTTGAGTTTCTCTTGCGGGTAAGAGAGACAAAATTCCTCCTCCTTCTGTATCTGCATCATAACCCTCAGAACAAGTGCTTTAACATTTGCTATTTTGAATTATTATACAAATTATAGATCTAAGCCATAAATATTTTTTTCTGATGTATGCAAATTTCTTGCATAAGGAGGCTTCTATTATAAGGGAACGAGTTGTATAAAATATTGAGCTCAAATACTCAATATATGTAAAATACCTCAGTTTACTTCATCTTTACTCCACAGTTTGCCTGTGAACTGCCAGCTGAGAGACTCGATCTGTTGGGTGCTCTTAGGACATGAAAATGCACATTGGCTTTGACAGGGTGACATCAGAAGAACAGGCAGAGGGAATTGGAAATTAGTCCTTCTGGAGCTGTTTGCTGTGTGCTGGCTGCCTGTGCACGGGCTCTGCAGGGGGGATGGCTCCCAACAGGACCCCAGTTTCCTGTGGTGTTCTGAGCCTCCTGCTGCCAGGAACGGGAGGGACAGAACTGCTCACAGCCACTGCCTGCCCTGCTCGGGGTGTGACACTGTCCCTGGGCTGGTGACACTGGCACTGTCCCTGGACTGGTATTGTTCTCCCTGGGCTGGTGACATTGTCCCTGGGCTGGTGATGTTGTCCCTGGGCTGGTGACACTTCCCTGGGCACACAGACATGCAGTGCTGGACATGAGCACGGATGTTTCACAGCTGAACCATCAAGGTAACCCTGTTTATCCTTCTGTTCAGAAATGCTGTTCACAGGAACTTGGTGTTGGTCCTGAGGTGAGGTGGGTTGGAACTCCAGAGGGCACAGGGGTTGTTCCACACTGTGCCAAGGGCACTCTGGAGCACAGGAAGGCAAAGGTCTGTAAAGGTGTCGTGATAAATGTAAAATCACATCATAGAATGATGGAACAGGTTGGGTTGGAAGGGACCTTAAGGATCATCTTGTTCCCACCCCTGATTGCTGAGCCAGGACAGGACAGAGAGCTGTCAGAACTGCCACACCTGTGACATTCTGCATTCCCCAGACAACAGAGAGTGCAATCCTTGTGCAAGGACACGGCTGTGTCTGACACTTCCACAGCTCCAGCTGTCCGAGGGAGCGGGAGCAGAGTTTGGTTTGGGGGTTGTGTCAGTGAGGGGGGGGTGCTGCCCAAAGCAGGGTGGTGCTGCAGGACCTTCCCTCCCCACACAGCCTGTGCAGTGGCATCAGGCACCAGGGTGGCTGAGAGCACATTGATATTCAGGACTTTTTACTTCCCATGTTTTTACAAGCATATAACGCAGTGGAAGCTAATTTTCATTTTTATTAAAAAGTGTTTCTCGTTCTTATATTTACACAACATAATGTAGAGAATGAGATGGAATCTTCAGATGACCTGGAAGAGCCTTCTGGGAGATTTATAAACTGTCTACTTCATCTGTAAGAACATTTGTTTTAATTCCCATATAAAAGTGAGATAAATTGGCTTGTAATAACACGAGTCCAAAAATATCTCAAGTTACCACTTTATTTCCATATTGCAAAATAACACAATTCAGTGCATAATTAGAAAGCTGAATTGGAGAAAAGGAGCAGTTGCTCCTGATTAGACTGAAGGCAAAGCTTTAGCGTACAAAAAAGGATTTCTGACTCCTAAAGGGACTTTTCTAAATTTGCAGCCATCAGTTCAGTTATTATATAAACTCTAAGTTCAGTTCTCATGGCCCAGCAGCTGGAAATCTTTCCACTGGGTTTGCAAAGAGTCAGAGGCCTGATCCTGCAGTGCTTTTCTTCCCAGAGAAATCACATTCATGCAAAATCATCCATTGATATAATTTGTCCTATAAAAATTGCTGGTTATTAGATGTGTGTGTTCCAGACCAGTCTAATTTTCTCTCAAGGTTTTGAAGGTAATTTTTGTCATTTGCATGAATAAAGCAAGAATCTGGAAAACATAGAAATCTAAAATTCAAATGGAAATCACTTATGTAAAAGAAGTGATAAAATCTGGGTGCTTTTGCATGTGAATGATGTCCTCAGGGTTGGGTTTTCTCCAGTGCCTGCTTCAAAGTCCATGCATTTGTAACAGTGTGGGAAGTCAAAATCTGTCAAAATTCAGAATCTGCCTGAGAGAGAAGGAGATCTGAGTGAGGGTGATCCTCCAGAATGACTTTGTCCTTCTGTCATGGGAAATGTGGCTTCAAACCCTCCGTGGGAGGGGACTTGCACAGACCAACATCTCATTGTTTTTAGAAAGCCTTCATTTCTCAGGGGTAACATTTAGAATCCTGGAATGGTTTGGGTTGGAAGGGACCTTAAAGCCCACCCAGTGCCACCCCCTGCCATGGGCAGGGACACCTTCCACCAGCCCAGGTTGCTCCAAGCCCCGTCCAACCTGGCCTTGGACACTCCCAGGGATCCAGGGGCAACCACAGCTTCTCTGGGCAACCTGTGCCAGGGCCTCCCCACCCTCACAGGGAACAATTCCTTCCCAATATCCCCAAATACCCTCTGGTAGTGGGAAGCCATTCCCCCTTGTCCTGGCACTCCAGACCCTTGTTAACAGTCTCTCTCCTTTCCCCTGAGCTCCCTTCAGGCACTGGAAGATCCCATTGGGTCACCCCAAAGCCTTCTCTCCTCCAGGCTGGATCAGCTCAATCCCAGTTCTCATTCATGTCAAACTGGAGCATCTCCCACTAAATCTGCATCTTAATTTCTTAATTTAATCTCAGGTCTGGGAGCTGCCAGGCTCACCAGCCAGCTGTAAAAGGCATGCATGAGTTATTAGAGTCCCATTGTGGGTTGAATCTGATCCTTTGTACTTGAAGTCACCCATTTGCATTCATCTAAAGCGCTTTCCAGAGTTTATCAGAAGAAGTGAAATAAGAAATGAAATAGTTTCACGTAAACTGCATTTTTATGTCTGACTGGTAAAACCACAAAGCAGAGATAAAACACATAAAACTGAGGCTCTGCATAATAAGCATATCTATTAGTTCCCTTATCTTTGCACAGCTCCCATTTGTCATGAGCAGCATTGTGTGTCACTCAGCCTGCCTTGTTCTACAAACGCTCCTTTCTCCCTTTCCTTTTATCTCCCATCAGCATTTCCAAGGTGGGAACTTGGCTGGGGGGTGCTGCAAAAGACCCCTTTGATTAAGTAATCGTTTCACCTTCGACCCCTTCACAGCAGCAAGAAAGAAAAATTAACACCCTGGAGAAACCCTTTCCTGGGGCTCTGCTGCTCCAGTTTTTGCAGCAGCTCGGGACTGAGGTGAAAATGTTGGGTCAAACCCTCCCCAGGGTGAGTCACCTCCCAGTAAGGTCAGTTCCCCACCGGAGTAGCCCATGAAAAACCATGTCAGGGAGCCTGTGGCTGGTGAGGTGCTCAGGATGTACCCACTGTCTGACTTAAAAATATGCTATTTTTTCTTAATAAAGAGCATAACTGAATGTCACGAGCACAGAAAACACTGTGTACTCTCTGCAAAGTTGTTTCAATGAACTGCAGAGAATTAAAGTACAGGAAAACTGAGAAAATCCCACTTTCCTCAATTTTTTTAAAAGCAAGAAAGTTTTACTAGCTATGTTGTTATAATTCCCCTTTTGTAACTTACAGTTGGTGTAAGTTTTAATTTATATCAGAATTATTTCAATCCAAACAAAGAGACAGAATCTGTACTGTACCATACTGTGGGAAGTGTGTTGGTAAGGACAGTGAAGTCTGTAGGACTGAGCCTCAAAGAGGCTGTTGATGGCTCAGGCAGGTGATTTGTGTTGGACCTTGTGGTGTTTGCAGTGCAGAGCTCTCAGCTCACAGCCCTTGGGTTGCAAACTCCTTCCAAACCGCTCGTCAGGGGTTATTTAATGTCTGAGCTGCTGTTCCCCCCGCAGTGCCCCGGTGTGTAACGGTGTCTCCTTGTTGTGTCCCCCAGCTCTACATACAAACCACCACACTCACCATATCCATGAACCTCAGCGCGTCGGTGGCGCTGGGGATGCTCTACATGCCCAAGGTTTACATCATCATCTTCCACCCCGAGCTCAACGTGCAGAAGCGCAAGCGCAGCTTCAAGGCGGTGGTGACGGCGGCCACCATGTCCTCCCGGCTGTCCCACAAGCCCAGCGACCGCCCCAACGGCGAGGCCAAGACGGAGCTGTGCGAGAGCGTCGACCCCAACAGTGAGTACGGCCCCCCGGGGCTGCATGGGGCAGGGGGGCACGGGCTGGCACCCGCGGGCAGGGCCTTCATGCTCCTCGGCCACCTCCATCGCAGGTTTTGGAACTCTCGTGTTTCTTTTGATTCTTTATTTCCTCCCCGCGTTTTTGAGCCGTGCCGGTTGGCAGCGACTCCTCGCAGTGTGTTTGGTAGCTGTGAGCAGCTCCTCCTCCTCCTCCTTTCCCTCCTCTGTGAGTGAGATCAGCAGCACCCTTGGGTACCAAACCCCTCAGCCTGTGCCCAACTCGCCCTGGCAGGGACAGGTGCCAGGGCAGATGGAGGGACAAGGACCAAACTCATTGATAGCTCTGCTAACCTGAGTTATCGTCTGCTTACGTGCGAAGTTTCTTTGCAAAACTGTCACAGTCCTTGAAGATTCCCATTTAGGGATTTTATCCGGCCCTAATGCAAATCTTGCCAGCGATTTAAAAGGAAAATAGATGGAAAAGACGCTTCCAGTTTCCCTAATGTGCATAGCAGGGGATTGCGCAGCACGAAATTACAGACTGAGGCCATCAAATTTGATTTGCATTTGAATCTGGAAGGGGCTGAGGAAGGAGACAGCTGCACGGCTCTGCAGCATATTGGGAAGGTTTGGGCACGTCTGCAGTTTTTGTGCAAAACAGATCTGGATGTGGAGAAATGCCCTCTCCCTGCCCGGGATCTGCTCATCCGTCGGCTGCCGGAGCCGCTGCCACTTCTCGTCTCCCAACTGCTGCTGGAAGATCTGCCTGGAGCAGCTCTGCTGCCAGAGCAGAGTGGGAACAGGCAGCAAACCACTGACACAGCACTTTGCCTCCCGCTACTCACCCCGGGAGTGCCTTTCTCTGATGTCTCATCATGCAGGTGTACAAAGGATATTCTGACTGGGAACACTAAAGTTGGCTTTGGAAGCTGAACTCTCTGAACTGGGACTCTGACCTGAGACAGGGAGGAAATGGTTCTCGTAAATTAAGGACCATATTTGGCCTCTTCCAGTTATATTGAGCAGAGCCCTCAGTGCAGGAGGAAATAAATGGAATTCCTGCATTGGAGTGTTACCAGTGACAGTCAGAGTCCCCTGCCAAGGAAGGGAAGGAAGGAGAAGAGAATTTGCAGGTCAGCTGGGACAGGGCAGGGCAATGTGTGTTGCTGCTGCACTTCATCAGTCGCTGTTTTGGTCAAATGAGTTGCAATTAGTTTCTCCCCCAGAAAACTAAAAATATAAAAATTTCCCCTCAAAACTTGAACCACAGGAAAACTACCCCAGTTGTGGTGCTGCAATTCAGTGTGGAGGCAGAGCCCTGTGGGAACCCCAGCCTGGGGATGTCCCACCCCGGGTGTCCCCTCCTGGTCTCATTCTTTTGTGCTGCATCTTATTGTTGGTCTCAGACTTCTGACAGTATTTCCCCTTCCCACCAAAGAACAACCGGAGTTTTCCCTGGGAAGGAGTTATGTTTATTGAAAAGAAATATTGCCCACTTAACCCCCATGTTTCTGCTAAAATACAACATTTTTCATCTAGGGCTATAGACTAGAATATAAATTCATTTGTTAACCCTGCCAGCCAGGAAATGTTCAATATATTAATTCCTATGTTTTTCCTAAGTACTGGGCTTTTACTTTTTTTTATGGTTTGGAAAATACATTTTCTTTTAAACCTTTTAATTATTTATCTAGAGTTCCATCTGTTCATTTATCAGCTGCACCTACCACTCCTAGTTCATTCCCTGGGTATGTGTGTTCATAAAAACTATTATTAGAAAATCAAATGAAATAAACTACTGTACTTAAAATATTTGAGTCCCAGTGTAACTGCTGCAGTCACTGGGGGTTTCCTATAGTGTTCAATAGGTTACTGATTGATGCCCTGATTAGGGTGTCCATACATAAAGATGGTTTTGATGTTTTTGTAGCAATTAAACTTTGAAAAAAAATTTTATGCAGCGAATAAGGAAACTTTCAGAGTTTTACCAATTGGAAAATAGGAAATATGGATAAAAAATTGCCCCAGATGCATCAACACAAGGAGCATTTACCTACTTTTTTTAAAATCCCAAGTATCTTCTTTCAAAAGAGCACCAGAGGATGTCTTTGCAGTGTCTCTCTGTACAATGGCTTTGCTCTCCAGTGATGGCCAACGATGGCCTCTCCTGGCTGGGACCTGCCCTGGGAGCAGCCCCAGGGTGGGAAGTTCTGCTTGTTGGTTCCCTGCCAGGCTCCTCTGGAGCTCCCGGGGGCAGGAGGAAGGGAAATCAGTGGAAGGGGGTTAAAGGCTGAGCCAGAGACTCCTCAACACTGCGCAGAGCAAACCTGGGGCTGGCCTGGCCTCGCTGCCAGGGCTGTTCACAGGTGTAAAAGTACAGTTGGGTTTTCCAGTTTGATTTTCTATTCCGTTTCCCAGTGCTGCTCTTGCTTGCTCAGGTGCTGGAGACTGGAGTTGCCATTTCTATTGGAAAGACACAAATCTTTCACATCTCCCAAGAACCAACTAGCACGGAGCCACCAGCATGGGATTCATGTACCTCCAGACATGGGGCAATTTGGTGACTGAGCCCAGATTTATGGCCTGTCCTACTCACGTGCCAGAGTCAAACCAAAAGCAGATGTGGATGGTTTTACAGAAAAAGAGCCTTGAAAAAATCTCCATGATTTAGCAGATTTGAAAAGAACAGAGAAGCTGTGGCCGCCCCATCCCTGGAAGTGTCCAAGGCCAGGTTGGACGGGGCTTGGAGCAGCCTGGGCTAGTGGAAGGTGTCCCTGCCCATGGCAGGGGGATGGAACTGGATGATCTTTGAGGTCCCTTCCAACCCAAACCATTCTGAGATAATGAACTGAAGATGTGCTTGTAAAGCTGGAAGGCCTGTAAATGTCCTGAGTGGCTTCCCAGGAGCAGCTGGTCCTCAGCAGTGATGCTGAGCATCGTGTGCAGCCTCTGCACACAACTCTGGGGGCATCTGCAGGAATTCAGGCTCAGAAACAAACGTGCAGAGCACTTGGGAGAGCTGGACTCACACACTGGGGGTTTAGTGTGAGTATAAAAGAAGAGACCGATTAATGTGGGAGGAGAATCGCTCCAAGTGCAGTGACCTCACAGCCCACTTACTGCGGAATAGGGACTCTCCGTGTTCCAGATTTGCTTAGGATCTGTGGGGAATCAGAAGTTTCACAAGCTGAGCTCCCCAGCCATGCTGTGGGAGGGCTTTCCTGCTGGATGGGATATATTAAGGCCAAGCTTTTCAATCTAGGAAATGTCTCTTAATCATTCCCGTTTGCCATCTGGCACGTTCATGTTTCCACTCCTTCCACAGCTTTGCCCCCCTGATGCATGTTTGCTGCAGGTTTGGACAAGCAGAGTTTGGTGCCCAGCAGCTTTGTCCACATAATGAGTTCATCCTGCTCTCGTGTGTCTTTGGCTGCATTTCCCCCTGTTTGAGAAGGTGCTTCTCAAGTGTGAGCTGGAGCAGACAGTGAATGCTCTGCTGGGCTGTGTCTGCTCCTGTTTGTGCTGCAGGAGCAGAGTGTCAGACTGGGAGAGACATTTGAACCTCCAACCCATACTTAACTTATATTGAGATTTACATGTAATTACTCCTTTTCCCAAGCAGCTTGTTTTAATTCATGGCTTCACCCGACAGAGCGATGGCAATCAGCGCCCGGGGCCTTGGCAGTGAGGAGGCTGTGCCTGCCACGGGCTGGGCAGGCAGGGTCTGCCTTCACAGAGCTGCAGAATGGCTTGGGGTGGAAGGGACATCAAAGCAGGGACACCCTCCCTAACCTTAACCCCATCCCAGGTTGCTCCAAGCCCCATCCAACCTGGCCTTGAATGCTTTCAGGGATGGGGCAGCCACAGCTTCTCTGGGCAACCTGTGCCAGGGCCTTACCGCCCTCACAGGGAAGAATTCTAACCTAAATTTCCCCTCTTTCAGCATTAAGTAGAACTTAGTTGGCAGCTGATTGAGTTTTTGGTGGGGAGGTGCAGTCACAGCATCGTCCCCAAACACACCAGGCACTGTTTGCATGGTCTGTGTTCTGACGGCGCTTTCTCGAGCACTGCCAGCCCCTTCCATGCCAGCAGCAGTGAGGGCACTCTGTGTCCATCCCAGGGGCACTGAGGGCACTCTGTGTCCATCCTCACTCTTCTCCATCCTCGAGAATGAACACTGAGCTTGTGGGTTCCCATCATTAACCTGGGGATGGTGCCTGTGGATCACAGAGCATCTCCTGTCTCGGCCGGACACTGAAATGCTCCTGTGCCGTGTTTGTGTGTTCACTGCTCTTCACCCTTAACAGCACTGAGGGCACGTAGGAAAACACTAATCTGGTTGTTGATGATGCTGAGGAGCCTGTGAGTGGCTGTGTTGGTGAGGAGGGACTGGGAGAACTGAAACTAAAGCCAAAATGTTCCAGAATTGGTTCAGGGGAGAGGAAGGAAAAAAAATAACCAACCAGAGCTGCTGTTGTGTGAGCAGCTGCTCCCATGTTCAGAGGTACCTGGACTCTGTGACTGGTTCATTTGTTGCCTACCCAGAGCTCATTCCTGTGCTGGTGCTCTCAGCTTTGCACTGCTCTAATCTGAGCTCTGCAGCCGGATTAGTGTCACGGGCTCATGGCAGGGCAGCTGTGAAGAGTTTGCTGTGCACAGATCCTACAGACCAATGTATTTACTTTCCCTCAGACTGCATACCACCAGTAAGAAAGAGTGTTCAAAAGTCTGTTACTTGGTACACTCTTCCACCTACTGTATAGCTTTTGCCTGCTTTCCAAAAAGGTAAGGAAAACCGAGCTTCTTATTATTTTATTCTCAAGTGATGATGATGATGGTTCTTATTATTATATACATAGTTATATGCAGAATGTTCATTAGTCCAACTATGTTAAAACAAGTATCTAACTTAAAAATTGTTCACAAATCCATTACCAGAAGCTGCCATGGGAAGGTTTTCCTGGAAAAGGGGAGACCCATAACGTGGGTGATTCCAATGCCTGTGTTGGGATCCCTGAGCACCAGCACCCGGCAGTCTCCTGCTTCCCACCACTGGGGGTGGATCCCAATAAAGCCTTTGAAGATGGAGATATTCGAAAACCATTTAAAAATGGAACAAACAAACAATCAAAAGTTAATTCTGGCCACCAGATCTAACAACTAACAAAGTGTTTTCTGAGTCATTTCCAGCATCTCTACCCACAGGTTTGCCTGGTAGCACAAAAATAACGTTTGCCAACATGTAAGCTGAGCAACCCTCTTTACTCTAAAATTAAAAATGGCTCCAAAAAAGTTTGCAAAACCTTCTTTTCCCCATGGGAGAGCCCACTGACCACTTGCTGCTGTGGAACCACAGGTGAACAATTTTTGAGGACTGGCTTTTCCTGAGTGTTATGGCTGCCCTCATGGTGATGTGTGAGCTCACTTGGTACTTGTGACTGTATCAGCCAGGAATTCCTGCTGCTCTAGGGCAATTAGAGGAACAAGAAAGCCTTTGATATTGGGGAGAAATTACTAACAACCATTAATAGCTATTTCTCACAATTCTGTGTGCACTCAGGGGGTTTGTCCCTCTCTTTGGGGCTTTGCCCACTCCTTCAGGCTTAGCCCAGGTATGGAAGGTGCTGATCTGGTTACTGTGGTGCTGTGCACTGAGGGCCTGAAGAAATGACTATTCAGCCTTCAGAATGTTTCACTGATCCCTCATAGATGAGAACTTATATCAGCAAAGGTAGGAACGTTGCTTGAATTGAGTCTCTGAGTCACAGGAAAAAAGATTCCTAATATCTCTGGTGGTGTAAATTGCCCCAGCTCCAGTTTCAATTTAGTCCTTACAGAGTGTTCAAATTGGTTTTATTGTATTTGAATCAGGGCCATTATGTCAACTCCCAGCTCAGGCAGAAAGGCTGATTTGAGGTGTGAAGCTCTTCATGAACATCGGGATGACCTGGAGCATCCGAGGGCCAGAGTCAGGAAGGGTGATGATGGCTGGGCTGGAGGGAAATGGAACAAAGCAGTCGAGGAGGAGAAGGGGCCACTCAAAGTATTATTGCAAATGAAATGGGAAAGAGGAAAGGGCAGCTGTGTGAAGATGAGATTGTTAAAGGAAGGAGATGAGAAGGAGAGAGATAGAAGATGCCTTAATCTGTGGAGAGATCACTTTTTAACAAAAAACTGAAAGAAAAAAGCACAAGCGTTTGAAAATAAAATAATTAGGAGCTCACATGGATTTCTAACATTAATTTTCTCCATGTAATAGTGGAAATAATATGAGGCATTGCGGTCTGCAAAGGCACACAAGTAACATTGTCATCCAAGTCCTAGAAAAAGCAAATTGGCCATTCAGATTCTTTGAGCAGATTTTAAAATTTGGTTCAGAAAAGCTGTGAAAATGCTATGGTCAGGGATGGTTTGGGCTTGCACTGGTCCTGCCAGAGCTCCTCTGCACCAGGCTCTGTTCCCCATCCCTCCCCAGAGCACTCCTGCTCCAGCTGGGCTGGCGGCTCTGGCTGCTGCAGCTCTGCTTGCTGCTTTGATTTGCCCTTCCAGGAATACAAAATGAAAACCAGCAGGAAACAATACACTGTATTAAAATCAAAGCAGGGATAGCAGGAAAACATCAACTCGGTTGTAAATTGACACTTGTTTATTCTGGTAACTTATTTGTGGTAGGTATGGACACAGAGCTGAGCCCTGATGTGACTGTATCAATTTCTGCTTGTGATGCTCAGAGTTTGTGTTTAAACTTGTGTTTATAATGCCTTAAATTGCTTCCTGGGAGTGACAAACAGGACTTCTCTGCTGGAGAGACTGATGAAAATACAAGGCTAGAAAAGCTCTGTGTGGTAGCTGGGTCAAGGTGGCTTGTCCATCACTGAACAAGGCAGGGAAAGTCAATGTTCTAGAGAGCCACAGCTGGTGCTGCAGAAATGCCTGCTGCACCTCTCCTGATCCAGGGCAGCAGGAAAAGGCAGTCTAGTGACTGAAGTACTTGTGATATCTGAAAGACCTGGATCAGTCCCTTGGGCTTTGGAGCCTCCCAGTGCAGGGCTGGCTCCCCAGCTCTGTTCTCCCTCCCTTCCCAGATCTCCAGGCAGCACAAGGTTCCCCCCTCGCTGTGTGCTGGGCAGAGGCTCTCAGGGGTGAGGGCAGGGAGGAGCAGCTCAGCAGGGACTTGTCCTGACCTTGGCCTCTGCATTCCTCTGGAATTCCTCTTGGCATTCCAAGGCTGGCCCTGTGCACTGCTTTGGGCAGTGAGTGCATCTCCAATCCTCACTGAATTCCTTTGGAAAGGTCAATCCCTGGAGCTGTGTGGGAGGTCTGGGTTTGCTCTCAGACCCAGCTGGGCACTGACACCACTGGGGCTGGTTCACAGCTCCAGTCACAGCAGGAGCCAGGGAGGCTGGGCTGGGCAGGACCTCTCATCCCAGGGCTGGGCACAGTGGGCTGCTTCCAGAGGCTTTCCAGTTGCTTCCCAAGTCCTTCTTGGCTGGATCAGCATGCAGAGGAGTGTCCCTGGTGACTGCCAAGTGCTCAGTCTGTGAGGGATGTGCAGCCCCACACCTGGGGAGTCATCGTGTGTCTTGGTCACATCTCCCCTAGAATATAAATGCAATTACTGAGATTGCTCTGAAATGAAGCTGTTGTGGTATGAGTCATGATATGGTTTCAAACTGATCCTGGGCTTACACTGGAAGAGGTAAACAGAGGTACCCACAAGTGCCAAGGATTTTCCATGCCTGTCCTTCTTCCCTGGGAGCCCAGGGCCCATGGAGCCCCCAACCCCCAGCAGTGGGGTCCCTGGGGAAGGGCAGCTCTTTGAAGGCTGTGGGTCTGAATTGTGTGATGCTCTGTAGCTCATCAGGCCCTTGGGTGTGTGGTGGAGAATAATTATTTGCTGGATTGAAGCGTCATTTTTATTTTAAATCTGGCCCATTTCATCTCAAAAAAGTGCTCCGTGTTTAACCTCACTTGAGGGATTTTCTGTTCAGTGGAGGCTGCTAAGAAATGAGAATTTGCAGTCAAAATTGACTTTGACAGCTCTTCACGGCGTCTATTTTGATTCTGGAATGGCTGACTGGAAAACTAAACATCATAAATTCTTCTAACAGTGATATGCTTATTTTAAAAGTATTGCCTGGAGACACATCCTGGCCTTGAACACTCCCAGGGATGGGGCAGCCACAGCTTCTCTGGGAAACCTGTGCCAGGGCCTCCCCACCCTCACAGGGAACAATTCCTTCCCAACATCCCACCTATCCCTGCCCTCTGGCAGTGGGAAACCATTCCCTGTGTCCTGTCCCTCCATCCCTTGTCCCCAGTCCCTCTCCAGCTCTCCTGGAGCCCCTTCAGGCCCTGCAAGGGGCTCTCAGCTCTCCCTGGAGCCTTTTCTTCTCCAGGTGAACCGCCCCAGCTCTCCCAGCCTGGCTCCAGAGCAGAGGGGCTCCAGGCCTTGGATAGAACATTCCCTCCTGTCTGAACATTTAGGGATCACGGTACTTTCTTTCTACATCTAAAAATAACTACTTTGGATGGTGCACTTTTGTACATTCACATAATTGCACACTCCCATATTAATTATTTGCAGACTGTCTCACACCTTTCATGACTTACATGACACAAGACTTGTAAATATGCAGGGAACTGTCAGACTGTTTCCTTTTTTAAAAATTAAAATTCTTAGGGCACTTAAACCATCACCTTCGAATTTGATATCTGAATAAAAACACATTATTCATGGTTAGAAGTGCTCTGGATATTAAAAGCTGGGTAGTAGACAGATGTCTGTGAGGAACAAATGAGTATTAATTAGTTTATAAATATTCATATTTCATTCCATTTTTTGTTTGTCTTCTTATGTGATCTTTTTCTCCAGGAAATTTGGAGGAAGAGTGAGCAGATATAGTTAGACCTCATGGACCAGTCCCTCTCTTGCTTTTTTACCTGGTAAACTCTCAGTAGCTCTGAGTTCTCCCGTTGATTAATTTATCAGTCCTTACATCCTCTCAGGGAGACTCTGTCAAATTTATAAATTGTAATATCAGGAAAAAGACAGGACTTTTGGCTCTCTTCTCTTCCATCTATTTCTAATGACTCCCTTGCTCCCAGGCAGGGCAAATGTCACCGTGCCAGGGCTCAGCTGGTGCTGTTCCCTCCCAGTCCCCGCTGTGCTCTCCTGAGCACCCACACCCTGCTCGGGGTCGGGGATGGGAGCAGGGAAGACTTGTGGGATTGGGAAATGGAACCTGACATTCTCACCTCGATTCCACTGGAGTCCCTGGGATTTCCCCAGCCTAGGACATTGCAGGATTTGGGGTCCTGTTTCCTTCCTCCCCGACCCAGGCACCAGGGAGCAGGACTTGTATCTGGCAGCTTTTGGGATGGGAATTCTTTCCGTTGTTGCCACTGGCACATCCCTTGATGGCTCCAGCCTCTGGCCGAGGGGTTGTGTTTGTGTCACAGCCTGCACAGGGCTGCTTCTGCCTCCTTGTGTGCCTTTGGGGATTCTACCCAAACCTTGATATATTTTGTCACCTCGTGGCAAACAAAGCCATGGGAGATTGTGGGGCAGGGCTGGGGAATGACGGCGCTGATGGACTGGGGGAGTGGGAGCTCAGGGGCTGAGGCACAGCCCAGCACTCCTCTGCCACTGACAGAAATCACCCTGGAAAGGAGGCAGAGATTGTTTCCTGTTGACACGGAGAGCAAACAGAGAATATATTTGTGCAGCAGGGGCCTGGGTTTGTTTGGGTTTTGGGGGCCAGGAAGCAGCAGCAAATCAAAGCAGTGGCACATCAGAAATTGAGTTTTCTCGATGTTTCTCTCTCGCAGGCACTGCTTTCACACCCAAATTCTCTGGAAAACATCACAGGGTGTTTGTTTCTCTTTACTGGCTTCAGGGAAGGAAATGTGGGCATCTCCCAGCAATGTATGGGACATGTTAGAGGAGAGCATCCTTATGGTCATGAAAAGAGGTGTTTTGACTTTGGAGTGAGATTGTTTGTTTTCAACTCTGTCTGATGGCAAGGAACAAAGGCAGGGGCGTATTTTTTTGCCATAGAGCAAAACAAAAAGGTAAGGGAATTAGGTTAAATACATGTAACTGCTCATGAAACGCAATGGAGACACATGATAGGGAAGAAAGGCATTCTGGGGTTTGGCTGAGTTACTCCTCTGTGACTCAGAGCTCTGGGTCTTACCTGGGAGCAGAGTCTGGCACTGCATCCAGTGAGATGTGTGTTCTTGCTGTTCAGTGGAAAAAGAAATAAAAAGATACAGTTGCCATGGTTACAGCATTTGTCACGATGCTTATCATGTCCCTGGGATAAAGAGCCCTGCATTAAATCTGGGCTCTTATTAATATCAGCTGTTAAACATTTCCAGGGTATTTGAAATCAAGACTTTCTGCTAAAAAATTAAATGTTGATTGCAGCAAAATTGGGCTGTTAAACAGTGCCGCTCAGAGTGTAATTTTGTTAGACACTGTGTAACAGAATCATACACCAGGAATACATTTTCCAGGGAATTTAGTCTCTTTGCACCTCATGAACATTCTTGATTTTCCTGTTAGGATGTTTGTTACTAGCAACTCTGCCAAGGAGTTGGAGCAGGCCAGCTGGCAGGAAGGGAGGGGAGTTCCTGGGTGTGAGTAAGAAAATTATGACTTGTCTGATTACTGTGTAACCATGGAAAGACTGGGAGAATCGGGACTGTTCAGCTTGGAGGAGAGAAAGCTTCAGGGTGACCTAATTGTGGCCTTCCAGGACCTGAAGGGGCTATAAGAAAGAGGGAGAGAGACTTTGGACAAGGGCCTGGAGTGGCAGGAAAAGGACAAGGGGAATGGCTTCACACTGGCAGAGAGTAGGATTACATGGGCTATTGGGAAGGAATTCTTGGCTGTGAGGGTGGGGAGGCCCTGGCACAGGTTGCCCAGAGAAGCTGTGGCTGCCCCATCCCTGGAAGTGTCCAAGGCCAGGTTGGACAGGGCTTGGAGCAGCCTGGGCTAGTGGAAGGTGTCCTTGCCCATGGCAAGGGTGGAATGGGATGGGTTTTAAAGTCCATTCTAAGCCAAACCATTTTGTGATTCTATGATTTACTTGGATATCTGCTTGGGTCACAACACTGGGATTTGCATGGAGAAGAGCTGGGGTGTTGCTGGGATAGGGACTGGCCACCAAAAGGTGCTGTTTGGGAATGGATTTGGTGAGGGGGGTTGTGTTGGTCCTCAGTAGCTGGAGAGAAGGGGGTAACACATCACAGGATGGCAGGAGAAATAAATGATGGAGAAAGGTCCTGGGAAGTGTCAGGGCCATGCTGGGAGGGGAAGGGCGGCTGCAGAACTCCCAGCTGTGCCCTGGGGCTGGGACAAGGCAGTGGGGACACTCTGGAACACAGTCAGGAGCCAGAGGTGAATTGTTTCCTTACAGCTCCGACTCCAGGACTCCTTGGGATGTTTTAGCCGATCACTCAGGTCATAATTTTAATTATGTTTCCTGCAAACTGTTTTCACACATGGCTCTAACAGCTCTCCCAGAGCCAGGCTTTCCAGGTGAGATAACCAAAGTGCTGTTAATTACTTGGTTTTAATCAGGTGAAAATAATTTGCTTCTGTTTGTTATCTTTCCAGTCCACAGCATTCAAACAGAAACATTAAAGAGGTAGTTTGGATTAGTGGGTTTTCTGTACCGTTGGCTCCAATTAAGGAATAGGAGTTGAGTTTGTTTCTTCCCTGCCATAATCTCATACAGATTTGGAAACACATTTCCTAGGATCCTGTGCACTTCTCCAGCTACCTGTGAGGCTGGTGCAGGTGAGGCACCGGGGATGGGATTGGGGTGAGGGTTGTACAGTGACTCTGCTTGTCCTCTGGGAACCACTTCCATCCTCACTTTCTGCTGCACTCGGGATTTCTGTCCTCCACGGCCTGACCACATGTCAGAGCACAAACACAGCTCTTCCTGAAGCCTCTCTGCAATCTTTTACTGCTGGAAGTGTTGATAAAGCGTTCTTGCTGTTCATCCTCTGATCCCACTCTCACTGATACTTTCAAGCTTCACCTGACACAGAGGTTTTTATCTGCAAACAGACAAGGAGGAGATTGGGGAAGATGCAGCCAAACATGCTCGAGATTGATGTTCTTCAGCAGTACCTACTTTGTTGATTTTAGCTTTTATTTGGAAGGGTACAACTAATCCTCTGTTACAATCTTATTTCCTGACTCCAAATCTCAATCTCATATTCTCTGTCTGGCAAAACCCTGATGATTTTTCAGGCCATAAACAGTCTGGCTCTACTCTGTGACTCAAAGTCACATTTTATTTTAATGGCTCAGATGGGAGAGTTCAGAGGAAGGACTCTGGATTGATCTCTGCAGGTGCCCACCTTGATAACACCTGCACAGCCCGGGGGTGGCAGGCAGAGCTGATCCCTCAGCACAGCCCCAGGAGGCTGGAGCAGTGCCTGTCACCACAGGCATCGGATCATCCCTCCAGCTTAACAAAGGGAGTTTATTGAGGCTGACAGAGGTATTGGCATGAGCAGCTCCGAGGCAGAGAGATAAATGATGTGCTTTGTTTGTGTACAGAGAACTGTCCCTGGCCCTGGGAAATCTGTTAGAAATGGTGAGTGCCACCTCCTGCCAGTGAAAACAGGGAATACAGATCACAGCCCAGTGCTGGGGGATATCCCAGGACACCCCATAGTCCTGGTTTTACAAGTAATACAGGTGCAGAACTTTGTAATATTTTTCAGAGGAGCAGATTTCCTCACTGAGTTTCCTCACTGAGTTTTGCCCTTACCGTGGTCCTGTCTCCTGCCAGAGACCCCTGGATTTCAGTAACTTTCCTCAGAGATGTGTTTTGCCCAGGAAAGGAACCTGCCCCTGGGATCCAGGCACTGGGGTTGTTGGCAGGGAGAGGGGCTGTGGGATGCTTCCAGCAGAGTGGTGGAAAACCAGAGAGACCTGAAGCACTCCCTGTGTCCAAGGGGGACAATACTGTACAAGTGCTGTAAGGAACCAATAACTTTCCACATTATTTTATACTGTACTGTAAATTTTTAGGGTGAGCAATGCTGGTTGTGCTGAAACTGGGAGGTGCTTTGCCCTTGACTGGAGCAGGAGTGGGATTTCAGTGGATTGCAATTCCTTGCCTGTCTGGAGAGCTGGAGTTGAACTGGGAGTTCACCACTGCACTGCCCTAAAAACAGCAAGTGTATGGTTTGTGCTACATTCTGTAGGATTTTCCCTTACTTGTCTTTGTAGACAGCTTAAGTTTGCTCTCCAGGAGCAGAGTCAGGGCAGTATATTGGTTATCCCATGCCATCAGGAAAAGCTTCCCAGCACACAGAGCTGTGTTTGTTCCCCTGTGCCAGAGCCCTGTGGCTCTGAGCTCTGTGCACGAGCTCGAGTCCATTATTTATCTGGAGCATGAGATGAAAACATGCCCAACTTTCAAACAGTCCCTTCATTCTTCTTTCCTCTTTCCAAAGAGCTGCCACGTGCACACGGACTGTGCAGAATGACCTTTACATCACTCTGTGCCTTTAGGGTGAGGGGTGTGATAAGCTCCGATCCTTCCTGGGATTCCCTGGGAAAGCCTGTTTCACTGGAATGAGTGGGTATCATTCTGCTTGAAACCAGGTCAGAATTGGCTGGCTTTGTACTGCAGTGCAAGCAAGTGTTTAATAGAATTGCTTTCCCTGCGTTGCCTGAGCTTAGAGTTCCTTCATCCCTGTGGATATAAAAGTTCACCAGCAGATTGGGCTCAATCCAACATGTTTGCAAGACGCCAAAGCAAACACTTACTGTATGAACTCAACCCTCCCACGCTGTCTTAGGCTTTAAGAGGGTCATGTTGTTGCCACTTTGACCTGAACCGATTCTATCATTATGCCATTATCTCACCCAAGAACTGCCTTTATTATTCTTTCTGCTGGATACATTCCCTGTTCTCACAGAAAGTGCATCGTAACAAAAGTGAGGAGTTAAAAAACACACACCCCGAGAGCTGCTACGACTTGAAAGCTTTATAAGCTAAAACAGACTTTTTAAAGAAAAACCTACTTCAAATCCCCACGTGCCCTGGGGAACTGGCAAGGTCAGACTCTTCCTTCCTATTAAATCCTCGTGGGAACTTCAAATGAATCCTCATTAAAAGAGCCCAGGACATTGAATATTTGTAACAGCTGCGTTGGCCCCGGTGCTGCCCTGCACGAGTGGTGACAATGCCCTGTGTGGAAGGCTCCCAGGGAGCTGTGGCACTCCTGCAGCAGCTCTGCAGGCTGGCTGTGCTCAGGGGCTGCGTGACAGGAGGGTAAACAGCCGTGTCTAAAAGGGAGAATAATAAGGAAGCCCGAAAGGTAAAATGAGCCCTGGATAAAATATGAGGAATTCAGAAGGGGAAACCGTGTGAAGTGATGGACAGTGAGTGCTCTTTAGACAGAAATACACCTGCAGGATGTGCCCAGCCCTGCTCTGAGCAGGGCATTTGCATGCATATGCATAAACATCATTATTCTAACGATCTGAAGCAATACTTTTGTTATTAATTGCATTCTGAAGGCCCTGAGGGGAACCAGGTGGATCCAGGCTGTTGAGGCTGTGTAAAGCAGGTTGCTTTGGCTCTCCTCTCCTGGTGCTTTCTTGGCATTAATCACTGCTGACCTCTGGCCACTGGTGTCACCTCCTGATTCCCCTCTGGAGCAGCAGCTTATGGATCTTATCAGTGTTCTGCAGACTGGGAGCAGAGACACCTGGGTGGCATTTGGAGTTGGGGGTAGACAGCCAGGCTGGACATCTGGCTCCAGCCACCCTGCCTACGTTAGCTGAGTGGAGCCAGCAGAAAACCTGGCCTTGTCTCCCCAGTCAGCTCTGTGCACACATGGGGGAGGCTGCTTTGGCTTTATCTCCTGCAGCATTTGGCATTTTAGTGGCAGCTGGTTAGATTTCTAACCATAGGCACTGTATTATGTGCCTGCACCAGGGAAACTGTGCCTGTATGGCCCCACCTGGGTTGTGATGGTTTTGGCCAGCTTTGGGATTTCCAGTGATTCCTAAGGACAATCCATCCAGCTATCCCACTGGAGAATCCAGAGGGCCGTGTCCATCAGACACATCAAACAACAGATGCAACAGACTGTCCAACTCAGCACCAGGTTGCCATCACACCAGTTGTACTGGATAAATTAGTGATCAGGAAACAGGAGTCCCTTGAGCACTTTCTCCTGCCCTGTTGCTGTTTGTGCCCTGCTGATGAACCTCCCCATGCCTGGAATGTCACCACTATTCCTGGCTGTCCTCAGCACCCAGGCACTGACTGTCACTGCTCTAGAGAGTGACAGATCTGACAGCTGGGAATGGTGTCACTGAGGAGAAGAGGAGGTTGTGAAGCAATTGGGAGGAACACACTTCCACTAATATTATATTTGTAATTTAATATATTCACATACCATTAAAACATGAGGTTCCGTGTGCTCATCTGCATAAAAGCCACGTGGTTCAGGCTGCAAGGATCCCCCACACAGGGGGGAAATGGGTTTGTACAACTGCAGGCACTTAGAGACCAGATAAGGTGCCAGTACACCATGGCAGCACAACAGAGAGATGTCAAAATGTGATAGAACAATCCATTTACATTTAGATACCAAATTTAAAATTATTTTCTCCAAGCTTCATTCCATTTGTTGGGGTTTGGGCAAGCATGTAGAATCATTTAGGCCTGTTGCTTTCATCTCTTTCTCATCTAAATTCCCCAATTTAAAGGCAGCAGAGCATGGGGACAGCTCTGTCTTTCTGGCAGAGATGGAGGAGGAGCCATGTACACCCATTTTGCTTTGAGATGGACTAGAAGTAGGATTTAATAATCAGCCTCCGCTCTGCCTGGCACGAATGATATGGGTTTCTAAGCCAGAATTAAGAACGAGAGAAGGTAAGAATTATCTGGCACAGTGACTGCAGAGGGAATCAGAGCAGGAGTTCCAGGCTCGGAGCCATCACGATGTCCCTTCCTGCTCAGAGCTGGGAATGCTGAGATGATGTCTCATACGTTTGATAGCCTCAGATACCTGGGGGCTGCAATAAAATTCATTTCTTGCACTGTAAATCTTTTCTCTTTAAGCATGGAAGAGGTTACAAATGTGCATAAAATTGAAGTGCAAGTGATTAAATCTCACTCTGAGTCAGTATTGACAACTCTGCCTTGCTCTGGGATGCTGTGGCAGCTCCTTTCTTTGTGGCCTGTGCTCAAGATAATGAAAACCAGTCAAGTGATGAAACATATACATCCAAAGAGGCTTTTTGCTTCTGAGTATTTGTTTTTAATATGTTGTCGTGGCACAGAGATGCAGCTATTTCCAATCCTGTTGCTCCCTTCTGGAAGGGGGTGGGTGTAGGCTCTCACTGCCCCCCACTGCTGAAAAGAAAAGGGGTTTAATTAATGATTGTGCTTTAAGGAAGCATTGTTTGCTTAACACGTACAGCTGTGCAGGTTGTTTTCATTGGGGTGGTGTTGCTGCAAGCTGTAGGTGTCTTAACATGGACGGTTGCAAGGTAGGAGGGTGGGATCCACTTACAGAGAGTGAGGAAAGGCACAGCATGTAACTGAGAGGACAACTCAGAGCTCACGGGGGTTTCAGGCTCTTGAACACAGTCACATCTTAAAGTAAAGCTGTGCTGGGAGGTGTCTGGGGTTTTGGTGATCAAGGGGCCTCTTTATGCCTCTGTCAGGACAAAAGAATTTTCTTTCCAAGCCCAGTAAAAGCAAAATCATAATGGGAGCTGGAGCATCCTGTGCTGTGCTCTGCCTCATGGGGGTGTGTGATGATAAATCCTGTGAGGAGCAGCTGAGGGAGCTGGGGGGGCTCAGCCTGGAGAAAAGGAGGCTCTGGGAGGACCTTACTGCTCTCTACAACTCCCCGACAGGAGGATGTGGCAGGATGGGGGTCAGGCTTTTCTTCCAGGTAATCCAGTGATAGAACAAGGGGAAACTTCTTCAAGCTGCAGCAGGGGAGATTCAGGTTGGATATTAGGAGAAGTTTCTTCACTGAATGAGTGAACGGGTGGTGAAGTCACCATGCCTGGAAGTGTTCAAAAAATGAGCAGATGTGGCACTGGGTGCTGTGGTTTAATGGGCGTGGTGGTGTCAGCTGAAGGTCGCACTTGATGGTCTCGGAGGGTTTTTCCAACCCCAGTGATTCTGTGGTTCTCTGTGGTCACCTGTGGCTAGGCTGAACTGGGGGTTGTGCAATGGCCCTGACTGTGTATGAGACTGTATCCTCTGGGTATTCCTCATACTGATTCCTTCTCCTACTAACATTGTCACTCTTCACTGCTAATTAGCAGAAAATTGGCAGAGAAGAGCACTCGTGGGGAGTGGTGATGGGAAGTCTCTTTTTAAGGTCTTTAAGGCTCTTTAGAAAGGTCTCAGGTTTTTTTCCAAACAAGTTACAGGGTGCAAATGCCTCCAGCACATTTATTTGCAAACAGGCAGGATCCAGGATGTTTCCTTCCCACGTGGTATTCTGTACTCAGAAATAGCTGTCAGTCCCCATTCATCCCACGGCTTGTTTGTGTATTCCTTTGCACCAGGCTCGGGAAAGGGGGGCTGGATGCAGCTGGCCTGTGTCTCTCTGGACACAGGGAATGGTCCAGCACTGCAGATTCTGCATGTACAACTCTTGGCTCTCTGCCAGCATGTCCAAGTCAATGGCCAGCCGAGGCTGACATAATTATATGTATATTAATTAACATGTATATGTTGTTAGCAAGAGGACAATGTGTGTTCACTGTTGGGAAGCCATCACCCATTAACAGGAACAGCAACAGAGCGTGGGAGATGTGTATCTGTTCCCATTTGAAGAGCATTGTGGGAGATGTGTATCTGTTCCCGGTTGAAGAACAGGGAATGCTGGTGTCTCCTGGATTAAAACACGGTGAATCCTGGTAACGCTGATGTTTCATTAGCGTCCCCCATTTTCATGCAAATTAATTTCTTTGAGGAAAATCAAATCCATACCTGGTGCTAATTGCCAGAGATAATGATGAGCTTCGACTCTAGTAGAGATTTGTTATCAAAGTAGACTGTCTCTCTCCTGAAGTCTTCAAGACTGGAGTGTGTCTGGAATTGTACATGGGCTGAGCTCCAGGTTCCTGCAGTTAGTGCAGGAGCAGAGCAGTGAAATGCACCAACAGCTATCAGGAGACATGATCTCCTCTGGCCTAACAGCCTTTAAGGCCAAGGAAGATTGTCTTTCCTCTCCTAAAATAACCATGGAGCTTTTATTGATCATTTAGTCTGAATTATGGATGATGCTTTTGTCAGCTGCATCATTCTGGTGAGGCAGAGCCGTGCCAGCCCTGGTGTCACTGTCTGAGCTCAGAGCCCACCTCTCCACGAAGAGCCCACAGGTGCACATTATCCACAGCATTTCTTGGCTCAGTCCCTTTGGCACCAGTGGTTCACCATCCTATTGGAAATGAGAGCTGAGCTACTGGGGCTGCATTGGTGAGAAAACTCATCAGCACAAAGATCAGGTTTGCTGAAAGGCTGAGTAACATCCCGGGAAACAGTGAAGGGGTGACTCGATAGGAACCAGCAGTGGAGAGCATCCAAACCTCTGTCACAGGAACTGCTGCTGTTTGAAATTGGAGCATGTAATGGGTTAAGCTGAAGTATATCACAAAATAATACATGGAATTACTGTGCAACCTGTTCCGTGATGACATTTTTTTTCCTAGGCTCATTTTACCCCTTTTCAGCATCTAATAGCATTCCACAGTTTATTGGATATTTGCAGTGTAGCCTTGGAGGATAATGAGTTTTATCCTGGCAGATGTTGGACACCTTCGTGTCCAAGAGAAGTTAATGGGAACTGAAGATGATCAGCACTTTGTAGACTCAGTCCTTGATTGAACAGACAGCTCTGACTCGTCTGGGGCATGAGAAAACAGCTGAGTTGGGGTTTCAGGATAATACTGCAAAGGGCTGGAGTTACATGAGAGATTCTTACATACCAGCCTTGGGAGTAAAATCATTTCTTTGTCACTAAAAGATAGTGAACACCATGGAAAATATCTAGTTTAGCAGAGGGGCTCAGAGGAGCCCTGGGATGCCCAAAACCAAGTTTGAAAAGCAGTTTTGCAGAGCAAACTCAGTTGTTCTCGCCTCTCCTTCCGTGGCATCTCTTAAATCTTCCTGAGAAAGATTTACAATGAAACACACACTGTTCCAAAAAGAATCCCAAAGGAGAGTGCAGTCTGTCCCAGTTTAGCAGCCCAAAAATGTTCAGCAAATGGTTAAGTTATGCCAAATTCTCTCAAAGACAGGGGGATTTAGGCTTGAGTGTTTTAGCAAACTGTGGTAACTGTAAATACAGGCTCTTTTTTTTATCTCTATGGAGGGTTAGTTGGATCTCAGGGAAAGGTTCTTCCCCCAGAGGGTGGTTGGCACTACCCAGGCTCCCCAGGGCAGTGGGCACAGCCCCAAGGCTGCCAGAGCTCCAGGAGGGTTTGGACAACGCTCTGAGGGACAGGGTGGGATTGTTGGAGTGTCCTGGGCAGGGCCAGGGGTCAGACTGGATGGTCCTTGTGGGTCCCTTGAGCTCAGGATATTCCGTGATTCTGTGTCCTGAATCTGTCAGTGTTGCCGTACTACTGCAGAACATTTTGCTTTGTGTTCAGCTGCAAATAATTGCAGATTTTCCTGACAGGAGCATGTAGCAGAGCTCACGAAGTTCTTCCTTCTCCTGACTGCTTTGATTTCCTTCTGTTTGCAAATAGATTGGATTTGAAGGTCATAATTAGGGAAGGTGGTACCTTCATTCCGATATTGAAAAATTCTCAGAAGTCATAAAACCTGAATTAGAATTGCTTTATCCATGAGAAAAGCCACGTTTAGCCCAGGAGATTTAAGAAGTTGGAGAAAACGTCACTGTTTTTAGAAAAAGGAAATCTTAATAGGATCTAGTTGCGGTGCCTCGGCATTGAAGTCATCCAGACTGCAGGAGCCTCACAAACTCCATCAGTGGTACTGGGGTTTGTAGGAATGGCTGGAGCTGCACACGGGGCTCGGGCTGGTCCGAGGAGGGTTCAGGGTTGTGGGAGCAGCGCCGGCCCCTCCGAGGGGCTCGACCCGCGGGCCCTGACCTTTCTCTGCTTCTCTTGCAGGCCCTGCTGCAAAAAAGAAGTACGTCAGTTATAACAACCTGGTGATCTAGGCCGCTCTCCGGGGTGAGGATTCCCTGCCCCGCTGGCGCAGCCTCCCCCGTGCGGGGCGGCAGGGCCCGGCAGCGCCCGGGACGGCACGAGGGGAGCCCCGGCTCCGACGGCTGCTCCCGGAACTCCTGCCCCGCTCCGGCTGCACCGGCATGGCCATCGGCCGGGCCTCGGGCCTGCTCCGGCCACGGCCTTGGGCCTGCTCCGGCCGCAGGAGCCACCGAGGCCGCGGGGGGACCGGCCCCGCGCCGGCCGCAAAGGACTCTAAGGGGCTAATTCTGTCTTTCTATGTACTTCCAGACTGCAAGTTTTTGAACTCTCTGTACAGTTTGTGAGGATTTTTTGCATATCGCCATCCATGTTGTTCCGAGGTCACTGTTTGTTTTTCGGATGCACAGTTTCATGAGGCCCCGTGCTCTTGGCACTTCTCAAACCAACCGGCAACTGAGGAGCTCAGACCTGTGTACATGACTTGTATGACTACTCTTGTATCACTGCAATTCATATACCTTATTTTTTTTAACTAAACAAACAAACAAAAAAGAATTTAAAGACCAAAAACTGTGCTGGCGAAGTTAGTCCCCCCTTCACACCTCCGATGGGCTGCAGAGGAAGCAGAAGGATTTTTGCTGAGTTTTAATAGAGGTCTTGAACTTTGGAATGCATGCCAGTAATGTATTTTATGGTACATGTTAATAATTTATGTTTGATATTTGTATTTGTGTTCTATTTTGTTCTTTTCTTTAAGGTATATGACTATTTTGCAATAATTTCAATGATTATGATATTTGGAGGAAAGAATATGGCTTTTACATGTCTTGAGGTTTTTCTCTGTTGATGCCCCACCATGATTGACCAGTGTGATAAGGACTTACAGAAGCATGTATGTTTTATACTGTTTGTAATAAGTAATTTCGTTAATCTTGCTGCTTATGTGCCAATTTAGTGAAACCGATCTTTGCCGCAACCTCCTCCCTCCCTTTCCATTCTCTCGATCCTGTGATATTATCCAAGAATGTATCAATAAAGGATTTTGGTTAACTTTTTTTTATTTACTCCAATAAATATATTTTTTCAGTTGTTCCCTCCCCCTTCCCCCTTGTGACTAACCTTTATTTCACGACGTTGTCAGGTGAACATCCAAAAACCTGACACACAGGTGCACAGAAAGCAGGTCTGGAAAAGGTCTTGGGGGAGCTGGCAGCTGATTGCAGGAGGAAAAAGTGTTTATAAGGCACTTTTCAGGATCTTTAAGAACCCCAAAATCCAAGTTTGAGTCCCACAAAAACAACCTTTCAGTCGGTGTTTGATGTCTCCAAAGCTGTCGTCAGCCATTGAGGTTTGTGATGCCTTTGAAGGATGTTCTGTTTAGTAGCACACCAGAACACAATTAGGGGAGCAATTAATCAGAGCCAATCTGCCAGGCAAGGGTTGCGTGAGCTGGGGAGGGAAAGGGAAAAGTGGAGGCAAGAGGTGAGAGGAAACTCCTTCCACTGGGGCACAGCACCCGCACATCACCCTGGCACAGGAACCACGGTTCGGGGGGTGTGACAGAGCCTCGGGAAGGTATTTAGCCTCCCATTTTCTCCAGACAACTTGATCAATTATCCTGATGAAGTTAATCAGCATCAAAAGAAGATTTGACAGCTGTGCCACAGGGCCGGGGCACAGTGATGAAGATCTCCACGTCAGCCCCGACTGGCTCTGGGCGCTGCAGGGGCTGGTGCAAGGCCTTGGTGGGGTTTTAATATTCATAGATCTAATAATGAATTACAGCTGACAAGAGATGAAATTCCGCCCAAGTGAAGGCTTTGTTAGCAACAAACTAATTACCAGCAAATAATGAAGGCAGAGGCTCTGCCATGTTTTCCTTTCTTCACAATCACAAGGACAGAGCCAGCACTGGGCTAGGTAAGTACATTACCATCAAACAATGTTTTGCTCAAAGACTCTCAGTTTTTTTCAGAATGAGCAAAAAAATAGTTTGCTGGTCTGTTTTTCACCTTTTTTTGGTGAAGGGGAGACTGAGGTGCAAAGAGGAAATGGTGCTGCTTGAAGAGAGTGATGTGGGATTGGGTTTTAACTTCTTCTCCCAGCTCATGGTGCATTAGATCCAACAGAGAAAAAAACCTGAGCCTTTTATTTTCCTGTTTATTTTATTTTTATGGGGTATGTGTTCTGGTTCATGAGCTGCATTTTGTTAAAGGTTGACCACTGATGTTTTATCCCTCTGACTGAGGACTCCATTTCAGGCAGGGCATCCTGCTACAACATCTATAAAGATAATTTAAAGCACAATCATGCTTCTTGTATTAAAAAATTACGTATTTTTATATTTAATTATATTAACGCATTAGTAATTTTAAAATTTACCGCCACCCCCTATATCTATGCATTAAAACTCTGCAGTGATCCCTGAGACCAGCAAGGCACTGGTTTAAGAGCTGGCACAAGGTGAAGACATGGCACTGTGCACTGTTGATCAATATTTCCTTTTTTTTATTCCACAAGCTGCACCACACCACACTCTCACACCCACACAGCTCATTTTCAAACACAACTAAATGAGCCTTTAACTCCATTTAGAGTCTTTTATCTTACAATTGACTGTACTTGGCATCAGTGCAGCATTACCATTGTTTTCATAACATCCTCATGTCATTACCCACTGAGTACATACGTGCTACAGTACTGGTTTGGTCCCTATCCTGGTGTTACAGTACTGGTTTGGTCCCCACACTGGTGTCAGGGCACTGGTTTGGGCCCTGTCAATGTGGTGTTACACCAGTGACCTGAACGGATGCAAAGGTAGCTGGGTCTTGCCTTAAGACTGCAAGTTTTATGTGCTGTAAATGGCAGCTGTCAGTGGAATGTTTCATGTTTGGATGAGGAAAGCTGGTGGGATTTTCCCAGAAACCCCATGAGCTTGTGTTCGTAGGCGCTGCAAAATTAAGTGCAGGCAAAGCTGCAGCACAGAGCCCTCGGAGCAGAGGGAGGATGATTTGAGTGGACATGGAGTAGGAGGTGACCACGGGCTCTGCACCTCTGTGCAAAGCCATCCTTCAGCTGGCAGAGATCCGGGCAGCAGCCATGGAATAATCTCCCCAGGGTGCTGGGACACGAGGAGCCCGAGCAGCCCCTCACACTCCCACTCTGAGGCTCTGCCCTGGGAGCACAGCACACACTGCAGAGAATAAATCCTTTCCCTTCTCATCGTGATGAACACACTGTGAAAAATGCCCATGTGATTGTGCTGGGAAAAATTCCTGAAGAATGGGAGTGATTTTTTTTTTGTTGCCATTTATTATTAAGTCTGAATTACACCAAATTGTTTTGGTATGTAAATGCCAAGTTTATTGTTCATAAAAATCATTGCAGAGTTAAGATTTCTGGGCATGTTATATGATAGATAATGACAATTATTTAGCCGGAGTCAGATCTTAGTCTTCATTTGTGACATTAATTGCCTTTATATATAATGAAATGCACTATAATGCTCCCATATACAGAATCTGTGCATCCATGAAAGTGCTAATCAAACATATTTATTAATTTCTAAGAGAGCATTTTGTCAAGGCTTTGATACAGCTGAGTGTTTTTTGGTAAATAGCCTTTTCTATAAGATGTTTAGCAAAATATTTCGATAATTGCTTTTTGTGCTACAGGCATAATTAATATTATTTATAATAGATTAATAAGAGCTGAGGGGTGAGATGCTGCTTCCATCCAGCCTGGCAATGCTTTGCCTCTGCTCCCATGGAGTCAGACTTACACCACCAGCCCTCCATGTCCCTGGCCCTTCCCAAAACCATGTCAAAAAGGCCAATTTGGAATATGTTGAGGGTGGCTGAACACGACGTTACAAAACCTGGAGTGCCGGGAGATTTGGGCTCTTCCCTCCAGGCTTGTTTCTGTTCATTATTCACCTTCAGCCCACACTTGGGAGGAAATGGAATTGAACTTCCACCTCCCACATGTGGGGCTGTCAACTTCAATTGCCTGTTCCATTGTGAGCTTGCCAATCACCACAGCTTTATTTGATCTGGGCTGAGGGAAAGAAGAACCAGGGTTATGGGGGGCAAGTGAGAGCGTTGCTGCATTTGCAGGTGTTATTCCAGTCTCCTGGGAGAGGGAGCAGTGTGGGGCTCAGCTCCCAGGGGCACCAGGGTTGGCTCTGGCATCTCACTGGCAACGTCTGCCACGAGTGGGAGAGCAAGGCCAGTGATCCTTGGAAAGACCCTCTTTTGCTGCGTGCCTGGTGAATATTTGCCATCCCTGCAGGGGCCTGCAGTGTAACACATCCCAGCTCCCCTGGCAGTTATTTGACTCCATACCATGGGCAGTAAATCCAGGCCCTCCAGACAGGGCAGGGGTTGTGTGGCCTTAAGCTCTGTTGCCAGCTTGACTTAGGGGTGCAGTTACTTTCCAAGATGCCTGTTTGCTGTTTGCTCTCCTGATAGAGCCACAAGCTTTGTCTTAGTAAAAATTCCTCCACTGAAAAAGTGGCCAAGCACTGGAACAGGCTCCCCAGGGAAGAGGTGGAGTCACCATCCCTGGAAGTGTTCAAGAAACGAGGAGATCCGGTACTTCTAGGACGGTTCAGTTGACACGATGGTGATGGGTTGAAGGACTTGATGATCTTAGAGGTCATTTCCAACCTTAATGATTTTATGATTCTACTTGTACCACACATTTATTTTCAGTAACTTCTATTTTCAGGACCCACTTTTATTTCATAGCACCCAAGAAGAGTATTCCTCCTTTTTCTCCCTTAAGAATGATCTCAACTTTATTTTTTCCCCCAGTTTTTCGATACCCGTAGTACACTTGGCTTCATATAATGTACAAACCCAAAAAGAGACCCTGTGCAGAAAATGGGCCTGCAGGGATCAGGATCAGCTTTCCCTTCCAGCTCCTGCTGGAACTCACTCAGAATGTTCAGCAGAAGGGTTGATGGGCAGTACACACCAAGGCCTTTAATCCTCTCCTGGTCATCAGGACCAGGGAAAAAAGTCCCAGTTTAAGATGTCAGCTGATCCATGTAAACTGGTTTCCGTGGTCTCTTGTCAGCTTCTGTTTATTCATTTATTTTATATCTCTCAGTTTTGACCAAATCTTGAGTAGATCTTGGCTTTACTCCACGGGTACCAGGTAATCCCTTTTAGCCACTTTGAGATGAAGGAACTGATCCCTTTAAATCTTGCAGGATTCCAGAAAACTGCCAACAGCATAGTGGGAGCACAGTGGAGCTTGTTCTGCTCACACTGTGTGAACTCACAGTAGAACCAACTCTTCAGAGTTCCAAGTCCTTTGCTTGACATCTTAAGGCTGCTCCCTTCTCAAAGAGTGGCTTTCCATGGCTGGTTTGACCCTGGGGCTCCCTGTGCAGTAGCCAAGGGCTCCACCCCAGGCATGCTCCATAAAAATAGGGGGGAAAAAGCTATGGGAATTACAAGGTGCAACTGAGCCCAGGGCATGTAGTTAAGTGTTGCTACATCTGCAAAGGAGAGAAAAGAAAGGAAGATGTCTTGTCCCCTTTGACAACTGCAGGTCAGACCAGGCCCTCCTGGAAGGCATTTAGTGGGGATCCAAAATCCAGGAGAACATCAAAAACCTGTGGCCAAGGAACACAGCAGGTTCCTCTCCGTTCCACCCTCAGAGATCAAAGCCTGCTCTGCCAACCTGCTCAAACCCTGTATGAACACCATCCTTTCCAGGGTCTCATGGCAGGAAGCACAGGTAAAGGTGGCCCAGGGCAGTGCTGGGAGTGAGGAATCCTCTGGCACCGGTGATTTCTCCAAGGCGCCACTGGCACAGCGTGGCACAGTCAGCCTGGCACAGGGTGCAGCTTCTGTCTGAGTGTCAGCTTCTCTCTTGGGAGCTGTGGTCTTCAGCTTTAAGGCTAAAACAGCTTGGTCTGTTCTCCTCGGTCTGCCAGGCTGTGTCTTAAATTCTGCCAACCTCTTTACTACCCCTTCACTGCCACGGGTATAACACACAGGATAACCTGCTCCCAAACTCCACCCCTCTGTGTCTAACAGGATGCTGATATAAAAGTCTGCCTTTGCAAAATAAATCAGCAAAAATGATCCATACCCATTTTTGCCTGGATTATTATAGTGGCTTTAGTCATTTTGTAGACAGCAGAATCATATAGTGAGTATTAATGACGGTGATTTTACTCTGGCATTATTTGAAGTTAAATGGTAAATGTTTACTTACAGCCAGCAGGAATTTTTCCAGGTACGGATCATGTCTTTCAGGCCACTCTGGGACTATCCCGTATGGATTTGGGGTGTAGGAGTGAGGTGAGAGGGGCAGTGCACATCACCCCCTGCACACCCAGGCCTCGCTCCTCCACCGTGGTGATGGAGGGCCAAAGGATGCTGCTCCAGACTGTGGGAGGGCATCCCCCTCCTGCTGCCCAGGTGACACTTTTCTGCACCACGGGCTGCAGGGGCAGCTCTCTGTGACCCCCTGCCAGGTTTGACTCAGGCAGGAGTTGACAGTTCCAGCTCCACAGTCCAGTCCCTGCTGGCAGATGCATCAAGGGGGTTTTAAGCAAAGAGTTTGCTTTCCTTTCATCTTCCCTGGTGCTGCTGTTGTCCTCCAAAGTTGGCAAAAATCTGCCTTGATCTCAGGAATGAAGCAAAAAAAGGGTGTATTTACATGCTTTTTGTGCCATTAAAACCATGGGATTGTGGTTGTGTTCGACTTAAGACAGAGATGGTTCAGAATTAAGACCAAAACCATGAACTACCTGTTGAGGTAACCCCTGATGGGTGGGGGCTGCAGCTGAACAGGGGAGGGTGTGGGGAGACCATCACCTCCCAAAACAGGCAGGGATCAAACATGCCACATTCTCCCCAAATTAATCAATGATAAATTAAAGGTCTACCATTAAAAAATGATTTTTTTTAGACCACAGCTTCCTTTAGGATTTTTCCATGTTGACTCAAGCCATCGAACAGATGAAAGTGGAGACCAGGAGCCCTGTGGGGTCCGTGGGGGCAGCGCTCGGAGCAGGACGGATTTGTGCAGATGGAAAACCACAAACACTTGTTTTGCTATAAATAAATGCTGTTGTTCACCACTCCAAGCCTCTCCTGATCCATGGGTTTGGCTCTCTTGTGGGTTCCATGACTGCCTGATGTCGTTTGTTGGGGCCCCTCCTGGTGCAGGATGATGGAGACGAGCTGGCTGTGCCTGCCTGTAGCCTCCATCCCGGGGGATCCCAAACCCACCTGGACAAGGGCTGAGCCTGACTGGTGCCAAAGTGTGGCACTGGGCTGACCCCAGTAGTCCTGTCCCACCCAGCTGTTCTGGGAGTCCAGGGTTATCCTCAGGGAATGACAAAGCTGCTCCTGTGGATCCAGGAAGGTTTCAGGAGCTCAGGGACACGCAAAGTCCCAAACCACAATGACAGAACGTCCTTCCTTCCCACCTGCCAAAATAACTTCCCAGCAATAGGCTTTGTCTGGCTTTATCACAGGCTTATTGTCCCTGCCAAAGATTTATTAAATCCAGCAATGACAGCAGTTCTTCCTCCCAGTCACAAGCTTTTGTCTTGTTGTTAAAAGTTTTAAACAGCACCTCACACAACAATGAACATCACATACATTTCAATGAGCCCCTTCAAGGAAGAAATTCAGCTAATCTGTGATGAATGTATCTCAATCTCTTGCTTTTTAACTTATAAAAATGACCCTCTCCTACTACATTAAATCATAAGATAAGTGAACCTTGCTCTTAACTTTTCAGTTGGTATAATCCTGTATCTGCTCTTGCACACATGGCTTTGAAGCAGATAAATTACAGTGCATGTGCCTCTCCTAGTGCCTAGAAAAGAGGGTCAGGGAATCAGCAGAGATGGCTGGACATTAAAGGCCAGGCAGCAGAGCACGGCAGAGAGAGAGGAGCAGGAATTCTGACCTCTTCACATCTTCTGCTTGGAGCTTCCATACCCTCTTCTGGACTCCCATCAGCACATCAGTGGCCAGAATTCCCCTCACTTCCATCTCTTGTGTTAAGGTTGGAAGATGTGTCTGATGGAGTCAGGCAATGATGATGTGCCATCAACCAAATACAAAAGTGCAGCAAAAATGAAACACTAAAATACTTGTTGGAGAAGCTGTGCAGGGAGTCACGTCTCCAGCAATGTCTGTCACACTGAACCCAAAATGTAGACCAACAGAGATTAAGAAAGTAAAATAAAGTGGAATTTAGAAATAAATTTAGAAAGAAGACTTTTTCAGAATGTCTCCGTTCTTTTCCATCAGTGTTCCATTTCTGAATCTTAGCTTCTCATCTGGAAATAAGGAGGATGATCCAGACCAGTTGTTTCCTTCCACACAAACACACAAACCTGTTCACTTAGTGCGGGGCTGACGTATAAACTGCAGACACTAGAGGGCAAGGGTGCACACAGATTTATTGAGGAGGGCACACGGGGCTGATCCAGCCCCTGGGACAAAGGGAACACCAGCCTGGGGCACTGGCTCCTCACTGCCACACCCGTGGATGCCCAGCACTGGCTGCAGTCCCAGCCCACCCCTGCCAGGGGACTCTCATATTTCACTCCCTTCATGGTTTCCTCAGCTTTGATCTGTTCCTGTGCCATAATTTTGTCTCCTGGGTATAGAAGGTACCTGTAGTTCCTTCTCTCATTGGAGCAGCAGCTCCACAGGTCTCCTTTCCATTCCCAAACTCATTATTCCTCCTTTTCTCCAAGAATCCCTGCAGCTGCAGGGACAGAAACTCTGGGGTTTGTTCTCACCACCACAGAGCATCTGACAGCGTTTGCACCACATTTCCCTGCTTAACACAATTATCACTTCAAAGCCAATGCACTTCAAATTCCACAGAGGTTGTGTTTATTTACAATGAAAAACTGCAGGTTTGGTTCACAGGGGGAAATGTGCTGGGAGGAAGAAGTGTCACGAGGAAACGCCTGAAGCCCTGGACTTTAAAGCCTGTCAAGGCTTGTGGAGAAAGGAGGCAAGTTGAAAAGACAGATAATTTTTCCCCAAGTATGCTCCTTCAAAGAGTTTGAGCTCGCCTTCACACTTCTGCCCAGCAAAGGAAAACGTACATGGAATAAAAATAAAAACATATATCTGAAATAAATAAATAAAACAAATTATATGGGAAGAGGTGTGTATTCATGGCCAAGGAGCAGAGCCTTGAGCATTCCCAGCTCCCTCTGCACAACCCAGGGGACCAGAGCCCTGAAACCTGTAAATCACAGGGTGTCTCTGAGTTAGGGACTGTCCCATGGGAGCACCAACTACACTGAGACTGGACTGTGCTCCTGTAATTTAACTGCTCCTGACACGTCCCTGCTGCTGCAGCTGGTTCATGTCCAGCTCACAGTGACCCCGTGGATCCCCACTGACACTGCTGCCCTGGGGAGCACAGGAAGGTGCTGTTGCACCTGAAGGAGGAGGATGGTCCAGGCACTGTGGTGCCAAACAGCCCTGCCCTGCTCACAGGTCAGTATTGATGCATCTTGGATCATTTCTTTGAGAGGCCCCAATACTTTGAACAGGCACGTGGAGAGGTTAAAACCCCTAGGGAAAATCAGGAGTTTTTAGGATCCACTCTGTCACCAATACAGACCAAGGCAACAGCAGGGTGTGAGGACACAGAACCCAACAGCTGAGGGCAAACATTTAATACACAGAATCACTCAATTGGTTATTAAATGATTAATGTACAGCTTTTTGTTAGGAAGTTGGTTTGGGTTATGAAGTTGGTTTGAGGTATGGAGTTAATTTCGGTTATGAAGTTGTCTTCCCCAAGTTTTTGAGGCAGTTTCCTTCAGCCAGGTGGGTTTCTGGTTTTGTTTGCTTTGACTTCTTTCAATATTTGCACTATGAAGTTTCGTTTACTTTGCTGTACGTAAATATTGAAGCCATCATGTTTTACTGCCATAAATATTTGTTTTATTTAAAATCTACTTAGCTGGAAGATAAACAACAGAGTAAGAAATCAGAAATGACATGGAATCAAAGAGGAAGAACAGCAATTAACTCTGCCAAGGTGTTAACCTTTTTAAAATGCTGCCTTTGACGAGCGACACACCAACATGTACTAATTGTTCCAAAGACATTTTCTTGATTTCAATCCATTTTTCCCTTCCCTTTTCCTCATTCCACTTCAGGTGCCACATTATCCCTTTCCATCCCTCTCTGCTGTGATGGGGGCAGGGATTTGAGGGGCAGCCAGGGGAGGTGGTAGCACACCATCCTTCCTGCTGGAAAACCCCACCAGCAGAGCCCAACTGGAGAGACCCCAAAGGGATTTAAGTTTATTGTCTTCAGTCTGCAAAGCTGCCTTCCTCGACCTCAAGCAAATAAAAATTATATGCACACAACTTATTCTGTCTTTTCTTTCTAATTCTATTAAGTGATGAAGCATTTATTGGTGTGTGCCCCAGCACTGCACTGTCAGAAATCTGGGGCTGAGATTATTTCCTGACAAATAAAAGCATCCAGAGGCCAGGCTGGAGCTCCCTGTGCTCCATGCAGACTATCCCTCTTGAAATGAGGAAGAAGTCCCATTTTTATTCCTGACACCTGCCAAGAGTTTAAGCACTACAATCATTTCTCCTCTACCAGCAGGTGTTTCACCCATTCTGTGCAGTGTTGGAGGCTCAGTTCCCCCTGCAGTCTCCAGTGTGTAAGCCTGCACAGTGTCAAAATGGCACAAAAACACACCACATATTTGTTCCAAGATGAATTAGAACATAAAGAGTCTGTACCTGAAATACCTCGTGTGTTTTTCCCAACAGAAAGGGTTAAATGAACATAAAAGCCTCTTCCCCTCACTGAGCAGACACACAATGTTTTTATAAGGATATTGATCTCACAGAAGCAGTGAAATGTCTGACCAAAGTCCTGGTTAGTCTTTACAGGGCTAAGAAAAGGTCACAAGGAGGGTTTAGATGAATCTCCCCCATGCCCTGCTGACCCCCAGGCATGAGGAGGACATTCAGCAGCCCCATAAGAAGCAGCTCCTGTGCTGTGGGGCACCCGTGGGGCTCCAGAAGCACCTTTCCAGCCAGAATGTCATTATAATTCCATCTCTGCTTTAATCATGGAGAGACTCTCAGAGGTACATTTCATTTTTCCCTCTGGGGGGCTACACAGGCCCATGGGACCCCCAAAACCACAGCCAGGACATGGAGCCATGGGCAGCAGCTCCCTCTGGAGCAAAGGCAAGAAGTGTCTGAACCAGAAGGAGCCCTGAAAGCAACACATGGGATTCAGAGTCCAACAAAGGCAAGAGCATTTGCACTCTTCAGGTGAGTCAGCAGGTAAAATGACAGAGGAATTTGGGATTAGCAGCTAATCCAGGCAGGGAGCAGCAGCTGCCTCTCCCACCACACCTCCCTGGCTCCTCCTTCCCCGTGTTCCCAGGGATGCTCCAGGAGATGCTCTTGGCCACAGGGAGCTGCAGGTGCTCAAGATATTTTGTCACTTGTGTGTGGTGAATGCTGCTCCTCTTTTCCACTCCCCTTCTGCTGAATCCCGTGGGGAAAAGCTGTGGGAATTCACCGGAACAGCTCGAACACACAATTAATGCAAACCTGCAGGAGCTCCTTAAAACACTTCTGGGCCTCCAGCCTCAAATATAAATTAGCAGGTGGGTGTTAATGTATTTTTTCCCTTCTGTCATGATGATGGATTTTTCACTTTAAAGATAAGACAGTGCCTGACAGAGCCAAATATTGACAGAGAAGATAAAGAGGCCTGTTATGATAATGGGCGTAGTGAAATGCTCTTTATAAAAGTATAGCTGGAAACACAGGACTTTCCCTACTGTGGAATATTGATCCCTTCAAAAGAAATAAAATTAGCTTTCTTCTGCCTGCTATACCTGTACCTGTATTTTATACCTGCAGTGGAAACGACTTTTAGAAATAAAGATCTCCAGTTTTGTCCCTTGCTGATTCTTTGCAGAACCAATGAACTCAGTCCTGTCAGTTGGCTCAAAGTTCAAAAATGGCCACATACACAATTTATGAGGAAATTCTCCTCCCAGAACACTGACACGAGCCTGGAGTAACTCCATGGACCTCGGTAATAAGGAAAAACAAGGTCTGACAGAGCAGAAAAAAACCCAGTGTTGATACACTCTTATCTCCCTCTAGTTGAAAATGAGAAGAGGGAAGGAAAGAGAAAAAAGAAGTATGTTAGATAAGAACATATCTGTTATTTGAACACCTTTAGTTCTCCCTCAGTTTTTCTGTCACTCTCTCCCCCTCTCTATTAATATATACATAAATTCATCTAAACATTACATATAAATGACCTTAGACTTCACAGGGCCCGGGCATACACAGGTATTTGGGTTGAATCAATCAAATTTCACTGCTGACAACAACTACCCCACCACTCTGGTGCTGAACAGACCCCAGTGTCCCTCCTTGCTGGAGCAGAACAGCTCCACCAGGACCCTTTCCCAGCTCCATGCACAGCCATCCCACACAGCACCCAGTGTATAAAATGGTTATAGAAAATATAAAGCTCATATGGTAATAAATGGCTATATAAAATATAAAACATAACCAGAACTGCCTAATAACTCCAGAGAACGAGTCTGCCAGGCTCTGTCAGATGAAACTCCATCATCTCAAACCTCCCTGGCGTGTTCTCTGTAATCCATCACTAAAATGAAATTATAGCAGTTACCATGGAAACATCTTGACCAACAGCCTGATTTTTTTTCCCCCCAGGAAGTGAAATATTGTTGCATTCACACCCAAACCTGCCCCCCTGTCAGGGCTGCTTTGGGTAAGTTGATGTTCTGCTCATTCACCCACTCAGCAAAAGGCAAAATTTTCCACTTCCCCCCAGTGCCCTTTTAGTGCCTTATTTCTCCTATTGCTCCTTTTTTTTTTTTCTCTTTATGAATAAACTGCTGAGTAACACAAAGCTGTTGGGAGAAAAAGTAATGAATGGTTGAAACCCACACTGACATATCCGTGTAGGGCTCTCCATTTTCATTCAGAAATTGTTCCATCTCTGTATTCTACTCACACTTCATAGCAAAGAAATCACATGTAACAGCAAAGCTAATTCTGGGGAGAAGTGAAACATTCACTGTCAGCTGACATCTTCAAAGAAGCCCTGGGTTCTTCCAGTGATCACCTCCAAGGAATTCAGAACCTGGATTTTTGGGGAAAATCAAACTACACCAAGACACTTCCTTCACCTTTTTAAGCCCAATGTGGGGTTGCTCAGTTTGTGGCAATAATGTTTCACTGTGGACACACTTTTATTGGGTTTTTACACCCCAGCAGACACTTAGCCAGGCTCTCCCTGCCCCTGTTCTGATGGGCCCGTGCTCTCCCACGGGAATCCCAGAGCTGACCCATCGAGTGCTCACTGGGACATTCCTCATCTCCACACAGCACATTTTCCATCTCTGCACAACTGTTCAGATTTACAGTGTGATTGCAGACATAAATTGTCCTCATTCACCAAACCCAGTGTGCCGCCATACGTTATTTCAGGAGGCTGAATTTTTATAAAGTTGTATTTTTTTTATGTCTGAGACAGTACAAAACTTCCGTTTTCAATCCAAACAAAGCCTGTTCTGAACCTTTTTTTGCTTAGAGATTGTGTTTCAACAGCTTGTTTAAAATTAAAACCTAAAGGAAGAATCTTAAGAGGCCTGATTTATTATTAATAATGGAGGAAGATAAATGTTTTCAATCACTTCATGTCTACAAAGTACCAAGGCTCCCACTAGTAACTTTGATGGCTTAAGCAGCTTCCTGGGCATTTTAATCTTCAGTACCCAGGAGACAAAATTATGGCAATAGTGGTAAGTAATGAATAGGGATTAGTAGTCAAACAACCACTTAATTAATGAGAAGAAAAGGCTAACTTAGTATTAAACTGTTTGGGATGTGCTGGCCTCCTGTTTCCGTGAGGAGCTGGGCTGTAGTTACAGGGTCAGTGTTCTGAGGATGTACCCAAAATATTTGGTTTCTTCAAGGTTTTCAACATAATAAAAACCCAGAGGGTTTAGAGATGAGTGTGCAAAAGAGCTGCACAGCAGAGGAGATAACAGAGCTCTGACAGAGCCCCTGACCCCACGGGCAGCAAAGGCAATTTCACACCAAAATATTTTGCCATTGGTGAAATCACTCAGACAGGAGTCCTTTGGTCCAAGGGCTCCGACAGGGCTCCTGAGTTTTGGGCTGTTCACATCCAGCAGTAATCCCATTGGATATGGACCAAAAGTGGGGCTGGGGCTGTGCCAAAGGAGTCGCCCTGGGCAGGAGCTTCCATGCAGGAAAGGTACAGCACCCACAGCTTTTAAAGGAGCATCCCCTGGAAATGGCCCTTATCTGTGAGGCTTTGATGTCCAGCAATGGGCTGGACAACTGCAATAGTTACCTACAGGGGAGGAGAGAACAAAACTACTGCTGTGCAGCTGGAACTTCGTCATTCCCAGCTCTGCACCCGCAGGACTCAGCCCTGGTGACTCAGCCCTGCCCTGGCAGCAACTCCCCCCACGGCTGCTGCTCACAGGGGCTCTGGTGCCCAGTTCTCCTCCTCCTCCTGCCCTTCAGCAGCTCTTAGAAGCCTGGAATGTTTTGGGTTGGAAGCTCATCTCATTCCTGCCATGAAGGGGACATCCCTGCCATGGGCAGGGACACCTTCCTACCCAAGTTGCTCCAAGCTCCATCCAAACTGACCTCCCACCTCAAAAAAAACCAAAACCAAAACCAAAAAAGAAAACAAAACAAACAAAACCCCACCAAAAAAAAAAAAACAAACCACCAAACAAACCCCCCCCCCAAAAAAAAACAACCAAGAAGAAAGGAAGCAAAGCAAATGGATGAGCAGTTAGGAGCACTGGTGTATCATCCCAGCCACTCTCTTTAAGCATTCACCAGGTATAAATATCACAGTCCTCCAAAGTGTCAGATTTATTCCCGTTATACCTCTCCTGCCATCTGTGCATCTGCCATTCCCAACACACACAGCACTTAGCAATCCAATTTATTGTTCTCATCTGCTTGGGGCTTTTAAGTACGTGTTGAAGTTTGTGTCAGAAGTTCCCATTTGTGTGAGGCTGTGATTCATGCAGAAATAACAGATTTAGAGCAGGCAGTAGGAAACCCATGCACATGCCCCATAAATCAGAGCTGAGGCTCCCCAGGGAACTTTCCACTCACTCCACAGTAGCTGGGACGTGTGTCAGTGGAGACCACTGACTGGCAGGGAAGGTGATGAACACTGTCATGGCATTAACTGGCTCTGGGAAAAATGATAAGCAGCTGCTGCTTCCTGTGGGATCAGGAAGTGGCTGGGAACGGTGCCCACCCCTCCATCAGGTCCCTGCACAGCTCTGGAAAGGACAGAGTTAACACCCCTCGGGTTTAAATTGATCTCTTTCCCATGATTATGTGCCCTGTTTACTTCTCAACCTATAGCATTAACATACTGAATTATCTTAATTTCTCCAGAGTTGTTTATTTGTCCATTAGGTGAGACATTATGGCCATTACCGAGCTTATGCTGCACCAAAAGTTCCCCTACCAAGTTGCTCTAAACCTTCTCCACCATGAACTACATGTTCCCAATCTCAGGAGTGTCTTCCAAAATGCTTTAAAAATAGGATTAAGTGCATCCTGCACGTGCATTTATTTTCAAGTACACCCTAAATGCAGACCTAGAATTTGGAGACTCCAAAGCCATTCTCTGACACGTGCAGGAAGCACAGCCAGGACAGGCTTTGTTTTCATCAAATATTCAGCAGCTGATGAAACTTTAAAATGGAAAAATGACTGAGGGAATACTCCTAAGTGCAGAGTTACAAGGCAAGGCTGGAGCTGTACCCTAGCACGGCACCTGGAGCGCTGGGACGAGCAGCTCCCGTCGCTCCAGCGGCACCGGGAGCAGCCCGGGAGCAGCTCCTCATCCCTCCAACACACAGCCCAGGGGAACTCAGCCTGCTGGGAGGAACAGGAGGGGGCTTTAGCAGCACCACAGCCCAGGATTTAAGGAATGCACAGGAATGCCTGTGCTGGACACAGGGACTGGGCTGGGAACCAGTGTTTACCACGGGGTAAAGAACTGCTGTGTGGAGCTCTGAGGCAGTGACAGGGGACACCAGTTCTCCAGCAGCTGCTGGATCTTTCTTTACAGATACAAAACAGGAACTGCATTTCTAAGTTGATGCTCTGTCTGAGAACAGGCAATTAAAACTGTGTTTGATTTTCAATATCTCATTTAAATCTTGTAACAAAGTTCAATTAATGGCCTTGGAAAAGTTTTCTAAAATGTAATGCTGCTTCTCTGCAGTGCTTTTTATGGCTTTTCCTCCTGTACAGCCTTTCTTCTTCCCTTTGAATCCAGACAATATTACAGAAATATTATCTTTGTAAATGCAGGTGAAGTTGATGATATTATTGATTTCAGATGGCCTGCCAGTTGGAGACAAATGTCCACATCACTTTGGAGGCACAGAACAAAGATCTCCAAAGTACTAAATTATTCAGCACAATCCTTCCTCAATGGAGGGGTGAGAAATGTCTGTGGGGAGGAGGGTAAAGAGGGATGTGGAGAAGGAGGCAGGTGGGAGCTGAGACATAGACATACAGAGCAGCACAGGGAAATTTCAGAATAAAGGAATTTTACTTCTTCTTCAGCCTCAGTCCTGTCCCTGCCGCAGCCGTTCACAGCAAACATCCCAAGCACTCTCCAGAACAAATACCATGATTTTGAGACCTGATTTTGCTGCTCTGTTCCTAAAAGGTGATAGCCCAGGTACCCAAAGCTCTGATATTCCCTTCCCAGCACTCAGAGCCCCCAGCTCCCAGCCAGGCAGTGCTGCCACAGGTGCCAGGACCCAGCCACGAGTGGCCTCAGGTGCCCAGAGACCTGACATTTGGTGCCCAGCAGGTGCAGGGGGTTACACTGGGAATTCTCTCCCCCCAGTAATCATAAAACCATTTTGAAGAGATCTGTTCTTCACCACCACGTTGTGTCTCAGGTGCTGAGACACTTCCAAATCTGAAAGCACTTAATGAGATAATTAGCAGAGAGCTCTAACGAGTGCCAGTCATCTCCCACCACGGACGGTGCTGGCTCCCTGCAGCCACTTTCACAGGTACCGTTTGGTCCTAGAAACTGGGTAGCTTTTTTAAAAGCACTGCAGTCTAAATCATGTCATATTCTCAGTGAAACATTCGGAGAGTAAATGTAGAGTCCTGGAGAGAAAAATGTTACTCACAATTTTCACATAATGGAGCTGCAGCATAAAAACGCCCTGGGCTGAGTAATTGTGAAAGTGGAGCCAAAAATAAAACCCTGAATTTTTTCCCAATGTGAATTTCAGACTCCCATATCCATGGCAAGAATAAAAGTTTAATTTCCATCAATATAAAAGGATTACAGCTTAGATTTGCATGGATTGTCACAGTGCTTGGCTACACCAGCTGAAGTTCCTGGATCCTGTCTCAGGTCAGCCCACACAATCAGCTGCAACGGCAGGGAATGGGAAAAGCTAAAAAACCACTTATTTTTCATTTGTTTTGTCCTCTCTGATATCATGAATAAGTAGAAGTTGCACATTCATGACAGGATTTATTTCTTGGTTTTTTCCCTCCTCTCCTGTCCCTTGTTCCTCGGGAGCAAAGCCTGACCCCCACCTGGCTACAATTACCTGGTTTGGCAGAAGCATCTGGGCTATGGAAGCTTTGTTGGGCATTTTTCCTCTTTTTTTTCCCTTTGATTCCTAAGTAGAAGCAACTCTCGTACACCAGGAAGAGCTTTTGCCATGTTTCAAGCAAGCACAGCGTCTCCAAGCTCAAATTGCACTAATAATTTATTCTGGTCCTGAAATCCCCAGGGTTATTTCACAGAAAATGTATTTTAAGATGTTTGGCTCCAAAATGACAAGATAACAGACGATACATATTCATTTTCTCCCCCAAGATGGTGATGAGATGTAACAAAATAAAGCAGCAGGCTCAGCAGATCCTCCCTCCCCCAAACAGACACTCGTGGCTTTATCTCCCCGATACCACCCGAATTGTGCTGCCATTTATCTCGAGGGGGTGTTTATGGAAGGGATTGTTTGCAGCTGGAGCTACAAGGCATGAAACAAACTGATAATGGAACTTTCTTTTGAAGCTCATTCTTCTGCGGTGGCATTTTTCTTTTTTCCTTTATGAGCTTCATGACAGCCGAGCAGTAATTTCCTTTCTGTATTTTAGCACAAACAACAGATTAGTGTCACACTGTTTGCTGGGAGGTTTTGCTTGCTGCTTCCACGAGCACTTGTTGGCATTTGGCATGTTCCAATAAATAATGTGGTCATTCATGAAGATAAAACCCAGTAACATCTTCCTGGCACGGCAGAACGCGCTGCAGCCCAGATCCTGAGCTGGGGAACCACAGAGGCAGAGCTCAGTAATGGAATTTGGAATCTGAATCACACAACACAGAGGCCAGGACTTTGTCTTCTCCAACAGACAGAATTCAGCCCTTGGCTGCAAACACGACAATCCTCGTGGGAGACAAAAATGTAATGTAAACTAACGGCATAAATCACAAATGGTAAATTATTTACTTGGAGAATACATAGAATACAGGATATAACCTCATTGAAAAAAATTACTTTAATTTTTGCCCTTCTTCACAACACTATTAATTCTTTTTTCATACTTACAGTGATATCACTTTAAGGAGCCACAAGGAAATGTTTCATGGCAGTTCCTCCCGTTTCTCTCATGTATCTCTTCAAAGCAAAGTTTTCTATTCTTCCTGTCCTCCTCCAGCACTTAAAATCAACCTCACTAGGAACCTCTATTTTCTCCAGTGCTTCCCAAGCAAATGCCCCCCTCACAAGTTTGGTTCCATCACTTGCTCACATGCTTTGCAAGGCCTTGCATCCTCATGGTGAACTAATACTGCTCTTATAAATATCTCCTTGAATATCTGCTGCCAGAGGATTTCCTGGAGCGCAGCCATGCCCTCCCTGATGCTGTCCCAGCTCGTGGCCAGCCCAGCCCTGCCCACGATGGCACAATGTGCCAGCACCATGTGCAGCCAGCTCAGCTGGAACTCACTGACTGCCAAACCAAAGGATGTTGGCTCAGATCCTCACATTGCAAACAAAATCCTCAAAATATCACATTTTAGTAGGAAGTCAGAAGGATGACACACGATTTCATAGGGAATTTTATGAGGACAAGGCTCTGCAGGATCAGAAGAGGAGCCCAGTGATCTCCCCTGATGGTCAGGGAAGGTTCTGGCTGTGGCAGTGCAGCAGAGACAGGAGAGGGGAAAGCAGCCAGGACAAACCAGCAGAGCAAAGGAATCACAGAATCACAGAACCACCACGGGTGGAAAAGACCTCCAAGATGATCAAATCTGACCTCTGACTGATCCCCACGTTGTCACCCAGCCCAGAGCACCAAGTACCACATCCTGTCCTTCCTTGGGCACTGCCAGGGAGGTGAAGATGAAGAAGATGAACATCAGCACAGCATCCTTTTGGCCCAAGTGCTCTTCTGGCCCCCCGAGGCAGCAGGACCTTGGGCTGGTTCACTCCAAGGTTCATAGTTTTGTTGCTACCACAAGCAATTAAGATTAAGAAAACTGACTGATCTGCAGACTGAACTCTCAGTATTGTCTGAGATACAGATTACTTGAGTTTTGATCAATAGCCAAGATATAATTGAAAATGTGTTTCCCAGTTGAGCACGCTGTGCTCCTGATGCCCAAGACACTTTGGTGGGTTTGACTGATTTGGAATAAAAGTAAAGCAAATTAACCACCATCTGTACACAGTTGTTTGATGTATGTGGGTTTATTAAGATCCAAACAGCTCCTAAAAATAGGGGTTTGGGTCTTCTTTGCACACCAATACAAGATAAGTACGTAGTGATTTGAAAAAATAAAGCAAAAATCTACCTTTAAAGACCACCGTGAAAAATTATTTACAACTTCCACAAACTTCACATTTGAAAAATAAAGTACTACAAAATTCCTTTTGAAGCAGATAAAGAGCAATTAAGAACAAACATTTATCAATTTTCTCTGCATTGAAACAAACAGCAAAAGGGGACTTTTTTGAAAATTGAAATAAAAATGCAGACTGGGGATCAAAAAGCCCCAGCTGACCCCTTGGAAGCCCAGGGAAGGGCCGGGCCGTGCCCGCGGCTCCCGCAGGCCGAAATCCCGCACACACATCCCGTTACCATGGCAACGCCGCAGGAACATCTCCAGCTCCCCGCAAACCGGCACAGAAAGGGAACGCCCGGGAGAGCAGTCCCTGGGCACGGCTAAATTAAGTAGTAGCCAGCTGAGCTCCTCTTTTTCTCCCTGTCTCCCGGGAATTGCTGCTTTCCCGGCCTTTTCTCTGCTGCTGCATATTTTTAATTTATACACCGAGCCTTTCCCTTCTCCATTGATCCCCTACATGACAAGGGAAGCCCAAGCTACCCCTGTCGTCCCTCCTTCCCTGTTCCCCACAGCCCCTGGAAGCAGACTTAGGCTTTTTTTTTAAGGAAGATCTCCCAATTCCCTGGAGCCTCAGCACCTTATTTTCAAGTACAGCAGATGTTTGTGTCTCTATTATGGGAGTCAGCCTGGGAGACCTTTATTCGAATGCTGCTGCCGTGCAGGGACCAGTGACCCCCTGTGCCACGGGATTCAATCTCCTGGGCACCTGAAAAAGCCCAGCTCTGGCTGCATGTGCCCCTCTGAGCCATGGGGCAATCTCAAAGCCTGCAGCACGTGCAAAGGTGGGGGGTAAGGAAAGGTTTATGGTGCCTGCAGGATGGGTCAGCAGAAGGAAAGGCAGCTTGTGTGATCAGACTGTGATGAGACATGGAGGGGGTTATTTTTATGATTTCCAGTGTCGTTTCAATCCAGCCCAAACCAGCAACACCCCCGAAAAGCAAAGGCCATTTACTGGCTCCAGGTTCCAGGAACGGGGAGTGAAGTCCCCTGTCCCCGTGTTCAGGGCCCACAAGAATTAGAGAATCATGGAATTGCTAAGGTTGGAAAAGCCCTCCAAGACCACCAAGTCCAACCTTTCCCCCCGCACTGCCAAGGCCACCGCTGACCCATGTCCCCAAGTGCCACATCCACACAGCTTTTAAATCCCCCTCCCTCAGGATGGGGACTCCACCCCTGCCCTGGGCAGCTGTGCCAGGGCTGGAAAACCCATTCCAGGAAGAAACTGCTTCTAATGGCCAATCTAAACCTCCCCTGGTGCAACTTGAGGCTGTTCCCTGCAGTCCTGTCGCTGGTCACCCACAAGGTTTGGAGTCAGCAGTTGGTTTATGGCACCAGACACGGAGGGTCTCACCAATTCCTGCACCAACACTGACCACGTCACCTTCTGCTGAGCACCTTCACCTGCCTGCCAAAGGATTTTAACCATGCCTCATCCACCCCAATGGAGGCTGAAACACACCTTTTGTGCATGAAATACACAAATTCTATGAAATACAGAGAGAAATCCCCATATTGATGACAGTAATTTTCCTATGAGGGTCACCCTGGGTTGTATTTCCCAGCACAATTCATTAGTCTGTCTTTGATCAGAACAGATCCTCTACATGGGACTTATCTTTTTTTGATATAAAAATATTTTATAACTCTAAATTGTAGACCAAAAAATGACTACAAAGTGGAAAATTACTATTGGGGGATAAAAAGTAATCTGATTAATTGCTTTCTGATCACTGTATACAAAGATCAGGATATGAGAATTGCATTTTATTGAGTTTATTCCTTCTACATTCCCACATAAAAGTTGAATTTATCTTTTAATTGATCTACAGTGCATTTACATATAAATCTAGAAATTTGGGGGTGGGAAGGTGGCTTTAAATGAGAAACAGAGGAGACACGTGGCAGCAAGTCAGGAAAAGGGAAAGGCTTAAAATCAGTCTTAAGTTCCTCTTAAAGAACACTGGTGCCCCAGCACTGGGGGGCATTGCCATTTATCCTCTAATTAATCAGGCTTTTGTCTTCATTTCTCTAATTGCTGCACAATTCTAGGAGAAATCAAATTCTTAGTTCAGAAATCCTCACCAGTGACAGAACATGCAGCCTCATGCTACCTCCTCAGAGTGCCCATCCTGTGCAGATGCTGCTGAAATGGAATAAAATACAGCAAAAAGGGGCCATGAAACAGCTGCCAAGGCCTGTAAAGATGTTTCATGGCAAGATACAAGACACTTTTATGGCCCAAAGTACAGTGAAATTAAGATTCATTATGGGTTAGTTAAGTCTGGGGAGGCCATAGAAGTAATTTTAAAGTGGTACAAGTTACATATCACAGGTACTTGGCTCAGGGGAGGGAGCTGAGATGGGGGAGCTGGAAGTGATCCAAGCTCCATGATCGGAGCAAAACCCCCCCTGACAGCAGAGCCAAGCTGGGAAAGCAGCTCCTCCTGCCCCCTGTGCTTGGGCCCTCGGCTGGGGGTGGGCGAGGGGAGCTCAGGGCTGAGGGCACTGGGACAGAGCCCAGGGCAATGGGACAGACTCCAGGATTGGGGGCACTGGGACAGAGCCCAGGGCAATGGGACAGACTCCAGGATTGGGGGCACTGGGACAGAGCCCAGGCTGCAGCAGCACAGACTGGGATGCCCCTGTGCCCACAGGAGCAGGTGGTGTCAGGGTTCTTGCCCAAGAAATGTCCACGAGTTCTGAAAACCTCAGGATTGGTCCCACCACTTTGGGTTGGGAGGGGCCATGGGACAGCAGGGCATCCCCCCCTCCATCCTGGCATCCCTCTCTCCAGTCCCCCATCCATCCTGGCAAACCTTTTTCCATCCCTCCCTCCTGGCATCCTCTCCAGGCACCCTGAGCTCCTCCTTGTGACTCCCTCCAGGCTGCAGCAGAGTTTCTGGGGGCAGCAACTCCAGCAGCAAGCCTGAAAAATGCCTTTAAAGGCCGAGGAGGGGGTGGAGAAGGGCTCTTTGGTTATTTTTTATTATTCCAAGAGGTGCCTTTGCAGCAATCCAACAGACTCTGAGACTCAGAGGCCCGACCCACGCTCGGCCTGCAGTTGCTGTTCCCCATCAAAGGACTGTGCAGCTGAGCCGTGCTCTGAGGCTCTGGGGGACTCTGCTTTATTGAGCAGAGGTCGTTTGTTTCATTATTTTCATTTCAAAGATGCTCAATGAACCAGCACCCACACACACTTTCATTTTACACATTTAAATATTTATAATGATGTTGAAGTACTTGGAATGCATTGCAGGAGCTGGTTTGGAAGCCACAGGCTCCAGCTGTGACCCCCCATCCCCATGCCTGGCCCCACCTCAGGGTGCCCCTCGGACCAGGCAGATGTCCACAGGTGTGGTCACACATCCTGTGTGCTCCCAAGAAGCTGTCTGGGTTCAGGAGCAGGATGTTCCCCAGGGATGGCAGCCCTGCCTATCCCCATCTGTCCCCTCCAGCTCTGTGTGTCACAGCCTCCCAACAGGAGCATTTCCTCAGGGAAGGGCAGCAGCTCCATCCCCGAGGCCCAGGTGCCCCCAGGGACAGGTGACAGACCCCCCAGACCAGCTCAGGGCCACCCACCCCCTGCTCTCCACCTGGGAGGACACTCCAGGTTTGTTCAGTGGAAACCACATCCCACCTCTGCGCCGAGGGAAGTTCCCTAAATTATCAGGTAAAGTTGAAAAATGTTTTATTCATAACCTGTTTCGTGCCTGGCACTTGCTTTTCTTTTGCTACTTATTTAACACACATTTAATTTAACTTATTTGAAAGCGCCAACATATTTCCTAATTACCCGAAGTACTTAAACGGTTTCCATGCTGTTAATAATTTCCTTTTTTCCCAGCTCTGAGGGCTGAGATGCCATCACAGTAACCTGTTCCCAGGGGCGAGCTGTCCCTCCCAGCTCTGTGGGCAGCAAGGACCTCCCCTGCCAGACAGCACAGCTGGGGGGCCCGGGGACAAACGGGGTCCCCACACACAGCAGCAGGGAGGAAGGGGCAGCTCTGCCCCTCCAAGGCAGCAAAGGATTTAAAGTGATATTAAAGCTCTCAAGGTTTTCCTCTGAGCTGATGACAGAAGAGGCCCCGGCACAGGTCAGGGCACTGCATGGACCCAGCGGGTGTTGTGTTGGTGGGAACACGGCGGGGCCTGACCCAAGAAGTCCTCCCGAAGTTCTCACCTCTGCAGGGCTGTGTCAGCCTCTGATTTTCTGTCAGGGATCCCCAGTGGTGTCTATTGTGTGGCCCCAGGAGGAGTTGCCTCCTCAGACTGACCTCACAAGAGCAACGCTTTGACCGTCACCCAGGGCCCCTCCAGCTGACATCAGCTGGTGTCGGGGACACCAGGGAGAGGACAAATGAACTGTGCTTCCCCAGGGAAAGCAGTGGCACTGGAACGATGGTGGATTCATTGTGTACCCCAGGCTGGAGCTCAGCCCCTGCAGAAGGGACACGAGCAGCCCCTCTGTGCCAAAGCCACTCTCAGCACTCCACAGCACTGCAGGAAAAAGCAGAAGAGCAGCAGCTCTTTCCAGGGAACATCCACACAGACAGGGCTTCCAGCAGCCAGCTGGACTTTGGCCAGAACACCCCAATTAACATCCCTAACATGGTGTGAAATGTGCTGTGTGGTTTTTAATTAGGAGATGTAGGTGAGACCTTGTTTTCACACTGTCCCCCCCAGGAGGGCATCACGAGCAGCAGCAGAGAGTCCTGCCCAGTGTTCAGAAACAGGGGACACAAAGACTGTCACCAAATTACAGCCTTGTCCATGACTCACTCAGTGCTCTCTGAGCAGCCCCAACACGGCTCTGTCTCTGACACCAGCACTGTGGCAGTCAGGCTGAAACTCACCGATTAAAATGAGAGAGAAGGAAATTTTATAGTTCACAGCACAAAGGAAATACCTTCACCTTGACCTACCCCTGTGCCCTGTCCCTGTTCACATCCCTGAGTCTCAAGGCTCATCCTCTCACAGCCATGGGAAGGTGGCATCCAGCATCCAACACCTCTAGAAATGATACTGCAACAGGGCTGATGTCCTGGAAACACAGGCTGGTTTGGGTTGGAAGGGAGCTTAAAGCTTCCAGTGCCACCCCCTGCCACGGGCAGGGACACCTTCCACTAGCCCAGGTTGGTCCAAGCCCCGTCCAACCTGGCCATGTTCTCCTGACATGACTGCTGCGATCCTCAGGTTCCTCCCCCTCCTGCTTCCCTTCCCATATATATTTTTATGATCATTAACATGCTAGAGACATGTCAGATTTTGGTTGTGAGCTCTCCCAGCTCCCAGCCCTGTCTGGGGGGTTTGCTGTTCCCACTGCTCCAGTGAGCCAGGCCAGCACAAGCCACTGCTGCCGAGCTCTGCTCCGGGTCCGTGTGTCCCCAGGGGTGTTGGGGGTCACTGGAGCCACAGCCCAGGCTGTGCCACACCCAGGGTCCCACCCGGGGAGCAGCAGCAGCGCTGGAAGGGCACGGCAGGGGCACTGGGGTAGCCTGAGCAGAGGGAGGGAGGGAGATGGTCAGGAGAGCCCCAGCCCAGGACAGCCCTGCATGTCACCCCAACAGCCCCCTCCCGACACGGGGTCACCAACCACGCCCAGCACGGACGGACAGACAGACAGGCTGCCTCCTCACTGCACAGAGGGCTGGGCTCCCTCACAGAGTAACAGCTGCTTTAGTTCTCAGGGCACTGGGGGAGAGGAAATACAGAAGGAGTGGGACCAATAACACAGGAACAGCTGCGGAACCACAGCAAAGTTGTGGGTACTCGCTGTGCCACTGCCTCTCCCACTCATGGCATTTTCCTGCTGATTGCTTTGCTTTGCCTGGCTTCTTATGAGGATACAAATAATCCTGTCGGAGTTCTGTGTTCTACTCCATTTACTAGCTTTACTCTGAGTATTTCTTGTATAAACGTGGGATAGAAAATTACCTCTGTGGGGTACTAACTACTTTAAACTCAGTTTTTTTCCAGAGGAATTTTTTTTAAAGAAAGGGGAGAAGAAGAAGAAGAGAGAATACTGGGAACTATTTTCTAGTGCATCTGGTTGCGGTCTTACCCCTAGAGACAAATATGAGCAGATATAAATATCTATCATTATAATGGCCTCACCTCTTCCTAAGCCATGCTCACAAAGGAGAGAGCAGAACAATCCAAGTCTAATTACACAACATATTTTCCTGAATAATTAGCCCTACTTTTCCTGGCCGATTTTCCTAATGGATCCGAGCAGCTCAGTGCCCACCCTGGTGCACTCTCACACTGAGATGCAGAGCGAGGACACCACGTGCCAGGTCAGGGGTTTTGCTCTGCAGCCATACATCCGTATTTTAGCTGATTTATATTGTCCTCCAGAGCAGCACAGCAGAGCTGGAGTGATGGAAGACTGCAGCTCCCAAAATCCCATCTGCTGTGCTCTGCATAGAGGCACTGGGGACATGGAAGCTCCTCAGCTCCACAGCAGCCTCTTCTCCCCAGAGATCAGACCCTGCTGCCCCAGCTGGGCACCACTGCATCTGAAACTACTGCTTACAGACCACTCTGGACAAGAACCTGGAGGGACAGGACAAGGGGCAATGGCCTGAAGCTGAAGGTGGGAAGGTTTAGATGACGTATTAGCAAGAAGTCCTTCCCTGTGAGGGTGGGAAGGCCCTGGCACAGGTTGCCCAGAGAAGCTGTGGCTGCCCCAGCCCTGGGAGTGTCCAAGGCCAGGTTGGACGGGGCTTGGGGCAACCTGGGCTGGTGGGAGGTGTCCTTGCCCAGGGCAGGGGGTGGGACTGGGTGAGGAGTAAGGCCCCTTGTAACCCAAACAATTCTATGAAATCAAGATTAACTGAAATGCTACTCTCATTTCATGCTCTCCTTTCTATCATTTTTTGTCTGCACCACCCAAACAATCTCCAGGTACTACTGTCAAAACACAACATAATGTTTTTAAATTTAAGTAAAAGGAAAACTGAAGTGAGGAAAAATAAAAGAAAAAGTGAGAGAGAGAAATTGAGAGCTGCCGTGCTCAGCTGGACACATCAGAGGACATCCTGGGTACGCCGGACATGGACCATTTTTCTTCCTGAAGGGCAACAAGGAGATGCCCAAATACCTTCAAAAGTCTGGTGATAAGTTTTGAACTTCATTCACTGCAGACCCTGGGACGTGGTGAGTGTACAGAAAGGAGGGAGAACCTCACGTGCCCACACTGCCGAGGGACCATCCAGGAGGGTGCTCCTGGGTGCCAGTCCCCCCTTAACGAGGCACAGCCAGGATTCCCTGCTGTCCTCTCCAACTCAGCCTCATCACTGGGCTGATGTTCCTGTCCCTGGCCACCTCCTGCTCCTTCCTGCAGTATTTATTCTCACTTAGGCTTGACAAGCTTTGTGCTTGGGCAGAAATGGTTTGGTAATTGGGCTTATAAATGGAAAGAACTCAATGCACTCTTACTCTCATCTCTCTTAGCAACTTAATAACTGGAGATGACGGATGATCAGATCCACCTAGAGATTGCAAGTGCAGTTTCTGTCATTATAATCAGCCATGGAGCATTATTTAATAACTGCCTGGTTTCTGCACTTCATCCAGGCTCCACAGAGAGCAGGGCTGCTCATGGCCCTTCCTGGCACGTGCGGCACACAGTCCCTCTGGATCCCACGTGGCTGTGGCAGCCTGAGGCAATGCAAACATGCCAGAAGAGGTTTCCATTTGGGCAGAACAAACCATGGTAACTCTCCACCCAGTGTGGCTGATGGGGACGGAGGTGTGGGGGTGGAGAAGGCACAAGCACACTCATCACAGGCCCTTCTGACCATACAAGCACGACCCTGGTGTGGGCACCCAAAGGTGGTTGTCATTTTTTGTGGAACAAGAAACAGGCAGGACCCCAGCAGAGGCTCCTACTGCTTTCACTGGGGCAGGGATTCATGAGGAACCAGCTCAAAAGTGCTGCTTGCAATCTTTTAACCTTTTAATATTTAATGAAGGCTGGGAAGGCTGAAGGTCACCCGAAGGCGTCAGCAGTGGGTAACTGTAATGCCCACAGACAGCTTTGAAGGGCTTGGAGCCTCCTCCCCGACAGCTATTGATGTTCCTCAGACTGTATTGATCCCTCAGCTCAGGCTTTCCTTTCTCAGACTAACACAGAGGCTGTGCCTGAGCTCTACAGAACAACTCCCTGCCAGGCAGCCGAGCCCCCAGCCCACCCAGGCAGGGAGAGCAGAGGGACCCTGACCTGCACAAGGTCTGAAGCCCACGGGTCCCAGGGCTGCTGTCATGTTTCTGCCATGTTCATGCCCAGCAAAGCAAAGGCTGGGTGAAACACAGCCAACAGTCACAGTTCTTTAATAAAAAGAGGTAAGAAGTTCTAAAACATGCTCCATTTTAAGTGGTACTAGATGTTCCACAGGAACACTGGAATTCCAGTGGCAGCACAGCTCAGCCATGGATTTCACACTCACATTCGGATGGTACAGCAGCAGAAAATGTGCATGTGCTAAAAATGCAGCCCAATAACTAAAACATCACTGTGATGAGGCAGCACTGGCAGGGAACTGCCCAGGGGACAATACACCGTGTTTAGAGCTCAGGGCAGGACAGCTCAACCAGCTCAGGGCTCAAGGCTTTGCTAGTAAGGGGTTAAAATAAACCCAGAATATTTCTTCAGTATCAGTGGAACTGGGAATGCAATTTTCATACAGACAGAGCTACCATGTAACGCTACAAACACTAGTGCTCACTCTTCCTCAATTGTTATCTGATTTGGTATTTGCTGGATCCAAAATAAGAAACACCAGAATTCCAGCACTAACTCTGAACAGCCATCTCAGCACAAAAGTTGGGTGCACTGCTAAAGGCAGGATGAGGTGGCTGTAAATGGAGACCTGAGGGAAAGGGTCAATGCTTGATCCTTCTCACCTCCTAAGGTCAGGATGCTCTGGCTCTGTCCTCACTCTGAATTCACTCCCCCTGCCTTTACTGCCTCCTGATTTACCAAAATCCAGGATGATCCCACCTCGCTGGGTTAACGTTTCCAGCCAGATTCCCACGGTTGGCTCAGTTTCACTTAATATGGAGCCACAAATAAAATGCAAAGCTGAAACACCTGTAGCTTTGAGACTGTGTGAAGAGCAGCAGCTCAGCTGTGCCCTGTGCCCATGGGCAGGGCAGGGATCCTTGGCTGGCACTGGCAGTGCAGCCCCACGGCCGCTGCCCCTCTGATGGTCCAACACAGAGCCCCAGCAGAGCCAGGGCAGATGTCCAGGCACTGTCCATCACTCAGACCTGCTCCTGCACCCTCCTGTCTCTCTGGGCAGCCTCTGCTGAAAGCTTTCTCATCTCTCTGACAGCCCCACCAGGCACAATCGTTCTCTATTTCTAACCCTCTCTTTGCTGCCTCTGCACAAATCTTAATACTTCAGTAAGAGTTCTGAAAGCTTCTGGCTTTAGTATCGATCTGCTCTGAGTGTCATTTCTCTGCTCATTTCCAGGTAGATTCCTGTCTCTGCCAGACAGCTCTTCCTCTGCCAGAGAGCTTCACAAGCCCCACAGAGCCCATTAACTGATCAGCATCAGCACAAGATATTTCACTTCCACGAGAAGTGTCCTGGGCTTGCAACTCTCATTAATGAACACCAAGGCATATAAAATAAGTGGGGAAGTATTACAGATATATTCTTTTTTCCAGGCTCTCTGTATAAAAGTTTCATTTTGTACAAGGTCCAGTGCTTAAAGGGGTTCCAGAAGAGCTGGAGAGGGACTTCAGACAGGGTCCTGGAATGCCAGGACAAGGGGGAATGGCTTCCCCCTGCCAGAGGGCAGGGTTAGATGGGCTATTGGGAGGGAATTCTTCCCTGTGAGGGTGGGGAGGCCCTGGCACAGGTTGCCCAGAGAAGCTGTGGCTGCCCCTGGATCCCTGGAAGTGTCCAAGGCCAGGCTGGACAGGGCTTGGAGCAACCTGGGCTAGTGGAAGGTGTCCCTGCCCGTGGCAGGGGGTGGCACTGGATGGGCTTTAGGGTCCCTTCTAACTCCAACAGCTTTGTGATTCCATGATTCCCTTTTCAGACCTATCAGCACCAGGTCAGCTCAGCCATGGCTTTACACACCCAGCCTTTCACCCCAAAGCAAACCTCAGCCAAGATTTGGAGCACAGCCCTGGGAGAATGGTGAGCCTGGAACCTGGGGACTTTCTCTCACCAAGGGTTTAAGAGCAGAAGGCCATTCAGGTTGGACATCCAGTATTAACACAAATGGTGCCCCTTTTCAAATACTGCAATAGGTTTCTTTTACAGGTTCAGGTGAAATTCTGCCATCCTTGCATAGACAAGGCAATGACACTTCTTATTTTGTGCCAAGTGTAAAAGGCTCTCTTTGCCCACATCACCTGTCCTCTGTGACAGGCAGGGGAAGCAGCAGCACCCCCAGCACAGCACAGCTCAGCCCCCACAGCAGGCAGGGACCTCGTACCTGTCACTGTGCACAACATCCTCTGCCACAGACACACACACAGAGGCTGTAAGGGCTCATGTTCCTGCTCTGGTGTGAATAATTTACACCAGGAATATCTTGTTCTGCTATCTGTCTACAGAGGAGACACAACAGCTCCAGGCCTCTCCTTCCCCATCCATCACCTGCTGGAAGTGGAGGGGCCGGACACGGCACAGCCCCGGCCCTGCCACTGCTCACAAAGTGATGAGCTCCTCAGGTGGGTCCTGGACCCCTCAGACCTCAGCACTCCTGCTCCAGGAGTGCAAGCTGTTCCTCTGCTGGAAGCAGAGAGGGAGCAAGAGCTGACATCGTCATTCTTAGGGTAAAAAAAAAAAAAAAAAAAAGAGATAAACCCAAGCTGCCTACCTATGTGTGGAAAGGTCAGAATCTAAAAATTCTCCCTTCTTACACAGCTACAGAGCTTAAAATGGAATTAATTTTAAGTGTACCATAAAAATATATTTTTCATCCCATTTGCCAAATAACTGGCGCTCCTTTTCTGTCTGCATAAAGAAAAGCCTTCAGCTCTTTTATTAATATCCATGAGCATAATTTAATGGCTGATCCAGCACTGGAGACGCACATTTCATATTTAACAGTAAGTGTTATTTGGAAGGAGCCTGGAAGAACAGTAATGAACATATTGGTTCGTCAGTCTGCTCTGAATGCTTAGATCAATACAACATCGTTCACTTATTACAACTTATTAGCCAAGTCATTTTTTGTCATCTTGGTACTTGTGTGTAGCAACCAGAGAAGTGGCAGAGGAAAACACTCAAAATTCATAATGTGTATATGAATTTAATTCATCTAAGTCCATCAAGTCCACTCTGCAACAGAGTCCTAATAGTGCTGTCTTCATCTATCTATCTACAAACACACACACAGATATAATATTAAAATAGTATGTATATGTTTTTGCAGTCCTAAAGACCAGGCCAAAGCTGCAAAGCTTCTCTGTGCACAAGGCTCTGCAAACAGGCACTAAAATAAGATGTCTTTATCAACTCTAGCACCAAACTAAACCTTTCAAAGGAATAAACATCAGAAAGACAACACTGCATCCACCCGAAGCTGCCAGACATCCCAGAGGCGATGGAAGGTTATAGCCCAGTGCTGTGGAAGATAAAGCTTTGGATGGCCTTTATGGGCAGCACCTTTTATGTGCTCTCTGCCCAGAGCTGTCTCCATTTCCAGCTCATTCCAGCTGTGCTCCCTGTCATGCTTTATTCATGCACCTCCGGATTAAAAAAACGCGCACGTTGCCTGAGCTGCCAGAGCACATTATGGCAACATCACATTTGAAGGCTCTTATATTTCCCCTATATCCAATTATTTTTCCTCCTAGGTTCCAGCATCAAAAACACAGGTGAGGGAAAACACCTCCTTTCAGTTCAAGGAGCGGAGCTGTGTGTGTTCCAGGAGTGCTGCCAACCCACCGACCCCGGGCTGTGCTGAGTATGGAGCATGGCCAGGCACAACCCAGCTGCCCTCACACACCATCCCTGCTCCACTGTCAGTCCTTTCATTTGCTCTGAACATGGAAGGAATTTTAACATGTGGAGGCTGTGCTGTCCTTAATTATTGATGATTTTCTGGGCCGTGGTACATTGTAAAAAGTCATAATTATACACATTTCTGTATGGCCAAGGCATACAAAGCCCTATTGTTTGTCTGCCTTGGCTTTGGTTTCCTGTGCCCCCTTCTTCCACCTTCTCAGGGCTCCTTTCATCATCTCCTTTCAGAGGTATGTGTTTGTCTCATCCCAGGGGCATGGAAGATCCCAGGACAGCACACAGCTAAATGGAGCATACCCACGAGACACAAATGATGGAGTAAGAGCAGCCACTGCAGACCTGAGTGCTGCCCAAAGAGCCCTCAATGTCCAGGACATTCACACAGAGCTTTCCTAATGCTTCAGTGTGAAATATCTCTACTCCTCAGAGAGCTGGAAATATCTAGTTAGCAACCAGTTTTATCCCAGAGATGACACATGGCCATCAGATTTAATCACAGCAGCAAAGCAATGTACAACTTTTTTGTCATAGAAATGTTTTGATTTTAATTATAATACTTCATAAATATTTCCAAGCTTTAAATTATCCTGGGAAACAAATTTTCATTGTTTTATTTAGCTTCTTTGAGACACTCAGCTTTAATAGGAGTGTTGCAGAGACAGCAGCATTCTCACTGACGTGTGCGCCTACCCAGCTGCCCCACAGAGAACCAGCTGGGTAATGAGGGGTTGACTCACATCCAGGTGACAAATTGGTCTCTCATGGTGTTCTTGTCACACACAGGGAGCTGGTGGGCAGTGAAAGTGCAGAAGAGAGAGTCCTGGACATGAGCAATTCCTCCTAAGAGGAATTTGCACAGTCCCTGCGCAGCACAAGGCTCGTGCAATGCTCGTCACCTCCCAGCACCATCCTCTCAGCTGGTGGCTGCCCTTCATTTGTCAAACAACCACAAAAGCCTTGGTAATTGGAATATTATCCTAATTGTAAGATGTATCTTAATTAGTGGCTGCCACAGTCACTGCTGGGCTTGGCCTTGGCCAGTGGCAGGTTCATTGCAGAGCCAGTTGTGGCTTCACCAGACCTCAGGAAACCTTCCAGCAGCTTCTTATAGAAGCCACCCCAGTAGCCCCCCTGTTACCAAAATCTGGCCACACAAACCCAATTCAGATGGAAATTTGGATCTCAAGGATCAGGAAGGGTGGGCAGACATGGACAACTCTTTAGGGACCAGAGTAGGTCTGTCTTCCCTGCTGAAAGCCAGTCTTAAAGCTCCCCTAAGATCAGAGCACCACACACCCTGCAGCACCCTGGTGTCACACAACCCCAACACACCCCTCAGAACCCTGTCAGGGAGCACCAGCTTCACCCCAGGGCAGGGACAGGGAAGGCACTGAGGCTGGAGACCCCCATCCCACAGCCCTTCCTGCACACACCACCCACCAAGGGGCCAACTCCGCTGAGCCTCCAGGACAGCAGCACCCAGGAGAACCCCCCCGGGAGCCCAGAGGGATTTCATTGACCCCCTCGGTGCTGCTCCTCAAAATGACTCCACAGCCAGAGGGTTTGTGGCCTCATCTCCTGCACATGGAGGTTAAAACACAGCCTGCTACCCCTTTCCTCTGGAGATGGAGATGTTTGCACGGAGAAACGCTCGGAGTTCCTACCAGCAGCAATAAATATGATTTTGCATTCCATTTCCTGAGGGAGTAACACATCAGCTCACACTGCCTGAGCCATTTTAAATGGCTCTCCTTGGAAGTAAAATCTGAAAGTCCCCAAATATTAGACTCAAGTCAGGTTTCACTCCCCACCTATTCTAATCCTACGCCTCATTATTTGTGGAGATGGATAAATAGATACAACATGTGAATGTTCTCCCCACTGCTGCTTAATGATATTTTTTCTTCCTTTTTAAAATAAACAAATACATAAATAAAGCAGAGCCTCAGACTGTTTCTGCTGCAGAGGCTTCTCAGGGCACGGATGCAGCTCCCCCATCTGTCTTCTCTGACCTCAGCCAATGCTGCCCATAAATCAGCCTCCCCCTCCTCAAAAAAAACAAAAAAGCCCATAAAATTGTTCACTTCCTTCTCTCGTTCATCTCTGCCTGACGTTCAGCACAGAAATTCCCACTTTAATGGATTTTTCCCCTCCTTCCACCCAGCTTTTTCCTGTCACAGATCTCCACTGCTCCAAGCAGAAGGCAACTCTGCTGCTCACCACCTCAGCTGTTTTCCACACACACGTACTCTCAGCCACCAAAGAATAACTTAAGATAAATATTCTCCTCTGCCTCTGATGCCACACAAGGTGGAGGATTCGTGCTGGCAGCTATTTACAGCCCAGCAGCTCTCAGTGCATCTGCACAGTAACTCAGACACAGGCAGAGTCACTCTGCAGCCTCTTGGAGCTGTGCATGAGGGAGGTGATGTGCAAGTCCCTCTTCTCTGACTGAGAATGGAAGGCTAGGGGCTAAAATAAAACAGAAAAATAGCTTTTCTATAAGCTCTGAGGAGCTGGTAACAGTCTAAATGCTATTCCAGACTATTAAGAAAATAAATCTTCAGGAATCAAAGTCCCCAAACAAACAGATTTATTCACATATCTCAGCCCACTTCTTTCCTCTCCTCAGAGTTAAACCCCCCTCCTAAACCTTTCATGAAAAGCTATTTAAAATCCATTCTGGGATTGGCTATTCTGCATTTTATGCAATATATATGGACTTTGGAAATTTTACAGAACAAAATGATTACCCTAAATTATTGATCAAAGGAAGCAAATACATACAGTGGCCTCAAGAACACACTGGCTGCTCTGAGAGAAGAGAGCCCTCCACGGTGACTGCACTGACAGTGTTCATGTTTCATGATGAAGGCTCGTTTCTAATTACATGATCTTATTGCACATTAAATATGAAAGCAATCTTTTCATTTTTGTGCAAAGTTTGAAATACTGCCTCAGAAGTGAACAAAGGGACATCAATTTAGGGACAGAAAGGGAAGATGTAAATATGCTCATCCAAACACAGACCATCACGTGTGTTTGGTGCTTTCCACACACGGACTTCAAAGACCCTCTCAGCAATTAAACTTCCTCACATCTCACAGGGCAGGGGAAGGCTAAAAGAACAATGATGGAATAAAAGAGCAGAGACACCAACCAGCTGGGCACACACCATTCTAGGGATGGCAGCTCTCAAAGTCACACCTGGGCAGCAGTTTTGCAGTGGATGTTCTTCAAACAGCCTTCAATTAGAGAAAAACCTCCCCCTCAGCTGAGACACAGATTCAGCAATGCCCTCTCTTAAAGGGGAGCCTGAAGGAGCAAAGCATTTCTCTAGCCCTGGGAAAAGCCAGGGTCCTCCTCAGTGGGGAGGTTTTGGTTGATAAAACACAAACAGCTAGAGCAGAGAAGGTGCCTGACAAGCAGGCTGGGCATGACTTACCTCTCTGGGATCTCAGACAGCACCAACAGGACTTTACACCTTTGCTGATCCTCCTCAAAAGCCCCACCAAAGTCACCTCTCCAAGGCAGAGCCCTGTCTTGGCTTTATCAGCAGCTGCTGTTCCCAATCCACCAGATCCAGTTCAGCTGTGGATGAGGAGCATGTGGGAGATGGCCTTAATTAGCTCTGAGCATTCTGCTGGTGATCAGTGGCACCAGAGCTGCTCATTTCACCGGCAGAAATGAATTTACCACAGTCACTTTTATAGCATCTTATTTCCAGGGGTATTTAAAAGATGTGGCACTTATGGACGTGGTTTAGTGGCAGTGTCAGGTTTATGGTTGGACTCAACAATCTTAGGGTTCTTTTCCAGCTTTAACAAGTCAATTCTGCTTATTTTCAAGGCAAGAATTTCAATCATTTCATGGCATTTTATTTTTGCTGTTTTTTGAAATATGGGATTACCTACAAATCATGCAAAACAGGTGTGATGTGCAGAGCATCCACAATTCCCAACCCTGAAGAGAAAGTACAGTGTTTCACTTCTGTTACCTGTTTTTCCTTTATTAATAACCCCCCCCAGAGCCAGGGGTGTGGTGTCAGCAGGAGGTGTCAGAAAACACCATGTACAGCAGAGCTGGAAGAAAACAGCAGTTCTGGTGGAAAAAAATGCCCCATCTTCCCACTCTCCCATAGATACAGATAATAACCTTCACCCAACCTGAAAACTAAAACCATAACCTGTGATTCACAGTGGTCAGAGAGTAGAACAAATAGTCAAATGGCCACCAGCTTGGGAGTTACCCTGGCTGAGGTTTTAGAGGATGAGAAGATGAACAAGGCAATTACAGAATGTCCTGCTCCTCATCTTCCCCAAGTAATTGAAGATTCGGTATCATTTTTAGTGAGTTATTTTTAATTAGTCTCATTTGCTGAAGTCAATTAGGTGTAGCATTGTCTCTGGTGTGATGTATGTACCTGTGCAATTGGAATGAAAATGTGGCAAAAATTCAAACCACTGCCATGGCAGAACTGCCCCAATCAGATAAATGCAATTAATTTCTACACCTGGCCTTGAAGAATTATGATCCTAATCTATTTATTTGACTGTTAGTGATGGTCTCCATCAAGGTCAGGAGAAATTGCTCAGTTAATAAATGGCAGTTTGCTCTGCCAACAACCACCACCCTCTCCCTGAGCTCAGTGAGCCCGAGCTGTGCCCTCAGACACGAGCAGGGCTGGTTTTTGCAGGACTGGACAACAAACACATATTGCAGGAACAGACAGGGCAGGGTTTGGGGGCTGCCCTGGGGCCCTCAGGGTGGGTGCAGATGCTTATGGGAAATGAGGAGCCAGTGTCAGGTTTGCAGCCCCTCCTCATCCCCCAGCTTGTGGCTAACACTGCCTTGGCAGGGAGCTGAGGGAGAACTTCCCACACGGAGGGTGGAGAGCACTGGAACAGCTCCCAGGGAGGCTCTGGAGTCTCTCTCTCCAGAGACATTCCAAGCCCACCTGTGTCACCTGCTCCAGGTGACCCTGCCTTGGCAGGGGGTGGGACTGGATGATCTCCAGAGGTCCCTTCCAACCCTCACTGTCCTGTGGTTCTGTGAAAGCCCCCAGAAATCCCCAGCAAGTCCCATCTCCTCCTCCTCCTCCCCAGCTCCACTGACTGGGCCACTTTCTTTCCCTGAGAGCTTCAGCTCAGGCTGAACAGCCCTCTCATGTGCCCGTGGCACAGGGATGGGGTTCTGCTGCACGTGAGTGCTGCACAGCAAGCACAGGCTGGGGAAATTGGGTTATTGAAGTACCTGCTTTTATCCCTGGAATTGCTTCCCTCCGGGTCTGGCCCAATTTGCAGCCCTTTCATTAGAGGTTCACCTGCCCTGAGGAAAGTGGTGTGTCCTTTCAGGAACCCAGTGGTGTCTGGAGAAGAGGATAATCTTTAGAGGGCAGGTAATTGTCAAAACAGCCTTGCTGTATATTAATATAATTCAAGGAAATAAATCCAAACCAAAGCAGGATTTCAGCGTCAGTTCAAAGAAAAATGAGGGCCAAGTGGGGCAGCCTTTTCTCATGCAGAATTTCGCTTTTCTCCTGCAAGTAGCCATCAGTTACCACGTGAACAGCAGAGCACATGGGGCTGGGAGGGTGGTCAGGGCCTCCTGGAATGACCTGGAGGAGTCTCAGCAAAGGACTCAGTAAAGGACTCCTTTTCATGCGTTGGAGAAATGCCCCTGCTTGGGAGGAATCACCAGGAAGGGAAATCACAGCAAGCAGATCATTTTGATAACGCTCTTCCAGCTCATGAAAAATGAGCCCTTTCCGAGGTCTGGTCAAAATGCAAAGTGCTTTCCACCTCTCCTCGCTGGAGCTGCACCCCCCACATGGCTGTTTGCTCATCCAAACTCCCCCTCGCTCATTTATTACACCCTGACAGCACTACTTTAATTCCCTGGAGAATGGCAGTGAATATATTGGGTAAGCAAGTTTCAATTCCTATTTTTCCTTTGGGAAGAGGAAAGGCAACATCACAGGATCATGAGTCTGTTCAGGAGCACTTTCCCAGCTGAGAGTTCCTGCAGCAGCAGCTGGTGCTGGAGCAGCCCCTGCCCAGGGCTCAGCACGGGCAGTCACCCCACACCCCGAGGGGAAAGGCTTCATGTCCCAGTCCTGAAACCTTCCAGAGCCCCTGGCAACAGCTGAGGCTCCCTCTTCAGGGACCATCATGAAACGTGTCAAGAACAGAGGGTTTTAATCACCCCCGCAGCACACTTCCACTAAATCTGAATTATTCCAGCCGGGTGTGCCTGTTCCTGCAGGCCCGTGGGGTTCTCCCACCCGCCGTCTCCTGGGGCCTCTGTGCTGTTTTCCCTGGATTAATTAAGGTCTGGATTCAAGGTTTTTGTCAATGTCATGGTGGAGGTTTATGGAGGTCCTTAGGGTTAATTTATAATCCCCTCAAGAATAAGTAAATATTTAAATTTCCCCCACTGGTGTAATTGAATGTTTTAATTCATGCTGGTAGACTGAGTCAGGGAAATGCTTCCACTGCCAGGGTTATTTATTAAATAAATGAAAAGAGGAAATCACTCCTGTCACTGTGCCAGAGCTTGTATGAAAGTGCTGCTCCCTCCAGCCCTCAGCCCTCGTCACACCTGACCAGCAAAGGGCCAGGTGAGCGAAGGATGTTTGATTTCTGCTTTAGCTGTGACAGCCAACAGCAAAGGAGCTGCCCAGGGATTGCCTGGGAGGGATGCCTGGCTGTGCCAGTGCCAAGGAGGAGGGAAGCCAATTAACCGGTGTCAGGGCTGGATTAACGAGCGGTGCAGCCCCACCATCCCCTTCCCATCCCCAGCTCTGACCTGCACTCACTGGGATGCTCCCAGGGATCAGCTGCCACCCCCCAATGCAGCTGCTGGCACCTCACAGCCCCCACCCCATCCCACCCCTTACCCTTGGCACAGGCCAGGCTGAGAGATGGAGGGATGGAGGGATGAAGGGATGGATGCAGGGATGCAGGGATGGATGGATGCAGGGATGGATGTAGGGATACATGGATGCAGGGATGGATGCAGGGATGCAGGGATGGATGGATGCAGGAATGGATGGATGCTCACCTTGCACATGCTGCAGCTGCTCAGCCATGACAGCACAGAACCAAATTAACGGTATCAACTGGTATGTGTGCTAACACTTAACTAACAGACATGAAACCTGGTGGGAATTTGGGGCCTTGTGCATCCAGGAGACAGCACTGGTGCTGTTTAAATATTCATTTTTGCATTCTTGGCATCACAAACCACTGTAAATTACAGCTCCTGCCGTGGCAGTGATCACACTCAGATAAATGCTGCTCACAATTTCTTGTGTGTCTGTCTCTGGACAGAGCTGGAGATTTTTGGTGCTGCAGGCGACAGACAGAGATGTATAGAAAATTAAGGCACCTAAATAATTAAGCCCACTGCCAAGTCTTGATGCAATTTAATAAAGTGTTCTCAGGGCCATGGCTGATAGTGAGTAATGTCCATTGTCACCGTGTCCCATAGGCTGCAGGAGCAGTGTCATGTTGCCACTGCACGGTGGTGCTGAACTGTTGGTGATCCTGGGAGAGGGGATGTTGTCCTTAAAGCCAGGTAAGAAATCCCTGTGCACGTGGGACATGAGAGCAACAAACGTGGGCTTTGTCCTCCTCCTGAGGCAGACACAGATCACTAAACCTGCATGACTTGTGCTGAAATCACACTTTGGTGTCTCATCCGGAATTACTCCAGGAAAGACAGGTTTCCCCCCATCTTTCCCATCTGCATGGGAGCCAGGGGCTCCATGGCAGCCGGCTGAGGATGGCTGGCACCCCGGGCAGGGGCAGGTGCCACAGTGGGATGTGTGGGAGGGGGGCCCTGTGCAGTGCCTGGTGGTGCCAGCGCAGCTCCCGCTGGTGCCAGATGAGCCCAGGCACCTGGCAATGCCTTATCCTGGCTCTGGAGGATCCACTCTGCAAGCCCTGGGGAGGCATTTTCCAGAACTCTCCACTGTCCTGCAGATTTTCATGTGTGTTTGATTAATTATGCATGGATATTTGATTGCAAATATGGTGCAGAAACGAGTGCCCAAGCTGGGTGAATCAATTTGGCCTAAATAACATCCAACCACAATTCCTGGACTGGTTTTTTTGCCTGCAAATTACAGTGATGGAGAGAGAGAAATTCCCTTTTTGTGTTTGCCTTGGGAATTATTTTTCATCCCGACAGCCTCTGCTGTGTGGGCTGGGTTAGAGGCAGAGTTCACACGGAGATAGGAAAGCTGAGAGAGCAGAAAGCTGAGAACACTGAGGGTGCCAAGGCAGGGCTGGAGCCCAGGAATTCATGCTGCAACAACTGTTTCCCCCACACCATCCAACACACACCCTGAATCTGGTGAGAGCAGCCAGGCTTTGGCCACAGCCTTGGTTCTCCCTTGGCAGTACTGGAGTGCCCCGTGTGCCCGGCTGGCACAGCCCTCCCCATCCCAAAGGGACAGAGCTTTCCCAGTGAGCCTGCGGGATCCTCCCACCCCTTGATGTTACAGGGGATGTTACTGTTCATGACGAAGTTGCTAATGATGAGAAGTGGCAGAAAATCTTTCCATGGAAGAGTAACAAATGCTGTGGGTTTGTGCCGCGACAGCTGTGACTGCAGAGGATCAATAAACGTTGTCATGGAGGAGGTAAGGAGCAGCTCCCTCCACAGCCCCTTCCCAGTGCAACCCCCAGGAAACCAAGGGATTCTGGCTTCAGAAATGACAAGAAGGGCCAGTTCTGAGCCAGGAGATGCATCAGTGCCTTGTCCCCAGGAACGTGCTCCAGCCCAGCTCCTCACAGGGTGTCCTGAGGCTCCCCAGGGCTCCCCACAGGAGTGCTGTGTCCTGCTGGGACTGTGACACCGGGAAGAGCAGAGTCCTGTACATCAGTACCATCACCTGTGGAGCCAGCACTGAGTTACTTCAGTGCCCACTGGGGAATTCTTTGGTCACAGAACTACAGCACCAACCAGGAGCAGAGCAGACAGCCTGGCCCTGGCAGGGGACTGGCTGGTAGGAGGGAAATCAGTACATTGAACCTCTCAGGAGGTGCTCGGTCCCAAAGCAGGGCTTTGCATGCTGTGGCTGCAGGAATTTTTATCTCTTCCCTGGAATACTGGTGCCCAACTGGAGCCTCAGACAGCTGAGAACTTCCTTGTGTCTAAATCAGGACAATTATTTAATTGAGACATTGGGCACACGCCGGGAGTGCAGGGCAGAGGTGCAGGGGAGGGGAAGGAGCAATAAATCACTGAGTAGAGTTAACCATCCGAGCCCTTTTTATAAAGAGCTCCTTTAGGAGAGACTAATCCCAATGTTCTGTTTTACTGAAGGAAAACTTGTTCTTTTTCCTCTATGCACACTTCTCCAGGAGAACATGGGATCAAGTAGGCACCTGCTGTGGCCACTGGCCAAGGCTGCACTGATGGGGTCAGGATTTTGGTTTGAAAATACATTGGGTTTGCCATTGACACACAGCATTCCTTCGAGTTATCCCTGAAAGCACTTGAATTCCAGCCAGGTGGAAGTGTTAGTTGATGGGTGGGAAGTGCTGCTTTGTTTAAGCAGGCTGGTGGAACCAATCCCAGCTCGTGTTCCAAAGCCTAATCCTGTTCCAGGGAAGGGCTCCTGAACACTGCAGACCCCTGGCAGACCCTTCCCGCAGACATGGGATGGGAAACAGGGCAGTGAGCAAACCCTGGCACTGTGTGAGGGTGCCAGGGGTGGACGTCTCCAGGGCTGGAACGTGGCATTTGCAGAGCTCCCAACCCCAGCAAGCTTGTCCCTGCAGGGACCCTGGAGGGAGAACAGGATTTGCCCCTCAGGCTCACACAGTTTTGCTGCTTCAAACACCCTGAAGATCCCACCACCTTCTCCCCCTGCCTGCCCCCAGAGTCCTCCAGGGCTGGGCAAGCTGGGGAGGATCAGGGAAAACAGCACCTTGCCTGATGTCAGCAACTACCTGGGCATGCACTAACACAGGGCTCCTGCTTTGGAGTCCCTAATGCCAGAGAAACCCTGGAGCAAAAACAACTGCTTGGCATTATCCACCATCCACAGAGGGAACAGAACCAGGGCTGTGCAAGTCACTGCTCCCACAGGAAGGGAAGTTTCTGGAGCACAGAACCCGGGGGGTTCCCTGACGTCACCTGGAAGCTCCCATGAAAGAACACATGGAGCAGGGATGAAATGAGAGCTTAGTAACTAATCCAGTCCCCAGCCAAGTAGCTCCTCTCTGTGACCAAACTTCAGACAGCATCTTCCAGATCACTGCTGGGCCCTTTCCCTCCCTCCCCACACACAGGGAATTTTCCAGGGAACATGGACTGCAGTAGACAGCTATTAAAAAAGATCCAAGACACTTCACCAGGCCCAGAAGACAAAACCCTTCCCAGTGTCCCCATCACCCCGTGAACGGCTGCACCCACAGCGGGAGCCCTGCAAGGGGCTGCATCCTGGGCTGGGTGTCCCGGGGATGGGAAAGGCTGTCTGAGGGAGACAAGGTTGCACAGGTCCAAACACCTGCAGAGCATGAAAGTCCTGCCCTTGCCTTGCTTTGAGCAGTGATGGAATTCAGCACCACGTTCTTCCCGGGGAGCGGAGCGAGGTGACTCACTGGCTCATTTTGCCAGGGACAACAAAAGCTTTCTCTGCCTCATAATGCATTTCCATTACAGCATTAAGGATTTTTCTGACCCAAATACATGTCCTGAGAACAAAAATAACTGTAAGGAATAAAGTGTTTAATCTGCCTCGATTCTGCCCTCAGAAAGATAAAATCTATTACAAATGTTATCCCTCGCCTTGCCTATTAATCCTAAAGGGAGCAGTGATTAAATACTGTTTCTAACCCTGCAGTCCCTGGTGTGCCAGGGATTCCAGGAGTCTCAGTTGCTCCATGTTGCACATCTGGGGATGATAACGGGGCAACATCTCACGTGGGTTGGGGGCCCCAGGTTTTCCGGGGAGTTCCCTGAGTTCTGAGAGTTCTCTGCCTGTGCTTGGCCGGGATTCCCAGCAGGATCTTCGCTCCCTGCAGCCTTGGTGCCCCATCCCGATGGTGTCAGGACCCCTGTCCCACCCTCCAGCACAGGCTGAGCTCTGCCTCCAACACGGGGGCAATGCTGGGCCCCAAACCACAGACAGGGAATGCGCTTCAGCACTCACTGACAGCCAATTACAGGGGAGGGGGCTGAGCCCATCAAATTAATTTCAATTGCAATTCAAAGAAAGAAAAGCCACTCGAACATTTCTAATCAACAGGCATCTAATGAGGCCTGTTAGTTCCTGTAGTCTGAACACAGTAGGGAATTTTCTAAGATAATTTACTTCATTAATATTCAGCCAGAAGTGGATCATCCAATACTTTCCACAGTGGCATTGAGATAAAATATGTCAAAAGGAAAATTTTATATTTGACACGGACTTTAAGTTTCATAAGTTTTGTTCTCTCTTAGAAAAAAAGTGAAATAAAACATTACAGCCCAGACCGACTGGAATGATTACAAGGACTCAACCAGAACAGGGCCCAGGTACAAATATACCAGAGCCAGTCAGGAAAATCAGAGGGATCCCCTTTGCAGGATTTCTGAACATTGTTGTTGTACATAATTCTTGATACAAGAAATGTCAACAACTCTTGAAAAGCTGTCAGCCTTTTTAAGGAGTAACAGCTTTAGTGTAACAGGTTTCACTTCTTTATGCTGAGATTGGTTTGGTTTGGTTGGTTACAATGGAAATAATAAATAAATAAATAAATAAATAAATAAAAAGAAAAAAGAGCCCCAGAGAGACCAAAGTTTGCGAAGTTTGAGAAGGAACACTTCTCCTGTCAATGATCAACACCCCACCAGCCCCACAGCCCCTGGGATCAGCCCTGGGGGAGCAGCTGCTGGGAGCTCAATTCACTGCCCTTCCCAAAAACAAAGGACTACAAATGCCAGGATTTAAATGCCAGAGTGACACCTCGTTCTGATTCCTGGGAAATGAGCAGGATTTTCATCGTGGGGACATTTAGCTGTGCATGTTTACAGAACATGTGTAGGTTACTTAACAGTCCAACCTGATAGGAACAAGGAAGAGCCTGTGTTAGCCTGTCTTTCTGGAAGCATCACTCCCCTTTCTGCTCCTTTCTCTACTGCACTCTAAAGGTTATTCTCATAAAAAATGTTATTACAACTAGCATCACATCATCAGAAAGGAGAGGGAAAAGATGAAATCATGAATATTTAAAGAACTATTTTCTGAAGACCTCTCTGTGGCTGGGGAGGGGAGGCTGCAAAAGGCATCAGCAGCCCCGTGGGCTCATCTCTGTCCTGTGCTGCAACCAAAGCTTATTTGTCTGCAGCGTGAAATAGTTCAGACAAGCCTTGATCCCAAAAGGGCAGTTGCCCATAAAGGAGATCAGATATTACCTAAAATGCAATTGTTTTTTTTCACACTGATGTCCATGGAAATGTTTCTATGGTACAAGAGCACAGAATGGAACCAGCAGCTCCATGCACTTATTTCTGCTGGACAGGCTCTGCTCCCCTTCCTGTGCCACCAAACCTCCCTCAGCTCATGCACCAGATCATGACCAACTGCATTTGGCTTCACTAGAAACTGCCCAGCACTTCTTCCCCTTCCTTTTCAACTGTGACATTTAAAAAGATTCTAACACCCCCCAAATGAAATATTTGGGTGGATATTATCCCACCTCAGAGCAACTGGGTCTCTAATAACACCACTACCCACTTGCCACCACACACATCCTTAATTCCGCTCTTGGAAATACAACGGGAAGTAGGATTCAAGTTTCATATTGTTAATGGATTAAATTAAATTACATTCTCATGATTCAAAGACACTTAGGTTAATTTAAGAATATATATTTTACCCAAAACTCACTTAACTGCCATATAATTTTTTGCTATTTCCTTTTCCATTCCTGCTGATTAACAAGATCCTTGGGAATAAATAGAAGTGCTCTCTCTGCTGCAATTAGCCTGTCTGTCCCTCTGATTAGCTGATTCCTAGTTTGTGACAGAAAATTTGGAAATCCAGAGTACTCCACTCTGACATCATCATTCCAGTCACCAACCAAAATGGAAGTTTCCTGGGAAAGAAAGGCCTTGGCTCAATTTTAACAGATGTTTGGAAAATCATTAAGGTCCAGCCTAAGCATCACTGAAGCAAAAGGATTTTGCTGCACTGAGCTGGGAAAGGAAAGCCCAGAAGGGAGCCTGGAAGTAGGGTAAATTCCTCAGGCAAATCACCACAGAGCTGGGATAAGGACAGGCCAAAGACCTGCCCAGTGACTCCCACTGCTTCTGCAGGGAACAGGATCCCAGGGGGAACATGGCCCAGGAGTCACAGGAAAAGGGTGAGTGACACCATCAGTGCAGCAAGAGGAGGGGCACTCATGGGATCAGAGGGTCACAGGATGGTTTGGGTTGGAAGGAACCTTAAATATCATCCTGTTGCAGTTCCCCTGGAACACCAGGGACACCTTCCCCAGCCCAGGCTGCTCCAAGCCCTGTCCAGCCTGAGGACAGTAAATCCTACACTGCCAGGCAGCAGCTCAGAGGGGAACAAGGCAAAGGTCAGTAAAGCTCTAAAGCTGCATCTCAAACCCTGACCTAAAGGGCCCTGGGAAGGTGTGCTCCCACCCTTCTCACTGAAATTCCCAGGCAATTTTCCTTGGAAAGCTCAGTTCTCACCTCCTGCCCCTCAACACGGTGTGGCAGTGGTGAGGGGCTCCGAAGCTTTCCGGGGTGGAGGAGTCTGTAAACCAGTTTGATGTTCCTGAAGACGAAAGGCACATTAACAATTAAGTGGTATTATTATTGTCAGTAGTAGTGGTAATATTAGTAAAATAATAGTAGTAGGAGAAGTAATATTTCAGTGCTATGAGACATGCTGTTAAAATAAATTCCTTGCTTTAGGAAGTCCAGACAAATGTTACCTTTCAAACACAAAATATTGTGCAGCCATAAGATTCACTTTATCAAGGATCTACCGGGAAAATAGAGTTAAATCCATTTTCATTATGTAAAAGCCTGAGATATTACCACAGCTTCTCATGTGAACAATCACCCTACAACCTGAACTAATATCTCCTACTCCCAAGCAGCTCCCCAGTGCCATTCATTTGGACAAATTGGAGAGAATTCAGAGACAAGCAACAAAATTATGAAGTGATTTGGGATATTGTCTCGAGAAGGAAGGTCAACAGGAGTAGATTTGTCTGGCACAGGGGAGCGATGATTTTAAAGAGGTCACTGAAAGGCAGAGAGAGTCAGGGAAAGAATAAAATATCACTGTTATTTCAGAGGTCAGGAGACAAAATTTGGGGTCACAAGGTTTTCACGCCAAATGAGATTGTTCCTGAAACAGAATGACCCCATCCAGTCCCTCCTGTCATCTGAGCATACATGGAATGATTTCCTGAGTATGATAAATGGATTCTTGAAGGTAAACTTTCACTGGCACTAGGTAAGAGCCTGAGTGAGCTCTGCTCTTCTCCATCTCCCACTGCCGTGGCAGAGAAGTGCTCACTGATGTGTCACAGCATCTGGGCTAAAGAGTTTGGGGGGGTTCACAGTGCCATGTTGGACCTGGGGTGATGCAGAAGGATGGGCATTAGCAGATGGAAGGGGAAGAGAAGAAGGAAAGGGTCAATTAAGTTTGAAGGTGAGAGGGAGGTTCTCCCAACTGCCCTTTGCTGTGGGAGCACTGGGAAGGACAGAGACCAGCTTTCCCCCGTGCAGAAGTGGCTGGATTACAGACCTGATCAGACAGAAAACAAATGCAGATGCACAGAACTAAACAAAACATTCTCTGTGATCTCTTTGTCAACAAATTAGATAACTCTGTTGGCAACTTGGCTGGCTCCTCTTGTTTGCACTGGTAAATTAAGTTCACAATGTTTGCTGTTGCAGGAGGATTTCAAAGTTTTAAAATTTTTAAAGTTTTCTTTTACAGGTGTCGTTCCTGAAAGGTGATTATATGGGATTTTGGGGAGCTCATAACTATAAGGACTCAGTAGAAAAAGTTCTGTGCCCATGGAAATGGTTCTTATGGGGGAAATCTTGAAACAACAATCGCAAAAAGCAATTCTAAACGATGTCTTTTTCTGTTAAACATGTGGATTTTCACAACTTGGCCCTCTGCACACTGGAGGGATGCTCAGAGGTGCAGCTCTATCCTCTGCAGCACGACTGGAAGGAAAAGATCCATTAGGACAACGGCAGCCAAATCAGCCTTCAATTGCTGACAATCTCAAGGGCTCTGGGAGGCTGAGTGTGATGAATTTTACCATGTGATTGATCGTGGTGGTGGCCTGCTTTAAAGAGCAAAGCCCACGTCGAGGCAGAGCCGAGGGCACGGCTCTGTTGAGCAGTAATTCCCAATTACCCCACGGTGACCTTGCAGGGATCTCTGATCATTTACAAGGAGCCTGAGCTGACCAGTAAATAGAGACCTGTGATAGAAACTTGTTATTGGTCAGGCATGACTGATGGAGAGCTGCCAGTTATTTTTTACAGCAGCTTTTACACCAGCTCTCAGAAGCATTTTGGGCCTCGCTGCGACAGCACCCACCTCCCCTGGGCAAGAAACCAAGGAAGCTCCCAGGCAGATCAATCTTCCTGATAATTTACAGCTCCATCACTGGGATGAGGTCAGGGTAGGTGCAATGAGTGATGTGGTCCCAGCCCCAGGCTGTCGCTGCCGGCGGTGTCACCTTGCCTGTCCTCCCCAAAATGACTTCCCCAACATCCTCCTCCAAGCAGCAATTCTATCAGCAGGTCCTCTCAGACAACCACCACGAAATGAATTGCTCAGGCAGTCAACAGCAGCCTCCTGCAAACACTTATCCCCTCCAAGACTCTCCTCATAAAACTTTATGATACCTTTTTCTTATGATAATCCAGTATAAACATAATTTAATGGGACTGGGAGGAAAACAATCACAGCAACAAAAACAACAGGCAATGGTTGTAAAGTCTCCCATCTCATCATTTTTTCTTTCTTTTCGCTCATTCTCTCTCCTTTGGTTTAAGTGTGTATTATTTTGGCCATGCTGTCACTGGGTTATTATGTGCTCTCAATTACACTGCAATAAAGCCTGAAGGTCTTTTGTGGTTATGCTTTAAACCTTTGAGGTGGGGTGGTTTTTTTGCCTGTGAATTTGATTCAGCTTTGCTTCAGGTTACTTTTATGCCTGCTAAACCACTCCATCCAACACTGAAAAAGGAACTGTGTCCAAGGGAAATGTTGGAGACAACCACATAAACAATGCACCCGAGACCTGCCCATTTAACCCATAATCTGAATTGGATTCTGTTTCCACAGCAGTTCCCTGTGTGCACCCCCACGGGTTATTTATCCGGCACAGAATGTCCCTGACTGGGGGATCAATACCCCTGGGAGTGTGTCACACCCTGTGCCATCACACATCACTGCTGCTCGGCCTCCTTGGACACCCCAGATCTGGGGGTCTCCCCGTGCTCTTCCTCAGTGCCTTCAGCCTCACAGCCCCTCCCCTGCCCTGGGAGCCTGGGACAGCTTCCTCCACACAGTGCAGGTGGAATCACCATGGCAGATCACAACAAAAAGCAATATTAACTCCTTTAATTAAATTTACCACCATTATTACTTATTTGAATGAGACAGAGCCGCCACCACGAAGATGTAATATCAGCAGCTGCACAAATATGGAGCTAAATAAGCAAATAATTCATAACCTTGCTAAACAAAGACTTCACAGGGCTTGTTTGCTTTCACAAAAGCAAACATGTAGAAATATGTTTAAGCAAAGAGATTCTGCCAAGATTTTGTGTGAAAACCTTGGCCTGGCTGGTGCACAGGCTGCTCCAGGTGGAAAAAGGGGATTTGGGGGAATGTGAGAGTTCAGCAGAAAGCTAAGGATAAAAATAAATAGATGGGTCTGTCCCACTGTGAGCTAAAAGGTAACTGGAAAGGTAAAATGATGGGGAGGGGAGAGGAGAGGAAGGGGTGGGAGGGGAGGGGAGAGGAGGGGACTGAAAAAGTCCCTTGAGAAGGGTGGGGAGTGCAGCCAGTGCCTTTCACTGACTGCTCCCATGGATTTGGAGACACAGATCCCAGGGAGGACCCTGCCATAGCCACCTGACATTCCCAATTCCTGTGGACACCACAGGCACACGAGTCCTGTCAGCTGAGGAGTGAACTAATGGGAACTGCAAATTCAGTCAAATGGAGCTAATTTAAGAATTTCCTCAATTCCAGCTGTTATTTCTGCAGTTTGTGCTGGGGAGAACCAGTTACAGGGCAAACCCAGATTCCCTGTTCACCTGTTTAGCACTTATTTAAGGCAAACAAAAAAGGAGAAGCCGGTAATCTTTTTTTCCTTATGGATTAGCCAGTCAGGAGATTCCAGTAGAGTTCAACCAAACTTTTGTGATCATGTAATTTTCAATCTTCGTTCCTGTAACCACAAAACCAGCCAACAGCCTGACATGGATCTAATCTATAGTGAGGGGAAAAAAAGACATTTTTCATGTGTGGGGGAGGCGGATGAAAAAATGCCTCTTTTCCATCAACACAATGCAAAATCTGATTTTTTCCATTCTAAACCTGCTCGTCTCCACACAGTAAAACCAAACAAGCTGATTGCATTGTGCCAGTTGTTGCTCTGGAGTACTGCTGACATGATTAATTAGATGGCCACTGGGCCAGAAAAAAGACCGAAAATTAATACGAATTTCTGGTCATTCCAGCACTTTATATTAAAGAGGCACAGATGAAGTACTAAGCCCTTGGAGAAAGGAATGGACCCTCCCCAGCAAATGCCACTGTTCCCTCACGGCTGCCAGGGCCTTCCCTCGGATCTCTCTGGTTACACACGTACAAAGCACCTGCTCCAGGCACCTGGAATGCCAACAGACCATTGCTGCAGTACTGCAGAATGACCAAAAATAAACCAAAGCCCGGGGAACATTTGTACTTTCAATTCATGTTACATTCAGGATGTTTCTCTGATAATCTGCAAGAATACTGGTACATACTCACGAAGAAAATATCAAATGCAGGGTCCTGGTACAGACCTGTGTGTGCCCATATAAACCACAGAATCATTAGGGTGGGAAAAGGCCTCCAAGACCATCAAGTCCAACCTTTGACCAAATACCTCCATGCCCACTAAACCACACCAGGACCAGAAAAACCACAAAATCCCAGCTCTTTAATTCCTTCAGCATCTGCATCATAGTTTTAGAATGCAGTACTTAAAAGCAAATTTAAAAGGAATTAAACAACAGGTGACTGATTTCAGTGAACTACCAGCAGGTTTTTGCCTTAACAGACCTCACTGAATCATCAGACATTTGCTCCAAGGGCTGTTTGCTCACATTTAACAACTGCTCAGAGTTTTGTTAATGTCCACAGATTTGTACTCTAAGAGCAGGAATTTTACCACAGGACATGGCAGATGTCCAGAGGGGCTGACCTGTGTTTCATGTGGACAGCACAGAACACAGAACTGTGCCAGCACCAGGCACACTCAGCCAGGAGCTCAGAAGGCTTCTGAAGTCAGTGGAACAAATTTTGGGTGGTCTGACCCAGAAGCACAGAATAACCTGAGCTGGGAGGGACCCACAAGGATCATCAGTCCAACTCCTGGCCCTGCCCAGGACACCCCAACAATCCCACCCTGTCCCTCAGAGTGTTGTCCAAACCCTCCTGGAGCTCTGGCAGCCTTGGGGCTGTGCCCACTGCCCTGGGGAGCCTGGGCAGTGCCAACCACCCTCTGGGGGAAGAACCTTTCCCTGAGATCCAACCTGACCCTGCCCTGACACAGACTCCAGAGAGCTCCTCACCAGTGAGCAGCACGAGCCAGCATTCCCACCCCCAGCATTCCCACCCCCAGCATTCCCACCTGTGCTTCCAACAGTAACTTACTCACTGGAGTTTGCTGTTTAAATGTCCCCGTGTTCACTCTCATTTGCACATGCAAATCTCTGTGAGCTTTATGCAAGGAAAGGACGAGTCCCAACAACCCTTTTCAGCCAGACCATATTTCCTGCTATTTCTGGCTCTCCCAGTTTCACTCCTGGCCTGTGTCTGAGAACACAGAGGTAAACAAAAATGAAAAATGATGAGAAGGAAGTGAGCCACCTGCCTTCTGCCTCGGAGGGCTGGGATCGTTCTGAGCAGGAGCCTACGGGGTACTCAGGGCTTCTAATTGCTCCAGTTGGTTCAGTTTGGCTCCGTGGCCATCTGGGGGTTGGCAATGAAAATCAGTGAGGAGCAGCTGAAAATATTGCTCTTCACTGTACTGAAGTTGTTCTTATTAAAGGCTAAGAACAGGCCTTCTGAGAAATCCTCAGTGCAGCTCACACCGTGCTGAGGAGGGCCAGGCACTCCTGCTGATCCTGGGGGTGCAAACACAGGCTGTTTCCAAAGGCACCTCCACAGCCTGAGGTGACAGCTGCTCACACCTGCAGGTAAGAGCCTGTGACTGAACAAGTCACGTATGAGACACGTGCAAACAGCCACTCTGCTGGGAACAGGCAGTTTCACTGGGAGGTGGCTGTATTTGTACACTTGGGTTTCAAGTTTAAATTTGGTAACTGCGGTTTTTTCCCTAGAAAAGGCCTAGGACAAATGCATGGCATCTTTTTAATGGACATTGTTGATGAAGAGACCTGCCTTCTCACCTTCTGGAGTGAAACCTCTTCCCAGCTTTGGATGCTGCCTCAGTAACATGGATTTGTTCTGTGTTTCCTTCCTTCCGTCCAAGCCCCAGTGCTGTGGTCCAGCACAGGCAAGGGGCTCCTCAGAGAAGTGCCAGTGTGTGGAATGTGACAGGGCTGTACACAGCCCTGGGGAGCAGACAGGTCACACTGCCACGGCCACAGCCTCCTGGCCCTGCTGGACATGGGGCAGCACCTCAGGGCTGCTCAGGCAGGAAACCCATCACTCCAATCCAGGGCACCAACGGGCTCTTTGATCTCATGAAGAAAGGCCTGAGGAGAAGCACTGGCTGGGAGGTGAAAGTTGATCCAGACAGTTAAAAGCACAGTGAAGGGCTGCCTGGGGGAGCAGCTCTGCCCGCTCTGTAGACCCAGCTGGGCACCTCTCCAAAGGGGATTCACCGTCAAAGGCAGTGCTGGGCTGGCTATGGGATGAGTGAGGAGACTCACTTCTCTGCGACACAGAGAGAGCACACTGAACCATCTGTGGATCTCTCCTGCCCTTATAAACCAGGAATAAAAGCACTGCTTTTGTTTTATTTCTATTATTGCACCAGGACTGGCCTTCAGGGAGGAAAGTGTTTCACGTGGTCCCTCCCAGAAAGTCCCCAAGCCCTGTTCTGCAAAGCATGTCCTCACCTTCATCACCACCTCCTGCCACTTCACCCAGCTCAGAGCAAGTCCTCGGGGCAGCCCAAGCCTCTGCGGCAAATTTTCTTCCAGTGTCAGGCAGAACCCCCTTAGAATTAAGCCTTGGATTCAGCAGCTTTCCAAGTCTTTCCATATTTATGACAGATACCAGGGATTAACTTCATTTACAAATTTAACAATGATTACACTTCATTATCCTCCACACAAACAAATATTATTAGAACACTGAACTACGCAGAGCAGCATTCTCTGTGCCTGTATTTCCATCTCCAGGCAGGGCTGCAGTGATGGGGTGTCATTGGCACCATCCTCAGCGGGCAGGGCAGAGCTTTGGCTGCAGCTCCACCACCCAGAGCCAGCAGGGGCTGAACACACGGCGTGCTCCCAACAACCCCCGGCACAGGGATCGTCCCAGGAGGTGTCACTCCTCACTGACATCTTCATTCTCAGTGTCACATCATAGCAAGCTGCTCATTTGGACTGGGTGTGTCTGCAGCTACAACTCCTGTTTCTCCAGGTCTCATCCCAGCCCGTGACACTGCTGGGCTCTTTGCAACCTGGCTGCAGCTGTTTGCAGAAAGCAGATCCCTTTTGAAGCAGAGATCCCCAAACCCACTCCAAACCCAAAGGTACCTGTGATTTGTCAATATTTCTACAAATACCCACTGATGGGTGTAAATCCAATCCAGAGAAACCTGAGCCAGCAACAAAGTTCTGGAACAAACAATGCAGCTGATGATAAATTAACTTTACAACAGGCTGGATAGACCCCAAAATAATTCACATGGTAAGAACTCCTGTAAAGCTTGCTATCATGGTGTCCTTGGTGAGTAATTAGATGGGTAATTGCTATTTGTCTGGAGAGATTTTCTTTTGAAGATGTTCTGCTGGCAGGTAAAAACAGAACCGACAAACCAAACCCAAGGAAAGCTCCACCAGAGCCCATTTTGTAACTCAAATTTAGGTCATGATTGGTAGCAATTTTCCCTCTCTTTTCTGAAAAATCAAAGGATTCTTTCACTTTCAGATCTTTAAATCATGCGCAAAGTGCAACAAGATTTAATCTTTGCAAATGTGGCTTTTTCATTTGGACTACTATGGAAAGAAAAGAATTCAACAAGATTCATTCCATGGTTTTTCATATACAGGTGATAGAGCACTGCTGATGATTTATTCTCTAATTTACTATTCATTTACTTCTAGATTATAATGTCTAATTTATTCTCTAATGTATCAATTTATCCCCTGATTTAGCCCTTTATCATCCAATCTGGAATTTAAATATAAATAAGTAAATAAACACATGCATTCTGTGTGGCAGGTAAGCAATAAGCATTTGGGGCAGCAAGAGGAAGAAAATACAAAGGAGGGGGGATGAATTTCTGTGCAAAGCTCATTGCCCCATCAGGCATATGAGGAGCATGTCAGAGGCAAACCAGGCTGGTAGTTATAGCAACCATATGCCTTGCTGGAATAACACATTCCAGGGGACAGCAGAGGCTCCAACGCTGATAGGAAAATAACAGCTCAGATCTGTAGTGAAAGCAAGCAAAGACTTTTACCAGATCCTGCTGGGAGTGGTGGAGATTGCAGAGCCTCTGGTGAGAGGAGCCCAGAGCTGGTGGCACAGCCAGTGACCACCACAGGAGAGTCAACGGGGCTTGTTTGGATTCCCAAACATCCCCCTCGCAATTCCCTGGTGAAATTCACAAACTTTTTGCTCGTTCTGATTCAGACTTCTGACTCAAATAATACTAATTGATGCTAATTTTTATAGGACCACCCTTAGGATGAGGTTTTTCAGTAACTCAATGGTTTTTCCAGGTCACCGAGCTGGGCTGCTGCCCCTGGGCTCGTGTGGCAGCAGGTGAGCAGGGTTTGGGAGCGTTCAGAGAGAGCACTAACCAAGGGCCCTGCAAACTGGGCCCATTCCAGCAAACAAAACCAACTGTGAGGCTGAGAAAGGAGGAGCAGGGCTTGGGCCCCGGGGTCCCACTGCACAATCCCACCGAGCACCCAGCGGGCACCCACGGGCACACGCCAAGCTGTGTGGGAATGAGCCCTTGCAGAGGGAGAAGCAGGAAAAAAGACTTCCCAGGAATGCTGTGGGCAGCCCAGCCCCAGGCAGTGCCCCGAGTCCATCCGGGCAGCCCCACACTCCCACACGACCTCGCCGGCGCTGCTCCGAGGGGGAAACATCTGCACGGGGAGAGCAGCTGGTGGAGGCATCTGTTTGCAAATTAAACAGTGTCCAAACACTGCTGCCAGGATTTGGGCTGAATCAATAGGCCAGATGAAATGCTAATTGCAATGACATCGGTCACTGTGCCAGGCCGGACACTCTCGGCCTGACTCGTTGGACTCCAAAAAGTGTCGCAGCTGAATTAGTGGGTTTGTCATGCAGGGCTCCTCATCTCTGACCCTGCACCAGGAGATAGCATGGGGCTGCCAGGAACAGTCCCAGAGTGCTCCCAGAGATGGCTCCAGGGTCCCCTGTCACACCCCCCCAGCCTGCCAGGGCTGGGAACATAGCACCAGCCTCAGGTGGTAGCACGAGCAGAAACACTGAGAACACACAGATCTCCAGAACCACCTGGAAAAGCTCTGTCAGTGCAAATGCTCACAGATCATCCCAGTGAAAAATGCTTTTTTAACCCTTTTTTAAAAAAAAATATTACTTATCAACAGCAGGCTGAAGGCTGCAGGGAGCTGTGCAGGCTGGACTCTCTGGCAGCACCATTTCTAGAGGTCTGGTAGACCCTCTAGTCTCCTGAACACCAGGTACAGGGTACAGAAACAGGCTGCCTGTCAGCTCAGAAAACACAAACATTTTGACTTTGCTCACACCAACCTGGATTTTGTACTGAAAACAAGCCAAACGGACCAGCAGGCACAAAGTCTGCAGGAACACAGCTTGGGCAGCCCTGAGATGTGACAGATGTGCCACACACAGTCCAGGACAGGGCCTGCTGAGCCTGTCACGATGCTCTGAATGGCTGGAAACATCAACTCAGACCTCGGGAAGCTGATGCAGCCTTTGTTTCCATGCCCTGCTTCCCACCTCTGAACGCAGGTATCTCAGTGCCTTTTTCTTGCTCCTCATCTGACCATCAAACCACTCCCCATTGTCCCAATAAAACCCAACTATTTCATGCCAAGCCCTTCCCAAATAGAAAAAAAATACACTGAAAAACAAGCAAAGGAACATCCACTACTTGCATTTGTAATGTACATTTTAAACCACGTCCACCACAAGATTATTGCTGACACTGGGGTTTCTGATGCTGGTCCACACTGTCCCCAGCCATGGATTTCTGACCCCTGCTGTGGATTTCTGTCCCCAGCCGTGGATTTCTGCCCCTCCCACCTCCATCCCTCCCTTGCTCCCTGCTCAACTGGGGCACAGGGCAGGTGATGAGTTTTGGTTCTGTGCCTCTGCAGCATCTGCAGCAGTGGGGTAATGATCTGGCACTAAGGCATCACAGTGCTGACTCAGGCAGAGAGAAAGGGATGGAGATGATTCTTCTTCCACACAAATCACACACCGTTCATTAGGTTTGTATCAATAAAATCAAAGTGCATCAGAGGCACATTAAAGACAGTGAGAACACAGGGCAGCTCACGACAGAGAACGGGAGAAATGCCCTCGCTGAGTTCCTGCTCTGGGAGCCAACACTCACACGTGTCCTGCTTGTGCCATCTCACCCCAGGGAAGGGCTCCCGTGCCAAACTGTGCCTGTCATCCCACAGGATTCAGCTTCACCTCTACCAGCCCATCAAGAAATCCCTAATTGTAAATCCCATTTGATTAGTGACTGGGAGAGCAATGACAATGTATCAGAGATGGGCTTGTGTTGTTTTCTGGCCAGGAGAATAACTAAAAATCTCATCAAAAGCTTCACTGTGCAAAATATTTCCTTCTCTTTTTCGGGGGATAAAAAAGTATCTCCTGTGTCTGCACAGGAACACACTCCTCTGTGGAACAGAATGCCTGGTAGAACTGTGCCTGGTCCAGCTGCAGAGGGGATATAACCTCATAGAATCACAGAAGGGTTTGGGTTGGAAAGGACCTTAAAGGTCATCTCATTCCACCCCCCTACCCTGGCAGGGACCTTCCACTGTGGCCTTGAACACTTCAAAGTATGTGGAAAACCCATCTCCTGATGGGTTCTGTCATTCTGTAAGTCAACTCTACGTGTGCAGAGATGCTGTTACAAGACTTCAAATCAGTCAAGCTTGAGTAAAAAGAAGTGGAACAAAAAATAGCTGTGGGCTCTTACATTCATTGAGGAAAGCAATTCTGCTGTGCTGGAAGAACTGACCCCACCAACAGGATCCAGAGTGAGCAGCCAAAGGGAAACCAAGGTCAGCCAAATTTCAAGGTTGCTCAAATACAGCCAGGGAAAGTTTCAGCAATCTACTGAAAGGAAAATGAATCCAAGTCTGAAAGGAAGAAACAGAGAAACAAGGGAATGCTGGGGGAAAAAATAGGAGGAACACAGCAGAGACTGGGAAAAAACTCCTGTTACAAACACACAGACACTGTTTGGAGCCCCAGAGCAGCTCCAGCTGCACCCACCACCAGGCACAGCCTGGAGCATTGCTGGTTTTCCTGGTTTTCTCCATCAGCTCACAGAACAGCTCCACTTTGAACTGATTGTGAGCACAATCATTCCCATCTCCACAACAGTTTTTCTTGGAGTGTTTCCTACCCCTGTCTGAGCCCCCTCTGACTGAGGGGTTTCAGCAGGCACCACTCCAGTGATCCATCTATCCAGAGGTCTGGCACTGAGCTCACGAGTCACAAAGGTCATATAAACCACATTCCAAGACCTTCCCAGGGATCCAGGAGCCTCCTCCCGAGTCAGTGCTGCAGAACAGAGGCAACATCACTCACTGGGCATTGGCAGTCTGGGCACAGGCAGCCAGAGCTGCAGTCACATGGAGACACAGATTCCTCCTTGAAAACACAGCAAGGAAGAGACTAAAGCTGTCAGAGCCCCAGGAGTCACTCTCCACATTTACTGCTCTTCCAGCTGCAGAGCACAAAATGAACAGTGACTACCCTTCCCCTCCCGGCCTTGGCCACTCCAAAGGTTCTATAAAAATGCATGGGGGATGCAGGGGGCTATTCCCTGGCACAATCCCAAGGGAGAGCACAGAAAAAGACTTAGGAAACAAGTTACACAAAATTATTCAGGATTTGTGACTTGAGAATCTCAGTCTACTCGCTTTACCCAAGAAGAAGCTGAGTCCAAAATCTACCCAGAAGAGGCGTTTCTGAGGAGAGGTAGCTTCGAAAATCAAAGTAAAAAGCATAACAAGGCACAGGGGACCAGAAACCAACTAAACCCAGACTAGAAACAGGCACTTGCTACTGCCAGGCAGGGGGAGGTACCATGGGAACCACTTAAAAGGAACTCTCTGGGTTCTGGTTTCTTGGTATCTTTTTATCAATTCCCTTTAAATTCCTGGGCAAAGAGAATTATAGTCTAATTTGAGAAGTCAGGAGAATTTTGTAACCTAATTTGCAAGAAGTCAGTTTGGAAGACTGTAAGGAAGTTCTCCAGCCCCAACCCCACCACACTGAGCTTCCTCACTACAGAACATCTCAGAGCTGACACCCCACCAATGCCCCGACAGCCATGGCCATTAGCCCAGTGCTCCAAGCCCCCTCCAACCTGGCCTTGGACACTCCCAAGGATGGGGCAGCCACAGCTTCTCTGGGCAACCTGTGCCAGGGCCTCTCAACCCTCACAGGGAAGAAATTCTTCCTAATATCTCATTTAAATCTCCCCTCTTTTAGTATTCCTTCATGACATACTCATCACACTTGTACATTTTCATCCTACGTGTGGGATCTCTGTCCCTTGCCAAGTACAGACAGCTGAGGGACAGGGACAGACACGTGAGTTTTTCCTACTGGTTTCACAGAATTATTTCTGCTTTTCTTGCTCATTTTTAGAACAGAGATAGATTAATTCCCATAAAAATATTTCAGTTATTATTCCCATGGTATTGTTTGCTCTCCCCTTTCTTTTTGTACTTTTCGTAGCAGTGAAAAAAGGAATGAAGAAAAATAAATGACATTATCAGTCATTTTTAGAACAAAACTGAAAGTTTTCAAAAGTCTCTTTATTTAGGGGCTTTAGAGTGTTCATTACTTCCATGACATCAAAGTGGTTTTCTCTTGAGTAAGCAATCAACTTTTAAACCATGGGACAGATGAAAAAAGCAAATTTCACAGAAAATAATCATAAATTTGAAGTAATTTTTCCAAGTGAAAGCATTTAAAAATTAAATCCATAAAAATAAATTTAAGCACTTCTTAGTTGAACCTAAGATAGTTTAAAAGATACAAAAAAAGTGATGTTTGTACTGGCAGGAATGGCTGGAGGTCACATTGGCAACTTACTTCTCTATTTCCCGTTTCTATGTTTGACACATTTATCAAAACACGTGGCCAATTTTAAATGAAGTGCAGGTCTAAAGGTCTGGAATTGGGAAGCACCATTGGGATGCTCCAGCACAGCTGCCCATGTCCTCTGCCAGGAGCTGCAGAGTGACCCTCTGGTGTTTAACCTTCAGTTCAGGCTGGATCTCAGGACAAGGTTCTTCCCCCAGAGGGTGGTTGGCACTGACCAGGCTCCCCAGGGCAGTGGGCACAGCACCAAGGCTGCCAGAGCCCCAGGAGCTCTGAGGGACAGGGGGGTTGTTGGGATGTCGTGGGCAGGGCCAGGGGTTGGACTGATGGTCCTTGTGGGTCCCTCCCAGTTCAGGGAATTCTGTGATTCTATGAAATGTTTTTAATCCCATCTGCTGTCCTGAAGTGCTCTCAGGAAGACTCTCATGGGAAGCAGCAGCTCACTCCAGCACAGCCCCTGCCCCATTCCCAGCCCCAGCATTCCATGAACATCTCCTCACACTTCAGTCTCCCTCAGGGAGAAACTACAAACAGGAACAATAATATCAACCCCAACAGCACTGAATAAAATAAATCCTGTGCTGGATGTCAGGTTTCTCTGGAGCAGTCCCCATTCCCCTCCCCATCAATCACCCACCCCACTGCCCAGGTCTCTCACTGTATAAAACAATTTATGATAATGTCCAAGTCAATACCTGCTTTAAATGGTTCAGTGAACCAGGGAAAACACTGCACCAACCTCCCATCCTGGTGTGCCCTGCTGGCTCTCAGTCAGGGAGAGGGAACTGTCTGAATAGGAAATACATGAGAATTCCTGTAATTCCCAGGTTATTCCAGAGGTACAAAGTCTGACTGTTCCTCCCCACCTGCACAGCCCCATCCATCAGGAGCAGTGTGGGACACTGTGGGACCCAGGGGACCCTGGAGGACCCAGGGGTGCTCAGCACCCTACAGCAGCCAGGGTAGCACCCACTGAGGCCACACATGCTTTCCTGCAGCAAATCCAAGTATTGCTGCTTAGTTCCTGTGGCACAGCCCAGGCCAGGGCTGGCAGAGCAGACAAGGAGGTCCCAAGGTGGGCTCAGTGTCTCCAGGGGGACGGGCACATGGACAAGCTCTGGCAGAGGAGGGCTCATCCTGCTGGGCCCCATGTCTGAGGCTGCACTTGGTTCCTGCCAAACACCATAAAAAACCTTGTGGCTTCAGCATTTCAATCAAATAGAACGTTTCATTCCACACGAGATCACTTTTCCCCCCTTGGTTTTCGGGTCAGGTAACTGTCACCCTGCTCTCAGCACACAAACACGAGGCAGTGTTTAGGAAGAAAAGTGTCACTTCAGAGCATCAAGGCCAGAAGCTCCCTGCTGCAAATGTCAGCACCCAGGGTTTAACAGGCTTTAAAAGTTGTTTCCATCAGTCTTCTGACTGAAATCCCATTTTTCCTGTACTTCACGAACTGCCAGGTTTCACACACCCCTTCTCCCACGCTGGCAGAGGGAGCACAGCTCTCCAGAGGGTCAAACTGGAGGAGGATTCTCAGGAAGGAGGATGTGCTCTGAGCCCTGGGGGTGCTGAGGCCAAGCTCCCATGGCCCAGGGTGAGGATGAGGGAGGCCAAGGGCTGCCCCCACTGCTGTGGATGCCCCCCTGGAAAAATAGGGCCCTCTGCTCTGGGCTTTGTGTCTCAGAGCTGGAGAAACATCTCTGCTTTCCAGCTCATTTTCTATCACTCCTCGTGCTGCAGAGGAAGAGCAGATGCTGTCAGCCCTCTGCCTCTCCCCACCATCACACTGCCCACAGATCAAGCGAGGTGAGGGTATCAGCTACACCTGAAACATCTTTTTTTTTTTTTTTTTTTTTGTGAGAAGGGTTGCTCTGGGGTTGTGGGAATCTGCAGGTGTAACTTTTTTCAGATCCTGCACAAAACTCAGCTGGGCAGCTCTTACTAAAACACCAAAGCTTCATCTGGTTTCCTCCCAGCTCAATCTCACCCCCAAGAATTCAGTGTCAGTGAGAACTGCATTTATAAACTCCAAATCCAGCTCCTCCCATCACCACCCTGGCTGGCTTCCATTCAGAGTTCAATGATGGAAAAATAAAATTCCTACTGACCTTGGGGGCTTTGGAGCAGACCTATTGATTAGTGACCTCTCCCATTGACGGTCCCATTGACATCAGAAGTGCCAACTGTGCAGGAAAGTTTTATTTCATGTAAATAAGGCTGAGAGGATCAAGCCTGGTACCTTACAGACAGCACAGAGCATGACATGACTTGGCTGTTCAGCCAGAGGAAAGGCAGCTCCGGGGGGAACATTTGCTCTCTGCAAACACACCAAGGGTGAGCCCTGGGACAGGAGAAGAATCCTGAGACAACACTGCCTAAGAATGAGTAAATATAAGTTGGCCTTGGCTGAGCTTGGGCTGGAAGCACAGACATTTCCAGCCAGCTTGGCTCGGGAAAGCTTTTGGGAGCACAGATGGAAATGTGTGTTTGATCTGTTTATTGAGGGATGTGTCCCTCCAAGCACTGCAGAGCTGCACCGAGGGAAGAACCACATCTCCACCTTCTACAGCACCACTGCACCCTAATGGTTCTCAGACATGGAAAGGAAGAAGACAGGTCAGAAGGGAAATGTCTGGGAAACACTTCTGGCCGAGCCTGCCCACACCCTCTGTGCCCCTTGGCCACCACTCCCCTCCCGCAGCATCTCAATATTGACACCTCCACGTCTCAGCTGCTCCCCTCTCCTGATTCACCTGCAGCAGATGGTGCAAATGTCACCCCTTTTATTTTCTGGATGAATTCCTATCACCCTGCCAAGATGCTAATTTTTGTTGCTGGTTGTACCTTGTGTTAGCAGCCACCAGCTTTGCCTTGGAACAGAGCAAAACTGCAGCCACAGACAGGTTAAGGTTGTAAAAAATTATTAGTTATAGCAGGTTAAAGTTAATGAAGAGGTTTTAATAACTAGCTTTGTTTTGATTCCCTGGTTTTGCTTGTGGTTTGTTGGGCCTGTTTGCAGCAGCACATTTTGATGCTGCACATCCTCACAGAGGCAGAATCCTTCTGATTCCGTTATCATTCTGTAAATCGAATCCTTGTCACAAATTTTCCAGTGATGGTAAATAGATGCCTCCTTGCTCAGACTGCTCACGAGTTGAAGCAACCCCCTGACAGAGCAGCAGAAGACCTCTCTGGGTTTCAGTGCTCCCCCCCAGAGCCCAGCCTGAGTGCAGAGCAGGACCATGGCCTGGCTCTCCTCGCCCCTGACCCTTCTGTTCCAGTACTCCAGATGGAGTTTCCCTCCTCGACAAGAGCTTTGCACTTTTGATTCATGCTTAATTTGTCAGCCACTCCAAACCCCCGAGTCCTTTCTGTCTTTCCCACAGTTCCTGTGATCCCCCCATGCTCCATGTCATCCATATCTTTTATAAGATCTTCATCCTACAAATCACTAATTAAAATAGAGAAGAGACTGGAGAGCAAGGCATTTCCCTCTGGGACTCTCACTGGAAAGGCTCTCCCAGATCTTCAGGTAAATACTGACAGAGCTGCCACTGAAATTAATTTCTCAAGCAGCTCTTTGTGCATCTACACTGAGACACACCTCCCTGGCTTACCTGGAAATACAAGAAAGGTGTATCATAACTATTTGCTCTCCTCTTACCACCAGGTCAGTTAATTAGATTCATCTGACTCACTTTTGACCAATCCACAGTGGTTGTTCTGTTTTGATTTAGTTGCCTCTTCCGAGAGTTCTGGATTGATTTTTTTTTTCATTATTCATTTCAGAGCCTTTCCAAGAACTCATTAGGCTTTTTAATCAATAATACACTAGACTGTACTTTTATCTTTTATATTTAGGATCTATATTTGCATTTTGATAGTTCTGAGACCACCTCTGAGCTCAACAAGCTATTAAAAATAATTGTTCCTTGTTCCAAAATAGTGTTGATTAATTCTAATTCTAAGGAGAATTTCCTCAGATCCTGTGGCCTGACCTATACAGCAGATCCAAACAAACTCTTGTGTGTTTGTTCTCTGTTCTGGTCCTTATTCTACCCTCTGGTCAAAATTAACCATGTTATCAAGGCATTTTAAGTGCTTCTGTAAGCAGCCACTAGATATGTATTTCCTCTCTGATCTTATTTCCAATGTATTTGTAGCACTATTTCTTCCAGCTTTTTACCTCACGTGCTAAACCAAACAACACTTTTTGCCTGAGGCTCTTGATTTTACCAAGATGTGCCTGTGCTGTGCCTTCACCTTCAGTTCTTGTCAAGTGCTTTTGTACCACTTCAGATGTTCGTGCCCAAAGCAGCTCCTGGTTCTGCCCTGACGGTGTTTGCTCTCTCCTGCCTCCCCTGGGGATGGAATGGATTCACCCAGAGGATGCTCAGCTGTTCTGTGTGTGTGGTTTCTCTCTCAGGACCTGCCCTTTCTAATCCCAAGGACCATCATCCCAAGGGATCCAACTCCCTGCCTCTGCTGTGGTCCCCTTCTCCAGAGCTCATCACACCTAAACTGCTGCCTGTGCTTCTTCCTTTCCTCCAGGAGCCCCTCTGCCATTCCATAGTCAGTCTCTCCCAGATTTCCCACCCACCTTCAGTTCTCCACCAATCCTTCCCGTGGCACAACGTGGCCCTGACTCCAGAGCTGCTCAAGTTCCCTCTGCCACCACCCGCAGGCCCTTTGCTTCCTAAACCTCTTCAGTTCTCCAGGCAAGGGCATCCACAGCTCTTAGAATCAATCCAATCAGTGTGGAAAGAGGAAAACTAGGAAAAAGGTATGAGAGGACATTCTGAAAGCCCCAAAGTGTGACACAGTATTTATTTCCCACGAGAAGTCAGTGACAGGCAGGTACTCCAGCTCAGAGGATCTCTCGGGTTGGAGAGCAGTGAATATTCCCTCTCCTTCCCCCCCTGCTGGTGTGCTGAGATCCACAACCACAGTCGATAAAGAGAACTGGGAGCTTTCAGGTACTAATTCTGAATTACAAGCAATCAGTTGCTTTCCCAAGTCCTACAAATCCCCCAGCAAACCAAAGTGAACCTCCCAGACGTGGAGCTCCGAGGGATTTGCTGCTGTTGCCCTCTCACACGCTTTGATCACTTCCCCTCCCTACCTGTCAAAGTCACAAGCACTTCACTTTCTGAAGAACAATGTACATGAGAGGGATGAAGCAAAAAAAAGCACCTTGCAATTAAATATTTTAATAGACGTTCTGAAGATGGTTTTGAAAGGATTTAAAATTAATATTAACAATAGTATGCATCAAGGGGCTCAGGTTGAACAATACCTATCACTTTGTCTGCTAAAGAATAAAGTGTAAAAATAATATCCTCTAATATTTTATACCAGCACCCCTTTTGACTCTCCCAGAGGAGACATCTCAGAACTGCTCTGCACAGCAGCTCTCCAGCCTTCCTCCACTTCATCCCAAGCTCATGAGGGCTTTGGTGACCCTCGTTCAAGCTTTGCATCTGCAGGTTGTCATCTCCTGGGATGTGCCTGGCACAGCCCTGCACCACCTGCCTTCAGGTGCAGAGACATCAGCCTCTGCCTCCTCCCTGCAGGGCATCCCCCAGTCACCTGGGAGTTACTAACCTGGCAAGTAAGGAACCAAAGACAAAGGGAGGACCAAAAGAATCCCAGTGCTGTACATCCCTCACCTTATGTGCTGCCTCTGGTCTGGGACCACTAGGAAGCTGGGATTTCCATTGTTCATTTTCATTGGATTTTAATGGAAAAGAGTTTCAGCAAGGCCCTGCTTCATAACTCCAAACCTGGATTTATGGCTCCTCACTATTGCTGAGCATTACTCAGAAGCAGCCCCAGCGACGCAGGGGGTGTTTTTCTGGGTGCAGATCTGCTGGCAGAGAGACAAGGTCTGGGGATGGAGTCAGAGCATCCACCTCAGTCCCTTCAACTCCTGCTTGGGCACCCTCTCCCTGTGTTAATAAACACAGACATCCCCTGACATGGCACAAGTGGTTAACAAGTTACAAACACGGTCTCACAGCTGATCAAAAATATCTGTTAAACACAGATACTCTTGGTATTAGAGATGAATAACAAAGTTTTTGTGAGTATAAAGAAACAGCTCTGCATACAGCCTCATCTACAATTTTGCTCTCTGCTCCAATTTTGCTCTCTGTTTTGCTCCAGTTTAGGCAGATGTTCATTAGAACTTCTGTGGCAGAGCCACAGCTTCAGGAAAGGCCCGTGCTGGCACAGGCACCACCATCAGGACTCACACAACACTGCCCTGAACCACAGCCCAGACCAAAACCTGCCCAGGCTCCACACCTCAGGATGCTCTGCCTCGTGTGGAACACCCCCCTCGCCACCAGATCATCCCCACATCTGAGACTCAGCAGACTCCGGGTAAGGAAACATTATTTCCATTACATTTGGCTTAAACCCACTGATTTATAATTAAGTTACTGATCCGTGCGTTGGTGTAAAACGACTCTACGACATAAGTGCAGCAATAACCCAGAACTGAATCTTTAAATAACAACTGTCAAGTGAGGAGATATATATAGAATATATCAAAACTAATAGTGTTCATCCATCTTTCAAAACAAGTTAAATGTGCCTGTTTCTTCTGGAAAATCTGTGTTTGCTCATTGAACGTTTTATTTTCATTACATTTGAACCTTTCAGCAGAAATAAAATACACAATCAAAGTAGGATGGTTGTTTTGATCAGTTTTCAGGCATTCATACATTATGAGAAAAGAAAATGCATTAAGATTCACGGAGACATTTGTGCTGGTGACCACTGGGAAGAAGCAATATAAACTGAGGGGAACGTGTAATCAGGACTGACAGCTCAAGCACAGATCTTATTAAACAGATAGTGTAGAACAGGCTTAGAAAGAAAGGAAGAAGTCCTGGCATTTGGGATATTTATAGGGAGTTTGGACAGGGAATTACAAACCAGTAGGAGAGAGGCAAGCTGTTCAAGCCACGGGAGAGCAAACACGGTGGACCCTGAGCTTTGTGACTCACTCCTGAAACGTCACCCCCAGCCTGCTCCCAGGGCAGCTGACCTGCCAATGTCACCCCCAGCCTGCTCCCAGGGCAGCTGACCTGCCAATGTCACCCCCAGCCTGCTCCCAGGGCAGCTGACCTGCCAATGTCACCCCCAGCCTGCTCCCAGGGCAGCTGACCTGCCAATGTCACCCCCAGCCTACTCCCAGGGCAGCTGGCCTTGGAATCCAGAATATTTCTCCTTAAACAAGGCTCTCAGGGGTATGGCCAGCTGTTCCTTGGAGCAATCATGGAACAGCAGCTAAAATGCTGACCTTGCATTCCCAGCTTGGAATAGCTCTGTATCTGGTAAAGTTGGGGTGAAACAGAGAATGTCTCACCCATCCCCAGCTGGAAGTCTCGGAGTGTGACCCCTCGCCCTGAGAAGTGCAGCCCTTCAGCAGAGCCAAAGAGAGGAGCCATCTCCTCCTCAGCAATGCTCTATCTGACTGTTTTAAAGGTTCTGCACGAAGCCAGGCACACCCACTGCCCTGGCACTGCTGTAAACCAGCCCCTTCCTCCAGCCCCGTCCAAACACAAATACAGAGGTTTTGTTCAGAGCCAACCAAGGGTCAGCAGTCACTGACACCATAAATGTCTCAGGTGTGCCTGGATTTTCCCAGCACAGCTCTGGGGAACTGAGCACCCAGGTAACTCTCCTTCAACCTCAGCTGAGCTCAGACATTTTCAGACCAGACACACTTAGGATTGTTTTGAACAACTCGGGTGGGGCTCAGTCCACCCCCGGCCAGGCCACGGGAGCAATGCAGCAAATGGGAACAGAAACGAGCTGGGGATACAAAACTGCTTTATGTCCCAGGTAGAGCACCACTCAGATGCAAATATTCATCTAGTTGAGTGTTTGTCCACATGGTTTCCTGTATTGTGAGCCATGACATTTGTTTACAGAGCTTCAAATATCCAGGGAGGAAGGAAAAGCACCTCTCTTGTTCTTCACATACAGACACCCTTAGTGTAAGAGAACCTAAGCAGTCAAACTGAATCCAACAGTGATATCCCAAATTCTGGAAGGAATTAACTCCTTTAAAATACAGGGAATACATCTGAGGGTGACCATTCCTGGGTAATGTTCAACTGCTCATCCCACCACTGGGGTGAATAAATATTTTGAATAAATAGTTTTGAATAAATAGTTCAGAGACTTACCTGTCTTTCAGAACAGTGGAAACTTTGGGTCATCAGTGGCAGCAGGAGACCTGAAAGGTAAACAGATTTGGTTGTTCAAAAAGCACATCAAACATATTTTCCATGAGGAATTCCACAGGAAACTGAACTGTTCTCTGTGAGAGCTTCCTGCACGCTGCTTGGCATCATCTGCAAACCACTCCATTGTCACCAGCCCTGGGTCAGACAGGAACACAGAGAATCACAGCCAGGAGAGTTTGAAGAAGTGTTGCTCCTAAAGAAATTACTTAAATACTTCCAAGCCTTTGTGAACAGATGTAACCTCATAAAGAACCCTTCATCCTCAAGTTTCTCAGCTCACTGTATCTTCGCATTCATTGCTGATGCTCCCACATTTCCTTCTGGATCCTTTAAAGACATCTCATTTATCTTTATTGGATTTCCTTTCACTTGGCTTTAAAGTTAAGCCATGCAGGAGAAGTTAAGCTGTAGCAGAGGAAAAGTAATCAGTGCATAAAGTCTGAATCTTAACAAAGGGTGTCCCAGCTTGCTGAAAATGCAGAAAATTGTGAAGAAAAATGTGCTAAAGAGGCTGCCTCAAACAGGGCTCTCTGTGGGTGCTGTCACAGTGCAAGAGCTGGGAAGACTCACTGCACTTCAGGAACCTGGCTTTTAAACACCTGAAGTTGCCAAGTTGTGCCAAATGCCCAGGACTGGCAGCAACACACGAAGGAGAAAATGAGGAGAACAGAAGAGTGTTGGTTCTGAAGCACCAGAACTGATTGCTGGTGCAACAGGAGCCATGGCCGTGGGGCGACTGTTGGGCATCAAAAGACCAGAGGTGAGGTCAGGGCTGGGAGAGCAAACACATGGAATCCCAACAGGGATTTATTAAACAAAATTGTCATTAGCAAATACATGTAAGCACATCTGGAGGCCAAAGGAAAAGGCCTCACTGAGCTGGGCACTTCAGAAACACAGTGTTGTCTTTATGTATTTAATACAGCACATAGGGAAGGGGTCATTATCCAGCCCTTGGAATCACAGCATGCAGTACACTAATTTGGAATAAATCACGAGTAAAGAAGACAAAGGCAGCCCCTCTCCTCCCTGGGCAATAAACAGCACAATACTTGTAATCAATACTGATAAGCACAAATACATTATTTTGATTAATGGTCAGGTGCCTTTGTTGTTAAATCATTTTAAAGTTTTCTACTGGGGGAGAATTAATCTAGTAAAACCATTAATCAGAACATGAGAAAGATCAAAAAAAAAATTACTGAATGGTTTAATACAATAAACTACCCTGAAACAGGCAACATAAGGACAACATCCAAACAAAAAGGTGATGTCCCAGTGTCCTTTGTTATTCTAGTGCATATCCAAAGATGTCACATGGCCCCGGGTGATTTGCCAGCTGGTTAACTTAGTGTCACTGAGTCACTGAAGAGAGAGGCAAAATGCAATTGTGGAATGCTTGGGTTTCATTTCCTCTGGATGGTCTCAGCAGCCACAGGACCCTTCCCAGATTTCAGATTCTCTCCCAGACACACACCCATGGCTCACATCCTGCAATCAGCACCTGTATGTTTTCAGGGGACACCAGTTTAAAATGCTTTGGTTTGACTGAAGTAATTTTACAAGGGTAAAATTCCCAGGGCAAGGGCTAATTGTATCCTAGTCTGTCATCCCAACTTCAAACCCTGGGTACCCCACATCACTCTCCAAACTTCCATCAGTTACTCACCCTTTGTTGTTAACACTGTTACAGAATCACAGAACCCCAGAATGGTTTGGGTTGGAAGAGACTGTAAAGACCATCCAGTTCCACCTCCCTGCCATGGGCAGGGACACCTTCCACTAGACCAACCCATCCAACATGGCTTTGACATTATGTCTCACTCATGCACATGAACACAAGACTTTGGTCAGTCTGAGGCTACAGAGCTTTAGGGGAGAGTCCAGGAAAAGCCAAATGGGATCAAATGCATTGAAAAAAGTAAAACCCTTTTTCACCATCACTCTTCTCTCATGCTTTTCCTCTATTGCCATGCCCCATATAATTTTGGACACACCCTATAAGAAGATTCACCTCCACCTTTGACTCATCTTGCAGCTCAGCTGAGTGCTCTCTGCAGACATGGCACAGACACTGCACCAGCCAAGTGCACAAAGCAGGTTGAACCCTACGAGAAGTCCTTGTAGGAATAACACGAACTGACTGGCCCAGAGACTGCCCCCTGCCCCAGCTGAGCAGCCTGGCTGAGCCCCACCGAGGATCAGTATTGCTGGTGCATCCGCTGCCGGCACAGGCGGGACCTGCGGCACCGGGAACCAACCGGCGCCGGGAAATCAGCCCCGGTTTGCATTTGGATCTGCTGCAAACGAGCTGCAGAGCACGGCTCCCCCCTGCCACTCGCACTGCTGGAGCAGATCCATCACAGCACCAACTGGCGAGTGCTGGTTGCTTCCCCTTTCCCTCCTCTGTAAATCTCTGCGCTGAATTATGAGAGGCTCCACATTTAAGAGAGCCAATTAGAAAATACGGATGCTCAAGGTATACTCGTGCTGCTTACCTAAAATTGATTAAAGACTGGAGCAAATAACTCCTCCATCATCTGTCCCAAGGGTGCAAATATAGACACTGCCAAATGTTTGGTTTTACTTCTACCACTGCATTAAAACAGCACAGCTCATAAACAGCACTTTGGGGAATATGGGCTCGGCTGCAGGGCTTTGAATCTGCCGTGATATACTGACATTATTTGAAGTTTATCTTTATTGAGCTTCAAGTATGATATGGTAAAAGGAAAAAAAAAAGTAGTAAAACTTCCATGAAATGAGTTAGAGATGCAGCTGCTGTGACAGAGACTGCAAAATCCTGCAGTTATTCCACATGCTGCTGCTCAGAGTGTGCTTCGACCTGCGCTCCTGCACTCCAAGGAACAGAGGGAATGGGGCACAACTCAAGAGGAGACATCCCCCACAGAGACATGTCATCATCCTGCATCATAACGTCTTTTTGGCTGGTCTCCATCATGACTCACAGTTTAGCAGCTCTTTTGGTGCCATTATAACTTCTGGAGCCTCCTGATCTCAGTGGTACCGTGTCAGAACAGCTGCAATAACTCCCTGCAATGACAGTGGAACTGGGTGTGACTGACTGCAGGGAGAGTCTGGCCATGGGTTCCTTTTCCAATTATTTCTCTAATCCACCTGTGATCTGTTTGTGAGCATGAATCCATCCCATACTATACACACCTGCAATTTCTTATCACTGAGACTGGACTCTGTTGCCACAGTTTCAATTTACACTTCAATATCACAAGAAAGAGATGGAGGATGTGTCTTGCCCTGACCAGCATCTCAATGTTCTGGATTACAAAACTGCCTCCCCAGAACTGAAGAACTCACTTATGGTGCCCTGGTTTCATGTAGAACTGGGTAAGGAAAAGATATTTTGAATCACTGATCATTCCAAGAAGTGCTATAAGGGGAAAAAAAAAAAAAAAAGGCTGACTAAAATAAATGTTAACACACTGATGAATCAAAAAGTTCAGATGTCTGGTTTAGGCTAAATATATCTATTTTTTTTCTCTTGGCAATTTTCAATCTTACACTTATCAATGTGACACTGAATGTTCTCAGAAGAAAATGGCAAATAAAAATTCTGAATGAAACATCAATAAATCAAGTAAAATAATACAGTTTTAAAGCCTCCATCTGCTGTATAACTCACAATTAATGTGTTTTCAAATTGTGCTGGGATTAAATTTATATTTCTATTGAGAAAATCTTGTGCAAAAATGTTCTCCACTCTCAAATTGAAATATTAGAACAAGTGCTAATAACAAGTTCTCTTCCAATCCTAATTTCTAACAGCCTCCTTGAAATTAATTTTTATTTCCTGATATCCTTAAGAATTTCACTTCCACACATTTAAATTGGTGAAAAGAAGCTCCTTGAACACAATCTTGTCCCACAGTGAGGGACACAGAGGGAATAGGTCCCACCAGGAAGTCTCTATTTCTGCTTCAAACCCATATTTTACTTTTCACCCAACATATTTTAAAATTTCAGGTTTTCACCAAGGCCTTGGCTCTCCAGCCATATTTCCCGTGGGATGGGAAGAGCCTGGAAAGATCATCCCCAGACCAAAGCCAGGTAAGCTGTGACAGCCTTGGTCTGCAGCAGCCTGTGGAAAGAGCACAGGGAATTCTGGATAATGGGAGAGGCTTCAGCCAAGGACACAGTTACTGTCCAGGCTGTGTGACCACATCCCACAGGCACAGGGTGCAGTGAAGTCACACTCTTTGTGTGGGGTTGGTTTGTTCTGGAATCCAGAGTTCCTCTGACTGCCTTGAATTCACCTGCCATGCCCAGATTCCAGGGTGAATATCAAATATTACCCCCTGTTTGATGGACATTAAAGAACCAGCATTAAAATTGCTTTGAAAATGAAATGCAGCAATGCCAGGAGGCAAATGAACCTCTCGGCCACTCCTGAGTTAATCTGGGCTTTCACAACACCATTTAAGCTGTCTGGGGGAAATAATTGAGTGGAAATCTGTTTAAAGTACTGCACTTTGATTTTATCTAGGAATACAGATAATCAATCTCTGGGCTGAAAGCTGTGGATTACAAAATGTACCAGAGCAAATGGGAATTTTATTGGCTCAGAAATAAACATGAAGGGGCAAGCACAGAGATGACCTTGTGGTGGATGGATGGCAGGGGGGAGGCAAGGCAGCCAGCCCTGCTCCTCAATCATCCCCTGCACCTTCTCAAGGAGCAATCCCAGCTGCTAAAGTGGGAACCAGCCCCCACAGGGCTGAGCTTAGGAACTACCTGTGCTTTGGACAACACTCCCAGGTACAGGGTGGGATTCTTGGGGTGTCCTGTGTGCTGGACTTTGATGGCCCTTGGGGGTCCCTTCCCACTCAGAAGATTCTGTGGTTCTGACCACTGAGCTGGGAGCTGTTTTCCACTGCAGAGCTGATGCTCTGTGCTCCCTTTGCTGCCTCCCACCCTCCCCAGGGGCTGGTTCCAACCACCCCTGCAGCCAGAACGTGCCCCTGGCAGGCACAGCCAAACCAGGGATGGTTCCCCTGGAACAAGGGGCTCCAGGAGAGCTCCTTCCATCCCGTGCAATGAACTCCCCTGTACACACACTGCAGCACGTGAGACACTGTTTGGGAGCTTCAGTGTTCAAGGCTGTCGAACACTGAAAAGGCTTTTGAAAATCTTTCCCCTCCTCAAAAAATTTCTAAGCCACGTTGGGCTTTTTTGTGAAATAGCTTTTTCCTCCCTTTTCAGTGTAATACAATATGTTATTCAAGAGCCAGAGAGTTGTCAGTTTTTATGTTATGATAATCTTCTCAAGCATCCAATTCTATTCTGCTTCTTCCCTTCATGCTGTCACTCACATTCCTGCCTGTCACAAAAGAAAATGGCTGAATACATTAATTACAACTTGTTAGTCCTCCATATAGTTAATGCTATTGAGGAAATCAAATCACTTGGAAAATAGCTAAAGAGAAACAGTTGCTGGTATTGCAGAATCTTTATGTGTCTCACTTCAAAGCTGGAGCTTTGCAAGACAACAAAAATGATTATTATAGAGAATGAGAAAATCAAATACAACTTGATCCTCTACCCTTGGACTGTTTTCTGAATGCATTACAATATATGTTTTCTATCCTGGCAAGAGCAGTTGAACACTTTTCACATATTACCTTCTTTTATGGTCTAATCACAAATACCAGTTCAGAAATTACAGCATAAAAACTTTCTGAAGCTAGGAAGAGATCCAAGTCCCCACTCACACAAACATCCCAGACAACAGTGATGGCTCCATCAATGTGAATAAAAGATAATTCTGTTGGGTCTGAGAAGACAAACAAGTTGCCCTGGGATTAGCGAGGGGAGGTATTGCCATTGCAACCCCCAGGAAGGCTTCTCAGCCTGACTCCTGTGGTTCTGGGCAGGGCTAGAGCTGGATTTGTAACTGGAAAGCTAATTTGAGTTAAACATACACATAACTTATCTTAAAAATGAAGAATTATTTTCTAATCTGAGACTTTACAGTATGGGGATCATTGTTCAGCACAAAGTCCTGACAGCCCATCAGGTGTCCATGGGAGTGAAAAGGAGCTAAGACCAAGTTTTCCATGTGGCCCACCCAGGGAAGCAGCTCTGCAGAAAGTCCTACCAGAACATCTGTGAAGGCTGTGCTGGTAATGAAATGTGATTGCACTCAACAAAGAAAACATCACTGGGATTGGTGCAAGAGCCTCACACACACAAGGGAAAAATGCTGCCCAAATCTAAGCTCTGTTATCTTTCTACCTGAAGAACATTTAATTAGTCTTACATTAGAATGAATAGCCACTTTACATATATTAAACCACTATAATAATGGGAAAAGGTGATAAAATTTTCCAACTTTGAAGAAGTTTTCTGAGCAGCAAGACAAAAATAAAAACACCTTCAGATGACACTGATCTTGTTCCCTGGTGCCAGTCCCAGCTCAAACTCCTCGCTGGGGTGGCAGAGTGGGCCCAGATCAAGTTGTGCTATTTGCACAACAATACCTGGCTGGCAGAGACCTGGCACAGGAACTGCCAGAGCCTGTCTGAGCTGGGAGAAGCCACAGCTCTTTAAGTGTCCAGAGGCTCTGAAAGCATCTGCTCCAGCAGGCTCCCCCTGACTGGGAGAGATGTCAGACACACACAGACCCTTCACCTTGCCCAGGTTTACGCCTCTCCCTGTGCCCCGAGGCTGTTGTGAGAACAGCAGGGCCCAGGTACAGCACTGCCATGGGCTGGGGTCCATTGCTGCCAAGGGAGGCTGGGGCTGCCCCAGCCCTGGGAGTGTCCAAGGCCAGGTTGGACGGGGCTTGGAGCAACCTGGGCTAGTGGGAGGTGTCCCTGCCCATGGCAGGGGGTGGAATGGGATGGGCTTTAAGGTCCCTTCCCACTCAAACCAGTTTATGGATCCCTGGCTATGGGTGTGCTGGGCTGGGACTGGTGGAGCTGGTGCCAGGGCAGATGCTCTGCCCCAAGTGCCCCACACAGCCAGGGTGAGCCTTGGCCTCACTCACACTGCTTTTTGGGTATTTGCTGCAGATGGACATCCTCAGAGCAGCCCCTGGGGCTGAGCTGCCACAGCAGTGAGGGGACAGTCACACTGTCCTTGCACGAAGTGCCCTTTAGGTAAAGCTGTTCTCCCTTCAGCTCCCCAACCACAGCACTGCTATACTTGGACTCCCCACCTTCTTCCTCACTCCTGTTTCTATTAAAGCACAGCCACCTCAGGATGATGAGAAACAAAAGCAGAATAACAATGAAGTGGAAGCAAACAGCTTCCCAGATTCCTGCTAGATCCAGGGGGGCCTTCGCACTGATTATATTATGGAAAGAACAAAGGCACAACTGGCTTCAGAGCTGAAGGTCTTTACTGAATAACTTAGAAGCCAGGAACTTGCCAAAAGTCACCTGACAGGTCAGTGACACAGCTGGTGAAAGCCCTCAGCTCGTTGGTGAGAAAAGTTAACATAAACTTATATAGCAGGTTAACTGTATCCCAGGCCAGATTTATTGGAAACATTGGCAGCAGCAAGAATTAAACAACTCCATGACTAGAGTCCAACCCTTCCCCGTGCTCAGGAGGGCTGTTCTGGGTGAACAGGACAGGGAAATCACTGGCTAAACTGGCACCAAAATGTATTGCCCAATTTAATGGAGCAGATGTCAAATAGCCATTAGCATTACAATGATTAGTAAACTGAAATTATGTCTTATGGGTTTACTGCCTTAGATTAAGCATTAACCTGCCTTAATTAAATTGCATCTCAGTAATTGATTTCACAGTGCTGAACTGTAAATAACAAATTGCAGATGATCTGGGTTTTTATCTGGCAAGATAATGTAAATCAGTTTTAACACATTGCATTACCTCCTTGTCTCCATCCCTCCTACAAGCCTTGTTCTCTCTGCTGCTTTTACCTCCACACACAACCTGCTCTGACTTTACACGTACATTTAATCACTGCTGCTTTCTCCTCCTGAGCTGCTGACAGAGCTGGGTATTCGTAGGGTAGGCAGTACTACTCAGTGTCTGATCACTGCATCTGATGCCTTCTCCTCCCCCTGTAAACCCCCTGGGTGTGCAGACCCTCAGCTCTTTGTTCACTCACACAAAGAGCTCCCACGGCTGTGGAGGGACCCAGAGTGCACAGTGGGGTGGGACTGGGGCAGTGAACAGCCCTGGCAAAGCAATCCTTAATAACATGGGCTTCTCCCAGTTCTTCCTGCACTGGCAACAACTATTCAAATAGAATAACAATTATACCAGTTTTATTTGCTTTTGACTACACTGTTCAATATCCAGTATGTTCAGTGGGAGCAATCAGTGTGACCAAACACTGATCCATTCACTGTCCTGATGCACAGGCAAGTTCTTCCCTAAATAAGGCACTGACAACCCTGGTGTCAATTATAGCCTTTGAAAATAAGGATCAAGAGCAAAACCAGAAGCTTGGGGCAGGAGGGCAGGGAAGAAGGAGAGTGAGCTGCTCTCAGTTCAGACTGCAAAGCTGAACAGGGGAGACCAAAGAACCACCCACCTTCAATCAGCACCAAAACAGGACATGAGGGTGGAAAGGGAGCAAATTGGAAAGGAAAAACAAGAAGAGGTAAAGACCTATGATGAGAAAGGGGTCTTGGGAAGCTGGAGAACAAACAGGAACTAAAGTAATAGTACAGCTGCTGAATGTGGAGGTGGGAAAGCAGCTCTACACTAAGGGCCCTGAGGAGCTGCCACTGTCACTTGATGGTGATCCAAAGGATGATCATAAGGACAAGTGGACCAGGGAAAGAAGGAAATTAAAAGCTCTGGCATGGTGCATGGAGCACAGAGGTTGGTGTGGGGGCTGCACAGACCCCCCAGGCTCACCCTGCCTGCAGCCCTGCCCTGGTGAACTTGGCCATGGCTGAGCTTGAAATTCAGTGACTAGAACCAATTTTAATAACATTTTAGGTTAGAATTTTAAAAATGGTGAAAAGCCATAAACCACCTGGTAAACCTTAAATGCCTTGTACAGCTTTTTTCCCAGAGCAGCCATTAACCAGCAAAGCCCCTGAGCCCCAAGGGCACCATATTCTTCCTTGCAAGGGCTCTGCATTTCCCCTGAGCTTCCCCTCTGCCCTCCAGAGAAGCTGTCAGTCCTAGTACAGCTCAGTGCCACCCACAACAGCAGGTTGAAAAATTGCTTAAGACACATTTTTATCCTGCCCACCTTGGTGCTGCCACCTGCCAGGAGTATCTGTGTTACCCATCAGGCAAAGGAACCCTCCACATCTACCAAACCCTTTTGCCAAAGCAGCTTATGGTGAAGTGCAAGCTCAGAGATGGACTGAGCAGGGAGAAACTCTCCCCAGGACACACAGCTTAGTTGGGAGGATGGTGGCATTTTGAAAAATCGCACACACTTACATTTAACATGCACCTCATGTCTCTGAGGTTTATTTCTGATGAAGGTACTCCTGTAATGAGCAGTGTGAGGAGCCTCAGCAAGAGGCAAAGCTATCAGAGCTCCCTAAAACCCCTGTGATAGCCCAGGCAGGCACTGACTGCATCCATCTAGAATATGAGCTTAGAACAGCACACTAATTATTCATGGGCTATTAGTGTTCCTTTTCCCTGCAGCACAAGACACAAAGAAAGCCTCAGAATCCCGTTTTTCTTCACTTGCAAATAGCAGGAGCAGAATGGAGCAAATTATTCCAAAAAGCACCTCAGTGGAAGTGACAGCACTAACAAAACCCCATTAATAGACCCCCAAACCACATGTTCCTCATAACACATTAGCAGCAAAACCCACCTCCTGCCACAGCCTGTTAAGGAAAGCAAGGCAATGTTTTCATTCTTTTTCCCCCCTCCTTAAATGATTTACAGCTGCATCATTCCAAATCTTTCCACTGTGTTTGCTCTTGAGCTTGCACTGAATTCTTCAGTGTCACATTTTCAGCAGCTGGTTATCACACACCACTGTAACAATTCACAATCAGGAGATAAAACATGGGAACAGCAAAGGGAAGGCCAGAATATTCCAAGAAGGTGCTGCAGGAATCCCACCACTGCAAAGCAGAACGTGGCACCAAGCCCTGCTGCCTGGGCTCCACAGGGGTTTTGGGGTTTAGGCATATGAGTTACATCATATTAGTAGAGTTGGTCAGCAGTTGTTTTAATCATGACTGCTGGGGGGAAAAAACCCAACACCTGGAACATCACCAAATTTCCCCTTCCTCCAGTTGTGCAGTGGAACCCAGAGACTGATGTTTCCCCTCTTACTTCAGGTGGTTTGATACCCACTGAGGCTCCCAAAGAAGCCAGAGCTTTCCAGAGACTGACTGCTCTCCCAGTGGCAAACAGCAACAACCAGACTAAATTAAATTTTAGTGACAGCAATTCCTCTAAGATATCCACTAAAATGCACACCTGTTACCACCTGTTAGCAGGGGCTGTCCCCTGGTCACCTGTGCAGGCAGTGGCCAGGACAGTAGCCCAAGGCAGGAGGGCTGAAGTGGGCAAGGAAAGACAGGCACCACGGAGAAGCTAAAATATCATTCCCTGTGCCTGCTGACACTGCTCCTGTGCATCAGGCTCCATCAAAACCTGACAGGTGACACCTCTACTGGATTTCCTGAAAACCAGCAGCTGTAGAACAAGGCAGCTGCTCTCACCAGCATGCAGGAGAGCCACGAGATAAAAGCCAGACACAGATGGATGAGAAAAAACACTTGCAGATACTCAGAGGTTCTGAACACCAGTGCCAGCAGGAGGGATCAGAGCTGTGCTGCTGAGCTGCCACCAGCAGCCAGGGGGGCAGAGACCCCAGAGCCCCAGGGCTGAGCCCACACTCCAACCCCTGAAAACCCAGCTGAGCACCATGCTCAGGGTTTTCAAAGCACAAACCCAATTAGTTTGCTATTGAATTATACAAAGGCACAGGTCTAGCCAGCTGAAGACAAACCATCCCTTATTAAATTGCCCCAAGATTAATTGCCATGGCAGAAGCGTTGACTTCCTCCAGCTTCAGAAGCACAATAAGTGTCTCATCCTGCAGGAAATGAGGATGAACTGAGCAGAAAAAACCAACTTCTCAGGTTATACCACATACTCCATCCAGTACTGCAGCATGGGGCAGGAGGTGCTGAGGAAATTAGGGAAGGGAAGCAGCTCCACATGTTGGTCACTGTGGCTGAGACCTGTCCTGCATGAGGGCTGCAGCATCGGCTGGTGGCTCACAGGGGACCTCTCCCTGGGGCAGTGACTGGAGCAGTCTGTCACACTACCACAGTATTAGGAAAGATCAGGTGCTATTCTCCCTCCTGTGCTGCCCTTTTGGTCCCAAACTATTGGTCAAATGGCAGAGAGGGCTGTTGAACACCCTCTCTGTGCTACCTGCACCTCAAACGGAATTTCCCTCAAAAAAGCTAAGCAGGTTTCCCAAGCAACTCAGTGACCCATTCCCTGCCCACCACTGCACATTCCCTCCCATCAGCATCCTTCCACCCCACAGAGGTGTGGGTACAAGGAGAGGACTGAGCCCTCTCTCCAGTGCCAGCACTGTGGTCAGACAGCTGTTGGGAGGGTGATAAGGTCAGCAGGATGCAGGGTGAGAACACACTGTGATCTTTGCTCTTCGTACAGAGACAGCCTAAATGTGCCTCAGTGTACTGCTGCTCTCCCAGCAGGAGCTTCACAGTGTTGAAAACCCAACAGAGAAATGGCCCTGGTACACTGAGATCATACCCTGCAATGAGACACTTCCTTCCATTAAGTCACTGATGATTAGCAGATTCTGTCCTGCTGGTTATTTCCTGCTGGATGCTTCTCCGGGATCCTTCCTTCAACCCTTTTCCTATATTTGCAATGGAATCAGCCCCCCCATACCCAGTGACTGTGCACACCTCGCTCAGTGGTGGCATATCACCCCCTGGAATTACTCCCTTTACACCTTGAAGGGACATGCAAAGTGATGTTTTAACAGACTTTCATTGCCCCATGTTCACGTTCATAAAATATTCAAACATCACTTCCCTGACCTGGTGCTGCAGGAAGACAACAGCCTGTGCACAAAGGGGATCCTGGTGCCCCACTCGGTCACTGCCCATCAGAAACACCAGGCTCAGCTCCCCTTGGGCACTGAGGGACTGCAATTTCCTCTCTTATGTCAAAGAGCTCAGATTTTGGCCCCTGTTCTCAGTGGTGGAAGTTCCAGAGGTGCAGAGCAGCAGGGAGGGCACTGCTCTCAGCTCCCCTGAGTGCCCACGGAACTTGGAGCTTTCATTACTCTGAGGTGGCAGGGCCTGGCTGTTTGTGCTCCTGCTCACTCCTCTGAGCAATTCAGCCTCCTCCCTGCACACATCTCTGTCAATTGACATTTCCCAGCTGAGCACATGCTCATCACACAGCTCTGTGTTGTTTGTTCTGCTCCGAACTCCAGTGTGGTTGTATTTCAGCCCACAATACAATTGTCTTGTCCTTTCTAATGAGTAAACATCAAATATGTCTTGCAGCACAAACAAGGGCTGATCCTCAGGTGCTTGGGGGGCTGAACTCACTGACTGCACCATTCAGACCCCCTGACAGTCCAGACATTCCTGGTCCATCGGGGTGTGAGTCAGAGACGACCAGAGCTGATGGCAAAAGTCTCAAGTATTTAAAGGATGTGTATCTACCACTTACAGTTTCAGTGGAAGGCTCAGGAGAGTGGAAAAGTAATTGGGGAGCTGCCTGGGACAGAATTAAGCTTGCTAACACAGCTGGGCAAGATCCAGAGGGCAGTTTAAAGGAAAATGAACTCCACAGGTAACACCCAGTGCACTGGGCCCTGCAGGGATGTGCAAACAGAGTCACAACTCCAGCACCCCTCCATCCCCACAGCACTGGGATCTACTAATCAAAGACAGATGAGGTAGAAAATGCTGGTAACCCAGTACAGTGAGGCTCAGTTCAGATGGAAACTGGAAAACACTAAAAATTAAATGAAGACACTAAAATGGTGACAGTTTCTTTATGTTTGTCAACAGCACCAAGAAACTCCAGTGAAAGCTGCCACCCTGTACTGGTGCCTCTGCCATAGCAGAAGGCAACTGGGGAGTGTGTCTTTAAAGTGCCTTTCAAGTGATTTTAAGTCATATATCAAAATGCTTTTGTTTATATCTTCCTATCAATCATTCACAATGGGAGATTTATCTGTCATTATATATGCAGATGTGGAGGACTAAGAGCTCAAAAAAATTAAACCTCCACAGATTAAACACTTTGATTGGGAGAGTTTGCATCTCTTGTTTGTTTTTAATTAGGAATCTGGATTGTCAGTGCATAATATCCTGTTGCCATCCCTCCAAAGAATAATAAATACAGTCTTCTTGCTATGACTAAGCAAGAGAAATATCACATAGGCTAAACCTGGTTATCTGAGCATTCTGAACACAAATCCAGAGGTTCCTGCTCTCACCCATTTTACATCACCCATTATTCAGTCAAATTCCCACTGCAGTCAATAATTGGTTTAACTTAAGGAGTGAAAGAACTCATAGTACTGATCTCATCCATTCATGTCTTTGCTTTCACCTCAGCAGATCCCACTAAATTTCACCATCTTCCCACCACTGTGCTGATGCTCCTGCAGCAATTTACACCAGCCAGAAGGGACACAAAGCATGATTAAACCCAAAGGCTGCTGTTCCAGCCTTGCTTTGAGTCACTGCAAATGATAAGTTATAAAGCAATTATCTGCACAGTTTACTGTTTTTATGGGATGCACATCCAAGATATTACTGCCACATCATCCCAGAGAAGAGATTCCCAGTTTGTGCCAAATCTACCACTTCCTTCAATCTGATCAGGACCTCAAATGAAAAAATTCATCCAGCAAAATTACTGGATTCACAGACCAAGAAAAGTGAGATTTGCTTGTACAAACTTGAAGAAAAAATCCAATATAAAAATGAAAGAACCCAGAAAGGTCATCTGGAAGCTGAGTGTCTTTCCAGCATCCAGCATGACAAGCAAATTGTGCCTCCAACCCACACTGGCATTACCACCTGCAAACTACTCTGCACTTCATCATAATTCATCATTTAGGATACGAGATGTTTTAATTAGCTCTTCTCTGTTTCTAAAGAGAAATTCCTACCACAAGTAAAAACCTTTAGAATTATTGGCAAGTTAAAGAAAGGTAGAAGATAACTCATTGGGAGGTTTTTCTTTTTTCAAGTCATTAAATGATTGAGATGATAAAAGAAGGAAGAATCTGACAGATTAAACAGTTCTTGAGGAGACCTGTCAGCTTCAATAATTTCAAAGCATTAGAACTGTCAAGCTTTCAAAATAGAAAAGACTGTATCTATAGAAAACAAGGTTCTCCTAATTGGCATGCATGAAAACCCAAATTGGGGCTAAAACTCTGATTAAAGGCTTTTGCTGATTACAGATATTTGAAAGCAACTCCATCTGTGAAGCTGGTTCCCCCACTCTGGAAAACGGTCAGTTCTGACTGTCCCTTGGACTATTCCTTGCATGGACACCCCAGCACCACAGCTGGAGATCAGCTCTCAGCCCAGGAGGGCTGGGGGCTGTGCCTATTTTACCTGACTCAGTGATCCCAGTACCTTCTGATCACCTTCTTATAACTTGGTTCCCTGCTGGAGCATATCAACAGTTCATAAAATTCAGCCCAAATAAACCAAGCCTGCATGGAATATTCTTGGCCATTTCTCTACAAAATTGTAGCTGGATAAAAGGGAGCTTCAAACGAAAATTAGTAACAATGCTGTTCCTCAAAAGGTACCTGTGAAACTACTGGCAAAATTAATTGTTTGTAAGAGCACAGCAAGAGAAATACCAGTTTGGGCTGAAAATACCCATGTTCTGCTGCCTGATATAAAAATATCTGATATCAAAACAACATAAAAGGTCTAGTTCTATTTGTCCCCCCCAATGAAAACAGGCAATGATTGCAGTAATTCCACCCTCTCAGTCCTGGCTGGCACTGGCAGACCCCAAGCAGGCACTTCCTTGGCTTTTCCCGAAACAGGCTCTGAACCTCCACCCCCAAGCAGAGTTTTATCCCCAGACTTTCATTCCAGCTGCATCACACACCAGTTTCATCCACTGACTGTGCTGCACGTGGGTTCATAACCCGGGGAGTCCATTAAATCCCACAGCTGCACACACCCAGTAAAACCAAGTGACTCTGCTGGCTCCAAAATACACAGACCTGGGCAACAAAACTCCCAAGTGGCTTTCTCCGAGCCACCACCTCTCCCAGGAGAACTCCACCAGGTCAGAGAGCTACAACAGGGATTTCATTTGTCATGTTTGCACTTCCCAAATCTGACTTTCATGGAGAAGTGCATCCCACAATGCATGTCAGCCTTTATTAACCTGATTTTCCTCTTCCTCTCCAAAGACATTTAATGCTTTAGTAATGATCAATATTCTTGCTCTGATGATAAACAGAGACAAATGAGCCTGTGCAGCCTGGCTGGGATTTGTAATTACCACCTCCATAGGCATCCAATTCCAGCTGATGGGAAGGTGACAGGAGCTGCCTGCTGGCTCTGACAGAGATGCATTTGCAGCGGGCACTTGGCTTGCAGCTGTCAGGGGCTAATTTCCTCCACCACATCCAGTTCACTGTTTCCAGCACAGTCCAGCATGTCTGCATTAAACAGGAACACCAGGACATCCCTCCTAATGGAATTACTGAGGGAATAGTTCAGAGGCCCATCAGCTGCCATCTCCCCCAGCATGGGTTTGTCTGGGACAGTGTGGGATTGATCCATCAACACCCAGGGCAGAGGTGGCTGTGGCAGAACAGAGCAGGGCTGCTGGTTTGCTTCATTCCCAACACCTTCCCTGGGGGCTGGACAGGCTTCAGGTAGCAAAATGCACAAGCTGAGGACTGTGATGTCTCCTCTGTTCTGTGGAGGAGAAGAGCACTGCAGTCCTGGCCATGACTCAGGTCCTGGCTGCTGATCCACTTCAGGGGAAGGTGTCCCTGCCCGGGACAGGGGGTGGAACAAAATGAGCTTTAAGGTCCATTCCAACCTAAACTGTTCTATGATTCTCTGAACAGAACAAGATTGGGATGGGGAAGAGGGAAGGACTCAAAAGACTTCAGCACCTCCAGGGAGAACAAGCCAGAGCCATGTCTCTGCTGGGTTTGGATGAAATTAGTTGAAAAGCAGGGTTTCCTTCCCCAGTTTCCTCTCAGAAAAGAAAGATCAGATGGCAAAATCAGGGGGCTGGTGGTGGGGTGCAGCAGGTGAGACACCCAGGATGGGGACCCTGCCCTTGTCCAGCACCACCCAAACAAAACAAGATTCTGAAAAATCTCATTCCTCATTTCCCTTCATCAGAAGGGAAAGATCCCTCTTACTGGCCATCACTGGGTGATTTCAAGAAAGAACCTTTGCTTGCTGCGTACAGCAATGCACATCAGTGACTTTAGCACTGCAGAGAACACAACTGAATGTACTGCACCCATCTGTTTGTGGTCCCCCTTTCAGCACAACACAGCAGCCCCAGAAAACTTGGGTTATTACAGCCCAACATCAGTGTCACCCAGACAGATGAGGTGCCTCTCAGCTCCCACGTGCTCAACCATTTCAAGTGTATTAAGTATAATTGTGGTTTCATTATACTGATAAAACAAAGAGGAGATTCTGATGCCTTTGATCTTGTTTAGGAGCGATCAGAAATCATTGTTATTGTTATAAAGAAGCAAACATCTGTATTAGCAGCTTTTCACTGAAATGATCCTGATTCTTTATGTATGCATACCAGAGTGCCAACTTCAAAGGAACTCCACAAACTTACAGCAGCTAAAGATGCAGACTCAGATTTTTCTTTCATATTATAAACTGAATAGGACAGATAAAAGCTTTACTAACCTTGGGGTGCTCTTCCTCACAGTGCCAAAGGCTCCCTGACATACATAAGGGAGCCACATCCAGCACACCAAGAACAAACACAAGTTGATGCTCTTCTCACAGATCACATAAAAGAATTTTAAATTCCTTGTTTGGAATCTGAGCTTAAAGAACTCAGTTTTTGAACAGTGACAGAATATACAAGTGTGATACTTCCCTGATGTCCAATCTTGCCTGGGCTGGCCAAGGAAATGTTAATAGTGGTAGACATGGCAATATATTGAAATAAGAGTTATTATTCTCCGTTGCTCTGCAAGATGAGACCTTAAGTGTAGGTCCTGAGCCACAAATGGAGCCCAAAAGGAGAAGGGGCTGCCTGTGTGAGGAGGCAGGAGGAGCAGCACAGTTCCATCCATTGCTACAGGTTTGTGTTACAGAGACACCACTTCCCTCCCAAAGAAAGGACCATCCTGGGAGCACAATTACACCCTGTGAGACAGCTATTTCCATCACACCTTAAAAGCATTCTGTATTTGTGCTTCAGGAGCTGCTCCTGGGTTAGCTCATGAGCTCTCTGCTGTGCACCACAAAAGGTGTCATTTTGGGTTTATGGTTTGATCTGCATGGCACAGACAGAGCTGCAGAGGGGAAGGAGCTTCTGCAGACCTGAATGCAAAAGACTCGCACAGCAGCAGCAAAGTGGGGCTGGAATCCTCTCCCCCAGCCCCAGGAGTGCCTCTCAGCCCCAACAGGCACCTGCCTCACCCATGCCCAAGGAGCTGACCCCTAAATCCAGGACACTGCTCTGAGCCCCAGCCAGCACACATCTCCTCATCCCCCTGGGGAGCACAGGGAGCCCCTTCCCACTGCCAGGCACACACCACCACTTCTAACACACTTCTTCGTGATTTACCTCACCTCAGGCACCAGCAGATCCCTCCTGGCCCTGTCCCACCAGGGCCACACCCCACAGCCCTTTCTGGCTGACCTGTTCTGTCTGCTGGAGGTGGCATCCCACAGACCATTCCTGGTGTTCAGGAGGTGGCATCCCACAGACCATTCCTGGTGTTCAGGAGGTGGCATCCCACAGACCATTCCTGGTGTTCAGGAGGTGGCATCCCACAGACCATTCCTGGTGTTCAGGAGGTGGCATCCCACAGACCATTCCTGGTGTTCGGGACCTCCAAAGGACCCAGGTACAACATGGGCTGCCCTGTCAAGGCCATAACAGGACAGTGGCAGGAGACTTCCAGAGATTCCAGGGGTCCTATTTCTACTTTGCAAAGCAAATCCAGCCTCCAAGCAGCACAACCCACAACCCCAACCCTACCCTGAGAGCTGCCACATGGAGGTTCATGCACTACACACACACATATATCACCCTCCTGTCCACTCCTGCTGAGCCTCAGCCACGGGTTCCCAGCAGCTCCTGGGGACCTGCAGCACACACATTGCACCACAGCCTTGGAAAATCAAAGCATGCTCAAAAATTCAGTACTTCCACATAAATGTGATACATTTCCTGAGGAAAAAAATTAAGAGATTAAATCTAGGTAATTATTCAATTAGCAATTGTTATGTATACAAGAGAACCTGATTTATGGGCAGCTGTTCATACAGGCAACTGCTTTAATTGGACAATGTGCTCCTGGCTTCTCCCCAGACTTGGCTGTTTAATTAATGTTAAACAGTTCAATACCCATTTAACCTACCAGCATATGGAGAATTTAACTAACACTGCAGAGGGAGGAGAAGTCTATTCATTTCTAACTGTACTGTAATAACAGCAAGCAGGTCTGAAGTGCACTGAGGTGCAAACCTGTGAGGTGAAATGGATTCAACACCAGTAATATGCCCAGATCTCAAAAATACAGTGGCATCAACTTTGTTCTCACAAATTGTGTGCAACCATCTCCCTTCCCCGTACAATTTCCAGAAATAAGAAAGGGGGGCAGAAAAAAACCCAAAACAAAACCAGTGGGCATCAGGACATGACAAGATGAGGCATCCTGCAAAGCCACCCAGGAAAACAGAATCAAGGATCAGCCCCAGATGTCCCAGTTTTCAGTGCACAGCACTAACTGCAGAAAGGTTCTTCTCTACTGCTGCTGACACAAACAAAAGTGTTCTGAAGTTCTGCTGCAGAGAATATAAATTAATTCTGGTTCCATTTTTACAAGGTCAGTAAGTGTAAATATCTCCCCACACAGATCAAGGTACAAACTGAAGCGTTAAAGCACAGAAGCAACTCTTGTTCCAGGTCAGACAGCAGGTCCCAGTTGGTCTGTTCCAGCTACTCAGTCCATTGGGACACTTTTGAACCCAACTCTTATTTGAAATTCAAAGCTCACAGAGCAGCATTTAATAATCCCATAAAGCATTTTGTTTCAACTGAGAACAAAGGTTTCAGAGGTACTTACATTTGCTATGAATAAAATCTTAATGTCAAGTTTCTTAAGTAAATAGCATCCTAACTAATATTCTTAGTAAGTGAAAATTAAACCTGACACTCAGCTAAAACACTTTGGTTTTAAAATCTCACCATTGCTAAGCCTTAAAAAGGGGGACATTCTGTTTGAAATTGTAAATGATTTGTGTCCAGTGTATGATTACCTATCAGGGATTTATTTACTGTGAGTTATGTGTGACAGAGCAGACTCACAGACTCACTGGGTCACACAGCCAAGACACAAATAAAAGCAAACCTCGACTCCTGACAGTGGAGCCAGTGTGTGGGTCTGAGGTGCTCCTGCAGATGATGATGATACATCAGTGAAAATGGGCAGGTCTGTAAGGAAAGGTTTGTTCATTCTGGCCACACTCCAAACCCTCTGGAAGAGCCAGTGCAGCCCCTGAACCTGTTCAGCCCCCGGAGCTCAGGAATGGAGTTTGGCTCTGACTGGACTCTGTGGAGGTCCCTGATTTCCACAGAACAGCACAACAGGAGCCTGGGGCGGGGCAAGAGTAGTAGTAACAATATTTCTCTTTAAAAAACAAATAAACGGAGTTTCAACTGAGGTAGTGCCACTGGAGCTGGACTAATTTACAGCAGTTCAGGATCCTCTGGAGAATCAGTCAAGAACGGCAGCAGTGCACCTCAGTACAGGACCGAGCCTCGAGCCCTGGAACCTGCAAACAGCCTGCACCCAGGGGCCCCTCAGCCAGCATGCAGAGGGCTCAACACCAGCAGTCTGACTGCATCAGCCCTGCAGGGCTGGCAGCACATGCCCAGAGCCTTGTGACCCCCTAAAAGGTCTGGATTCCTTCTTAGGCGTGGATACCAAATGCAACAACCAGGCTACTGCCTCTGAAACAACCCCAAAGAGAAGCAAGGCTTGGGAAGGAGAGGTGAGAGATGAGATCAACACTGCTCAGGCAGCTGGGGAAAAAGGCTCACAGTCCATCACAGCTGAACCTGACAGTGCAGCTGTTGGTTCCATGCAGTTAAAGATGTTCCCCTTCCCGCAGCTCTGCCTGGCATGAAAATAAGCAGAACTAAACAAAGTCAACTCGTGAGCGAGTGTCGAGTGCAACGGCACAAGCAGAGCGAATCTGCTGGCAAACCTTTGTAGTTATTTATTCAAGTGCCGAAAAAACAATCACTCCCAGCTCAAATGGGCAAACACGGCAGAGCTGAGCAGCAAACAGCACAGAGGGATCATCAAAGATTTGCTCTTCTGATCTCCGATAAACTCCACTATTAGAAACCTTCCACCCCAGCGCTTTCATGTGCAACAACACATTAAGCACTAAAACACAGATTACAAAGGAAATACACTGTGTAAGAACTATTTTCCTCTCTCGAGCATCACTTTATTTTAAAAGGCATCTTTGCAGATGCACAGAATGATGCTTTAGTTTGAACTAGAAACAACCCCAGCTCAGGGGGTCCAAAACCCAACTGCCATGAGACAAAATTGTTTTCATTTCAGGGTGAGAGAACATAAACAGGTTTGAATTCAGCTTCATTTGAACACCTCCTGCTGAATTGTCCTCTCCAGCAGCAAAAGCAAAACCCAGTTTGTATCACCTTAGCAACAGGTCCCACTGGCTCCAACCTATGTGAGCTTATTCATGGCACCCTGGAAGCAGCAGCATCCCTCAATCCCAAACACCAATTCCTGGTCTGGGGGAAGAATCCCTTTAAATGAGAAATCAGGTTGACCTCAGTGACTCATCCAAGCCTTGCCTGTTGTCCTCACTGATCCTCTGAGCTCCCAAGAGCAGGGAGTGATGGACCTGTTTCCCATGGAAAGGCAGGTGGTGCCACCTCCCTGTACATGGGGACATCCACAGGCTCTCTCACCTGTTCTGCCCCTTTGCAGGCCACTTTCTGTCACACACAGCAAGATTTCATTACTCCAGTCTGTCCTTAGGTTTAGACAGGTTTGATATAAATATCAGCCAGTGAGGAAGAGCAGCCTGGATTAAAGGCCACCCTGTAAGGGTGCCCTGGTAGTACCTAAGGGTCCACCTGGGCAGTGCCCAAACACAAAATAAGACCACTCTGGACCCCTGAACTTACAAAATACCCCAAATCCAACCATGAAGGCAGGCTGGGTTTGTCTGTTCCACCTACATTTTGATGTAGAGAAAATGGAAGAATTACGTGAGGAAAATGAAAACGAAGAGATTTTTCCTGTATATATAAAGTTTGTGTCACACTTGATGGCTCCTATGAACAAAAAATGTTCATAATATTGTGAGCCTGAGAAGAAATTTCCTTTTAGCTCCCTGCAAATGAGGTCAATTCCTTTCTTAGGCAGTTTTTGACAGGTTAATATTCATGCTCAGCTGTGTGAGAGCTGGGGATGTATAGCTTGTCAAGGGCCCTGACTTCTCAGGTTCCTCACAAGGCAGACCTGGGCAGGCACCTTCCTCTCCCCCAGCCCCTGATCAGTGCAGTGAATGACCAGGTAAGTGAACCCAGGGTCCATCTCCTGCCTGGCCAGGTACAGCTGCAGTGCTGCTGTGGGAAATGCCTGAATTTGTGTCAAATTCGGGTATTTGTGCCTCTGCACCAGAGAGGGCTCTGAGTCAGACCCATACGAGCAGTGAACACACCCCCTCCAAGTCCCGCTCCCAGAACAGCCCTGCCGTGCTGGGGAAGGAATAGACTCTCCCTGCCCTGGGCATACACCAGGTACTTTATTTCACACCTACACAGGCCCCTGGGGCCAAACACCGAGGTCACAACAGCATTTCTAGTTTGCTTCCTCATCTTGTTCACAGAACTTCATCTTTCACCTTTCCCATCTCTTCCAGCACCATCTAAACTTCTCTCACATTTTCTTTTCAATATTTCCATGCAGTAACAGACAGGTACATGAACCTGCTGGGGGCAACAATTATGTTTCCTGTAAACACACAGTTTGTTTGGCACAATATCCCCACAAACATTTTACAGCTTATAAATTCTCTGAAGTTTTGTCAATAAAAACTGAGCAGCAGCTTGTGGGTTTTCTATGGGTTGTTGGTTTTTCTTTAAACACTTCATTTTCCCCTTTCTCCAGATTGTCTTTTCTATCCTAGTAGAAACATAACAGAACTTTGTTAAATACTTGCTGAATGCTATTTAATATTAGAGATAACAGGCCCCTGCTATGCTCTCTAACGTGACACAGTTCTGTGCACAGCAACAAGACTGTTCCACACAACATTGCAAATTGATAATCAAACACTTACCAGTGTTCTCTCTCATTTATCTAGCTACTTACATCAAAACTCCTTGAAAGTAGGTTGCCCAGAGAGGTTTGGGACTCCCTATTCCTGGAAGTGTCCAAGGCCAGGCTGGACGGGGCTTGGAGCAACCTGGGCTAGTGGAAGGTGTCCCTGCATGGCAGGGGGTGGAATGAGATGAGCTTTAAGGTCCCTTCCAACCCAAACCATTCCAGGATTCTATGAAAATTTCCCCTAAATAAGTTCTGATGATTTCTCCTTCCTTCAGGAGCAGTAGCTGCAGTCCAAAGGGTCACAAAAGGTTTCCCAGCAAAGACACCACAGCTGCTGGACACCATCTGAGTTTTCCCAACAGACACAGAGCACAAACCCCAGACTGTTCCCCTGCTGCCCAGCTGAACTTCCTCTCCCAGCACCTTCCACAACAGCTTTGGCTCTGAGTCTCAATTCTTGCCCATCAGAGCAAACCCTGTGTAGCAGCACGAGGTGCTGTCCTGCACCAACACACCTCTGCACCCAAACCTGCCGTGCTGTGACTGTGCCACCACCCAGAACAGGTGCCAGCCAGCACAGACCCCCAGACCAGGCACTGCAGTACAATCACCCCAAACCCACTCAGATTTAGGGCTTTTAAGTACAACAGCATTTCTTTCCATTAACCCATTCCTCACAAGTTTGGGAGTAGCAATACCCAGCACCAACAGAAACAGGAAAGTGCCTGGAGAGACAAGAGCTGTTGTGTAAGACAGACCCATCCCCTCAGTGTAACACTTGCCCTGCTGTGCCTGCATTGGTCACAAAAAACTCCGGTAGTTTCAGATCAAAGCTCCAAAGCTACTCAGCATGTGAGAAACATCACCAGCTCTTCCCACTCCCACATCTTAGATCATCCTGTGCCTTTTGCTTCTTGGTGTTGTCACACACACAAACCAAGCTACAAGTTTCTTTTGGAGAGTTAATAAATCACCATTTTTCTCCAGCAGCCTCTTCCCAACAGCATGTGTGTGTTCTACATGCTGGAGACAAACAGGTCCCCAAGGCAGCCAGAGACTGGTTTGATGTCTTGGAATATTATGGATGGGGCCCAGTGGGAGGCTTAGAACAGACAAGACAAATCAGATGCCAACCCCCGAGGACCCCCCCGGGACGGCCCCGCCTCGGCACAGACGGGGAGGAGGAGGAGGAGGAGGAGGAGGGTGGCAAAATTGATGCTGGGCAGCTACAGGCTGCAAACCTGTGCACCACAGACAGGCCAACAGTGACAGATTGAGCCAAAGAAACCCTTCACTCTCCAAGTGGAGTGTGCAAAACAAGTACAGACCTTCTCTGCCAGTTACACAGGAGCTTTATCCATCATTTTGCCTGGTGCCTTTTGCTTCTGCTTCATCTAAGGAGACATCCCATTATTGTTAATTTTTTCCTCGTTTGGTACATCTCTGCAATATGAGCTTCTAAGACCCATAGTTTTTGGAGTTAGTCATCTGTTAATCAGTGGAAGATAAAATCAGCCGGATTTCATGAAGTGCTTAGAGTATTTTGAAATTAATTGCAGTTTGGTTTTTTTGTTATTCTAGGAGACCTTTCAAAAGCTTCAGATAATCTGTGTCTTTTATCAAAATGACAAAAATTTTAGTGGTTTTCTGTGAGCTGCTGCCTTCTGACAGTGATCCAAAGGCATCTCACCCTTTGGGGAAAAAAAAATAAATCAGTTTTCCATTCCTATTTTCAATAACAAAATAAGGAGTTGAATTCCAGCTAAGCTCTGCCTCACCAATGGAAACAAAGCTACACCACCTGAGACAGACACTAATTGCCACTTCACTTATTTACATCTATTTTCTATATATTTTGTTGATTTCTATGGCAGAAATCCCATTTTTCTGGCAACCACTGAGTACTGGGGGGATGTATCAGCCTCAGTGCACCAGTGAAGGAGCAGGACTGGGATGAACCCGGAATGAACTGAGGTCTGTGTATGGAGTCAGAAACTAACACTGAGAAAAATCACATCTTCAGAAAGAGAAAACACCAAGCAGAGCAGCTGTTGCATTTTTAAACAACCCATAATCCCCACTAAATATTTCAGTTAATGAGTGTGTCTGTGATAATGAAGAGATGCAGCCTGTTAGGAAATACATATCTATTTTTAAAGGTTACCATTTATAATTGTTTAGCTTTGTGCCTCCCCCGGTTCTCCCAAGCAACTAGTTTTGAAAGATGGGGATTTTCAAATTGCTCCTTTCTACTTAAAGAAACTCCCGTGTCACAATAAAATTCCACAATGTTTGGTTGCAGCTTCTGTGACTTTTTTCCTCATATCACAGTTTTCATTTGCCATTAAAACAAGAAACTGAGGCACTTCCCAATTTATCATGCACATATATGTGTGTTTAACTTCCCATAATCTCATCCTCCCGTCGTCTTCATTTTGCTCTGACTACAACAAACTGCTCATCCCCTTCCCACTGAGCTCACTGAGGTGGAGCCAGTGCTCAGATGGAACAGGGCCCCAGGCAGCCCTGGGCAAAGACAAGACCCATCTTTCAGAAGAGGGAATGAGCAGATTTCAGGAGCATTTACAAACATGTTCATCTTCCCGTGGCAAGGGCTGTGAATTCACAGCCTGCTGGACAGAACCTGCCTGAAATCAGAGGATTCAGAGCTACAATTTCTCCTCGCTACAAGGAAACGCATTGAAGAAAGTGATGACTGTTATTGTAACACCAGGAAATCCAATAAAAATGTGGATATCCACTACTACTGGAAACTTTCATATTCTTATTAAATATTCTCCCCATTTTTATATGACATGATTTTATATTAAGGCATAAAGGACAAGATTCTTCAGTTCTCAGAGATATTAAAGCCTGGGCAGGCTCTGTGGGCACTGCACTGCTTTACTCCTCTCTGTCACACAGGGATAGGGAAGGCATGACCTGCCCCAAAGAAGATGGATGTGTGAGGAGAAACTGAGAACACTGGTGTTGTTCTGAGCAGGGAATCCAGGAAATCCCACTGAACCTGTTGGTCAGATGCTCTGATTTCTGTAACTACCACGTGCCAGAGAACACAGGTGGAAGGTTCTGAGCCAGCTATTAAGGTGTAACCACGCTGGATTCTCCACCACCTCCCTTCCAAAAGGACACAGTCCTTGCTGTAGGGCACAGTGTGTTCTACAGGCTGCAGATTTTCCTGCCATTTCCCAGGAGAACTGAAGGCACCCAAATCCTTCCAGAGTTTTGGATGCTCCAATTTAAAGTCAGTGGATCAGTGAGAGACAGCAAATCTGCCACAAACAAAGCAAATTCTTAATTATTCAACCACCAGTGGTTTTGCTCTAATTAAATCAGCAGTTCAATAAATAGCTACTAAAGTCTGCAACAGATCCCAGTTCTCAGAGTTTGCCTCCAACCTCAGCTTCCATTTATATTTCCACCTGATTACTCTCACTCAGAGATACTTAAACCTTCCTACAGATCCATAAACATTCAAAGCTCTGCAGAAGGAAAATACCATGTTTTTCACAGAGGAGCTTAAGCGAGTTCCATGTAAAAAGAAACTCGGGGGTAGAAAATTCTCCTAAAAAACTAAGCACGTGCTTGTTTTATAGCAGCTCATTCCAGAATCCATTCCAAGGGACAAGACCAGGATCAATATCCCATCAGAGAAGATTGCCAAGGTACCTGGTGAGGGTGAGAGCCCTGAGCTGCTGCAGGCACATGAACAGAGACCTGCCCCTCCTGCCTCCCTCCGTGCCCAGAACCCGGCTGGGAGAGTCACACCCCTGTAGGAATCACCTCCCCATCGGTTCATTATCACAGAGATCACTACGGGTGATCTTACAATCAGCACTATCAGTTAATTATCACACAGATCACTACGGGTGATCTTACAATCAGCACTTCATGTACCCAGAGTAGTTCAGCTCAGAAATGGGTTCGTTCTCCCCTGAGCCCCCCTCGCTCTCCTCACCCCGGTGAGGACTCTGCTCCTGAGAGCAGCAAACCCAGCTCAGCGCCCAGCCCAGGCAATGCCCCAGGGAGGATTCTCTCTACTGCCTTAGCACGATCATGCAAAACATGCAAACCAAGTCACATCATTGAAGAATTAGGCATGAATTCCCTCCATTATCTCCCACCCATCAGGCTCCCAGAGTTTGCCTTCTCTCTCAGGTAGCCCTTGTGAGCTGTCCTTGGCCAGAGAGAAACTGGGAGTTCCGAACTGTCTGAGCTCCTTTAGAGACCTTCAGCTTGGTTGTGTAAGAAAGATTCCCAACATTCATAAGGAGGCAACACATTCTTAAATTGTTAATATTAAATTGCCCTGGAAAAGATACTGGAAATTCAATTATGTGAGATATAAAAGATAAATTAAAAACACCCAATTCATAACACAAGGTCAGAAGAGGAAGAAATCACTGGCTCCACTTAAAACCATATCAAACAGCTCTGTAACACAGTCATAAGAGAAAAGGCAAACATTTTCCATTACTCAAACCATTTTTCCATCTGCAAAGATCCTAGGGTTTTTGTGACCAAGCTAATCAGGTATTCAAACAGCTCCCATCTCCTCCTCAAGGTCTAAATAATCTTACTTTTGTGATTCAGAGGTAAATTCAATGTTTACAGTATTCAATTAATCTCCAGAGAGCTGAGAGAGCTCAGAACGTCTCGGCTGGGCAAACGGGAAAGGAAAAAACAGAAGCTGAATGTGAGCCTTGTTTGTGCCATCAGCCCTCCCTGCAGGGCCTGGGAGGTGATTCCAGGGCTGTCCCTTCCTTGGGTGGGTGTTTGGTCCCTCTGTGGGAGCAGAAGTGAACCCAGAGGGCTGAACCAGCAGCACAACTCCCCCCCAGCCTCCCTCTGCTCACACTTCAGAGCGTGTCACCCTCCCAGACACCACGAGGAACTCCTTCGAGGGACATCTTCAGCCAGGAAACTGCAGAGCAACAGGATTTCACACATTTCCTGCTCCTCTCTTCCCAAACACAACAGAGGGGTTTTTCTGCAGACCCCAATATTCAGACAGATAGGCTGAGCTGGAAGGGACCCTCAAGGGCCATGGAGTCCAACCCTCAGCCCTGCTCAGGACCATCCCGGGAGTCACAGCTGCCTGAGAGCAGTTATCCAAACTAATTCACAGCACTGCTGCACACCTGTAAAAATACTGATAAAGGTTCAAGTAGGGCCCTGTTTATTCCCCTTGTACCAGAGATATCCATTTGAAACACATTCAGAACATCAAACAAAGCACAGACAAGAGAAAACAGACAAATCACCACAGGAAGCACTGAAGGCATCTCCAACTCCTTCCTACCCCAAGGTTTCAACAGTAGTGATAGGAAACTATATTAAATTATAGAATCATGGAAAGGTTTGGGTGGGAAGGGACCTTAAAGTTCATCTCTTTCCACCCCCTGCCCTGGGCAGGGACACCTTCCACTGTCCCAGGTTGCTCTAAGCCCCATCCAACCTGGCCTTGGACACTCCCAGGGATGGGGCAGCCACAGCTTCTCTGGGCAATCTCAATTAAATTAAACCAACAGTTTTTGTTGCTAAAAAGAAAATGGGAAAAAGGTGATACTCAAGTTGGACTTCACAATTTTTCACTTCAAACACTAAAAGACAAATTTAGATTTACTTTTAACACATAATTATAGATGATGCCAAGGCTTATTCAAGCAAAGTTCCCTGACAGTGTGGTCTGTGATTGTCCTGTCCCAGCCTCTGCACCAGATACACCACTGTCAGACTTAATTGTGGTTACATGAAGCAAGACAAATGCATTCAAACATGCTGCCATATTACGTTAACAGATCTGAAGTTTAGTGCATCTCATCCCATTACATCTTAAACTGATTTAATTCTGTGCAATGCAACATGACAAATTAGTGAACTAAGGATAACCAGCCTGTCTACCTGATGTCTGGTTAGTTTGCAGCTGAGGATCACTGGAGGGAGAAGGGAGCACGTGCCCTCTCTGCTGACTGTCCAACAGGGCTCCTGTCCCTGCCAAGGCATCACCCCAGAGGCTGCATTTCCATCACTGAGCACAGACTCTTTTAGAAGGCTACCAAGGCAAGTAGAATCATCTCCCATGTCACAGACAGGTGGTTTAGCAACAAGTCTAGAGGCACAGCCAAAGTCAAACAAAACCCCTTTGTGAACACTGTCTTCCTACCATCCTCCAGCCAAGGTTTTAACCACAGGATAATCTTTATCAAATATTTGTATTGCAAAAATCATATGTTACAGTAGGAAAGAATTTACTCAAAAGTGTTTTGAAGACAGAAAAGATTCTCTCAAATTATTAAACTGATTTCAGTGAGATCCTTCTGGCAGAGCCATGAGAAGCTGTTACACTCTACAGTAAGTCTGGTCTCTCAGATGAGGGAGGAGAAAGACAAGCAGCCCACACCCCTCCAACTTCTGGCACTTATCTCATCCATGCCAAACTGGGCTTGAAATTCAGAATCCAACTCCTCAGTGGCTCAGAAGCAAAAGCAGGGAGAGAGGGAAAAGACAATTGGGCAAGAAGTTGCACTGCTGGAAAGTTATCAGTGACCTCTGAGCAAAACAATTTCTGCAGCTTGAGGACACACTCAGGGACCTGTGATGGTTGAGCCCCTGATGCACCAAACCTGGGTGTGAAGGTTGGCAGATTGAAGCCATTGACTTGATCAGCTTCAGGAAGGAGAACACCCCGTGTTTCAAACTCAAAAGCTGTTCCATTTTCATCTGACTGGAGCTTTAGTCTGGCCTCATCCTATGACTTGTGATCAGTGTCTCAAAAATTCAATTAGAAACAAAGACAGAGCTGTAAGACAAATACAGACACTCTCAAAGCCACAGTCTGTTCCACTTGCCTTGTTTCAGCCAACAGTTCAGGCAGTACAGAGTCAGACTACTCAAGGGGGGTTTAAATCTTACAGGCTTTGAAGGCTTTGGGTCACACCAAGAACAAGTGCAGCAGAGTGAAAGTTGTGGCAGTTTGTAATTATCTGTTGGGGCTTCTCTGACAGATAATGATGAGATTCTCTGATACAGTTCAACTAATTAACATGATTTCCTTCATCCATAAATGCCACTGACACTCTGGCCCCATCCTCATGGACTTGGGGCAGCAGAGGAAATCAGAAGGATCCCATTATCTCTAAATGCCTTGCAAAATCTCCAGGACTCCTGTTACTTTCATCACTGTTTTCTGCCCTCTTTGGTTCCAGGCCAAGACAGCAATTAAGTGCACACTGCTACTTAAAAGCCCAGGAATAACCCAGCTGAAATTAAACAAAACCACAAATCTAGCAAGTATAAAAGCAGAATTATAGCTTGGGCACGGCTCTATTTCATCTCAGTGCAGAGAAAAGGAGTTTCATCTCCTGCAGATCAAACAGCTTCAAACTCGAGGGAAGTCTGAAGCCCAGATCTAGGAGTGAACAGCCAGTAGAGAGGGGCTTGTTTTTTCATTTATATGGAAGCAATTCTTTCAGTTTTATTTGCAAAACCGGGTAAACCCATAAGTCAGACTTTGCTACTGGAAGACTCCAAAACATACACAGGCACTGTGGTCTAAGGCCAGCACTGTTCTGAGTGGCCATGAGGATCCATTAAATGAAGTAACAATATTAGGGAACTCTGTCTGTTATTTTATTAGCTGTGCTGAGACAGACATGATGATCTGAGGCTGGGAGATTTATACAGACAGTATATTTTATTAGATCAACTGCTGGAACTGGGGGTGGGGAGGGAAGAGGACAAGATCTCAGACACTCAAGCCATGAACACAGTTGTCCCTATTCCAGCAGTCAGACTCATAAAATATATTGCCTCTCACTAGAAACCTTCCCTCTCTGGAATTTCAGCCACTGCCAATACAAAAACTTCTCCTTAAACTGACTCATGCTTTTATTTTCAATAAATTTTCTTCATTTCTGAGGAGCAGTTACACCTCAGCTGCACAAGAGCCCAGTTCCCAGGAGGCTCCTGGAGCACATCAGCCCCGTGCCTGTGGCTCCAGCACTTGGCACCCACAGCACCAGAGCTGCTCCAGCGGGATCAGCCAGAGGATGCCATGGGCACGAGGCTGCTCTCCGACCTGTGACTCCACCTCTGCCACCAGAGAAACAGGTAAATCTCTTCTGGATTTCAGGAGAACAGCATCCAAGTCCCTCTCTCCCTGCAACTCCTGAGTTTCTTGTCTGTTCCTTCCCATCCCTGCCCAGCCAGGACACTGCCTGAACCAGCAGTGGAACAACCTCCCCTGACAGGGCACGTGGATCTTGCATCAAAGGGTCACTCAGGAATCCCCTCTGTGACCTTGATGCAGATTTAATCTGTCATTGTACACTCAGTTTTAGCTCCACTCTTGCCTTTTTGCAGTCTGTCCTAAAAAAGTCGACGAGATATGTTTTCATTCACTCACAGCATCTCCAGTGACCTTGGCAATAGTCTAATCTGTCTTGGCAGATTCAAGATAGAGAAAACAAGCAAGAGAGACAGACCTGCTGGGTTCTGCTATTGATCAGCCACTGGAGTGAAAGCTCATTATGAGCAGCAGGAACGTGTCAGGTACAAGTTCTCCTACAGAGCAGCAGCGAGAAGAGAAAGGCTTAAATAAAGAAGGGGTGGCTGGGCTTTGGGGTGAGGGGGAAGCACAGCCATGGGAAGGGAGGAAAGGGCAAGGTGAGGAAAAAAAGAGCAGGCAACACTTCATGTCCAGTGAGGCTGTGCATCAGAAACTCACACTGCAGTCAACTAAGTTTATTTATCTAAAAAACCTGAAACCCAGCTTACATTGCCAAACTTTGCTACAAAAGAGGCCAAACTCTTGGGAAAATCTTGTTTCTCAGTGTATATAAGTACACTAAGATAATACTAAGATATATATATATACACACACAAAGTAATGTTATTTAGGGTATTGCTTCTGCAGCTCACAGAAACTCAAACAGAACATCAAATGACACAAGAAGAGTCGAATGAACTCCTGTTATTTTCCTGGCAATCAGGGTGTAATGCAGACACTTATTGGCATGAGTGCTTGAATAGCACTGCCTCGTCTCGAGACAGGTCTTTTCTTATCTCCAGACAATTATTCCATGCTCTCTGCTGAAGCCCAGCTCCTGTGACCCGCTGTGTCTCCTCCAGCCTCCCCAGGGCACAGGCTGGCAATCACACCACATTCTTTGGCACTTCTATTATCCTCCTTCCCCTGATTCCTTTATGCCCCAGGATGAACAGAAACAGAGACCTGCCTGTCTCAGTATTTTATCAGGGGACTCAACCAACACCCTTTCACAAGAGGCTCCAAAGAAACCCTGTCTGGTCACCAGGAGAGATGGCACCGAAGTCTCACCCATTGCCAAGGCTTTAACTGGGCACCAAGAGGAGCATCTGCTCCTGGGAGGGGCTGTGCCAAGGGTAAGAGCCAGAAAGCAGTTCCTGGGGTCTTTCCATACTCCCCCTGAGAGCCAAAGGCAATTCCCATGACCAGCATGGCAGCCCAAGCTATTCCCTTGGCTCCAGGGTCAGACTCAACAGCCACACTCACATTTCCACTGGCACTGAGCTCTTCTGCCACGTCTCAAGGTTGGTGAGAAAATACATCTGTGCTTTTACTGCACAGTGGCTGATCCTCCACAGAGCAAAGCCCCAGCATAACTTCACATCAGTGTCAGCTGGTAAACTGAGCTGCATGAAGAGGAAAATTTCCAGCATCCAGCTGAGGAGGGGAATACCCACCAGTGAGGGATGTTCAGTGCTCACAGACCTCACAGAAACCAAGGGGGGAGCAGACAATGGAGTCATTGAAAACAATCAGGAGAAGGCACACACAGAGGGGAAACGACAGCACAGGATAAATCCCACGTGGGAGACCTGATTTCTTACACATTCCTCAGTTTTAGACACCTAACCTCAGCTTATCCTGCTGTGCCTGCACAGTCTCCTTTACAGGGTGTGTCAGGTCAGACGTGGGGGCTGTCCCTTCAATCATTGATCCAGATAAAAAGCAAAAAACCTCGAGATAGAAATGAGGCAGCACAAGATATCTCAAGGAGAAAAATCACCCAGCACAGCTCAAGGGGTGAGTGAGCACAGGGGGTGCTGCTGCCCCCTGAGTGTCCCAGCTCCATCGATCCCTCAGCTCTGCAGTGGGGGCGGTTCAGTGCAGCAGCTCCTCTCCTGACACCTCAGCCAGGCACAGCATTTCCCATCCTGATGGAGGGGAGAGGGCCAGAGAGCAAACACAGACTATTGCACTTGCTGCTGGGCTGTGTGGGAGGAAACATCTCCAACCCAGGGACACACTCACACGTGGGGGCACGAGATGCTTCCCTGACTCCCAGGGCAATCAATCCCAGGAATCAATGAGCTCCTGCCTCGTACTGGTCATCATCACAAAAACCACTTTGCCACAGGAAGGTCTCGCTGTCATTAATACAACAGGGGTCTGCAGAGCCATGGAAGGTTTTTCAGCCTTTATTGCTCACCTCTGCCTGACAGTTTAGTGCCTGCAGTCGACCAGTACAACCACTTCTGAGAAGCACAGGCCTCTTACCTCCCCATCAATAGGCAGTAATAAAATGTGTCCCAGTAAGTGTGTTCAAAACACAGCAATAAATAGAGATCACAAAGAACCTGCCAGAGCAGCTCATCTCCTCGGAGCTCAACACTGTAGCAGCAATTAACTGGGGACATTTCACAGACTAGAATTGGTTTCAAGTTCTTCAGATTGGGAAAAAAAAAAAAGAAAGAAAGAAAAGGACAACTCATGAAATTATTCTTTGTGGCTGCAACTCTGATTTCTATTTATCTAGAAAAGACCTACTGACAAATCTAATTCCTGAGCTACGTTAGCTGGGGGGAAAAAAAAAAAAACAACCACATGCCTGTAAGTGCCTAATTTGTGTTTCAGGTGCCAGCTTCACAGCTCTAAATTCAGAGACATCCTTATTTAGGGTGGGTACTATATTCTACATTGAATTAATTCTCTCACTGTTGGTTATTATGCTCCTTTGAGGTTTGAAGTCTCAGTTGCACAATAGTTTCCGAAATAATCAGTGGTTTTAATGTGTACTTACATTTCTCCACCTAAGACAGGGAAGGGGAAGTATTTACCACCAAGATCAGCTTCACACCTTTAAGTTTTCAGCAGGCAATTTCCAAATAATAGCTTATTTTCAATCAAATAACTGTTAATATATATTTGAGAGGTAGGTGAAGGCACAAAAGCACAGGAGGATATGACATTCAGGTTGGGATTGTTTAGCCTGGAGAAGAGACTGAGGAGAGACCTTCTCACTCTCTATAGCTCTCTGAATAGAGGCTGGAGCCAGATGGGGGTGGATCTCTTCTCCCAGGCAACAAGTGATAGGAGAAAAGGAAGGGGCCTCAAGTTGCACTAGAGGAGGACTAGGTTGGTGATTAGGGGCATTTTTTCATGGAAAAGGTTGTAAAGCTTTGGAACAGGCTGCCCAGGGCAGTGGTGGGGTCACCATCCCTGATAGTGTTCCAAAAACATGTGGATATGACACCTGAGGATGTGGTTTAGTGGCAAATGTGGTGGTGGTTAAAAAAAAAAATACCAAAAGCCCTGCAGGCTCATTCCTGTCCTTCTGCAGACTCAGTTCTTGTGTTACATCTAAAGCATCACTGCTGCCTAACCAGGGAGGGAGTGAAAGCCCCTGAACTGAACAGGAGACTCTCTCCAGCCCTGTGAGCAGGCACATGGCAACACAGCAGGTCTGGAGGAACAGGAACATGAACCTTGTTCTCCAGATTCCAACAGACAAGTTACACTGACAGCCATGCTGGAGAGACCACAAGCCAATGAATTTTCAAAGGGAACAGAGCAGTGCTTGGCCTGTCTGGATTTAAGCAAGAGTTCCTAAAACATCTCTGGAATCAGTGACAGAGACACAATTTAGTGTCCTTAGAGCCCCCAGATCAGAAGGAGAACAGGATATTGTATCTGTAACTGAACAGCTGAGGAAGAGTCTCCCCGGGAGATGTGTTCCTTTCTGAGAATAAGGAAGACACTCAATAAAACTGCCTTTCTTTGTGACTCTTCTTTTAAGAGGTTTTAAAAGAAGAGCAAACAGTTCTGCTTTTCTTCTTTCCTTTCCCTCAAGAAAGGGAATAAGAGCAGGGATGGGGCTGGCAAAGATGCAGGAAACCTGTGCTGGGATCCCTCATCCCCCTCCCTGTTCTGCTTCCCACGGGGGCCACCAACACAGCCCTCTCCCCACTCACCTCCCAGGCTGGAAGGCTTTAAAACAGGTTTTTACCTTTTCTTTTTTGTGTTGGGGGCAGAGGATTGATCTTCAACTAAAACAGAGCAGTGGATTAGGCACTTACTACTCCACATGGAGAAACTACAGCCAGCCCACACCAAGAGCTCTTGCTCTTCAAGAACAGCATATACTGTCTGACCACACTGTTCCCAAATAACACCTCCCCTCATTATTCCAGAATAGTCCTTCAGGCCTTGATACAGCAATACAGGAAACACAGCAAGGATGAGCAGAAATGGCCTCAAATTGCACCAGAGGAGGTTTAGATTAAATATCTGGGGAAAAAGTGTCATGGAAAGGTCTGCAAAGCACTGGCACAGGTTGCACAGGGCAGTGGTGGAGCCCCCAGCCCTGGGAGTGTTCACACAACGTGGATGTGGCACCTGGGGACATGGGGCAGTGGTGGACATGGTGCTGCTGCTGCACTGGGGATTGGTCTTGCTGACCTTAAAGGTCTTCTCCAATCTTAACAGTTCTGTGACTGTCCTCAGCTTTAGCTGGTTTCTTTGAGAAACAGGATACCTCTGTTCCATCAGGAACACTCTACATAAGGACAAAACCAAGAGGGAGAAATTATACAGTGTAGGAGGACTGGGAAAAAGCAATTCTGATGTGCCTAAAACACTCAAAAGCTTTCCTTTGAAGCAAAGTGTTAATATTTTTCATAAAATATTTATAAAGTGGTACAGGATATTTATAAAAGAATATCAGCATATTTTCATAGACAGCTTGAAAGTTCTCAGTAGTGGATTTAGCAGAAAAATGAAACCTCTGTTTTAGAGTACTTTGCAGCCTTTTGCATAATTTCCTCAATGTGTTGGGTTTTCATTTAACTTTATAAGATGATTTTAAAAAGCTTCCCAATGGTTATAAAACTATACTTAATTTGACAGACCTTTTCCACAACAGAGACCAGGAGCACATCTCTTCTTATAAACCTCTTACAAAAGGAGGTTTATTTCTCATAAATGGAGTTTCATCAGAAGCATTTACAATTTTATACAACAGCTGAAAACTGTTCACTGAATCCCAAAATAACCAGTTCAAAATGGAAGCTTTGGCAGGAAAAATCTAAAGTCTTGATAGCCAGCATTAATGTCAAATGCAATCAGCTCTTCTGAAAAAGTTCCTGGGAGAAAACTCTGCCAAGTGTCCCATCCCTGGGAGTGTCCAAGGCCAGGTTGGAGCAACCTGGGACAGTGGAAGGTGTCCCTGCCCATGGCAGGGGGTGGCACTGGATGGGCTTTAAGGTCCCTCCCAACCCAAACCATTCCAGGATTCTGTGGCTACAGAGGCAACTTTGACCCATTATTGGCACCAAAAACCATAGGTTATTTAATCAAAAATGTCCATATTCTTATTGGATTGGCACAGTACAGTCCCTCAGTCTTTCACAGCCTACAGGAATATATCCTCTCCAGCAAAAAAAAAAAATCTATTTCCTTTTGGAATCATGGATTTTCTGCTAAATAACAAAAAAGGTCAGCTTTGAAATTAAAGCAATGCTTCTGGTGGGTTGCTCCTGGTCAGTGAATAAAGCCATGTTTCAGCAGCACATTTGTACTCACATTTCAGTAGCTCACAAAACACATACAAAACCAGTATTAGTGACAATACCAATATCAAAGGGACCCATGTACAACAGGTCAACACACAAGAACATTTTGTTTAAACAGAGCACATGTGCAAGAATCACTCTGGATACTTATTAATCATGTGACAGGTATTAAAAAGGGAAACATTAAGTCACTTCCCATAAGACTTTCTACTGGGCTTATTTGCATAAAATTGTCATCATGAAAATCATAAAAACCAAGTCTAAAATATTTCCCCAGTCCCTTACACTGACACAAACAGAGACAGCAATACTGAAGGTGCACCAGCACCACATGTTCTCACCCCCCCCCCCCCAAAAAAACTATGGAAAGGGGGGTATAGGGATTCCATGAAATTCAGTGACTATTTATTCCAGTATTTAACTCACCTCCCACTCAGAGTTTGTTATTAGCTGATATAAACCTCCCTCCTGCAACACATGCTTATGTTCTGTTCTCTTCCCAGTGAAGAGAACAAATACTTAATTATCACCCATACTGCCACACAAACACACACCCAAACATGAGAAACAATGCACAGCTGATTTAAATCTGCATGTGCAATATTTAATAGCAGTTGTAAACTCTAAAGCACAGGCTGTGTAATGTGTTCCTTGCAGTATAAACTACTTGAGTCTTTGGAGGCAGTGGGAATCCTGGGGATTAATGTGTGTGTAACTGTGTTCCCCACCCTGGGCTGCCAAACCACAGCCTCTGCCTCATTTCAGCTCATTGACTTCTGCAGTTCTGCAGTGAATCACAGAAAATAAACCCCAGACACAGGTAAATATATCCAGCACCTCTGCAGTGATCCCACCTTCTTGAACGGGACGTCCCTCTAAGGATCAGGCTGAATTTAGACCCTGATTGTAGGAAGAATTAGGTTTCTATTGTTTCTAGAAGCCACTCAGCAATGACCTCTCATTATATCACTGCAATAACCAAGATGACTGACAGGGTCCCATACTGCAGAAAATGATCCTGCCTCAAAACTTGCTGTCTGGTTTAGTTACCAAACACACCTGGCCTGGGGAAGGTAGAGAAGGATGTTCCAACAAAGGCAATGGAGTTGGTGCAATGAGGGTCACCAAACTGCCAGAATGTTCCACTTGGTGGGACAAGGCTGCTTTACAGGAAGAGAACAGTGATGAGGGAAAGAGAAAACAAACCACCAAATAAAAATTGGGAAGGAATTCCTGACTGTGAGGGCAGTGAGGCCCTGGCACAGGTTGCCCAGAGAAGCTGTGGCTGCCCCATCCCTGGAAGTGTCCAAGGCCAGGTTGGATGGGGCTTGGAGCAACCTGGGCTGGTGGAAGGTGTCCCTGCCCATGGCAGGGGGTGGGATTGGATGGGCTTTAAGTCTCTGCCAACCCAATCCAGTCTGAGATTTTAAATCAACCAAAAGAAAAAAACCAAAATCCCCCCTCCACAAAAAAGCCCTTACAGAGAAGTCACCAGTACTTGAATTGTCACCTGCGCTTCAGAGGGAACTACAACAAATGAGGAAAGCTGCAGTCAGCGCCCTCTCTGCAGCTGGAGCAGCCTAATTGTTCAGAAGCAACACAAAACATTTATCCTGGGCAGGATTTGCACCACTCACCCTTAGAGAACACAAAGGAAACCTGGCTGAACCTTGCAGAGCCTGCCAGTGGAGCAGCAGAGCAAACCATGCTGAGGGGTCACTGCTGCCACCATCACATGGCTCTTAAAGGACACAACTCTGCCTGTAACGAGACACAGATGCCACTTCTACCCTTTCACAAGTGCAGGGCTAAGAAATGCTTTGTGGTCCAGGACTGTGAGGTGGTGAAAGAAAAGATCTCTGCTCTCCTTCTGTAGAGGAGAAAAGCACTTCTGTGTTTAAAGCACTGCTGTCACCCCGAGGATGTCCCTGGAGCTGCTCTGCTGCTTTGACAAGCCCCAGAAAACTGCTGCAGTGTCATTAAAGTGTAACAAAACAGATCACAGATCCTGGGAGCAGGAACCAACACAGGGTCCAGCAGCTCCAAGGCAAAGGTTGCTCAGGGATGGAAAGCCCACAAAAGAAAAACCTGTATTTTAAGTGCTAATGCAGCCTTCAAAAGGTGGTGTGGGAAAGGTGATAAAGGTGGTTTGGGTTTTTCTGAACAAAGAATTGCAGGTAATTCAATCAAATCAATCCTTCACATCAATAAACTATTGTACAAAGTACTATTTGAAACCCATGTGTTACTCCAGAATAACAGTGATTATAGACAAGAGAAATGAACAACCAGTTTTGGCACATGGACCTCTCCAAGCACCAACTGTTTTCTGAAACAGGTCATTCAAAAGTATTCACAGTTTTTAGACCCAGCAAAAAGAGGGGGGGGGGGGAGGGGGCTATTTAACCTTAAATTAATGCATGAGACCACAGTGTGTTTCTAACCTGTCCTGGGGGTTTATTGCATTCTCTAGATGACATTTCCAACAAGAAATGCTGCTTTCACATCAGGTTTTCCTGATCTGTGTGATCTCCAGCATTGAAGAACCTCAAAGCTCAAGTGGATGCAGCCTCAAGAAACGTGGTGAAACCTTAAGCTGGCCAAGTGGGGTCCAGACTCCAATCCACAGCACAGCTCTAAAGCCTCATTGACAGAAAAATCCATTTTTTGTTTCAGCAAAGGGTTCTCTGCACAGAGAACATTTAACTGGTCAGAACTGATTGTGTTATATCAGTTCAACTGGCCACAAAGGATTGTGTTGTATCAAAGCTGTAAGTGAGAGACAAGAAGTACCAAGAGGAGGAATAAAAGCTTTCCAGCAGGTTTTCCCAGGCTATCCCCTTAAACACCATCTCTGCACATGCACACACACGGTCAAAGGCAGGGCCAGCAAATCCCTCCAGTCCCCCTGCCCATGAGCTCCTGTTGGCAGAGAAATGATTACCTGGAGCATAGTGATTATATCTGCATCTCACAGCAATACTGGAAGCACCTAATTTGATACAGTCCCAGTTAATAACCAGAAAACAGATGAGATAATTTATCTCTATTTACTATGAATTCTACAGGGAAAAGAAAGTCCTGTCAAATCTGTTTGTGTCCATAATATTGCATGGAAATCTCTACTAACTACTTTGCACACTGATCCTAAGGCAGAAGAAAATTCATTCATATTTGGACTTCTAAAGCAACACAAAATACTTCCTTTCCTTCTGCTTTGTTGCCCTCACACAAACAGCTCTGCAATCCTTTGGTGCTCTGTGTGCATGAGGCCCCGGGGGGATGGGGGTGTCTGCACACTCAGCCTTTGGATGAAGAACTGGAAGGAATGAGGCCACACCACTCCCTTCAAAGAGACCCCACCCCACGTGGTGAGGAAGGAGTTCCTGCCCCAAAGGGACTGAGGCCCAACATTCCCCCCAAAAAGCCCACCTTCCCTCAAAGAGCACCAGCTCTGAACAAGCAGCAAACTGGATTGCAAGGACTAGAAACACAGACTGCAGGCAATCCTAAATTCTGGGCAGGCTCAGAGTTGCTCTCCTTGCAGCAACTGATGTGGTCCCACCAGCTCCCACTGGGCTACTTTATGTGCACCCCCAAACCACCAGAACTGAGCACAAATTCATTCTGGGGAGGATTTGGGGAAATAATTTCTTTTTTTGGGGGGGAGGGATGCTAGCATTAGTTACCTCCCCAGGTATGATAGTTATAAAGTATTTCAGCACTAGCAAGCGTTACACAATCTGTGTAACAACACCAAACCAAGCGAAACAGGACATGAATTCTTCATCAGAGCAGTTCACTTTTCAAATCTACAACAAACACCATTAGTCTTCACTTCTAAAATTCAACTTAACCTTTTGGAAATGCTACAGCTAATAAACTTAAGGGAATAATAGGGAAACATTCCTTTCCTTGAAGTTTCTGCACCTGACTCCTCCAGCCTCTCCCTCTCACCTTCCCATTATTTCTGACATTACCAATCACTCTCCCCCATTGATGTCTCAGCTTCCCTTGCCTTCTGTGCAGTGTCTCAGCTCACAGTTCTTCTCAGTCATGGCTCTAGTTTCTTATCCTTGTTCACACTTGTTGGGAGTCTAAAGATTCCTTTAACATGCCCCACCATCAGCTTGGGACACAGACCCATTGCCTGCTCATCCAAAGCCAGCCCAACGTTTTGCCCCAGTTCCAGGCCACAGCACCCACTAACAGCAGCAAAATCAAACCAGTCACTGGCTGAACTTCCAATCTCTGGCAGCCACATCTTCCATCAGCTGCACTCACATTCCTCCAGTTCAGAAGGAGCATCCTCTGGGTGGAAGTTGTCCCTATCCTGGGACACCATCCCAAAAACCAATTGCCCTTAGCAGCAGCAGTGCCCACACAGCAGCTCCCTGTACAGGAACAGGGACTGCTGAAGGAGCTCCAGGGCAGGAACTGCCATTCTCTCATTTATACAATTCATCTATTCAGTATTCTCTTAGGGTTAGAGGTTTAAAATGGGTGCTAAACCCCAAAATTCTGAAAAGGAAGACTGTCTCTTTCAAAACTCAGTGTACATCTTTGATGTAAACTCTTCAAAGCCAGTTGGAAGCCCCTTGCAATGCAGTTCAAGTGTTTTCTGACCTGTTTGTTCCTGCTGTGAAAACCATTGTCTGACAAGCTGGTCCTTCCAAACTGCCTGTGTGCATGGCAGTCATTTTACTCATTGTGCTTAATAAGGAAATTGATATATCATCATTAAACAGTGCAATTAACTGTCCAAATGACACAATTACACATGTACCCTGACTACATGAAGGGCATGGTAATTGCCTGAACATTAATTTAAATTATTCAAGAAAGTGATATATAAAAACACAGACACTTAATGTGGGAAAATAGTGACAGGAATCCCAAAGCAAACCATGAAGGCACCAGCCTGTGCAGGTCCCACTCCAGGCTCCGAGTCGGGGACTCAGTGTGTGCCACGAGCGTGGCCAGGACTCACTGTCACCTCCCCAGCATCAGTCCTGTCCAACACAGCAAAAGCTCATCCCTGAGCAGGGACAAGGAAACAGGATCCATTCCACAGCAGGAGGAAGTTTATTTGCAGGAAACAGACTGCACAGATTAAATTTTAAAGCCATTACTCAATAAATCTTTTAGTATTTCTACAAAGGCACACACCTGCACTACCCCATCCCTCCGGGACAGAAAACAAACACCAGCTATTGTTTATATAAACCTTGATCACACTTTCTGCCTCTATTTGATGACCAAGACCCCCTGAGGGGTGGCTGCTATTTAAAGTGGAATTACACTTAAATAAACAGTGTCTATCAGAGGATCACATTGATTTGGAAATAAAACACAGGCCATTGTTATTCTACATGAACTACTGTGGGAATCTATAAAAAATCCTTTTCCAATTGTTCATCAGGTCAAAATTATATGAAATATCATTACCTCAAACCAGGCTCACATGTCTCAGATAATAATTCAGCTGAATCTTCAGCAAAATAAAGATGTTATTCTGGAAGTGGGTGCTGTAGCAAATGCCTGTTCCTTACCCTGCTGGAGAAGCAGCATTTGGATGATATTTTTCCAAGCCAGCTGAACATTGCTGCCTTCACTTGGTGTCTCCCATCACTCAAGCAAAGCAGGCTTTTATCTCTGATTAGTAAATTAATTCCCTCCCATGATTACTGTTTTTTCTTGGTAATTTCATTCAAATAAACAGGGAATCTCCTTAAATTTTATAACAATGAAAAACAAGTTAACAATTCACTCTTTTAAACAGTGATATGCCTGTTTCTGTAACTTTGCCAAATCTTTCTTTGGCATTTCTTGCTCTTACAGAGCATGTTCTTGGAGACCAGAAGCAATGGACTGTCTTTATTTTTGATTGAACTCCCAAATGATGCAGCCCCAGAGCTGATTGAGCACAGAAGAAAATGTCTCAATTTCTCCTCACACTTTAAGAAACAGCTTAGTGCAACTAGATAGAAGAATTTTCATCTGTGTCATTGCCTGGAGAACCAGAGCTTCATCTTCTCCAGGGCATCCCAGATCACTGCTGCTGAATACTCTTAATTAGTTGACCCACAATAATGTAGGGATTCATAAACTTATGTTTAGTACACAACAGAAAAGTTGTGTAAGGAGCTTCCATGAAGAAGAAATTCAGGGATGTTGCTCCAGTAACAGGTGATATGAAAATATGGAATCCCCAAAATACTCAAATGAATCTTAATTAATTGTTCTGAAAAGAAATCCACTTTTTCAAAAAAATGGACTTTTACACACACATAAATCAGGTTGCCACAAAGAGAAATAATTTGCTTCTGAAGTGACATTTGTCAGCTAAATGACTAAGTACCCTGACATTTATAGAAACTGTGCTGCAGCTGAAGCCACACACTACTGCTTAACGTGAGTTTGCCTTTATAGAAAGAGAGTCACAATTTGAGCATAAAAATTGCTCTTATTAGGCAGAGAATGTCAAGTCTCATTGCTAAATTTACTGTAGTGATTCAGCATGAAAACAAGCATTGCCCTTTTGGCTTTCAGCAGCTCCATTAAAGTGCCCATTCATTACCCACATTAACTTCACAGCAGTGCCATCACCAGGGCCAGCTGAGGGGGGCTGTCCCAGGCAGACAGTCCTAAATCCCTCCTAACACCAACTCACACCAATACAGCATCCAGCTTGCAACCAGCCCATAAAGCCCCTGGCAAAGGGGAGGTGAGCAAGCCCAGACCCTGGCACGCTTGGCAGGCCACTCTGCCACCCCAACACCTGCCAAAGCCACCTCTGCCCCTTGGTCAGGGGGTCTGACCCAGGGAAGAAGATGTGTGTCTGGCAGCCCTGCTCAAGGTCTGTGAAACTGGGACCAAAAGCACTGCAGGGAGACTTGCAGGCACTTTGCTGGGAAGATGAAGGGCCTGGAGCATCTCTGGGAGCAGGAAAGGCTGAGGGAGCTGGGGCTGCTCAGCCTTGAGGAGACACTGAGAGGGGCCCTCCCCAAGGTCTGTCAGGGTCTGCAGGGAGGGGCAGAGGATGGACCAGGCTCTGCTCGGGGGGCCCAGCAATGGGACAAACTGATGCCCAGGAAGTGTCACCTCTGAACACGAGGAAGAAACTTCTTCCCTGGGCAGAGAGCAAGCACTGAACAGGCTGCTCAGAGAGGCTGGGCAGTCTCCCTCACTGGGAATATTCCATAACTGCCCGGGCACAGTCCTGGGCCATGCGCTCTGGGGAGCAGGGGGGTTGGAACAGGTATCCCACTGTGGTCCCTTCCAACCTGACCCATCCTAAGATTCTAAACATCTGGGAGCAGCAGTTGCAAACACTGTCCTTTAAAAGGCTTCAGAGAGACTCAGATATACACAAGCTCTGATAAAATATCCATCACTAGCACATCTCCTGAGGTGTGGGCAGCCTGATGTGCTGGATCTCCAAACAGGGCAGGAGGTGCCTCCAAGAGTCTCCTGAACAGAAATATAACCCCTCAATAGTCAGAAGCAATAGCCAAGGACTAGACAAGAACGGGATAATTCCCACAACCTGAACACCTGTGCACAGCTTCCAAAGTACCAGTAACTCCAGGCAGGCAGGTGGGAGCTACAGAGCTCAGCCTGGGGGGGTGGCACAGCCAGTCAGGGCTGGGGGACAGGGAGGAAAGAAATCAGGGGAAGTTTGTCTGGGAGAGACCAAAATCTGAGGCAGATTTAATACTGATGGAGAACAGATGACAAATAACATTATCCACTAAAGAGAAACTGAAAGATAAACCACAGTCTTGGATCCCTAAATACTCCAGAACAATGGTAATCACCAAATTCCTCCTGTGACAGCACAGATTTGCTTTCTGGAGGACAACGTGGAACAATAACACCACTCCCGAAACCACAGATGTTTGCCTTAACATTTAAACAATTTAGAAGTTCACACACAAACTAAGGCCCATTTAGAAACAAAAATCAAAGCCATACATTTTTCCAGATGCTCCACTGGTTGCTCCAGCTGTAATGGCACACTTAGAAGAAACTGTAATAAAAAAGACAAAATGCTCCTGCGATCCAGCAGGAACAGAGCAAACCAGGCATTAATATTGTTCTCCCAAAGAACAATGGCTCACAGAATAGCCTGAAAGGACATCTGACATGCAGCTTTCCCTGCCTTCAAGAAATATAACCATACATAAAACCAATATGATTACTTGCTAAATCTAATAAGTTTCTTTTTCTTTGATGGTTGTTTGCTCCTTAATGTGCTTTAAATGCATAATAAAAATATAATGAAAAACATACATTTATTCTATGTGGCAGCTACTGCATATTCCATAAAAAAGTAATCTTATAAAGTTTAATTTTACAGTGTTTCTTAAATCTATTTCTACTTATTCGCTGTATGCAGAGGGTATCTGCAAAGGAATTTAATACTGAACATAACCCTTTTCCTCACTGATATTAATGCCAAATTTTCTCTTTACAGTCATTGTTTTGTCCCTTCTGTAAGTCTAGAAAAGGAAAAGCAAGTGCATGTAAGGTTTCCAAAGAGTCTCATTAAAGTGTGAAGTCCAAATATCTGCATAATTTTCCCCCTGAGTGCTTTAGGACTGTTGTGGGATTTTTCCTGTCTGGGCATTTGTTTTCCATAACATTTTAATTTCCTTGAGAAAACTCTGGGCTGAGCTTCTCTCATTGCCACTGGTGATATCAGAGCATCTGTTCTGCATTAAGGGAATGCAGATTTGAGCACAGCTGAATTAAAGACCACTTACTTTTCAGAAGGCATTTGTCAGGAGAAACACCAGCAAATAAAAGCTATTGACAGGAAACCCCATGCAAATCTTTCAGATAATATAGTCCAGAAAAATCCCTTGGGATAGTCTCCCTTGTTTCCCTTTGCAGCAGAATTTACTGCCTGAAATTGGACTTGCAGTCAATGGTCAACCAACCTACTATTTTTAAGATCCTCTTTCCACATCCTGGCTGTTAAGGAGGTGTGCTGTCCTTACAAGCACAGCAGACCTGGTCCTAAGGAGAGCCTCAGGGATCCCCTCTGGAACAACCCTGAGTGGGATTAACCTGGGACCTCCAAGCTTTTTCATGAGTCACGACCTGAATTCACTGTCTTGTGCCTGTTTGAGTGCCTGTTGCTTGATAATCTTACCATGCTGCTTGTACCACGTGTTTTTCCTCCATCCTTACCCTTAAATACAAAATGCAAGAGCCATTTGCTCATCTGAGCAACACTGACAAGTTGAATTTGCTCAAACAACAAGGATCAATAGCACACAGAACTCAGGAGACCTGCCAGGACATGGAAAAATATAATGAAGATCAAGGTGACAGGAGGTTTTAATTACACGAGAGGAGAAGAGAAGGTGTGTTCTGCAAGGTCTTTGCAATTTGAGACTATAATCAAAATGTCATCAGCCTGCCTCTCGTATTTTCAATCTCTTAGGAAAATGACTAAAATGGTATAACATTTTCAGATTAATTTTGATGCCTCCATCAGAAAGCCTGACATTTGGCTAATGTCAGACATCACCTACACTGTCATTTGATTTCTCTCTTCCCCCTCGGGTGTCACTTCACTAATGACCTAGAGGTGGTAATGAAACACAGTGAACAGATTAAGGACAGAACTTTTGGAAATGAAGCAATATCTGCTTTGACATTAACATGCTGCTCGTGGAAACAGTCACAAATGTGTGGTATTTGCCAAGCCATGAGACACAGGTATTTAAAAAACACATGTAAACATTCTCATCATTTATCCAATTTGATGATGAACTAATTCAAGTACTGCAAGAATTTACATCAGGACACAGAACACGTGTGAGGAACACCACAAAGTCTCGAGTTCCACAATTACATCTCTGTCTCTCATGCCCTCCCTTTCACATGAAACATGGCCTTTCTGTGCTCTCAGCCCACACACTCCTGGTGTATCATTAGCCCCTTTCCTTCCTTTGAATGCTTGAGATCAAATAAAATACCAAAAAAAAAAAAGTTTTCTGTCACCTTCCACGAAAAATCTTGTGACACCAACTACACACCACGACACAGAGTCCTACAGCCAAATAATTTCTCCTGGGTACCGAGTCAGAACAGCCCAAGATGAAAGAGGAGACACCAGTCAAGCACTATTTCCCACCCCCAGTGTCCCACTGCTCCTCAGTCATGGCACAGGTCACAGCTGGGCCCACTTTCTGTTCTCCAAGCAAATTCTGCCTTATGGGGTTGGTTTGTTCCCATCAGCTCAAGGCAGCACTGTAACCCCCTCTTCCCATGTGCAGCCACACTGTAACCACCCTTTTTCCTTGCAGGGAATATCTAGGGTTTGTTACAATTCCTTCAAGACCTGAAACGTGGAAGCTCTGTGCTGTTTTTCCAAGAGGCAGGAATGCAGCAGCACGCTGTGATATTCTACACTGCATCACAATCAACAGCTACACCATCATTTCCACTGAGAACAGAACCCTTCCCAACTGCTCTTTATCAGCATTTTTTAAATTCACCAAGAGTCTGCACATGAGTAAAGACAGTTATTGTAGCACAATTTTTAAGCAGAATGTGGCTGCCTTATAGCAATATAAGCTGAAGTATTTTCCAATTTCTTTTCGCTGGGTCCTTTCAAGCACTGGGAATGAGAACTCTGATATCTACAACTTTTCCCCCACTTCTTCATTTTTTTTTCCTGAGGCTTGTCTACAGGCCTGGATAACAGCAGGAAAAACTTTGCTGTTTGCTAAAATCTTCATTCACAGCCCACAGCAGCTTGCCTTTGTCCTCTCACTTTCTAGGTGGAAGCAAGGATTATACTTCTAAGTCATTGATTCCCTCTTACAGAATTTAATATGTAGAAAGATTTGTATTCCTTCTTCCTCTGGGCACTACAAGAAATCTGAAGTTGTCCTTATTTTCCAAAGAAACCTCTGGGGAAGCCCTGTAGTTCAATTAGGAAGCACTCTGAGCTGGCTCTTGCTGTAGTAGATACAAGTTTATCACTCTGCACTATGATGCTGTTTTGGAAAGGTGTGTCCAGGGTGAAAATCCTGACTGTGAAAAACACTCTGGGCAACTTGGGCCAGTGCCTCACCACTTCCATCCTTTTACCATCACCCCACATAGAGTAAGGAGCCCCCTGAGCCCTCCAGAGCTGCCCAGCACACACTGGGGTTCGTCCCTGGAGACACTGCACACCCAGCACCCACAGCCACCCACACCCACAGGCCACCAAGGAACACCAAGGAGCACCCAGCCTCCAGCACCCTCCAGCCACCAAGGTCCCCGAGAGCACAGCACGACCTACCAGCTCCCCCTGGCTCCACTGGGCTCCTCTGTGCTCAGGGTGGGCTGTCCAGAGCAGGGGGCTTTGGCCACCCCACACACGAGGAGGGTGAGACCCCAGGGCAGCCAAGCCAAGCCCAGGGCTGAGGGACACTGCCCTCTGCTCCACCCCGCACTCAGAGAGGCACCAGGACCTGGGGATGAGGTTTTATCCCCACCTGGGAAACCTCCACCCCCAGAAAGCCCCACCCTGGGCAGGGCTCAGCACAGCTGCAAACAATCCCCCAAATGCCCTGGCTGTGCCAGCCCCTGTGCCAGCCCCTGTGCCCTCCTGGAGCACAGGTGTAGCAGGGAGGGTGAACATGGGACATGCGTTAATATAACCCGGGGAGGGTGTTGGGGTGGCAGAGATTGCCTGACACTGCAGCACTAATTAAAGCCCCCGGTTTAACCCCACCCCGAGCACACACTGGGCATTGGAGCCACCAGCTCGGAGGGTGCAGCAGGGAAAGGGCATTTTTAACCAGGTCTGAGACTGCCAGTAAGAGTTAATTGGTGACAATGTGATAGCAACTGCTCTAGTGCAGAAATGCCTTCCAGGGCTTCCAGGAGTGATATCCATTTGTTATTTTCCATAACTGCCCAGGAGCAGGGGGGTGATGGTGCCTGGTCAGCATCCACCTGGATCAGTTTGAACGCAGTGACCTGCAGGTGAGGGGTTATGTCTTCTATCCCCTATTAACTCAGCATTATTTGATGGATCTTTGGACGTAGAAACTTTGTCCAAATCTCACTGTGATCAGTAAGAAGCTTTTCCATGAACTTGGTGTGTCTTCAGCTGAAACCACTGGTGCCCAACATATCCCAGCCCAATGGTCTCATCCCCTGGCAGTCTAAGCAGAAAAGGTTCCAAGGCTGCCCCTCTCCCCTGAGGCATTACCTGTACAGTCACAGCCTGTGTGTTGAGACAGAGCAAAACTGAACATGAGGACCCTCTTCATGCTGGTTCCATCAGTAAATACACCAGACTGTGGACAACTTCCAGCCCAGCCCTGAGCATCTCAAACCCCTGGGTAACACTCACTGCTCTCACCTGGCAGGGACAGTCTCACCAGGATCCTGGATTGGGAAAGGAAACACGGTCGTGTCTGGGAATCATGGAGCTGGATCTCTTCTATTTTGAGATCTCTTTATGATCCTAACAGTTAAACTTGTAAGAGGCAGAGAACTGGCATGCTGGGAGAAGGCAAAACAACAATAGTATTTGGAAAGACATCAGGGAAACAGGATGGAATTACATGGGGTTTCCACTTTGGAGGTACCTGCTGCCCATTTGCAAGGGGAGAGGTGTAAGGAGTCAAATAGGATCTGAGCACTGAGAGCTGTGGCAGCTCATTGCTGCTGTGGAGCTGGAGAAAACTCCCTGTCTTTGCCATCTCAGCTACAGAAAATTGCTGCTCCTGCAGCTGCCAGTGTGTGACAGGCAGCACTTTGGGGCCAGGTTTGGAGCTGAGCTGTGGAGCAGAGGCACGTTCCTGAGAAAGTCACAGTGTGCTCCAGCTCTCCCAGCAGCACCACATAGTGCAGATAACATAAAAACCCCAAATAAAAGCTGTCTCTGGAGTGTGAAGAAGCTTCCTTGGAGGAAGAGATTAAAATATTCCTGGTTACAAACCTCCTGAAGTCCAGCAAGTTCAGGGACAGTAATGGATGTGCTGCAGATTCACATCGACCCAACAGGGTTTATGATCCACAAGGTCAAATGCAGCCACTCCATTTTAAATAGAAAAGGAGATAAAATGTAAAGACAAGTTCAAGCTTTATATGAATTCAAACACAGAAGGACCCAACAGCTACTGAATTTCAACAGGATTTAAGTGACTGCAGCCTTTAGACTTCTTTCAAAGCCTTGTGAATAAGTATCCCCCAAAGTGTGCTCACATACGAGCAACTTGCTTAAGTAAATACCTTTAAATCAGCTCTGCTCATCTCTGTTCATCTCTGCTCAGCCCTGTGCATCTCTGCTCAGCAGGCACAGGTCTGGTGGCAGAACATCTCAGAACACAGCTAAGTGTGCAGCTGCCCAGTGTTGCTGTTGTGAGCAGTACAACCCTGTCACATGGACATTTTCTTTAAGCCTTTCCAAGATATTTCTCTTCCACGTTCCTCGCAGTTGTAGCAGCTCAGGGTGTAGATGCTATTTTAAGAGCCTGGTCACAGAAAATGGATAAAGAATTGACTAGTGTAAGAGAAGAAAAGGATTAAAAATTACAGCACAAACCCAAACGTATCACTTGAGTCTCTATCCCTCGGATCTGAAAGCAGTGTCAATATTTGGGATCTAAGAGCAGCTTTGGGAAGAAGTTCTCTGGCCCTGTGCTCTCACTGAGCTGCTGATGTTTGACAGCAGACCTCTGCCCCCTGCCCAGGGAGCACAGGGACCACCCCCCCCTTCCAGGCTGCTGGTCCTGGCACCACTCCTGCCAGGGGACTGGTGGTGCTGTGGTGGTGAGGGACACCCAGATATCTATAACAGACAAACCACAGCTCCAGGGTGACACCTGCCACCCCGGAAATCAGTGTAGGAATCGGTTCTGCTCTTCCCTGCAGTGGCAGTGGGGTTTCTCCCAGGCCTTGGGTATCTCTCCCCATTCCTTTATGTTATCCCTGCAGTACAAGCACCTGTTGTAATCCCTGACATGGCCAGGCTGGATGGGCTTGGAGCAGCCTGGGATGGTGGAAGGTGTCCCTACCCATGGTAGGGGTGTGGAACTGGATGATCTTTAAGGTCCCTTCCAACCCAAACCATTCCATGATTCCATGATTCTATGATCTTCATGGAAAAGCTTCTTGGAAGGTTTTCCTTCAATACATGTTTCAGCTAAATCTGAAAATTCACAGGAAGACTTTTTAATCCATTTGAAGAACCTGAGGCTGCCTAAGTTATTCCCAGAAAGGATGTCGTGCTAAGATTTTTGTCCCCTTCGTGAATTCCACAGAAATTCACAAAGAATTAAACTTGGTCTCTGGTGTGCAGCATGACCTGGATGGATGGCTTTGTAAAGAAAAGGGCTGGACATGCTGTAAATAAAATTAGAAGTTATTCTGAGGATCATTTCATGATTTTGGAATCATAGAATAATAGAATGATTAAGGTTGGGAAAGGTCTCCAAGATCATCAAGGCCAACCTTTGACCGAATATCAGCACAATCTTTTAGTAACCACCAAGGTTTTTAAAGAATTAAGGGAAGTTTAGTCCTTTAAGTGATACCACTAGGAACTGGGATCAGTTAATCTTTTGCTGCTGCTGTGGTCCTCTCTCTGACTTCAGACTTACATCCTCTGGCTGCTGCTGGCGTGGTTTGCAGGAACAAGAGTGGAAACACCTCCCTGGAGAGGCCCCTGGCAAAACCCCCTGAAGCAGAACGAGGCGTCCCAGCATTGACAACACAAAGGCAAAGAATGTGCTGTTCTCTGGAGCAGCACTGTGGAGATTCACAGCCCACAAGATGTAAAAGGACAAGAGGAAGATGACTTTTCTGTCGCCTCAAAGGCAGCGGCGGCGGAGGCGGCGATTGAAGCAGCTCCTGCCCTGAGCACATCCCCTGAATGGCCTGGAGCACATTAAAAATGAGACAGTGAGGGAAAATGGCCAGAAAAGCCAAATTCATTCGGTTTGCTGTCTGATGGCATAGAGCATCACTGCTTGAGGTACTAACAGCAATCTGAACAATTCTGGAGCTGATGGGGATGGTGTCACTGAAAGCCATGTGCTGTCAGCCCCAGCTGCTTTGCTGTCCATCCACATGATGGAAAACGCCTCTGGAAGCAGAAGGGTCACTCTGGTGTCCGTGGGACGGTCTCTGGTGAAGCAGCCAGGTGCTGCTGCCTTTGTAGGTTGTATTTCATAGCTGGGAACTGTGCAGGATGGACAGAGGGATTTACATCCACCTACTGTCACTTCTGTGAATCACCAGGAATAGAACAGATGTAAACAGAAACACTGCACAGCTCTGAAGTTTGCCAGCCTATTCTTTTCTTCATTATTTTCAGCCTGTTTTGCTTATATAACTCCAATTCCATCCTGCTCCCCACAATCAAGGGAATGATTCTTCCCCCTCCCATTCCTTTCCAGACAACTCTCTCCTCTTTATCCTCCCTCTCCTTTCAGACACATCGTGGCTTGGCAGCACAGAGCAATAGGCAACTTCTCAAAAGACTTCAGAGAGTTTTGTGCTTCTGACACAACTTTGTGTTCTTCTGCCTTTGTGTTATCCAAATAAAGCTGTTTGTATCCGACCTGGAAGGTTTCCCTTGCAGCCTCCAAGAAAACACCCAAGTGCTGTCAAATACCATGGCTGAGCTTTGAGCACCTCATGCCAATGGAGAGAAAACAATTTATATCAACATTCCTATTTCTGGGACTTTGTGAACAAAGAGAAGAGGTTTGGGGGTTGTTTTCTACTGCCACTCACCAGGTTACCAAATCTATTCAGGTTTACTCAGATACTTAGATCTTGTTAAAGCTACAAAGCCTTGTACCACTTATCTGGAATTCCAGATGTCCCAGAGTACCCTGGAACAGTGTTTGTGATCAGGCTGTGTGTCAGCTGGAAGCCCAGCCTCATTCCCCATGTGCCAGGCAGGGCACATGAACTTGGTCTCCACAACAGGTGCTGAACAAAACTGTCATAATTTATTTCTCTTTTCTTTTCAAGGACCAAAAGTAAACAAAGGGGTTAGTTCAGCTCAGGGAGACAAAAGAATCCAGTGACTTTAGGTGAGAGCAGAACTGGAATTAAAATGGAATTTTTAAACTGCCCTGGACCAGCTGTTTCGTGTTTCAGCTCCAAAAGCTTCTGCAGGGCATTATCTGCCAAGTCCTCCTGGGATCCTGTGAGTGAGAGATACTGTACAAACACTGACATTCATTATCCTTCTGTTGTGAACGTGGATCAGTGGCTCAGAATTTCAGATGTCTCCTGTTAACATTACTGCTTTTAAAAGAGGATTTGCATCTAAAAACAAGTGGGTTTGCTTTCAGTCCTGAGAAGTACAGAGCAGGAATGGACTAAAAGGGGACCCACTGATGTGTCAGCCCAAAGACACAAAGCAGCTCGGGGTGATCTCTGTGCTAATTCTCACACATTTGCCCCTTCCCTCGTGTCTGTGGACGTGGAAGGTTCATGTAAGTCAGGCTGTGCATCACTGCCTGCAGTGCTGAGTTTCTAACCCAGGTAGTGTCCCAGGCTTTTCCACCGAGGGATGAGGTTTTATTCATAAATACTGTACTGACCCTGGCTTTCCATCATTTTAGTTCTAGAGCTTCACACAGTTTAAAAATGTATGTCAGTTAGCAAAGTTTGTAGCAACAGGCAAATCCTATAAAATACCCTTTACAGCATCCTCGGTTCCATTAGAGATCAATACTCTTCCCATAAATCCAGCCTATTTTCCTAACTCTAAAGATCCCTTAAAATTTGGTACTTATGCTTATGCAGGCACCTGGCCAATATTTTCCCAGGCTGATGGACTGAAGCGTTTTACCACAGTGCCACCCGGTGGGGTCTGGGCATCACAGCGGGGCTGGAGAAAATGGGAATCAGAGTCACCGAATGCCCTGAGCTGGAAGGGACCCACACGGACCATCGAGTCCGGCTTCTGAATCCAAGGAATACAAACACTACCTTGCAGGCAAGGTGGAAATGGACACATTGAAGGGATTTGGGTTCTTCAGTACTGCCTCAGATGTAGCATATGGAAAAAATAAACACACTGTTGCAAAGGAAGCACAAGGGTGGCACAGGGAATGTTGGGAAAATGGTGCAGCAATTGCAGGAAAGAGGGAGAAATGATACATAAGATAAATACAAACATTTGCAGGTGTTACAGCTCCACACGGTGCCTCCGTTCTTAGCACACACCCTTTCACTGTGCTAACAGGCACACAAACCGTGTGCCAGCCTGAGCTATCCCTTGGGATGCTCCATGTGGATGTTCAGGCTCTGCTGTAAGCAGGCTGCTCAGAGATCCAGTGCCCGAGGCTGCAAACTGCCTGGAAAAGGGTGTGGATTGTTCCTGGTCCAGAGCTGGAACCCAAAAGCACAACTGAGATCTGAACAGCAACAGAGGAGGTAAATCCCTGTCATTCCTCCTGAGGTTCAGGTGCCAAACCTGCAGCCTGGTGGTGATTCCAGTTCTCAGCCCCTGGTGCTTCTCCCTTCCAAGGACGTGCACCCTCTGTGCCACTTCCCTCACGTCAGACCAGCTCTGGCTGGGTCTCCCAGTCCTCCACCCCTTTTGGTTCCTGGAAGGCAATGTTGATTTTGAACACTCTGGAGATGATGAAGAAACCCCCAGACCAGTGCTGTGCTCTGGTTGACGAGGTGGAGATTGGTCAAAGGTTGGACTCGATGGTCTTGGAGGTCTTTTCCAGTCTGAGTGATTTTGTGACTTCTTTCCAATAAAACTAAACCAGAAGATGTGCTCCATCACAGCAGCACCCATTCTGTTCTCCAGCTTCCAGGGGTTAGTCCATCTACTAGATGTAATCCATAGTGAAAAACCCCAAATGTGTGTAATATGGATGCTATAGCTCCAGCACCCACTGGTTGAATCTCTAGTTCAAGCCCTGTTGCACTGCAACACTTCCTGATGCAGAAACAGTCTGGGAAACAACGTTTCTTTTTGTATTTGCAGGCTCCAGAATGGCAGCAGGATAAACAAACAGCATCACTTGGTCTTGTAAATCCCAGGAGACACTGAGTTCATTCCACCCACCTCGGAGCATGCCAGTGCCCACTGCCTGCCTTCCCTCCGCTGTGCCTCCGAGGGAAAAGGGATGATCTTGTCACATATTCCATAAGGGAAATGCCGTGTATTTGTCCCACCTCTCACAACATTATTGTTTCTCTCATCTCTGCTATGAAACATCGTCCATCAAACAGGCACATTCAAGGCTTTTCTGTGCAATACTGGGTCACACAGCAACCAAAACTGTCACTTCAGAGAAGGTTTTCACCCATTTGCTATTAATTCCTTTCTGTAGAAATCACACGGAGAAGGATGAGCCAGGAATGAAAACAGGAGTCCAATACTGAGGATATTGTGCTTTACTTTATTGTCCTGTCAGAGATGTCTTGTGTAACTTTGCCAAATCCATCAGCATCTGCCTCCAGCTGGGGTGTGCAGAGGAGAGGCACCACTGCCAAACCTCTCAGGAGGAATCCAGTCAGACTGAGTGAGGTGCTGGCACTGCAGCTGTGGCTGACCTGGGACATTGGTCCTACCAAAGACCTTTCAGGAAAAAGCCCAGTTCATGCATTCAACTGAAGCATCTTCTTAATTTTGTGCATTAGTTTAATCTTCTGTTTCTTTTCAGTGTAATTTGAACTTCTCTAGAGGTGTGTCTGAGCAGCAGCTGATTGATTTCCAGAGTTTCCTTGGCTGACATCCTCAGTTTCTTCTGCCACACAAACTAAAAGGGAAATTCTCATCTTGAATGTAGATTCAGAGACCTGGCTGAGTTCTCACACATCTGTCCTTGGGGCTGCCTGCAAAAATGTGCTTCGGTGCTGAAGATCTGTGGCAAGTTCCAATGGACTAATAAAAATACTTGCACTTATGCAATGGAGTTAAAAGTTCTGAGTATCTGTGTGTTAGAAGTATCTGTGAACTATAAGAGGAGGTAAGTGATAAGTATGAAAAAAATAACCTAATTGTACAAAGATTTTAAAATATTTTACTTTTAAAAATCCTACGCTGTGCCTCTGTCAAACCCTCCTGTGCAAGGAGCAAGGCTGTGCTCTGAGCAGCCACTCAGGCAGGTGAAACGTCTCAGCCTTCAGGCTGTAAATCAACCCTAATTGTGGTTAAGACTAAGGAGGGAGTTTATGTAGAGATTAGTTTAGGTTTAATTCTCTGGGAGTTTTCCTATTGATTTAAAAAGGACTCAGGTCACTGCTCCAGGGTTCCCTCTACGAAACATCTGTGTTTGATCATGGCTGGCTAAGAATAAAGAACTAATTTGGATAATGCCTGAGAGAAGACATTGAAATGTGAGCAAGGAATAGGAACCAACAGAGCCTGTCCTTAAGCTCCCTGTTATTAGCATTTAACATGTGGTGAGAATAAATAAACACAAAATAGAACATAAATAAGTCCTGCCTGGGAGGAGCTGCGGTCTGTTCAGAGAGCAGCAGTGAATAAAAGAGCTGAAAGCCCTGTTCAGGTGTGCTGGGGCATCAGTGTGGACCTGCTCCCCTGGGACAGCAGTTCCCAGATCCAGGTGGGGTGTGAGGACAGACCAGGGGCCGAGCACGGTGCAGTCCCCACGTGCTGAGAGCAGGGATGGGCTCCCAGCTCCTTCCTCACGCCCTCAATGTGTCTCACACTGCTCAGAACCTGCCCAGGGAGAGAGATGGCTCCTGTCCAGAGTTAATTATTAATGGATGAATTCAATAGAGAGTTTTAATAAAAGATCAGATTAACTCAATTCAGGTGTTCCAAACATAGATATCATCTCTACATGAGTCTGTCTGGCTCTCTACGTGTCTCTTTGGTGTCTGTACTTACAAATCTGAATAATCCATCCCAACTTTGCTCCTGTGTTCTGCCTCCTCTTACCTGGACATCAATGTTTTAGAAGGTCAGAGCTTTGGGAACACCAATGCTCTGCTATATCCCTGCTTTTACGATTGTACTTACCACTGATTGTATTTACCACTTCAGTAAAACTGAAGTGACACAGAGATGTTAATAAGTATATTGTTATTTTGCAATGAAAGGGCAAATAAGCCAGAAACCCCAGAATGGCTGATGCCACGTTACTTTTCCAGGTGACACATAAAAAATCTAAAGCAAACACGTTTGCTCTTCAAAGAAATGTAGAGAAAAGCTTCCAGTGTCAGTGTCATCCTCCCTCCTTCCCTGCCTTCCTTCCTTCCCTTAAATGTTTCAAGCTCTAAATTTGTTTACCAAGTAGGAAAATACTTGCGAAGCCCATTTAATATTTACAGATATTTAGTGGCAGGAAAAGCAACTTCCTTTTACGTTTCCCAGTGGAGGCCTCGTGCTTCTCCTTTCCCTGAGCCTGTCACAGCCCGTTACATCCCCCGGAACTGGAGTGGAGATGAATCGTTTGTGAAGCTCCTGCATCTCCTCCTGGTCAGCTTTTCCCATCACATCAGTGAACTGATACAGAAGCAGAAGGTTTTCCTCTCCATGAACAGGTTTCAGGTGTACTTGGAATGGGCCACTGCGCTGAGAAGAGAAGCTGAGAGGCTCTTCATTTCCAAATAATTTATTTTTCATTACAAAATCCGTAATTAACCTTTAATTCCAGAGATGAGTCTTTTTAAATAACTGCAGAGATTTCTCTGCATCACTGTTAAGATTCACTCTGTTAAATAAAACAGTTACACTTCTGTTCTCCGTAGCACAAACAGCTTCTTTTGTGTTCATTCTCATTCTCTTTTTTTGTTTTTACTTTAAAAGTAGCTTGGATAATCATGAGTTGCTGAGTTTTATCAAGACACTTGACTTATTTTATTGCTCCCTTTACAGCAAATACTCTTTATACGTAGTTATAGAAAAGACCTATTCTATAAAATATGCAAAATAACTATATAAATCTGTGAAATTAATAATATATGGCCATGTTTTGACATTGCCAGCTGATGGCTTGAGCTGATTTCTGCTGAAGTTGATGGACAATTCACCCTCTGGAATGAAAGGAAGATTTACTGCAGCCTTGACTGGTCTGACAGAAAACCCAGTTCTGGAATATCTGGTAACTCCTGCATCTCAGGAATATCCCAAGCTGGTGTGCAATGGCAGCAACCCCACTGAAGACATTCCACCCCTGCTGAAGCAGGCAGGGGTCAGGAGGGGGAGCTCTGCTGTCAGTGGAGCTCTGTGCTCAGGACTCTGCTCCCCTCACCCTCCATCCTCTGTTTTAAGGGACAGGGGCTGTTCTCTAAGGAGTGAATGACAAATATGTAAAGAATCCCCCAGGCTCCCCCATGGGATGCCAAACCTTCCTGTTCTTTCCCAATCAACATTCCAATTGATCTGTCGTTATTCATTTTAACTAAGGAGATACAACAGGATGAAGGCCAAGTTTAAAATATTCATAAAAGCTCTTTGGAGGATGAGCTCTGCTGTGGGGTTCTGCTGTCCAGGTTTCTCTGAGGGAACGTTCTGGCTGCTCGGCAAATCCGCTCTCCCAACGTCGCTGGGGCATCACGTGCTGAACGTGGCATTTTTCTGGGGTGCCCAAGGGGCCAAACATCCCCTTCAAAGTGCTTTACCAAGGAGGAAGAGGAAGTTTAAGGCACCAGCCTCAGGCTGTCCATCCCACGTGGGAGGCACCAGGGCTGTGTCCACATCTGCCAGTGAGCTGACCTCTGGAATTCCCAGGCAGCTCTGGCATGAGCCTTGGCAGCTCTCTAGCCTTCTCCATACTCTTTGATTCTTTCAAACATTAGGGCAACAAGAGCTCACACAAGTTCTCCTCCAGCAAATGTAATTTGTTCTGACACCTCTGGCACAGCTGGGCAGCACCAAGCCTTAACCTGCACACGGAGCTGCCACTTCTGCTCGACCTGTGATTATTTCTGTGCATACATGTCCCCCAAATGCTGACAGATCTCCTGGAAGCTATTCCACTGCACACAGAACTGGCTGGAAGCATTTCCAGGCTGTAGGACCCAGGTCCTCCAGCCACACGACCTGCTGGCCTGTGCTCCCAGTGCTTCCCCTCCATCCGGCCGCTGTTCCGTGGAACTGAAATTACAGATGCATGAGGAGCAGCCCTGCTATAGGAATGTTAATCACCACTGTTTCATCCTCAGAAACATGCTGCAGATCCCTTCGAGCCCTGGCTGTTTCAAAGAATAAGTGAGGATCAGGGAGAGACTTGCCCAGCTGATTTCATTTTTGCTGGAGCAAAGTTCCCCACTGGCTGCTGGCAGCCAGGGAAGGCAGCGTTGCTTTTCCAGACAGGCTTCCACAGGGATGAATCTGTGCTATTGCAGCACAAAATCTTAATGAGGCAGCTGGGATTTTTTGCTGGTTGCACAGGGTGTGCTGTGGCTGAGGGTGTCTGTGCTGAGGAGCTTGGGAACTGCAGTCCAGGTTCTGCACAGCCCTGGTCACACAGTCCTCACCGTGTCCATGGGGTTTGCTCCTCCAGCCCAGGGAGGATTATCCAGCTCTGCCAGGTCACAGGGTGACCCCACAGCCCCAGAGCTCCCATGGGCAGCCCCTACCCTCTGAGCTCCCACCACGACTCCCACCAGCCCTTACACAGGGGGTGGCAGGAGCCAAACCCACCCCAGATGATTCCTACTCAAGCAGCACGGGGCACTGGGTTGCCTTCAGGAAGGTGGAGATGCCATCAAGAACCCCTCCCCACCCCATACTGCTGACTCAGATGTCAGTGACAGCTCTGCCTTGGTCTGCAGGAGCAGGGGTTTCACTTCTGGGGGCAGTGGCACAGCTTACATCAGTTAAATAAGGCCTTTTATTTACTGATGGACACAGAGCTTGGAGAAATCTGGCAAAGGCCCTGGCAAAAATAACCTCACCTCTGTTCCTGGCATCCCCACAGAGGCATCAAACACATCTGTTCTCAATAGGGGCGTGAAAAATATTATTCTCTGACATCTCCATGTTCTCGATCAAGGGATTATTGATTTGATTTTGAATCAAAAAAAGTCAAGAAGATTCAATACAGAAGCAGAGCTGCTCATTAACTCACTATGTATTTAACACAGAGAAGTCAATATCTCTGAGAGAATGGCTTAAAAAGTCAATGTAGGCAAGTTTTAATGAGAAATTGTAGATAAAGATTAAAAGCATTTCAAAATGAGCCTGCTAAGAGATAATGTGTCACCTAGAAGGCTATTGGCAAGCAGAGGTAGGAGGAGCACTCTCCAGATCATCTGAGCAATGGATGTGTCCAAAGGGATCCCTGCAGGCTGAGCAGGAGCAGCCCATGGCCAGAGCTGGGGCAGGGGCCTTGTGCTGGACACAGAGATGGCACAACAGGAGTCACAGAGGGAGAAGGGGAAGCACACAACAACCCACAGAAATGGCACCCAAAATCTTTGGGTAACTGATTTCACATTTGCTAAGGGGTATTTTATATCCACTTCTCATGAATATTTAGCAATTTACTGGACGTTTTTTTGTAAATCAATTTTAACCTAGTGGGGAATATTTTCATAAACCCTATTTTGGATTGCAGATGCAAGTGCGAGTGCTGGAAGCCTCATTAGAAGCATTACCAATAATATGCCATTAATGTGTCCAACAAGAAGAAATTAATTCTGAAGATGAACTACAAGTGAACTTCAGATCAAGAATTGTCTGCTGAAATTACTTTGTGATGAAGTGAATAGTGAATACTGACAATTTGTGACAAGAAAATGAGGCAGAATTTATTGAATAAATTACTTGAGGGTTTGCTGTGGTGGTGGTCAGGGATTGCTGGGCTGAGGCTGCAGCAGGACTTGGGCTCTCACTGCAGGAATAAAGTCTCTGCTTTCGTTCCCTCACCTGCTATTTTCTGTGATCATAGAAGCATAGAATGGTTTGGGTGGGAAGGACCTTAAAGATCATCTGGTTCCAAACCCCTGCCATGGGCAGGGACACCTTCCACCAGCCCAGGTTGCCCCAAGCCCCGTCCAACCTGGCCTTGGACACTCCCAGGGATGGGGCAGCCACAGCTTCTCTGAGCAACCTGTGCCAGGGCCTCACCACCCTCACAGGGAAGAATTTTTCCTAATATCTGATGATGGTTTCTTTTTCAAGATGGCAAGGAATTGACAGAAATAGATGGGGAAATAAAAAGCAACATCAGGTTAAAAACGGCTGGAAAATGTGGGGATGTGTCTGTGGAGGGAAGGTGGCTCCCCTTCCTCTGGGCTTCCTCTGGGCCACCACCAGAGACCAGGCTGGCCCATGGCAGGAGCAGAAGCACAGCAAAGGTTAAAATGGGCATGAACTGCCTACAGGCAGTTGGGGGGCTCAGCCTGGAGCAAAGGAGGCTCAGGGGGGACCTTCTGGCTCTGCAACCCCCTGACAGGAGGGGGGAGCTGGGAGGGGTCGGACTCTGGTCCCAGGGAACAAGGGACAGGAGGAGAGGGAACGGCCTCAGGCTGTGCCAGGGGAGGGTCAGGTTGGACATCAGGAGGAATTTCTCCCTGGAAAGGGTGGTCAGGCACTGGAAGGGGCTGCCCAGGGAGGTTTGGAGTCCCCACCCCTGGAGGTGTCCAAGGAAGGAGTGGAGGTGGCACTCAGTGCTCTGGGCTGGGGACAAGGTGGGGATGGGGCACAGGGTGCACTCAGTGCTCTTGGAGGTGTTTTCCAATCTAAGGGATTCTGTGGTTCTGTGTATGGACAGTAAAATTGTATTTCCCGTGGCAATGAGCAGTCTCCCTGCATTTCTCCGGTGGCTCCCTAGGTGGCGGGGATCGCCTTCCTTCATGGAGCTCCTGCCCACGAACTATTTCCTAAATGTTTGGGTCCCTGCTTCTGGGTTCTGATTAACACTGGAAGGCTGGGCACGAGCGTGAGGCTGGATTTGGTCCTGTAATGCACAGAGAGGAGGACATCCCCATGGACATCGCTCTCCGGTGTTTCCTGTCCCTCTGGCAGGAGCCCTGGAGGGCAGGGATGCTCCAAGCCAGGGCCAGCACAGCCCGGTCCGTGCTGGGGACTGAGCCAGAGAGGCTCGGGGGCATCACTGAGCCCTGGGGGATCTGCCTGTTCATCTCCAGCTAAAAGCTAATTTCCAAGTTATTTCCAAATTGTTAATGACTTCCTTCTGCCAGAGGGCAGGGTGAGATGGGATACTGGGAGGGAATTCTTCCCTGTGAGGGTGGTGAGGCCCTGGCACAGGTTGCCCAGAGAAGCTGTGGCTGCCCCAGCCCTGGCAGTGTCCAAGGCCAGGTTGGAGCAGAGTGGGCTGGTGGAAGGTGTCCCTGCTCGTGGCAGGGGATTGGAACTGGATGGTCTTTAGGGTCCCTTCCAACCCAAACCAGTCTGTGACTCTGTGATTATTGCACATCACTGCCAGGTTTACTCTGCTGTGCCTTGGGAATTTGTCACACTGTGAACAAGTAACCAGCTGTTTAATTATACAGACACAAAGCTCTTGTTCCATAAGGAAAACTGAATACCAGCTCTAGTTGGAGTTAGCAGGGACCCTGCTTTACTCAGAGCTCTCCAGTCCACGAGCATCTTCATGGATTTCAGGAAGAATCAATGTCCATATTCTGATCATTAGTCCCATTTCTGTTTTCTCCAGGTTTATAGAACCCCAGTACTGCTGAAATATTGAAATCAACCTGATAAGCAGCTCTCAACAGCCCTGGGACCAAATCACGGAAGGCAGTACCACAGTTTGACTAAAACTCCATTCTCTGACCAGCAGAATTCTTCAGGGATGAAAGAGCTGACCATCACGGCTGGACTCATGGATTTACAGCCAATCCCTCCCAGTAATGGAGCAGCACTGGGGGAGAGAAGGACACATGGAGCAGTACTGGGAATCTTTCTGCATCAGCTGGAATCAGCTGTCTGGTTTTTTTGCTGAATAATATCTCTTCATACTGTCTCCTTTCACATGGCATCCCACAGACATATCTGTGACCTTCACAGATGCCACAGCAACAAAGAATGAGGTTCAGTTTAAAAGATGAACGTAGCAGTTCCAGACCTGGAGTAAATCCATGTGGCTGTGGCCAAGTCAGCAGAGAAAGGCTGATTTACAGACACTGCCCTACGATTACAAATTGTTTAAGTGAACTGTTACTGCTGTGCCAGGTCAGGGATCTGGTGATTAGACAAGAAAAAGCGTGTGATTCATTGGGATATGTGAGCTTTCCCAGCATGTGGGAGTGCAGTGCCTGGAAATGGGCAATGGAACTACCAAACATTCTTTATGTGTTTTAAAAGTGGCACATGATGATGTGCATTTGATCCCACCCGATTAAAGGCACTCAAGGATCATCACAGTAACAAAGTAATACCTGTCTTGTTCCACACCCTCTGAAATGTAATAATATATAACAATGCACCTTTCTGTCCCAAAATGAAGGGCCACAGCCCTCCTGCAGGGCTCAGTACAGCCCAGGATTTATGAACAAACAAACCTTAGTTCTTGTGTGACCTTTTCACAAGGTTCTGAGTGCAGCCTGTGCTTGGCTTTCTTTCACTGAATCACAGAATCATTTGGGTTGGAAAAGACCTCTAAGATCACTGAGTCCAACCGTTAAATCATTCTTTCACAGAGTCATGGAATGGTTTGGGTTGGAAGAGATCTTAAAGACCTTCCAGTTCCAAACCCCTGCCTTGGGCAGGGACACCTTCCATTAGACCAGGTTGTCCTTGAGGGATCTGTCTTTGGGAGCTGCTGCTGTTCTCCTCAGCCTATAAAATACTTAAAAGATAATAATTTAATAAGTAGTTTAAGATGAAGGGCTGTTTTTGTGTTTCTTATCCCTGAGTTTACTTAGCACTAAGATTACCATAATAAAACCCTCCATTATGCTTGAGATTTTATTGGTTCTAAGAGCTGACAGAAGGAACGGGGGATCACTTGGAGCAGCAGGATGTGCCAGGGTGCTGGACAGCACCGGGGTGAGCTCAGTGTGTTTTACATCTGTGAGAACTTGGGGGGCATTTTCCAAACACAGAGAGTCCTCTCCTCTGCGGGATTTTGGGGCACAACAGGCAACGGATGGCTTGAAAATAGTGGGAAACATTTCTGGCCTGAGACTTCCTTCCCACTGAGCTGTGCTGAGGTTCTTCAGTGTCCAGCCCTGGCCCTGCAGACTTTCCCCACCGCTCACAGTTGGTGTGTTTTTACCTCCCTGAGCAGCCACGATGAGATGTGAGGGATGGAAATGCCAGCAACAAAATCACCCCCCAAAGGCCTGACCCTCAAGGGCAGCTGGGCCACATCCCACGAGTGCATGAGTTCAGTTTTATCCCATTAAATCCCCACCAGAAGTGATAAAATATCAGATGTGTGAACGCAATTGCTCTGAAACAGAGAGGGAAGCTTTATAAACCACATTTACTGCTGCTGCCACGTGTGCCACTCTCAGGGGACCCAGAAGCAGCAATCGGTAAAGCACATGTCAGCTTGGGGAGCATCATTAGAGCCCACACCAAGCTCAGAGCTGGGGTTTGCCTTTCCACAGCCCAGTTTGGGCAGTGACCCAGCTCTGCTCTCCTGCCTCTGCCAGCCTTTGGGGCTTCTTCCTTTTTCTTTTCTTTTTTTTTTTTTAACCTTGACCAAGAGTTTTAAACCTCACCTAGCCCCACATGCAAGTTGTAATTAAGATCAGCAGAGCACTTTGAAACCCTCAGATAAAAGCAGGCTATAAATGCAACAAAATCCATTTCCAAGAGGCGTCAGGCAAGATAAGAAAAGTTCCAATCCCCATATTTGCATTTTAAGGAAATTTGAAGAATCTGGGACCTAAGTATATTCTTGGATATTTTTAGATCTGGGCATTTCAGTTTTATTATCCAGGTCAAAACAACTCTCTGTACCCTTCACCTCAGAGACATTCGGTCTCTGCTTTTGGACTTCAGCTTTACAATGTGTGTTTTATGATGCTGGTATTTGTTTGGGTGGTGGGTAGGTGCAAATCCACACGTATACATGCTTTTATGTTTAGTGTGACTTTAAAAATAAAGTTTCCAATGCTGCAAGCACTTCCACATGCCCTTAACCATACGTAATTAATGCCATGGAGATTACTGAGGGAAAACAAAATGCATTCCTGGGGATGATGGGACCATTCACTTACATCACCAAAGCAAGATTGACTAGAGATGTTTGTCATGTAAATGCTCAGCTGAGAAATTCTCAAGTAAGTAAACTCAGAGTAAAAATTGCTCTTTTTTCCAGTGTCCATTTTGTTTTCAGTGCTGGATTGTTTATGGGATTTTTAGAATCATTCTGGAATTCACTGAGGCAGAGGATAAAGTCAACAGAATGAAATAAACTCAGGTCCTGCGATTCTTGTGTCAGAACCCTTTTGGGGTGAAACTGTGGAAGTCTGGGAAGGCCCAACAGCCACACGTGCCAAGGTACTTGGAGCAGGACCCGGAGCCTTGTCGGGCCCATTGTCTGCAAACAGGAACATTAACACTGCTGTGATTTATCTGCTGCAGAGCAAAGCTCTCCTGGGCTGCTGAACGCATCTGGACCAGCCTAATGAGTGCATTCTTCACCATCAGAGAGGCTGTGGAGGGCTTCAGATATTTTAGACATGATTCAGAGAGCCAAAAGGTCTTGTTTACTGATAGGCTATTTATACCTAGCTCAATTAAACCTCTTTGAAAAGAAAAAAATTCAAGGATGCCAACGTTGGCAGTGCTGTTGGAAGTGAGTATCTCCTCGTTAAAAAGGTTACAAAAACACCATTAATAATTTTGATAGACTCTGTTTATGCACCAGTCTTTGTCCAAGTGGCCTGCATGGAGCAGTTCTGGCAGCAGCAGGGATCCATGGGGGTTTAACTGTGTCCTGGTGACCGTCAGTCCCGGGTGCCACATCCCAGAGCTGCTCCATCCCTGGGGATAACACAGGGGATGCACCATCCCTGGGGATAACACACCATCCCTGGGGATAACACAGGGGATGCACCATCCCTGGGGATAACACACCATCCCTGGGGATAACACAGGGGATGCACCATCCCTGGGGACAACACACCATCGCTGGGGATAACATGAGGGATGCACCATCCCTGGGGATAACACACTGTCCCTAGGGGGTAACGCGGGGGATGCACCATCCCTGGGAGGGCTCTGGGCACCCACCCCGAGGCTGGGGCAGAGCTGCACCATCTCCTGAAACCAAAGACCTGCAGCTCCTCCTGGGAGCATCGTTGTCATGCCAAGGTGTTTCCAGCCCTGGAAGTGTCCAAGGCCAGGCTGGATGGAGCTCTGAGCAGCCTGGTCTAGTGGAAGGTGGCCCTGCCCATGGCAGGGGGTTTGGAATGAGATGATCTTTAAGGTCCCTCCCAACCCAAACCACTCTAGGCTTCGATGATTCTATGAAATGTTCTCTGCTGCCACAGCTCCTCAGTAACATCTGGTAGAAAAATCATTGCTAGTTGTCAGTGCTCAGGAGAGCCATTGGTAATGGAGATGGAGAATGGGGTGGGGCGTGAGGCACCTGGCAGAGAAGGGAAGGGCCCAGGCAGGAGGCATGTGGCTCCACTGGGCTCGGCTTGGCTCCTGCAGGTCCTGGCCTCGGGAGCCAGGAAAGAGGTAAATCAGCAGAAGGTCCCTTCTTAGAGAGAGGGAGAGGTCTGTTTAAAGAAGAAAGCTAAAGGATAATTCATGCTATCAGAATCTATTTCTTGGAAATCCAGGGCTTTCAAACCTATGGGTTAAAAAAGTCAGTGCCATGTGTGTGAGGTCCAGTGTCCTGCAAAGTGCTCTTTCATGGAGCTTCCACAGCAGGATGAAACATCTCACCTTGACATTCCCATCCGTGTGTGCAGACTCCTTCTGGGACATGGAGCAGCCAAAGCTCCTTGTTCTGTGTCACCAAACCTTATTTAACCCTTGATCGAGAGCAAGGAGCCTGGGAGATAAGGAGGAGCATTCCCGTGGCAGTGAACACTGGGAACGTTGCAATAAAATATTGAGGCATAAGTTAGTGGTGGAAGGTAAGGACAACAGCCTTTATATAACACTTTAAACTGATGTACTCATTAAATAACAAAGATTTTCTTCCCTTAATACACTATTAATAAATTCCAAACTACCATATCTTTAAAAAAATGTCCTTCAGTCGAGTGGAAAGCAGACTAATGTGGGTTTAGAAAGAGGTTGGGAGTGCAACAAATTATAAATGCTTTCTACTTTATCAGCGTTATGGAGTACTATTAATTTTAAAAATAGCTTTTAAAAACATACATGGCATACCATAATGGAGATGGCTGGGTTTCAATACATCATCCTGATGACTCTTTCCACAGCAGTCAGTTATGCAGACACGGCAAGCTCCGGTTTGCAAATATGGTAAGTACTGGGCTGCAGGGAAAGTTAAAAAAGGCAGTTTTGTCTTTTGATTCAGGATTGGGTTGGGCTGGAACTTCCAATGTGAGCACTTACAGATGAGGTCCGTGTGTGCATTGAGGGCCAGGATGGGACAGTCCCTCCCACCACACATCATCCTGCAAAATGTCCATTATCCCATCAAGAGCTGGAATTGGACCTCTGGTACACATTCTGAATGATTAAAAATAAAGATGTTAATGGAAAATGCTAATGTGACTGAGTAGCTCCTCTGAAGTGCTTTGTCTCTACGAGTTTCAGGGCTAATTGGCGTGAGCGTCCTTCCAACAGTGTGCTGTGTCTGGCTGAGTGATGAAGGAGGTAGTTGCCATAGCAAGGGCTGTTTTTATTGACTGCTTAAAGGAAAGAGGCACATAAAACCCTAACTGAGGCCAGAAAATGAGTTAGAAAAATCCCTGGGTAGCTCTAACTTACACTCGAGCTTGTTTGTTTGCCTTTTTTCTTGTTCTTCAGATTGCACAGTTCTCCACTCCTCATAATGCAGCAATTACAAATATGAGGGAGGGCAGTGACCCGTTCCCCAGCCCTCAGGGGCTCGGGAAAGCTCTGCCTTCTCTCTGCAGGAAAGGCCCCCCAGCCCCAGCCCCAACCCCGCCGTCCCCAGGGTTTCTGCTCAGCCTCCATCGTGCCCCCATTCCCATCAGATCCCTGAGGATGTGGTCCCACGGGAACACCAGGCCTGTCTGAGTGTGTGTGGCTGTGCCATCTCTGCAGCTCCTCAGCCCTTCTCCCAGCAGGAATTTTTGAGCAGATTTGCCACTTTCTGTCAAATTGCCCAAAGCCCCAAGGTCCCCTCGGCTCCCACAGCCCCCCATTGTGAACAGGACTGACCCTGAGAGCCAGGGTTTGCACTCTGCCATTGGGAATGCACTCTGCCATTGGGAATACACTCTCCCATTGGGAATGCACTCTCCCATTGGGAATGCACACTTGGGTTTCTCTCTCATGGCCCCTTTTGTGTGCACTACGACACCAGCTCCAGTCCAAGCTTCCCTTCAGCTGTGACATTCCCAGCTTTTTTCCCCCACTATTTAATATTGTCACTTCCCTTGCAGATAAGAATATTCCTTACAGAGCATGTATGTGCTGCTTCAGTGTGTTCCCATTTTATTTTATTTAGTGACATAAGACTATCCCTAAATTAATCACCATTTACTGGTTCCCTAATTCATCCCAAAAGACCAGAATTCATTGAAAGGCAGAAGATCTGTTCTCTAAAGGAATTGGAATAATGGTCAGGCACTAGAACAAGCTGTAATGGTAAGGTTAGCAAAGTCATTTAATTTCTTTACCACTTCTAAAAAAATCGATGTGCCCACCTAGAAAAGGCAAACTCTATTTCCCTGTGTCCTGGGCTGTTGGACATCCTTCCTTTGGGTGTTCCCTCATCCCTTCCTCCAGCCTTGTCTCCTGGGCCAACAAGCTCCTGTCACCCGCTGGGTATGGTGGTGACTGAGTCAGTCTGTGCTCTGCTGTGCCCCTGGCCAGTGACAGGGACCTGCCCCTGCATTATCATATTCTCAGTCAAATGAGTTTCAGATGCAAACCCGTCTCTCTCATGACACTTAGGTAACAGTTTCCTCTCTTGTTCATGTGATTACAGAGATAAATAATTCCTCTGGAGCTGTGCTGTATGAAATCTTTATTATGACAGGTACAAGGAAATTCCGTTGCCCAGATTTACTTCCACATGCTGCTGTGGAGCTCAGGGCCATAAATCTGGCTTCATCTGTGGCCAACACCACATTCCAAACCCATGTTGTGAATGTGTGTGTGTGTGTGTCAGGCTGTGATGGATGGACACACACACTGCGGGCACAACCACCAGCACCAGCAACTCGCTCTTTCTTTCTTTTCTTTTTCTTTCTTCCTTCCTTCCTTCCTTCCTTCCTTTCTTCCTTCCTTCCTTTCCTCCCTCCTTTCTTCCTTCCCTCCCTCCTTCCTTCCTTCCTTCCTTCCTTTGCTTTCTCAAATATTTCCTTCCTTCCCTCCCTCCCTTTTTCCTTCCTTCCTTCCAACAGCACCTTCTCCAGGTTACAGCTCAGACCCTCGTGTGATGCTTCTGTAAAAGCAGCTTTCTTCATCCCTGATATCAACACCATGGGCACCCAATGCTCTCATCAGTCACAGATGTGTTGAGGGGATTCCCATTTTCTGTGAGGGCTCCCCCCCTCCTCACTCTGTGCCAGATGTGCCTCGTGTCCATGCTGTACCAGCTGTAGATCAGATGTTGGCTGTTATCTCACATCCAGAAGAAAAGTCTGAGTCAAATCCAGTATCAACTTAGCACTCTTGTTTTTCCCATTATGTTCTGATCAGCTGCCATTATTCCAGACTATTTCAACTCCATTCCTGAGGCAGACATGGAGGAGTGTTCTGCACTGTTGTTCCCAGAGTGAGATATCTCGCTGTGAAGGAACATGATTGTTTCTGCTTTGAGCAAATGAGAAGAGACTTTTCTTTCTGCACATTACTGAACTCTGCATTCTGGTGTTGATTGTTTTACTGAGCCTACAGAACAGAATTAAAATATTCATACACTTAGGTGTGTAGGCATTATTTAGGTGGTAACTTGAGTGTCTCTTGTTTATATGATTTTCCCAGGAGGGAGATGTTTCAGAGACCCATTCAGGGAACAGAAATCATTTTATCTTTTAAAATTATATAATTTCCTCTCCCTTATTCCCAGTTACAGGTTTCTGTGCCACATCCCTCAGAAATCACCAACAAGTTGCTCAGCCCACGTCAGTTGTCCCAAGGCCCCTGTCCAGCACCTTTGGCCATCTTTGTTAGCTCCCTTTCCAGTTTCCCAGTTCAGGATTGCCACCTGTACCTGTTCCTGGGCTGGTTTTCCATCCCCTTTCCCAGTGCTCTGGGGACAGAGGGTGCTTTGGCATCAGGGTGCAGACTAACATGCCTGGTGCAGGTTTGTTGGGAAATGCATTTTTGCTGGGAGAACTCCAAAGGTGATCAATAGGGATCTCAAAGGGCATTTTGCATTCCCAGAACTCGTGGTACTGCTGTGCTGCCCCAGGGAGCGTTCAGGGGCTCCCAGCAGCACTCAGTGTGTGCACAGAGAGAGGGGTCCCTGAGATAACAGAGATGGGATGTCAGGGGGACAGCATGGTTTTACCACATCCCTTGTGAGAGCAGGGAGGAGAGCCTGACCTGGGGTTTGTACAAACAGCCAAAAAGATGAGGGCCCTTGGTGGAAGTATCATTTCTGGGTGTGCTTCTCTCCATCCACACCCTTTGGACAGAAGGGTGTTGTAATCCCTCCATCCTGCTGCTGCTCCAGGCCAGAGCTCCTCAAGGGAGCGCCAGAGGAGGACAAATCTCCCAGAGACAGGTCAAAAGAGTTACAACCCCTTAAATCAAATTAGTGACAGCATCTGAGTGGGAGCCTCGGGGAGATGAATGAGCTGGCAGCTTCCAAAGAGTAACAACGAGGTAATAAACAAGATTAACACAAAACTAATGGAGGAATGGAGATAAATACGGGGAATGTCCATGTAATGTCAGAGGGGTTGCATGCTTGAGACAGGCATAGGTAACTCATACCTACTAAATCACAGCCATAAATCCCACACAGTGTTCCCACAGCATGAATGATCTGCTCTGCAAAGAATGGGAAAAGAAAGGGAAGTCACTGTTCATGATAAGAGGAGCTGCTAACCTGAGCTGGTCTTTTCTTTGGGCCGGGTTTGGAAAGGCCCTGCAGCTGCTGGGTGAAGCAGGCAGAGCATGGCATCCTCCAGTGCACATGGCATTTGGTCCCAGCTCCGTAAAGATGCTCCCAAAGAGGTCCATGCACTCTGGGTGCCACCAAAATGGCTCTTGTTGCTGTTGTTTTGAAAAAAATAGGATATTTATACTGACAAATTGATTCTGAGCAACACGCCAAGATGAAAAGGAGGTGGAAGTGGCCCATTCCCTCCCTCCTCATCGGCAGCTCACACCGACTCATGAGCACCACGGGTTTACAAAGTGATTCCAGGTGTCAGATCTCCAGGTATGGGCTGAAGTCTGAGTCCTTTTTAGATAAACACTGATTAAACAAAGGAGTTTGTTGGCTAATGGGGGGTTGTTACTAACAGCCTGTCCAAGTGTAACAACTAATGGTTGTTACAAAAGCCTGTCCAAGGGAAAAGTGAGTTTGTGGCTACAGCACAAGGCTGAACATTTGCAGTTCTGATGAAGGATTTCCCCGTTGAGGAAGCAGGGCTTGAGAATTTCCTTCTACAGACAAATCTGGGCAAGGTAAGGGAGAACATCCTTTATTATGTGATCTGATACCTGTGGAAAAAGGAGCCAAGTTTTCGAACTGGCAGACTTTATCAGATCCCAGTTTTGTCCACTCTGCAGGGCCTCACTTTCAGCATCCATGGATCTGGGGTGCTTTCCTTCTCTCTACAAACCTTCTGGTCTCTTCCCTCAGACCATCAAAATGTAACCAGAGGATTATTTTCCTGCACCTCTGGAGCTGTGGAGTGTGACCATGCAAACATGTGCTTGGTTACAGCCCAGTCAGGTATGTTTTTATCAGCATCCACAGCTGGACAACAACAAAAGAGATGAAGAGAGGCTGGAAGGCTGTGGACTGGAGAGCAGGCTGAGCCCTGGGATTCTGAGCTGTGCCAGGGACCTGGGGAGCTCCCGGAGGTCCTGCTGCTGGCACAGACACTGCTGTCAGCGGTGGGAGAGCAGGGATGGAACTGAGCTGATGGGGCCACTCCAGGGAGGGGCTCACAGAAAGCTGGCAGAGGTTGGGCCCCTGTTTTAGGCATGTAAGCTGATCTTGGGGTGAAATCCTTTGGTGCCCTTACAGCCGTTTGAGCAGGCAGTGGAAACTCTCCCTCCGTGCTGCCACTGCTGAGCAGCCCTGGGGCACAGCAGGGCCTTTCACTTCAAGTGCTGCTTCAGCTTGCAAGAACATTTGATAAACTGTAGCTAAACTATAGAGAAATAAATACTTTCTTTTAAATCCATGGTTGTTTTTTGAACTTGTGAGCAACCAGTTAAGCTGGATGGATTTAGAGAGGCCCTGTAGTGTTTTTCTGTTGAAATACCAGATGATAAGCACCATTTTTCTTGTGGCCCTGCGGAAACAAGACAGCCCAGGGTAACATAAAATGTTCTTTTACTTCCTTCCAACAATGACCCATTTCTCCTTTTAGAGGCTGATTAATATTTATTACTATAGTAAATGGCAATTTAAATATATGGTGTAGCCCTGCAGTGTAACATTAATTTAAGGAAACAGGATACCTCCTATCAAACCACAATGGGTCCTTCTGCAGTGAATAATGGGGGTGATATGGCAGCCTTTTTAAAGGAATTACTGAACCCATTCCCATGCAGAAGCAGATCATTCCAACAGTCCACTACATAGGCAACCCCCAAGTGAGGCACCTTCTGGTATATGCTGAGAGTGGCAACAGAATAATCAGAAATATGAAAACAATCGCAACCTGAACATGAAAATCCATGTTGTCCTCATTAAGGCCATGGAGACAAGTCCTTCATCCTTCATCCATCCCAGAGCTGCAGGGTGGGAGGGCAGAACGGCTCTGTTTGTAAAAGGCTGCTCATAAATTCTTCCAAAGGAGGGTTTGAAGTTGGAGTTGTGAGAGAGACCTTTGGGGCCGAGTTTCAATTAAGAAGATACTTTGCAGAGGAGGAATCTTTGTTTTAGACTGTTTTTCTTCTTGAGATTCCTGAGCTGTTTTCAGATGTGCCTTTTTGAGAGTCAAAAGAGGGCTCTTAGTGTCAAAATGAAAAACAGTTTAATCCATAAAACTACATGCCAGACTCTAAAGAAGAGCATCAGATAAGGTTAGTCCTGTTTTGCTAATGGTTCTATTTTTTAACTACAACGATCTGCAAAATTACTTTTGTTACTTTTGTATTCTGGCATTTCTAAGATTTCTCCCTGGTAGTAAAGGTCTTAATGCCATAACGTTCCAGTCCTCAGAGAAAGAACTCCAGCAGCTGACACAGCCACACTCAGAGCTGTCACCTGCTGCAGGACTGGGACCCACGGCCACGGCCTTATTTACATGTGCTTTTGATGCACAATAAGGGACCAGGGGTGCTGGGTCAGCAGGTCCCTGCCAGGTCCCACAGCCCCCGGGCAGCCTCCAGCAGGATTTGGGCAGCACAGGATGGGCAGGAGCCCCCATGTGCCACTGTCCTGGTCACAGCCACACACCCCAGTCCTGGCGGCTGCTCTGCCTCCGGGCACAGAAGCTGCTTGTGCTGGGCAGCCACATCCTGACAGGTCTGTCTGTGCTGGGACAGCTTCCTCTGAGCTCCACGGCCAAGGCAAGAGTAAAAAAAGCCCTTAACTCAAAATAAAAGGGCAAAAAGGTGATTCATTTTCTTCCCGAGCACTGTGTGTCATCGCTCGCTCTGCAGACGGGCACAGAGTTCCGAGGCTGCCACTGATCCACGATTTCAAGGGCTTTACTCACTACAAATAATCTTTTGATGATGAAACCAACTGCGTAAACTTTGGATGAAAGACCCTGCCTGAATATAGCCAAATTAGGAAAGCCCTACCATAACAGCTGTGTTCAAACCCACACATATTGCTGGTTTATTTTTTAATCTACATTACTGAGTCTATTTTCAACTACAAACGGGATGACTCATTTGATCACGACCACTGAAAAAACATAGTGTGTTACCACAAAATATTTCTTAGAGTCGATGCAGTATTTTCTTTCCTTTCTACAGCAATCATATATCTCTTTAAACCAACCATGGACAAAATCAGCCCATATAGGAATTGGGGTTGTTTTAGTCAATAATCAATAGAAAAGGAGCTGCCTGGACTTAATTCTCCTTTGTCTTCCTCTTTGATTAGTTTCTTCCATTTATTTTCCTGTCATTTCCCTTTGATCACTCTGCTCCAAGTGGGAGTCCAGATGAAAATTTCTTAAAAAATATTTCAACCAAATTTTAGCTTTACTACCACGTTCATGGAAGGGGGAAAAGACTTAAACAAAAGCAGCTGCAGAGATGTATTTTCTCCTTCATTTATCCCTTTATGTTTGTACAAAATAGAAAAAATTGAAATTTAGCCAAGAATGTAATACCACAGATTCTCTCCCTAGAAAACACAGCAGAGTTTGCAGTAATCTCTTTAACCACAGCACCAGCCTCTCCATCTGCAGCACACAAACGCTGCTCTCAGAGAGGGGACAGCCCTGTCCCATGAGGTGCCCTGAGCTGGTCCCTGCCAGCCCATCAGGCTGTGGCCTCACTAGCCCATGGCACCAGAAATATCTGTAGTTTTTGGCCATTTCCGTTGTCTCTAGACTAGATTTCCACTTGAATCAGTCAAGGACCCATTCAAGCAGCTCTTTTAAGTACACAGTGTTGGTGTGGATGTGGCCTGGGAGCACTGGGGCTCCGTGGGCTCAACAGCTCCAGAGCCCAGAGGCTTCAGCTTCCTGGGGAACAGCAAACCTCACTTCCAGCTGCCAGCTTTGACTCCCTTTCTCCACTAATGCCTTTATTTCTTCACAACAAAGCAGGTCAGCATCAATTCCAGGCAGAAGTTTGGCCCTTTCCTTCATGTGGGATTCCTGAAGAAATCACAAAACCCTTAGGAACATCTCTGCTCCCCTGCACTGCCCTTCCCCTGCAGCCAGGCTCCAGCCTCGTCAGCCTGCTCTGGGCTTGCCTGATCCCCAAAACCCCCCACCCCAGTTCCCCAGTCAGACCCCCTCGATCTGTGTCACATCTCCACCTCCCCTTGGACCTGTCCCCTTCCCTGAGGACCCCAGGCAGGGAGAGGGGCTGGGATCAGCCCCAGGACCCAGCACTCATCCCACACACAGTGAGGGTGAAGCTGCAGCTCAAGGACGTGTCTCCCTCGAGTCCTTATGGCTGATAACACTCCATGTAAGCCTGGACAACACCCATGGTGGGACTCGCCTGGCTGCTGCTGTCCGTGTCCAGGCAGGGGCAAAAGATGGCAAGACCTCCAGCATAAGGACAGGAGGAGCCCGGGGGTCTGTGCCCACCATGGTGGCAGTTTTGGATCCGAGGTCTGGTACTCAGGAGTGCACTGAGCACATTGTAACCCCCTCATGCCAAGGCTGGATCCTGGCACAGTCTGTGCTGTTTGTCCCCGGGCACATGGCAGGCAGTGTGTGCCACAGCCAGGGTTGGCACATGGGCAGCGAGGAAGGAGGGGACAGGGATACTCCAACTCAACAAGCTGATGTGGTGCTCCTCAGCCAGCTGCACCAACCCCGGGGGTCTGTTCTGATTCTGACAGAGCCTGTCCTCACCTCAGTCCCTGGAGGGCTCCCCACCCTTTCCATCCTCTCTTGCCACCTTATGGTGGGTCTCTGCTACCTGAGGACGATGCCTGTGGGCTGGGCTGGCCAGCTCCAGCAGCCCTGGTACACACACCAGAGCTGGGCTCAGTGAGCAGGTCCCTGGCAAGAGCCTGTGGGTTTGGGAAGGGGAGGAAGAATGTGACCTTCATTCTCCAGATTCAAAGTCAGAAAGGCTGGCAAGTGCCTTGCTCCATTCCTCAAAGCCATGGCTGAAACAATACGAGTGGCAGGAATATAAATGAGGAACAAAGCTGCAAACTCAACCGAGTTAGACCTTGCAACATCCATCTCAGAGAGTGCAGATTCTGACCAGGAGACGGGTATTGCTTCAGGGGCTTTAAATCACAGAGAGTGATGCTCTCAGAGAGGCTGCTCTCCACATAGGAAAAGACCTCATATGTCTTTTCCTCCTCTGTCCTCAGTGTCTCCAATAAACTCCTGACCTTGCAGACTGATGAGGACAAGCTCCTAGGAGATGGGGAGCCTGGGCTCACCTTCAGCAGCAGCGAGGAGCAGTGCTGGGATCACAAACCATCGCTGATGCCCATCTCCCACTGCCGTCATTCCAGCCAGAACCTGGACTGCCCATGGCACATGCTGCTGCCCCTGGAGCTCAGCTGACCCCGAGGGCACTTCAGGAAGCCCCGGCCTGGTGTCACCTCTGCAGGGATAGTTTTGTGGTGATAAAAGCTACCGATGAATCAACAGGAAGCTGAAATCCCTGATTCTCATAATTGAGCATCTTCGTCCATTTGTCGGCAGTTTATGGGCAATGACTCCTGCAGGGATTTAGCTGTGTTTAGTCACAGGATCATTCTGTCTCTTCCTAGCAGAGAGCTAAGTATAGCACAGACTCACTCTGCAGAGGCTGTGGGTGATAACCAGCCCTGGCATCCTTCCCACAGCTCAGCAGGAGCAGCCGGGTCCTCCTCGGAGCAGCTTCACCTCACCTCCACCCTCCCTCCTCTGCTCCACAACTGCTGGGACACTGGAGCACATTTCATCCTCACAGATAGCATCTATGGCTGTTTATTGCTGTTTATTGACAGCCTGAAGCATTCAGAAACCTACAAACTAAAGCAGTCCCCATCCAGCCTGGCTGGGTTTCTCATCCCAGGGAGTTCCCACCATCAGGGGCTTCCCAAGGGGGTTCTGAACATCAGGAATAACCTGCCCTTGGTGTGTGGCTTCTTGCTCTGGTTACACTTCACTGTCACTTGTTATGATTTATTTGTGTTATCATTAATTACAACACTTCCAGACATATTTTGTCGTAAATGTAAGCATCTAGGATGGCTCTAACTCTTACTCTAATCTTGGGTTTATTGTCTTCCAATATTAAGTAATGACAGAGCCTCATTACACCCTGTGTGAAGCTGTTTCCATGCTGATGGAAAGTCCTGGCTGCACTGGGAGTGCCCAATCCCACCCCAGCACCTGGAGCCTGCGGGTGCTCAGCTTTGTAACTGCTGCTTAAAACTAAACCCAAGAAACAAAAACCCCCAAACCTGTCACTTCTACATAGAACATCTCCCTGTGGCACGGATTTGCCCCCCTCCCTCCCAGACAGAGCTTTTCCTCCACGCTCGTCCGAAGTGTGGTCTCAGCTCTGGGCAAGCACAGGAACAAAGGGGACCTGCCACGGTGTCTTTGGGGTGCGTGACAGTGGGGACCTGACACAGTGTCCCTGGGGTGGGTGGCACCTGGGCAGTGCCACTGCTCCTGCTGGGTGCTGGCCCATCACCCTGTGCCTCGTGCCACCCTGAAATCCCTTTGTAAGTTCTTTCCTATGTCCCAGGTGGCCACGTGCATGTGTGCATTGGGAAAGTGAGATAATGTCACCCCATTGCCATGTCAAATGTTTCCTGGGGCTGCCAAGCTCTTCATGGGTTTGAAAAACAATATCCCTGTGCTGTTTGTTCCCTCTGCTCAGTCCCAAAATGCCTCTGGAAGGTCAGGTTCAAACAACCTCTGCAGAAGGACTTCATCTCTCCAGAATTTCTCTTCTGCCTTTGCTTTTTAACCCTTTTTAATTTTTTGTTTAGGATGTTCAATACCTCTTCTAAAAATGAGCAGACATTTGCTCAGGGACATTCCTGCTCTCCGGGGGGAACACAAGCCCCTGATGCTTTGGCCCATTTGCTGTACCCAGCCAGTATTACCTATTCAGCTCCATCCCCATTCTCTCTCTTTAAGAGAATGAATCCCATCTCCCTGGCTGATCCCAGAGGCACTGCCCATTCCATCCTGTGCTGGAGGGGGAGCCCCCAGTAGTGCTCAGGGCTGCAGGAGCCAGGGCTCACCAGCCACAGGGTGATGGCATCACTGTCCCGGGGGGATCCTGAGGCACAATCCAAGAATTCAGGGGCCCAGCTGCCCCTGCATGGACCCAGGCAGTACATCCCACAGCTGGGAGCAGCAGAAAATCCTTATCTTCTTCTGGAAGCAAAGCAGAGCGTGGCTGGGGCATGGGACAGGAAACACAGGCGCCTGTGCCTGTTCCTGATCTCCCTGGTGAGGGACCAGCCTGTGCTTCCCTGTGCACAGAGTCACTCTAAATTGTACTCCTTCATTTTGGAGAAGCATATCCAGGTCCAAATGACCCTGGGGTGCCTGTTTCCCTGTTCCCCCTCTCTGCTGCAGGAATGCTGCAAGAAATCTCAGAAAAATGTCCCAGCATGGGAGGTATTAAACCAACACAAGAGTTTCAGATTTATTTTTTTCAGATTACAGTTGTAAGCAGGCAGTTCAGCCCTGAGCTGGGGCTGTGCTCCCAGATCACAGACCATAAGGAGGCAGCTGGATCCTGGTTTCTGTTATTTCAGCACAGGTTTTTCCTGGACTCTAACACAACGAAGAAGGGAGAATGGTGTGTATCAGTGGGAAGTGGGGAACCAGGGGAGAGAGCTGGGAGCACGTGGAGCCCTCTAACCCTCACCTGCACAAAGGGGCTTTGTGCTGGACCTCCCGGACACAGCAGGAGCAGGCAGGAATGTTTGTTGGAGCAGGCAGGAATGTTTGCTAAAGCTGTAAAGAACTCACCATTTCATGTAAAAAAAAAACCAAAAACCCCAAAAGGCAATAGATTGTCATTCAATGCTCAACATCCGTTGAAATAACAAGAGAAACATGGGTTTGGACAGTTTCTTCTGCTAAAAACATTCCTTGTCTGTCTGCTGTGATAAACTGCCCCAGCACATTCCTCTCTGATTCGGAAATCCATTTCCCTGCACTTGGTGTCACAGCCTGGGATGGGAGGATGGTGGGACAGTGGGTCAGAGGGACTGTGGGACAGAGGGACAGTCCCAACCCAGCCACAAAAGGCAACTTGGCTTGAGAGCTGCCAGCTCCCCCCACCCTAGCCAGGGCTGTGCACTCCTTGGGCACCCCCAAATCCTCAGCCTTACCCCTCCCCGCTCCACTCTCCCTGCACTGCTGCTCTGGGGCAAGAACACTTGAAAATACTATCCATTTTTTCATTATCCTGTCTTTTTTAAGGCCCGGGAGCCGTGGCAGGAGCTGTGCTGTCTTATCATAGAGTCCTAGAATGGTTTGGGTTGGAAGGGACCCTAAAGCCCATCCAGTTCCACCCCCTGCCATGGGCAGGGACACCTTCCACCAGCCCAGGTTGCTCCAAGCCCCGTTCAATCTGGCCCTGAACACTTCCAGGGATGGGGCAGCCACAGCTTCTCTGGGATCCTGTGCCAGGGCCTCCCCACCCTCCCAGCCAGGAATTCCTTCCCAATATCCCATCCATCCCTGCCCTCTGGCAGTGGGAAGCCATTCCCCCTGTCCTGTCCCTCCATCCCTTGTCCCAAGCCCCTCTCCCTGTTTTCCATCCCGTCCCTCTCGGACACGCGCCCATGTGCGCGCGTTCCCCTGCTGGCCCCGCCCCGCCGCACGCCATTGGCCAGGAAAGTTTTGAGCCGGTGTGGGATTGGCTGAGAGCGGCCCGGGGGCCGCCGCGGGCGCCAATGAAAGGCGGTGCTCGAGCCGCGCGCCCGGCGCGAGCGGCGGGGGAGCCGGAGAGGAGAGCGGGAAAGAGGTGAGACCGTGCGGGAACGGACTGGGAATGGACCGGGAATACAGACCGGGAATACAGCCCGGGACCGTGAGGGAACGGACCGGGAATACAGCCCGGGACCGTGAGGGAACGGACCGGGAATACAGCCCGGGACCGTGAGGGAACGGACCGGGAATACAGCCCGGGACCGTGAGGGAACGGACCGGGAATACAGCCCGGGACCGTGAGGGAACGGACCGGGAATACAGCCCGGGACCGTGAGGGAACGGACCGGGAATACAGCCCGGGACCGTGAGGGAACGGACCGGGAATACAGCCCGGGACCGTGAGGGAACGGACCGGGAACACACTGGGAACACAGCCCGGGGCCGTGCGGGAACGGACCGGGAACTGATCTCGAGTCGGGGCACCGGGCTGTGCCCCCTGCCCCGGGAACCCCTCCGGGGAATGGGCACCGGGCTGTGCCCCCCTTCCCCAGGAGAGCCCCGGGTGGGTCCGAAGGGGGGACCGGGCTGTGCTTCCCCTTCCCAGGGGACGCCGGCGAGGCCGCACCGAGCGGGACCCGCGTCCGGGGAGAAGCGGGAGGGGCGAGCGCCCACCGGGCACCGGCACGGCTGAGAAACTCCGGGTTTTTATTTCTTCCCCCTTTTCCTCATCTCCCGTGTTCTGCCCAGCGCTGTACCGGCAGGAGAACAAACCGTCCCAGCTCGGGGCTGAGACAGGACAGAACCCCCCACTCTGGGCCGGGAGGGAACAGACCCCATCCCTGAAGTCCTTCCCTCCTCCCTGCCCCTCCATAGGCACATCCACCCGTGAGTTCCAGCCCCGCTCCGGGACTGCCCACCCGCAGTGCCCAACGCTGCACCTGGGGTTGTGCTTTTTTCGCTACAAAAAGTTACTCCACCAAAGCTTTTGCTGGAAAAGCGACTGTTTGTTGCCTGAATTAACTGGTGTAAGGCACAGCTGCGCTGAGCTGGGGTCCTGGGGGACATGCTTGTGCCCTTCCAGACCGTCTGGAAAGTGTTCGCTCCAGGAAATCCCAGCTGTGCCACAGTGTCCTTGGAGGGGGACAGAATAGCCGACAGGCCCTCCTGGCATGGCACTGAGCTGGATGGAAGGGATTCTAGTTGCCAGATAAAAGCGTGTGGAATGGGTTGTCAGGGAGCAGCTGCTTTCACGACCTTCCTCTCTGCACCTTTGTCACCGCGTGGTTCGGGGATGAGTTCAGCGCCCCTTGCCAGCTTGCTGAGATTCCATCTCTTGGTGCCAGATGGCCCCGAGCGGGCAGTGCTGAGTGCTGTGCCCTGGGACCAGCATCCGTGGGTCTCCCAGGGCACAGGGGCACCTCCAGAACCTTCCCCGGGGGGATGCTGCCCTTTGCCATGAAGTTTGTCGCCGGTGCTGACCTTGGAGGTCCCTCCCTGCCTGTCAGGACGGGGAGGTCAGCCTCTGCTGTCGAGGTGTAGCTCCTTGTTAGGTTAGGTTTGAACTGAGCCACTGCTGGATCCCAAGGAAAACTGTTTGCCGGGTTTTACTGAAGACTGGCTGCTCCTCGCAGGATGCCCTGGGCAAAGGTTGGTGTTTGGCAGCAGGAGTTGCTGTCTGTGCCTGGTCTGGGTGACTGGGGCTGTGTTGTGCTCCAGCTCTCCCTGTGTCCTGCCTGACATGCATGATGCTTTGAGGTGAGACTGAGGGGTTTGGGGTTCCTCATTCCCTCCCTCCCTTGCTCCTCTTTCCAGCCCTGCCACCTTTGCTGTCCCTGCTGACCCTGTTGGCTGCCTGCCGTGGCACTGTCAGTGCTTGCTGGCACGGGCAGGCACCCCCAGTGTGGCATTGCAGGGTGACCCAGTCCCTGCAGGGGGTGGCCAGGGTTTGGTGGGACCTGCAGAGAAGGGCTCCTGGTGTGTCATGCCCAGAGACTCAGAGCAATGTGTCCCCTGCCAGCAGGTCCCTGCTGCCGATAACCCTTGGGCACATCCACAGTGTCCTGTCTGCCACAGCTCCCGTGGGGGCACCTCTGAGTGCCAGCTGGAGCACTCGGGAAGTGTGTGAGATGGAGTGGAGATGAATCTCATGGGAGTGAGAACTGACCCTTGTCCATGGGGTTGTGTGTGGGCTGTGGGCAGGCTGGGTCTGCTACAGCAGCTCAATTCCTGCCTTGTCTGGAGCAGGGAAGGCTGAGCAGGGCCGAGCCCCTGCCACAGCTCCAGGCTGGGTGTCCTCGTGGGAGAGAGCACAGGAACAGGGCTGGAGGTGGGCAGCAAGGAGTGCTGAGCAAATCCGTGCTGTGGAGCAGAAACACACCCTGGCAAAGCTATTTCTGCGCTGGACCCATCTCCCAGGAACTTCTGGGGCATTGTCTGCAGGGAGTGGAGCAGTGAAGGCTCACAGTGGTGTGTCAGAAGGCTCACAGTGCACCCCAAAAGGCCCATGGATGCAGAAACCCTCAAGCCTTCCCTGAACATGTGGCTGGATCCTCAGCTCCCGTTGGTGGAAGGGCAAAGGACAAGATGCTATCTTTATTCCAATTAAATCCGTGAGGGAAAAGCACAAAGTGCCTGCAGTGGAAGGTGTAGTTCTGCTGGGAGACCCTATCGGGGCCCCCTCTGGGCTGTGCCGAGTGTAGCCCCTGCGGGGGCGAGGGGGTGGTGCCCTGGTCTGCAGGGCTGTGCTGCCCAGCTGCCTGTCTCCTCTCACCTGAACACAGCAGTATAAAAAAGAAGTCCCAGCTAGTTTGCACTTCAAAAGGGATATGAAGTGACATAATGAAAACAAGGGAAAAGAATAATGCGGACTCTGGCTCAGTGTGTGAATAATCTGTGTGCAAAGACAAACGGGCGTCTCCACAGCAGACGGCTGTTTAATTTCCTGAATCCTGAGACGGGCACTTTTTCTGGGCACGGCGTGGAGTACTGTCAGATTTTAATTTGGCTTGGCAGTGTCACACAGCCAGTCTGAGCAAGTCGGGGAAGGCGAGTCTGGAACTCATTAGGGCTTGTTGCGAGGCCCCGAAAATTTGATTTTCAATCACTGTTGGGTTTAATTATTGTTGATGTCTTGCCTAGCACATTCTGGGATTCTTTCTGAGGAAATTAAAGCAGCATGAGTGGGACAGCGTTGCGTTTGGCACGGGGGTTGTTTGGATGAAGTTGTAAATGCAGAGTTAAAGCTCGGAGCAGAGCTGGTGTGATGGCTGGCACGGCGGGCACTGCAGCGGGGCCAGCTGGCCAGGCGGGCACTGGGCTTGGGTACTGTTCTCACTAAACTGTCCCTTCTTGTCAGGAGAACAAAATAACCCACTGAGCTAAAAGCACCCATCAAAGCCAAGGTAAAGTTTGCTCAGTTAATACAAATTTTGATTCTTTAGCTTTTTCTTTCTTCAGTTCTTTAGCACAGGAATTTGCAAGCATCCGAAGCAGCCTGTAGGACAGGAGAGAAGCGTTGTTGTTGCAGGGATAAATGGGCTCCAGATATGCTCTGGGGGCCTTGGGGAGAAGCAGGAGCTCCCTCTCCATCAACAGAATACCTGGATGATTGAAAACCCCTCTGCATGTATCTGCAGACATTGGATGGGAATGCTGGTAGGGATTGGGAGCTTGCCCTTGATAAAATCCAAAAATTTAGAGCTTTTAAAAGCTTGAGGAACACATTGAAGACTCAGCTTTTTTGTTCATGCTTTCATAAACCAGGTCCCTCGCTCAGGGCGTGCAGGTGCCTGGCTGAGCCCTGAGCTGTTCTCCATGGCCTGGCAGGTACCCAGCTCTGTGGGGAAGGACACTCAGCTCCCAAATAATGGGGTGCTCTGCCCAGAGATTTCCTGTGGGACACATCTGCGGAGTCTGTTGTGTCCCAAAGCACCGTGAGCAGTTTGGGCAGGCAGTGGTGAGGGTGGCAGGAGCTGTGCCTACCCAGAGGGGCTGCAGAGCCAGCACTGAGTCCTTTGAACGTGCTGCTGCTCAGTTGTGTAAACGCTGTCAGAGCTGTACAAACAGCTTCATCTCGGCTCTGGGGACTTGGACCTCATAACTTTTAACAATTACACCACTGGGAGTTGTTTGTCCCTTGCAGCCCTTTCGTGCTCATCCCTTCTGGCTGTGGTCCCTGCCAGCAGGAGCTCAGTTCCCATGGGGAGATGGTACCTTCTCTGCAAAGCCCCCTCGTGATGGGTGAGGGGTCCCGGTGTTGGGGACAGGTCACACGTGCATGGCTGGTGGCCCAGGGAGATGGCTGTGCCAGCTTTGAAAGCTGGTTTGACCTCATGGGACTGAAACTCCTGCTCCCAGAACAGCATCCTTGTGTTGGAGCCCAGGGGAGGAAGCAGCTGTCACAGGAAAGCAGATGTTGATCTTAGTGCAGAAACCTGCTCTGAGCAAGTATTTATAGACATGAAATCATAAAGCAGCACAGGGGTTAAGGAGCTTATTTTGGGACTTGGACTCAGAGCTAAATCAAGTCCCATAAAATACAATTTACAAGTTACAAAATCCTGCTGGTGCTGCAGGGAGGCAGTGTCTGGAGTATTTGTGTAGGCTGAGTTTTTTCTCTTTTTTTAAAAAGGAAATATTGTATCTCAGCCATTCAGGAAAGGCGGTACTCGGATGTCCCAGCTTGGAGCTACTATTTTATTTAGGGATGGGGCTCAGAGAAAGGGGAAGGTTTCTAGGCAGTTGTTTGCTTTTACCATCTGATCTACTCCCAATGCTTTGACTCCATCACTTGGTTATGTCAGAGGAACACAGGAAAGCAAGTTCATCCAAAAGCCTAGTGGCTGGATACCTGTGTCTTTGGGGTGGCACAGCCCCTCAGCTTCTGCCTTGGGGTTCAGGGCATCACCAGCCACAAGATTCACTTGGACTTGTTTATTTGCTCTTTCTGAAGACCTGGAAACCTGTTGTTCAAAACCATCTTACTTTATTTCCCTTCTAAGAGGGAAACTTGTGTCAAGATTGTGAAGCTCCAGGTAAAAAAAAATTCTGTCCCCTGTTTTCCTATCTCACATGCTGCCCAGTCAGTTTGGACAACCACAGAGCATCCACAGGTGCCAGCTACAGCAGGAGGACTGCCTGGGCTCCTGTCAGCCTGTGTCCTAATCCAGAGCACGAGGATGGAGTCAGTGAGCAGCACCTGTCCTGGATCAGGACCAGCCCTGCAGTAGCTGCCAGGGCTGTTAGCTCACTGTGCCTTTCCTCTGAACCACCTCATGCCCCAGCCGTTTTTTTGGCATTTTGCACAGCTGAATGGGCATGTGGGGACTTTGGAGGAGTTTGGGATAGGTGGCCACATTCCATGGTCTCCTTGGAGCTGACACAGTGAGGCTGCAATGCAGGATGGGGTGAAGGAGAAGGATGGGAGGCCCAGGCATGGTCCTGCCCTTGTGCCCACCCTCAGCTTCCTCCTGTTTCCTTGACTGTAAAGATCCTTCTACTGCTGAAAGATATTTAGGACCAAATCAGCTGTTCTATGGAAATCTGATGGAAGCAGCTCCAGCAGTGCATCATGGCAGTGACTGAGCCCCCCATTCCTGGCAATCCATCACCCTCTCCTGCTGCAGGAGGTGGGAAGGACACAGCTGGCTTTGGGCAGGTAACTGGAGGTCACACTTTAACACTTACCTGAGTGCTCTGGAACTCAGCACAGCTGCTGTTTAATTAAATTTGGGTGGGTTCTTCCTGTTCCAGGTATGTCCCATGGCTTGGTTTGGGTTTATAATTAAGCCCAAATATCTGAAGCACTGTCTGGCTTGTGGAAAAATCTGTTCATCTGATTTTTCAGCATTTGCCCTTCTCTTATCATTAATTCACACATTGTTAGTGAAGAAAGGAATGTTGCCAGCTATGTGCTCTTGGAAGAGTGAGGTATTTGCAGAGGCCCTGGTTGTTGGAGGTCTGTCATCCCGTAGGCTGGGATTTGGCAGCTCCATTGAAATACTTTGTTCCAACATTGGTGCCTTTTCCTGGTCTTTTTGTTGCTAAAATATAAGGCAACAAACTTCTTACTCTGCAAAGTTTAATAAGTGCTTCTGGTATTCCAGATGATACCAGCCCATTCACTGGTGCCTTAAATAAATCCCATAGAGAGAATTTGAGATGAAAGACAGCCTTTTGTAAGGGATTTTTTTTCCCTGTGAGTGTGGTAATTGGAATAACTGCTTGCTCAGAATCTGGCAGGGAAACAAATTGCTTTCAGGTCATGATTACAATAGATGTTTTCTGTCTATAAAAATAAGAAGAAAATAGATCAAACCATCCCTGTGCTGTTCTCAGAAGGGCAGTAGTGAGCGTGTGTATTGGTTAATGCACTTTTAGGGGCAGTTGTTTGTCCTTGCACAGATTTATTCCACTTGCAGATGCACTCATGGAGTCTCTCCTGAAATTCAGCATAGCTCGGCCAGCACAGGCCTGCATGTTCCACTGAGCTGAGCTCTCCTGCAGCAGGTCCAGGGGATGTTTTAGACTGTTCTGTACCAGGACTGGATGTTAGTCCTGAGCACACCTGAGGCTGGACCTCACTGGGCATCAGGTGTAGTCAAGGAATGTGTTGATCTTAAAGGTCCCTTTCAACCCAGATCATTCAGTTTGTTGGTCATCAGCAGGAGGGGAAAAAATGAATACTCAATAATAGTCAGTATGTAAAACTGTTGGCCAAGGTCAGGTGTTCCAGGAGTGGCAGTTCTGCTGTGCCACTTCTGCTCTGGTGTGTCAGGGTGAAGTGGAAAGAAAAATCCTCAAGAGCTGATATTTTTATACTTCAGTTGGTCCAAGTGCTGTAGGCTTGTGTGCAGAGTCCCAGGCTGGGAATGTCTGGAGGGAGGGATGTCTGCAGGGCTGGCACGTGTCAGCCCATGCCATCAGACCTCGCCTCTGCCTGATAAGCAGAAGCAGCAACACCGTCCCTGAGGAGCAGCAGAGCAGTGGAACCAGACGGGGCTCTGGCACAGGAGACTCAGGGAGGATCTGTTCCAGAAGAGAGGATGAGCCATACAAACCCTGAGGGGACTCAGGCTGAGCTCCTTGTTCTCCAGCAGGGACATGGGGGTTTCCTCCCACCCAGGGCTGGTTTGTTGGATTCCTTCAGTATCTCAGTTTTTGTCTTAATGCTCATTTAGGACAAGTGAAGTGGGTGGCATCACTTGGCATCCCCAGCAGGAGCCTGGACAGTGTTGGCTCCAACACTGGTACCTGTGGTGAGCTCAGCTGAGTGATCTCTGCCAGCACTTGGAGCTGGAGCAGCACTCGCCCCAGGCCATGCGCAGCACTGGATCCTGAAGAACAGGTCCACAGTGGAGCTTGTTGGAACTTTTCAGCTCTCCCGTGGTGTCTTTGAGGGTAATTTCCCCCAAGGGAAGTTGAGAGGCAAGTTCAGGGAGAAGCAGGTGACCCTCCTCCCCAAGGAATTTATTGAGAGGTTTTCCCAGATGGGAAAGCTATCTAGGAGAATGCTGAGTGAGGCAGATTGCCCATCCACACCAGGAATTAAGGTGCTGGAGGCCAAGCTGGTACTTTGTGAGGAGAGTTCAGAGGTCCGTGGGTTGGGTGAACAGGCTGCCTGTCTCTGCCCCGTCCGGAGGAGAGGTGGCTGTGTGGGACTGGGAAGGGACACTTGGGTGCCACACGTGGCTGTGTGCAATAAGACATGACCGCAAAATCTGCCTGTCTGGACCCACAATAGGAAGGAAAATGCAACCAACAGGCTTTTTGTATGTGCAGCATCTGGCGTCGTTCCTGGTTTAACTTGGATGCATTAACACTGTGTTGTTGGCTTTGGCTGATTTTCCCTGCAGCCCATCTAAGTCCAGCTTCACTTTATCCGATGGTGCTGTGCTTCCCCAGAGTTTGCAGCACTCCCCTTGTTGGGATAGAAACCTTGTGTTGGATGTAAACCCTTACACCCTCCAGTTATTGGAAATCCTCAAGGAAGTTCGAGCTGGCTTCCTGTTATTATGCAAGCTTAGCTCTATTACAGTCAACTAATGACAGCAAATTAACTGCTATCCATCCATATCCCAAAACTCCTCAGCAATTGTGCTGAGGAGACTGGTCCCACCCATGTGAATATTGTGAGACTTTTTCCTTTTCCATTGTTCAAGGGCCTGTTTCAGAGTTAGTTGTTAATCTCCAAAATTCCTAGTGGCTGGAGGAACCCACCCAAAGGTTCACGTGGTCCCTGAGCTCTCTTCTGCCATGGCTGTTATTTAGGGGCAGGGTATCCAATGCTGAGGCTGCGGGAGGGTCTTCCAGAGGCTGCAGGGAAGGGTTTGGACTGAGCTTGCCATGGGTACTGGGAAGTGCTCTGACTGCAAGGAGAGGTGAAACAAGGAGCTCGGCTATGAAGGGCTGTTGTGAACTTGGAGTAACTTTTCGGAAACCAGCTTTTCCTCTTCCCTCCCTAAAAAGGAGGAGAAAACATACTTGAGGTAGTTACGTGTCTCCAGCACCGTTTTCAGTCTCCAAATAGGGAGTTGTGCAATAAGTGCTTTTGGGATCCAGAAGCCTCTGGAAGCAGGAGGGCCCCCCTTTGCTCGTCTCTCCCGGAGCTGCGGCCGTGGCAGTGTGTCCCCAAAGCCCTTTTGTGACTGGAGAGCTGCAGGTGACCTCCCCAGCAGGGAGGGATGACACTGCTGCAGGATGGATACCCTTCACCCTGCTCATGGATCTCCCTGACACTCGTGCTCTCCCCTGGCACTGAGCACAGGAGTCAGCAGCTCAGGAGTCAGACACGAGTCCAACCTCGTGTCCCATCAGTGCCTGTGGGACCAGCTTGTCCAGGAGAGGGGGTGTAACTGTCTTGGAAGTGTAACAAGCCTTTGATGGTCTTGATTAATGGCTCTGTTGGCCAAACCTGCCAAAACTCTGAACCTTATTTCAGGCCTGACTTCCTCTGAGGATGAAAGTCCAGATTAACCTGCCAGTTGGGTTGGTGACCCTCTGGGTCCCCTCCACAGTGGCCAGTAGTGCTCCTGGCCAGAGGGGTGTCCAGGCTGAAACCACCCCGTGTTCCCTTGTGGTCTGTGGTGTGTGTGTGGCCAGTGGTGAGCCCCTCCTGCCCAGAGATACCTTGGCTTTCCAAGGGAGTATGGACTAAGCATCCCTGATCGGATAAGGATCTCCCTACCTCAGTTCTCATCCCTGTGTCACAGTGACTGATGGAGCAGCTGGAGCTGACTCTGCTCTCCTGCTTCCACCTTGTTACTTCCCCGAGTGCCCGGTTTGCTCTGTGCTCTTGTGACATGTCACAGGCTCCTGCTGGAGGTCACAACTCACTCATCAAGTGTGTCTCAAACCTGTGCCTTGTGCATCACCAAAGAGAGGTGATGCAAGCAAGGAGCAGTCTAATGGCAAGAGAAAAGGAAGAAAACTAAGCCTGACCCAAAAGCAGGAGCCAGGCTCGCGACTGCATCGTCCATTGCAGGGTCAGGAGCCAAGGTGGTGCCAGAGGCTGGGGGGGATCAGACTGAGGGCAGGGAAACAGCCCCGAGGCACCTGCTAGGCTGCATCACATACTGCTCTGCTCTTCCTGGGCTGGATTCCTCTGATGGATCAAACTCCTTGTGGTCCTTTAAGGAAAGCAGAATATTTTTACAGGTTCTAGTGCCACTGAGGACAGTCCCCTGGCACCAAACCCCAGAGCCTTTGGCAAAAGGTCCTTGGCCAAGGTGTGCTGGGCTGGTCAGAGGGTGATGAAACACAGGAAGAGCCTTCTGGAGTCTCAGCTGAGCTGCAAAAAGAGCAAGCTGTGGGGCTGAACCCTGACCTGCTTATGGCTCCTAGCCAGGGGTCCATCTCACCTGACTTTCCTGGGAAGCTCAGTGTTCCTTTCCAGAGTCCTCAAGCTCTGAACCAAGGTGGAGCCATGTTTGGGTTCTTTCCTTGTCACTTGTCATTATGGGCTCTCTATTTTCCAGCTGTTCAGCGAATGGATGGCCCTGCCTTTGGCCAGTGGAACAGCAAACCATGGTATTGCCAGCGTGTTCCTGAGCCTGTTCAGAGATGTTTTTGTGGGTAGAATGGCCTCTGTTTCCTATCATTTCACTACCCAAGAATTTCCTCTGCCCTGACTTGCTTTCTCTCCTCTAACAGCAAGAATGCTCTAAGGCATGGAAAGCCAAAACAGAAATGTTGCAAGGAGTGTATATCTAGTCCTAGTGAGCAGGATTTTCTTTTCTTTACGCAGTTTGTTGACACGGGCCTGGTTTTATCTTTTTATTTTTTTTAAGCATTACAAATGTCTTCAAACTCTTTATCTTAAGGTGATGCCAAAGTTCAGCTGCAGTTCCCGGATGGGCTTGGGCATAGGTGGAGCCTGAGATAGTCGGAGCATTTGTTTCACATTATCTTGCTGGGTTTGGGTTTTTTTGCAGTGTCTTGCATATTTTTTTTAAAGAAATCTCCTTTTATGCCTATGTGAGGAGCTGGAGCAGAGCAGTGAGCAGAAGCTCTGTGTCTGGGCAGGGCGTGCTGCTGAGTGGGCAGCAGTGCCTGCTCTCTTTGGGCCCTGCACAGGGGTGGGAATGAGAGTGGCTCGAGTCTCCCTCTGCTTCCAAGGGGGTGAGGAATCACTTTCTCCTTCAGAGACTTGGCTGGGCTTTCAGGGCCCTTGAGGAGACACTGCCCAGAGGGATCTGAGCTTGCAGGGCATGGCAGTGCTGCAGCCAGTGGGCAAGTGCACCCAGGCTGCTCCTGGTGCCCTGGCAAGACCTGTCTGTGCCACGGGGATGTCCCTGAAGCTCCATGGGGTCACCTAAGCAGCAGTGGGGATGAGCTGCCATCTCAGCACCTTCCCCTACTGCTGCAGACCTGCACCTCCAAGGGCAGAGAGACCTGAGCCATCTCAGGAGCCACGTGTTGGCTTGAGGAGCCTCCCAGTCTGCAGAGTGTTTCCCCCATGTGTTTTCCTGTAGCTCCAGACTCACATGGTGAGGAGTCTCCTGCTGCTGACACTGCAAGCAGGAGTTCCTGAGGTGGTCACAGAATCATGAAATCCTAGAATGGTTTGGGTTGGAAGGGACCTAAAAGATTATCTAGTCCCAACCTCCTGCCATGGGCAGGGACACCTCCCACCAGCCCAGGTTGCTCCAAGCCCCGTCCAACCTGGCCTTGGACACTCCCAGGGATGGGGCAGTCCCAGCTTCTCTGGTTATGCACTGAAGCTCCTGGTCTCAAAGGTGTGATCTCATCCTGGCTAGAGCAGTGCAGAGGTGGGAGGGCTGAGGACCAAGTCTCCTGCACATGCCTGAAGCTGTATGTGCCCAAAAGTAATGGCTCAGGCTTCCTTGGTTTTGTCTTGGAGAAATGGGTCCCCAGCTTTTGTTTAGAACCCAAAGGCCCCTGGGAGCACTGGTCAGACACGTCCATCCACCTGAACTGGCTGTTCACCTACAGTGCTGTGGGGGAGCACCCGTGGGACCCCAGCTCTGCCCACCGTGTGCTACAGGACACTCACCCTGCCCTTGGCAAGGGACAGCAGTGCCCAAGCCACTGCTGGCAGCATTTGGAGTGAGGAGCAGTTAACCTTGATTGAACTTGGGCAGGGAGCAGGAATCATGTTTGGACAAGTAGAATAAATTACCAAGAAAGGGACTTGTTCTCACTGAAGCAAGGCAGTGGCACACGGGGTTTGTCTCCGTGTGGGGGTCACTGGCTGGTGCCACCCCAAAGGGCTGCAAGTTCTTTCAGTGACACTTCCCTGGACTCCAGAGTGTCAGGTTGTTTTAGGAGGGCTTACATGCTGCTTCTTGCTACTGGCTATGCTTTTCCCTGGGCTTTTCCCCTTGTGTGTAATGAACCTTTTCCCAGTGAGTTTATTTAATCCAGATGTTTGTATTTTAGATAAACCACCACTCTCAGTCCCTTGCTGATACTCAGCTTCTGTCTGACTCACTAAGATCAGAGTCAGTTAAACCCATCAGTCAGTGGGTACCTGGCACATGGCTGCAGAACTGGCAGGATTGTGAGTGTTACATGGAAATCTTAGATGCCTCCTGGAGAGCTGGCACATGGCTGAAGAACCAAAAATGTCCTCTCTTTCTGGATATTAGAGTGGAGTGTTTGGGCATGTTAAGGTCATTTTTAAGATTTATTTTTATTAACTCCTGAGGTGTGAGGTCTTTTCACTGGCTTCAAAATCTTGGGACAAACTGCAGGTGGAAAATTGTGATGAAAATTACGGGTGAAAGATGAGGCAGAAGTGAACTAGCAGTCCTAGGGCAAAGGGAGCTGAAATGGGCCATTTTGTACCCCTTTGTCTGTGTTTCTCCAGGGTGAGCAGCCTTGTGTAGAGACTTAATAGTTCTGGGCAAAAAAAAAAAAGGCATGTAAAGGCCTGTCATCTACCTTAAAACTGGCAAACAAACCTCTGGTCATTTCTAGAACATCTGTTTATAGAACCTTTGTCCTTGTTAGCAAGTTTTACTTGTTTCCAAATAAATGAAATGTCTTTCCTGAGTGCCATCAAATAACCTCATCCCCCTGAAGGCTGCAGAATGAGTCTGAATGTCAGAGAAGACCGTGGGGTGCCCCAGATCCACACAGGAGCTTTGAGGACCCTGGGAGCTGGTGCTGGAAGTGGGACAGGTGGATGCAGAAGGAAGGAGGGCTGAAAGCATCTTCACTGGCTTCACACCCGAACAGAGCTGCAGAACCTGGAGCTGGGGCAGCACAAGGGCCCCACAGGACTGGGGAGCAGCATCTGTTCTTTCACCTGTTCTTTTACTGCTGTTGATCCCTCCCTTTGAAAATAGGTTTTGGCAAGAGCAGCCTCTGCCAGCGTAACTGGTAGTGACTGAAATAGTGTGTGATCTTGTAATGAAAGACTGTCACAGCTCAGAGACACACATAGAATAGGCTCAGATTCCGTGGGCAGGCACCAGCCTTCCCCAGCACTGGAAACCTCTGCAGCCTTGCCTGTGCTTTGCTGGAGTGTGAGCCCTCGAGCCTGTCCCAGGACCAGGGAGTTGGACATTGATGATCCTCGTGGGTCCCTCCCCAATCAGGATATTCTGGGATTCAGATGGGCTCTCAGTGTGTGTACAGGTCTGAATAATCAGTGCCTAGAACAAGGGAGATTAAAGATCTTCCATAAAAGCTCAATAAATGGGAGCAGGGCCCAAAAAGGGACTGGGAGGTGGGAGCCCTGTGCGTGTCATGAGCCCTCATGGGAAATGCAGACTGTGAGGTCCAGAGTGGTCAGAAACCTGCATGGGAGGTCAGAAACCTCCCCCTGGCAATGCCTGGGGACTGAAAGTGGTGTTTTTTGCAGCGATGGACGGTGGGTTAATCCCTGTGGTTTGATCTCTGACTGCACAGACTTGGGTCTGCTGAGCTGGGGTGATGCTCCCGTGGTGCTGCCATTGCTCCTGCTGGGCCTGGGACAGTCCTTGTTTTCCTTCAGCTCATTTTTACAGGGAACAAACGTGTCTTTCAGGCAAGAGCCTGACAGCTCCTGTATAAACATCCAGGCTGAGATAAATCCAGTGTCTCGTGGTGTCACCTCGCCCTGGTGCCTCCTGCAGCACTTTGTTTTTGTCTCCTGCTATACCCTCCTGCATTCTGCATGTTCAGAGAGCTGTGTTTGATAAATTCATGGGACAGACACTAAAATAGGTTTATTTGCCAATGGTATTGGCTCCTGGTGTGGATTTTTGCTCTTGTCTCTCCTGTTGGGAGGTTGTTTGGATGTCTCTGCAGCAGAGAGTGCCCATGGATATGAGTGACTTTTTTCTGTGTTCAGTGAGCAGCACAAAGTGCAGCACAACCCCAGCCCTGCATCTCCCATGTCCCCCCCTCACCTGTTTCCTGTTCACTGTAGAAGTCACCCATAAAGCCCAGTGCCAGAGGCATGGAAACGTGCCACATGCCCAAAATACCCTTGGAGAAAGACCTCCATGCCTCCCGTGTGATCTGAATTGCACAGATCCATGGGCAATACATGACCTGTATGAACTGAATCAAAATCACCTTTAAATGAGACCCGAGGTCTCAGTGGACGAGGTGAAGGTGGCTGCCCAGTGTGGCCATGTTCACTGGCTTTGATGTGCCATCCCCTCCATGCTGTTCCATTTTCCCTCACTTTGAGGTGAGCACCTTCATCCCAAGCATCCCTAAATGAACGTGTAGTGGGGCTGCATGGACATGGTCAGTTGGCATCTGGGAGGTTTGAGGCTTCATGGGACATAAGGAATGGCTGAAGAAGTCAATGTCTGAAGGACAAAGCACGCTCTCAGTGCTCTGTCTGGGATAACCCCTGAGGATAAAGCCTCTCCAACAGGGTGTCCTGCTCTTTTGCAGATGTCGGGGAGCCAGCCGCAGCTGGGGAGAGCTGTGCCCTGCCTGCGCTGCCGAGGGACCTGCATGGGCTTCGAGCCACACTCCTGGAGGTAACGTCCTGTCCTGGAGGGGCCCTGCCTGGCCACCTCCCTGGGTCCTGTTGGTATTCAGCCTCTGGTGACTGTGAGAGCAAAGTAGAGATGCTGAGCTGAGGGGATGCTTATGCCCCTGCTCTCAATCCCTCTCCTCACTGCTCCTGCTCTTTTATTCTTTGGATTCAAATCTCATCTAAAAGTGCTTAAAGCAAGCTGAGGCTCCATGCAGTGGGTTTGTCCCACTTTTGCTACCACTCTGCAGCATGCTGTGCTTGGCCAGCCACCCAGTGCCCTGCAGTGTGTGTGTGCCAGAGCACAGCCCCCTGCCTGCCACGCACTGCCCTCTCAGCTTGTTTGGGAATACTGAAAACAAACACAGCCCTGCTGGCTGTGGAGGCAGGGAAGTGCAGACCCAAATGACAATCCCACGTGGTCAGGAGGAGCTGTGCTCAGTGCCTGGCTGTCACCCTTGTCCATGGGCTCAGAGCTGGGGTGTGACCAAGAGCCATGGGCTCAGTCTTGGTGCTGTGTCTGGTCCCGTCCTGCCTCCTCCCAGCTGAAATGCTGTGCTTAGTGCCAGAACGTCTCATTTGAGATTTCATCTTCAATATTTCCTTTTAGGAGCACTAATTGAAGTGAATAGCCACTGGTGGCAGTAGCTGGTGGGAGCTGCCCAGGCCAGTGTGCCCTGCTCGGGGCAGGGGTGGGGGGCTGCTCCCTGCCCTAACAGGACAACAAAGGGGCTTTCAAATGGAAGGCAGCCCTACATATATCACTAATTAAAAGAGAATTAGTGCCCCCTGAGGTGCCTTGCAACACTGGGCTCCTTTCTGTGTGCCTGCAGAGCTCCGGGGTCTGTATGTGTCTGTAGCAGCAGCACAGGGAGCCTGTGGCCCAGCTGTGCTGGCTGCAGCTGGAATGCCTTGGACACTGTCAGCTCCCTGTTTTGATACCTCAGCTGGGTGGAATCCAAACTTTAAAACACTCACTTGGTGGAAGAACTACTTTTTTTTTGTTAATTGACTCCATTAGAGGCTGGTTTGACTCATTCTTGCTCCAGGATCCTGCTGAAATCCTTGGGATTGTGTCAGTTACTTTGTCCCTTTTGTTATTAGTGTTTGATGGCAATGCTGGCCAGCAGAGAGGAGCCTTAGACATTTGTCTGTGTGATTTATAGCTGTTACAGTTCAAATTATAGTCAATTAAGCATCAGTTCCTTCTAGCGGTCACTTTTTTTTAATGCCCTGTAAAGCTTCATAAGAGGTGAGGCTGGGCTGTTGGAGTCTGATGAGGAGACTGATCTCCAATTTAGTGATGCTTGAAGGGGTTTTTGAAGTTCAGGGGAAGCAGCAGCTCCCCACAGGTGGGAGTTTTTGTAGTGACAGGACAAGGGGGAATGGTTTCACACTGGCAGAGAGCAGAGTTGGATGGGATATGGGAAGGAATTCTTCCCTGTGAGGGTAGGGAGGCCCTGGCACAGGGTGCCCAGAGAAGCTGTGGCTGCCCCATCCCTGGCAGTGTCCAAGGTAAGGTTGGATGGGGCTTGGAGCAACCTGGGCTAGTGGAAGGTGTCCCTGCCCATGGCAGGGGGTGGGACTGGATGAGCTTTCATGTCCTTTCCAACCCAACCCATTCCATGTACTGAGCCTTCTGTCCTGCAGTGTGACCCTGGGCTGGGTTTAACCCCTGGAAGAGGCTGACGCTCCGTGACCCCCCTGCCTCCCACAGCCCAGCTCACACCCAGAGGGTGATGTCTCTTGTGGCCCACAGGAAGATCTGCAAGTCATGCAAGTGCAGCCAGGAGGAGCACGGCCTGAGCTCGGAGCTGGACGATGACCGCAAGGTCGGGCGCCTGCTGGCCGACTCCAGGTACTCCTCGCTGACCGCGCGGCTCAAGGGCGGCGACGGCGTCCGCGTCTACAAGAGGAACCGCATGATCGTCACCAACCCCAACATCTCGGGCAAGGACCCCACCTTCGACACCATCACCTACGAGTGGGCACCCCCGGGGCTCGCCCAGAAGCTGGTAAGGCTTCATTTGATCCACGGCCTGTTGAGTGGGTCACTGAGTCAGGAACAGAACTCAGCTCTGGAATAAGGTTATTGGGGAAAACCAGTAAATCCTGGTTTGCCTCAGAGATCAGAGATGAACAGAGCACTCTGTGTTTTGGAAAACCATATGAATAAGCAGAGTAGGTAGGAGAGGGGGATGGAATGCCTTTGGGGTTTATAGGTTGGTTTACATTTCTAGAAGTTTTAATGGAGTTTACAAGTAGAAAGCTCAGTCTGTCGGTAAAGCTGATATCTAATAAAAGCATTGCTGAGGAGAGATCCCATCCCTGCTGTCCTACAGCCCTGCAGAGCCCACGCCAGCATCTGCCAGCTCCGGGCAGGATGTAGGAGCAATTCCTCCGGGCCTTCCTGGGCTATCTGGGCTGGGCAAGCAGAGGAGTGGGAAGGGGTTTGACTTCTCCTGGTGGTGGGCAGCGTGGAACTGGGTGGGCAGCTGGGTGGTTGTGCCCCCGGGCCCCCCATGTCCTGCTCACAGGGAGCATCCCTTTACTGCTGGAGGATGTCCTCCCCTGGGGCAGTAGGCTCAGAGCCTCCATTCCCAGGGTTCCTCACACTCCCTTTGAAGAGCAGCAGCAGCCCAGCCCTGTTCCAGCAGACTTGTGGAGCTTCCTGCTTCTGGGAACAGGAGCAGGAAGGCTTCTCGTGCCAGGGCTTGTGAGCCTGGAGCAGAGCTGAGCTCTGTGCTGAGAGTATCCTGCTTGCATGGGCAGGAGCTCTGCCCACCACTGCTGCTAGAGGAACCCCTCCCAGATCCAGCTCTGGAGCTAGGAATTTTTTTCCTTACAGTTAAACATAATCTGGCCCAAATAAAAAATATTTTGTAAAGAGAACTCAGGATAAAAAGTGGAGTGTGGTCCTGTGCCAAGGCCTGGATCTGAAACCAAGCCCCCAGCCCTGCTCCACCTCCCTCCCCTGCCCAGTTTCCTTCCGGACAGGCTGTGTGGGAAGGGATGGAAGTGGTTTTTGGCATGTGGAAGTGTGAGCCAGCAGAGCATTTCTTGAAGGAAAGCATTTAACTGGCTTTTCACTGTGCTGTGGTATAAAACCATTCTGTATTCCACTGTCAGGGGTGGGCAGGGAAGAACCTTCTGCTCCTCGAATGACACAAATAGCTTAAAGCTGCTGAAACTGCAACCAGATTTTTTTGAAGAAGAATTGGGGATACAAATGTGGAAGTGCAGTTGCAATCCCCAGGGACAGACTGGTTAATTCTCTCTAAAACCCAGTGGCCCTCAGCCCGTTGGACAGGCTGACTGGGGGGTGTGAGCTCCGTACTGGGGATGCACAGGGGGCTGATTGGAGCAGCACTGGGCTTAACGAGGGGCCGTGATCCTGGTGCCCCCCTGCCCAGCTGCTCCACTGTGTGCCCACAGCCACCTCTGCCCTCCCTGTGCTCTGGGGGGAGCTGGCCCCGCAGGAATGTTTGTGTGACCAGTGTTTGCCTTCCACAGGTCCCAGGGGAATCAGGGAGCTGGTGAGGGATGGGCAGAACAATGATGGTGCTCTTCCCCCAGCCTGGGATTTCTGGGGAACCCGGGATCTGTGGCGGCTGCAGGGCAGCGCTGCCAGTGCCTCGGGCAGGGCCGGCTCCTTGCCCTGAGGGGTGCCCAAACTCTGTGGCTCCTGGACTGATTTCATCTTTCATGGCCCTGCACTCTCTCCCTTGGGAGTGTTTGGGGTGACCCTGAATGCAGCCCTGTGGGAGCCCAGGGGCACTGGGGAGTCTGGGGACACAGGGGGGCCCTGGAGATCCCAACTCTCCCCCTCCTGCAGCATCCAGCTCCATCCCTGCGGTGCTGGCAAGGGGCAGCTCCAAGGGTACCAAATATTTCTGTTTAGGTTTTATAGAAAGAACTCAGGGTAAAAAGGGGAGAGGGGGAGCATGGTCCTGTGCCAAGGGCTGTGTCCAAAAACAAGCCCCAACCCTGACCCACCTCCCTGAAGGTGGGCGGTCAAAAACTTTATGAAAGCTTTTGATCTCTTTATCATGCCTGGATGTGCTGGAATATATCTTGGTTCAAATAAACAACGTTCAGGAGCTTGGAGACAACTTTGATAAATTTTGGCTTGAAGATCAACTTGACAAACTTTGAGGAGAAGAGCTGGATGTCAGCCACTCTTGGGATAGTTTAAAGGGGATTTGGGCCAAAAAGCTGTTAGTGCATAACTGCCTCGCTCCAGTGGTTTCCTTCTGAAGGCAGGCTGCAGACTTGGGATGGCTTTTAACCTCGCTGGGCTGAAGTGGTTGGTCAATAATAGGAGGAAGTTCAGAGCACGTTCTCATTAAGCGGTGCCTGGAGAAGTCGTGAAGTGGATACTCAGGGTCCCTGGGGAGAGGGAGAAGAACAGGTCTTAACATAGCTCCAAAATCAGTAGCGAACAGTGAAATCCTAAAATGCTCTTCCTCAAAATTACCTGCACTCAGGCACATAGTGAAGCATTGACTGTAACAATATGTGGTAGCAGCAGACATAGCAACTTTTTATTATCCTTCATGTCAATGTTTGGTGTCAGGTTGGATTTTTTTTTTCCCTTATCTTTTCTCTGGACACATTTGATGACATCTGCAATTATATCTTCAAGCATTCCCTTGATCAGGAAGTGACATCCCATCACATGTTGGAGCAGATATTGAAACCTGTCCCTGAGCAGGCTTTAAGGAAGGCTCGAGGTTTTGCTTTTCTCGCTCTCGGCACAGACACTTTGTGTTGGGAATGGAGAGGCTGCACTGGAATAGGAGGCTCCAGGTGCCCACGTTGTTCTCCTCTGTGTGAGTGCTCATTAGTCTTGGCACATTGGCAGTGGGTTAAGAATCTTTCCCATTCGGATCCCACCATGTCACTGCTCTGCTGGAGCTCGTGCTGTGGTGAGGGCAGTGCAGGACAGCACGTGCTGTCCTGGTGTCCCTGGTCACACAGCAGCAGGTTTGGTTTTCCCTTTGCAGTTGTTGGATACCGCCAGCAGTGCCTGTGTGAGCCTGGGAGGAGCTGCCAGGGAGTTCTTGTCCCTTTCTCCTGTCATTCCTATTAGGATTCCTCACGCCTGTAAAAGCCACTAGCGCACCGGATCACTCCCCCAGCATCCTGCAGTTCTCCAACCTGCTGTTCCTGAGCAGCCCCTTCTTCCACAGGGCACCAGCCTTCCCAGGAAACTGGACATCAGCCCTGCCATTGCACAGGGACACAGTGTACTGAGTCATGATGTCTAATATCCCAGTGTACAGTGATTTTAACTTACACCCCAAGATGCAGGGAAGAAGCCCTGCTTCCATTAAATCATTATCTGTTGCTAATTTCCTGTCAGGAATCGTGCCTGGCAGCACTGTTCTCTGGCTCAGAGTAGCCCAGGTGGAAGGGACTTAGAAGTTTTTCCCAAGATGATGAGTTGTTCAGTGCTGTGCAAGCATTTCTGTATTTAAAAGCCTGGCCTGAACCAGCCCATGTGCCACAAACAGTTAAATCTCTCTGCTAATTCTTTTTAAATTGAGTTCCCAAGTGCTGACCCAGTAAGAAGCAAATCTTTTGCAGCTGGATGCTGGTATGGCAGGGAGCCAACTGGCTGCCCTGTCACTCTTCACACTACAATAGGAAAAATGCCGGAGTGGGAAACTCCCTTCCCTTATCCCCAGCCAGAGAAGTTAACTGTGCAGCCCCCACATCCCACAAGCACTAACCCAGCCTGGGACAGAGATGGGCTTACTCTGACTTTAAGGTAGTGGCAGTTGAATTGGAGACTTTATTTTGGATATTGTCTTGCCATTTCCTTTCTATATCACAGGGCACTGGAGACCAAATACCTTTCCTCTGCTGGGAAGTCAATAGAGGGGTGGAGTTGGTGCCTGTTGATGTTCCAGACCCAACTGCTATTTAACTACTTTTTTCTGTATTAAGATAATATTTTTAATTGATAAAAGGGGATATTTTACTGTAAACTGTGCCTGTGCAGCCCTGGGGGCTCTGGGATTGTCCAGCTACAGCCCCTTACCCACTCCCTGCAGCTCTCGCTGTCCTAGCACAAGGCAGAAAGAAACTGGTCTTGGATTTTGATGTTTATGGGCTTTTAGACTTTTCAGCAACCTTGTTGTCAAATTACACAGAAAAGTATCCTGGTAGTGCCAGCGAGGGAGGGTGTGCTGGGATCTGGGTGTGAACCAGCAAAGCAGGTCTGTCCGTGCTGCTTTGCTTTCCTGGGCAGGCTGGGTTTTGTTTAAAACAAAACAAAACCTCTCCAAAAACAGGCAACCTCTTTTTGAGGATGAAGGGATTAAGTACAGCCTGCCTGCCACTGGCATCTGAACCAGTTTAGCCTTTTATTTCCAAACTGTGGGTTAAAACACCTCAAAGGGAGAAGGGAGGGGAAGGGTCACGTTTTCTACCACCACTCCATAAGGTGAGCGGAGCGTCCCACGCCAAGCTCCCGCTTCCCTGCCACGGGCGGTCAGAGTAACTGGGTCTGTCCCTGTCCATGCAGTAACTGGGTCTGTCCCTGTCCAGGCCATGCAGTAACTGGGTCTGTCCCTGTCCAGGCCATGCAGTAACTGGTCTCTCCCCGTCCAGGCCATGCAGTAACTGGGTCTGTCCCTGTCCATGCAGTAACTGGGTCTGTCCCTGTCCCTGTCCATGCAGTAACTGGGTCTGTCCCTGTCCAGGCCATGCAGTAACTGGTCTCTCCCCGTCCAGGCCATGCAGTAACTGGGTCTGTCCCCATCTAGGCCATGCAGTAACTGGTCTCTCCCCGTCCAGGCCATGCAGTACATGGAGCTGATCCCGAGGGAGCTGCAGCCGGTGGCGGGCACGGACGGGGCGCTGCAGCGGCGGCGGCGGCTGGCCAGGCAGCTCCCGCTGTACGACCAGGACCCGGCGCAGTGCCGCGGCCTCGCCGAGGGCGAGCACCGGCTGATGGAGGAGTTTGTGAAGAAGTACAAGGCTGAGGCGCTGGGCGTGGGGGAGGTGGCACTGCCCGGCCAGGGCGGCGGCGGGAAGGACGAAGGGAAGCCCCAGGACAAGAGCATCGACTCCGGCAAACCCCCCGAGTCCACCAACGGGGCCCTGGAGAGCGCGGCCGGGCACTACGTGAGTGATGGGATGGGATGGGGCACGGGGGGATGGTGCTGCTCCGGGCTTGGGGAGCCTTCAGGAATACAGTCAGTCTCAGCTGGATGGGGAAAAGATGGCACCAGCCAGGGTGGTCTGTTCCTTGTCACCATCCTGCTCCCGTGGGCTTCTCCACCCCTGCTGCAGGTGCTCGGCCACATCGTGCTGTGCCTTGGTACAGCCCTGGGAAGCACCCTGGAGAGACCCTCTGCTCCAGCAAGCCCTGCTGAGCACAAGGGTCTGTCTGACAGCAGTGAAAGGGGGTTTCTCCTCTTCCTCATTGCCCTCCCTCCACAGCAAAGGCCAAGGTGAGGGGATTCTTGCTGTAGGAGCTGGTGATTTCAGCTTTGGAATCTTGGCAGCTCTGAAAGGTTGGGCATCCCTGGATGATACGGTTTAGTGGGCGTGGTGGTATTCAGTTGAGGATTAAACTGATGAGCTTGGAAGTCTTTTCCAATCTTAATGATTCTATGGTTCTGTGATGTGAGCCAGTAAGGTACTTGCAATCAGAAGCTGTTTCTCTGTGAGTTAGTGTTTCCAGGTGGGCTTCCAGCCCAGAGTGAGTGGAAAGACCACAACAGACAGGAGGTGATGGCTCAGTGCAGTTACCACAGAGCTGTGAACATGGAGACGGTGCTCCCCGGGCTGTAATTGCTCTGGGGAGATTTAAACAGCCACCCTGTGTCCCTGGGAATACAAATACATTTCCACAGGGAAATGATTGAGATTCTCCAACACCCTTTTAGATTTATGGTCCCCCAGCACTGTCTGGAGTGACCTCTGTGGCTGCTGAACAGATGCTTATCATAAAATATGGTGAGTGGAAATATCTTGTCCTGGCCTTTGTGAGAGTGACTTGCAGCAGAGGATTTAAAGCTGAAAAAACAAATGGTGTCCAAGTGTTTTTAAGAGGAGATTTTTCCTGCCTTTCCTACACTGAGGTTGACACGTTAAGAGCAGTTTTCATTTTCAGTCCATATTGGGTAATGTCTCCCCTCTGCCATGGCCTGTTAACATGCATCTGACTTTGAGTCCAGTGGCACAGTAAAGGTTTTCACTATTGCAACAAAACACCGAATTGGACAAAGAATTCTAAGCTAAAAAAATAGCCAAAAAAGGAAGGTTTCCTTTAAACATTTCAATAAGTCATCATAGTAATAAAGGTTTACTTAAACTGCGAGTTTGTCCTTTCAAATAAATAAATACATAACTGTGATGTTATTCTTCTTGATTTGAAGCATCATTTTTCTCAAGGCACCAGCTTCCAAAACAGTGGCAGATCCAGTGGGATGGCCACAGTGTGCAGCCCAGTGCATGGCAGAGCCATGGCAGGCCCAGTGTCAATCTCTGTGAAGGCAGCTGAGCTCAGGCAGCTCCTGAACTCTTTTGGGTTGCAGAGAGGAGCCATCACTGCTGTAAGTCTGTCCCACAAGCTGAGTGTTCTCTACTAAGCACAAGATTATCCTTAACCCCCTCAGAAGTGGGGACTCCTCTGGTGTTACAGGTCACTGTGCTGGAATCAAATGGAATCCTGAAGCAAGGGGTCCAAACTAGCTGTTGTTCCCAAAAGCTTGAGGCCAGCAGTGCAGGGAGTGCTCTGGGGAAGGCTGGTGCTGTCTGGGAGCTCCTTCCCTGGGAGCTGGCACTGCAGGACAGGAGCTGCTGAAGAGAGCAAGCTGAGAAAAGCTTAGGAGAACAGGACACTTTTTTGGCCAACACCTCTGGTAATTCAGCTAATGAAGTCTTCACTCCTCTCCCTGCACAATGGAGATGTAAAATGAGCACCAATCCCATCTCAAATTGGAAGAGCCCCTTCCAATGTGTGTGTAAATGGCAGGGGATGGAGGTTATATGATGCTTGGAAAAAGCCCTGTGAAGAATTTTTCCCTGTGAATAATTTCCATAGAAAGAAACAGCAAAATAAGTTGGTTTTTTGACAGTTCTTGTTGGCAATAAACTTGAGCTCGGGGTTGGAAACTGCTGTGTTTGTTCTCACTTTAGATCCTGCAAGATAAGCAGGGCTGGGATGGTGGGTCTGTGGCTTCTCAGGGCTGACAGAGCAGAGGCAGCTGCAGGGTTGGGCTCTGGGGCCCCAAGTCACCCAAACTTGGTGCCTCGGGGAGGTGTCGGGGGCGTAGGGAAAAGGCCTCAGTCCTGGATGGTGGGTGCAGAATTCCTCGGTGCCCATCCATCCACGCTGCTGATGTGCCAGGAGTGCTGCTCTCTGCCAGTCACTCCATACTGTTCCTGTTCCTCCAGAGCAGAAATCCCACAGTTTCTGTGCCATCTCCCCCTTCATTGATGCTGGGTTTGGAGTGCTTGGAGGCTTGGAGCCCTCCGTGGTGGAAGGAGCAGTGTCAGCAGACATATCCCCTTTCAGCAGAACAGCCAAGCCAGGAAACATTCTGTCTGTGCTCTTGTGCTGCCTCTTCTTGTCAGAATGGATTTCCTGGGAAAACAGGAGATGCCCATCAGCGCGGTGGAACCGCTCCAAGGGCGGCGGGTGGTTACTGACAGTCCAGCTGGATGAGGGAGAAGGTGATGGCAAAACACGTGGGATGCTGGAAGTATCAGTGACCAAACGGAGAAAAGGGGGTGTAGATAATCCCGTGGCCTCCTGCTGTGTAACAGGAGGGATGAGAGTCAGGAAATGCTGTAGGTGCAAAGGTCGGTGTCTCCAGCTCTCACGTGTGAGCAGGTGGAAGGGGCTGGTGATGGTGGTGGAAATCTGTCCCCTCCCCTGTCTCTGCCCCATCCCTGATGTCCTCCTGCAGCTCAGGGACTGTTAGTTTACCTTCTACTGAAAAATCTTATTTTCGTGTCTCTTCTTCTCTGGAACAACATGGTCTAGCAGAAGGCGGTCAGAACTAGGTGATCTTTAAGGTCCCTTCCAACCCAAACCATTCTATGGTCCTGTGATTTTACCCACCTATTAGAAGCTGTTGACTTAACTCAGGGTGTTTACAAGTGAAGTTGTCACCTGAGCACAGGGACATTCCCGGACCCTGTGCCACCTGGAGCAGGGACAGCACTGTGCCAACGCTCTGGTTGGTCACAGCAGTGTAACCACGACACGTGTGACACACAGGCAGCTCCTGCTGCCTCGGCCAGGCTGCTGCAGGGATTGCTGGTAGAAATCCAGCCATGGCTCTGCTGAAGAGATTCCAGCTGCTACTGAAGAGTGTTTCTTGTCCGGAGTGATGAAGGCCAGACTCGGAAGCTCTTCCCCTGACCTGGACTATCCAACTTCAATGGGAACTGGGACAGCATCCTGTCAGCCTCTGAGTGGAGCTTTAGTGCTGGCTCTGCACTGATCACAGGATCGCTCTGCGGGCACACATAAACAGCCAGCAGTTGGTCTCGTGTGTAATGTGCACGGATGCTGTTAATCCTGAGATTAGCCATGGCTAATTCTGGCTCTTTGGCCTGTTAGAAATGGAAAACGCTGTTCTGAAACTTGTGGAGTGACATCTGAGTTAGGCACAGATAGAAAACAGTGAGAAAAGACCAAAGTTCCTAATCTCTTTGTAAAATTACATCTTTGATGTGCTGCAGTGCTGCACTGTAGGAGTTAACTCTTTCTTGCAGGACTTTGGGATTCCAGTGAAGGTTTTAGCCTGGGGGGGGTCCCAAAGGCCAGTCACTTGGCTAGTGGTGGGTAGTGCTGTTCTTACCTGCCCAAGGATATGGCTGGAAGAAAGTGAGCAGTAGTCTAGACAAATATATTTATAATGACTTTTAACGTGTATTACAGCTTGACACTGTCCACAGGTAGCACTGGTCCAGGTGTTTGCCCAGGACGTGGAGTGATAGTCTTGGGGATTTTGGCCCTGCTGGCCATGGGTGCCCTGTGATGCCCTGTGTTGTCTACTTTTGATTGGCACTGTCCTGCTCAGTGCTGTGGGACGTGGAGCAGCAGCACAGCAGGTCCTCCAGGCCGTGTGGAAGTGGGAAGCGTTGAGGACACGCTTGGAGATGAGTTTGTTCTGTTTTGCTGCCGGGGCTTCTGACCAGCTGTGTGGTTCAGAGCGATGCAGAGAGCAAATCTGGGAAGGGAGGATCCCTCCCAAGACCTCCAAAATAAGCTGCTCAGCACCCTGTCTTCCCCCTGTGTCCTGGAGCCAAAGGTGCTTCCTCGTGGCTGCAATCCCGCAGGGCTTTGAGCCCCGGGACGGAGGGGTCCCGCTGCCCCCGCTCACTGCCGGCCTCTCTCCGCAGCGCTGCGAGACCTGCAAGCAGGCGGTGCCCGGGGACTGCCCCGTGGTCTACGCGGACCGGGCCGGCTACTCCCGCCAGTGGCACCCGGCCTGCTTCGTGTGCTGCCGCTGCTCCGAACCCCTCGTCGACCTCATCTACTTCTGGAAGGGAGGGGCCGCCTGGTGCGGGCGCCACTACTGCGAGAGCCTGCGGCCCCGCTGCGCCGGCTGCGACGAGGTACCCGAGCCCTGAGCCCCCTGTGCCAGAGCCCCGATCCCCCTGTGCCAGAGCCCTGATCCCCCTGTGCCAGAGCTCCTGATCCTGCTGTGCCAGAGCTCCTGATCCCCCTGTGCCAGAGCTCCTGATCCCGCTGTGCCAGAGCCCCAGTCCCCCTTTGCCAGAGCCCCAGTCCCCCTTTGCCAGAGCCCTGACCCCCCTGTACCAAAGCCCCAATCCCCCTGTGCCAGAGCCCTGACCCCCCTGTGCCAGAGCCCTGACCCCCTGTGCCAGAGCCCTGACCCCCTGTGCCAGAGCCCCTGACCCCCTGTGCCAGAGCAGGGACCACCCGGAGCCCTGATCCCCCTGTGCTGGAGCCCTGACTCCCCTGTGCCAGAGCCCCTGACCCCCCTGTGCCAGAGCCCCTGACCCCCCTGTGCCAGAGCCCCGACCCCCCTGTGCCAGAGCCCCTGACCCCCCTGTGCCAGAACAGGGACCACCCAGAGACCCTCTGATCCAACTAGTGCCAGGACAGGGACCAACCGGTCTCTCTCTACCACTGCCAGTGCCAGGATCCTGGCACAGGCTTAGTCAGGGCTTCTGAGCAGCCTGGTCTACTGGAAGGTGTCCCATGCCCATGGCAGGGGGTTGGAACGAGGTGACCTTTACAGGTCCCTGCCAACCCAAACCATTCTATGGTTCTTTTATGTACCCATTCCCAAAGCCTGGCCCCGCGTTGAGGGGCTGGGCCAGAGGTGTAGGGCTGGCTGTCCCTGCTCCTGCCACACTCCAGCTTGGCAAGAAGGTGGCAATAAGCAGTGGTGTGTCTCTCTATCTGTGCCACAGATCATCTTCTCGGAGGACTACCAGCAGGCAGAGGGGCTAGCCTGGCACAAGAAGCACTTTGCCTGCCTGGAGTGTGAGACGCCGCTGGTGGGCAAACCCTTTGCCCTGGCCAACACCAGCCTCCTGTGCACCATCTGCAGCCAGAGCAAGCGCCTCTGAGGGGGGCAGCCGGGGCCCCGTGGGCCCCCCGAGGTCCCACCAGGACTGGGGGCATTGGGCAAGTACAGGAGAAGGAGAAGGTTAAAGAAATTAGAGCCTGAGTATTCACTTGCATCCAGCACAGCCCGGGGCAGGTATTTTCTTGGGGTCCTCTTGGATCTGAAGGGAACCCTTATGCCCATGGGTGGGAGGTGCATGGCATACCTGGCAAGGAGGAACTGGAAAGGAGGGGCTGTGCTGTGCTGCTTTTTATCATCTGTCCAAGCTTCTTATGACTAAGATCTTGCAATAGTATTTTGGAAATAACACATCTCAACAGTAACTTCTGGCATACTAAACCTAAGGTCATGGTCAAAACCAAGGGGTGTTTGTGGTTTTTGAAATCCTTACTGGAATTAGGCTGACAGGCTGCTGTGGCTGTACTAGGGCAGTGGGTTTGAGGAATTTGATCGACCTTCTAAAAGCAAATGGTGTAAAATTGCAGCCACACACAGCCATTGCTTTGTCCTCTGCACGTGCAGTGGTGTAAAACCAAGGAGTGGGCACACAGGGGGATGGGCTCAGCCCCGTGAGAGGGGCAGGGCACAGCTCTGCCTGGGCAGCAACTGGCTCAGCCCCTGGAGCTGCAGCCATGGAACTGGAACACAAAGAATTTTGTGGAAAACCACTTTCCAGCCTAAGGTGTCTTGGGAGGGAAGGGGGAATGTGTCCCTGAGGTGCTGCAATGCTGCTTTACCCTGCAGTACATCAGCGACCCCTCCAAGTACCAGGGATCTGTACCTTCCCCTTGGAGCCAGCAGCACCTCACCCTGGGCTCTGCCCTGCTTCTTGCCCCACTGCTCTCCCATCCCCTCTTGGATCTGATGGGAGTGACACTATCCCAGGATCCAGCACTGAGTCCCTGAGAATTGTGTTTGTTCCCTACATCAAGCAATGTCACTGAAAACATTGGCTACTCCAGGCTGGCAGGTGTCTGTGTGCTCAGTCTGTTTTCTTACATTAAAAATCTATGTTATTTGCCAGAGAACTGGAATATTTTCTCACCAAGGTGAGTGTACAAGGAGCTCACAACTGCTGGGGGTTCTTTCTGCTCAGAAGACACCGGTTTCTCCTCACAGCCTGCTCCATTCAGAGGGTGTTTGCTTGCCTCTGATTAAATAACCTGGAGATGAGAGCTGGGTGGTGCTGTACCTGCTGCAGGGGAGCTGTGGGCCCTCAGCCCCTGCCCCAGGGGTCCCTGCTCTGCTGCTGGGGGGAGCAGGGCAGATCCATCCCTGTGCTGGAGCAGGTGGAGGGCCATACCTGGCTGTGGGTGCAAGAGCCTCTCACGCCTCCTCCAGCCCTGTGCACAGCCACCGTGGTGGGTGGAACTCAGGGGAGCCCTGGGGTGTTTGGAGGGAGTCAGTGGGAAGCTGGAGTGGAACAGGGGGGTCCCAAGGTGCAGAGAGAGGTGAGATCTCCCCCAACCCCCCATGGATGGCACATTTGCTGCGTCTGGGATCAACATCTACACGTGAGCACTTTAGAGTCTGGATTTTCCTAAGGGACCCCTGTTCTCATGGTGTCCCTCCTGCCTGGGGAGCTGTGAGGGAAAAGGGGATCCCCTTCCACCACAGCCAGAGTTAAAATCCAGCCGAGACTCCCTGTTCTCTCAGTGGAGAGGAGGTGGTTCTGTTCCTGCTGCAGAAGAATGTGCGTGGTGGGAGCTTGGGCAAATGTCAGAGCAGAGGCACAGGGAGAGGACAGGGTTTGGGGGGAGCACTGGAGTGGCCCTTTCCTCATCCCCAGCCCTCGCTCCCAGGGACTGCAAGGGCAGGGCTGGGTCATCCCCGTCACCCTCCCTGCAGTGGGGTGGTCAAATTCACTTTATGTACAAGAAAAGACTCCAGGGAGACCTTGTAGCACCTTCCAGAACCTCAAGGGTGTCCAAGAGAGCTGAGGAGGGACTTTGGACAAGGGAGAGTGGCAGCCCACTGCAGCATGTTCTGAGTTTTGATTTTGTGATCTAGAAATTGTAATTCTTCTCTGAAGTCCCTTTTCCAGCACACACTTGCTTCAGGCTTATGGCATTGCTGGCACCTGCTAAAGCCTTGCAGGTATTTCTGCAGCTCGTAAAATACTGTCTGCTAAAAAATGTACTGCAATTAAACAGCTAAACAAAATCCTGTGCCTCTCCAGTGTCGGGAGCAGAAGCATGAAATTAATGCATCTAACAACTTGAAACATATGGCAGCCTTTAGTGTTGATTTAAGGACTGAAATTCAGTGCAGGCATAAGATCCTCTCCCCAGTGAGGACATTCACTGTTTTATCACCCAAAGCGGAGGCAGCAGCTCCTGGAGGCAGGTCAGGGGCTCTGGGGTTCAGGAAAATTGAATTTACAGGGGTGCGATGCTGCCCTACAGAGCCACAAGCAGCACGTGAGGGATGTGTGGGTCCCACACAGATGGTGCCAGTCGGGGCAGTCCATGAGAGCTAAGTTGGTGAGCTGAGCTTCTCACCTCGTGGGATTTGTTACTGATCCAGCTCTTCCATGCAAGCAGAGGGATAAATTGTCCAGCAGTCAGTTCAGCCCCACGTGCCTCAGGAAGTGACTGCAGTGTTCTAACTTGTGGGGCTGTGAAGGACAAACCCTTCCCATCCCATCGATTGCCAGGGGGGTGAGCACACGGACTTGGTGCCTCCTGATGAACAATCAGCTCCAGTTCGAGCTCACCGGTTCTGTGGAGTTGTTCTAAACATGACTGACAATACATGAAAATGTTCCTAAAGCTTTAAATCAAGTATTTCTGGATGCAAAAGTTCTTCACCTGCTCCCCCGGGTGACAGGGCGGGAGAGAGGGAGGGCAGAGCCTCCCCTCAGAGAGAAATAACATTGACTGGGCAGAAACCACATTTCAGCAAAGTTTTGCAAACTGAAGTTTTTCAGAGCTTAACTGCTCTGAGTCTGCAAATATTTGCAGTGCTGTCTTATTTGTGGTCCACTTTTTTTTTAAGAAATACTTGAGGCAGCAGAAGGGCCCATCTGTCTGTGATGTGGAAGATTTCACCAGTGGAGAGGCAGAGGCTGTTTAAGGACAGCAGCTCTGTGCAGGTCACCTTCATCCTCTTGGGTTCCCCACAGCATCCACCCCCAGCACTGGGATTATCCCCTCCCCATCCACAGCATCCCCTTCAACACTTAGATCATCCCCACCCAGGGCCAGGTGTCCCCTGGGACCAGAGGAGGGGTTGGCCCTGGCTGTAGGGACATTACTGTGCCCTGCACATGAGCACAGGGAGCCTGACCTGCTGAGGTGGGGAGGAAAACCACTGGGAAATGAGCAGTGGCTGGAGTGATACTATCACACACCCCAGAGAGAGCCCTTCAGTGGCTGCTGGGTCAGTATGTATTTGTAATATCCAGGCCAAGGCAAACAATAAAACTTGAAATTAAATTCCTGGTGACAAGGGGACAGTAACTCACTGTGAAAGAGCTGCCACTCCAAGGCCAGGGGTCCATGAACCCACCAGAGGAAGCTGGTTGGCATCTCACAGCAAGGCTCCCTCCCACCACTGCCCTGCACAGGTCTCTCCAGACAGAGACAGAAGGGAGGGAGGTTGGGAGGCATTCGACAGGTTTCCCCGATCTATGGAAAACACCTGGGCACTGAGATTTATGTATTTGTGGGCCCTGGACCCATGTGGAAGGAGCCCTGTCCTCAGGGTCAGTGTATGGGAGACAGGATCTGTGGGGCACAGATGGTGTGAGGGGCCTAGGGCCAGTTCTATACCCCCTGTGCTTCTGGGGCTGTGCAGGAAAGGTAGGAAAATCCTTAAAAGAGGGACAAAATTACGTCTGACCTTTCCCTGCAGTGCATGGCTTTGAGAGCAGAGCCCCAGGGGTGAAGGTTGGCACTGATAGTGATTGGGCTGGTTTGCACCATTCCAGGTAAGAACAGTGATCAATATTCCCCTTTACCTTTTATTTCCAAAAAACCTGTTTGCTTGGGTACCTCTGCAATGAATTGACTCGGTCCTGACTTACTGGAATTGATGGATTCTTCTTATTTACCCCAGTGGTAACAAACAGCCACAGAGAAGCTGCTGATCCTGGGTATAACAGTAAGAACCCGATCCTCAGGTGGAGGACAATTGCGTTAAAGAGAAACTTTTAAGGGCTTTTATTAGTGCAGTCAATTCTTAAAAGAATGTGATTTCAGATACCTATAACTAATAAACCTCAAAATTCAGTGGCTGCAGGTGAGAAAAACATAAACCAAAGGCAGAGTGAGGTGGCTATATAAACGCTACAATAAAACTTGCTTTAAAGCCCCAGAGAGAAAAATTTAGAGGGGAAAAAACAAGTATTCAAGAAGTGTTGGTGTGTTTCAGTGGAAACTCTTCCAGAGACCTGCAGCAGCTGCTGCTTTAGGCTGAGCTAAAGAAAGCTCGTCTGGTTGTGTGTTATTCTGTAAAAAGCCAGGTTAATTATGGCTCTATAATCTAATCTGAGCTTTTAGTTACTTTTTAACTCCCCTTCTTCAGCCACATCACCAAATAAGTAAACCTCTCCACAAAGAGGGGTTTGTGGATTGTTGCCTGACTCCAGGAGCTGATGCAGGTGAGGATCCCCAGCAGCCCCGAGGCCCAGGGCTCATCCCACAGTGCTTCCCTGCAGGAATGATTGATGTTCTTGCATGTCCGTGCACTGCAGGGAGTTGTAATAAAGTAAGTGTGTGTCCCCGCCCATGGCAGGAGTTTGGAGTGATCTCCAGGATCCCGTCCAACCCAAACCATTCCATGACTCTGATAAAGAGAGGTGAAGGGCACCAGTTTTGTCTGCCTGGGAAGTGAAGAACCTTCTGTAGAAGTCACAATGGATAGTGTTCAAATAACCCCTGTAGTTGGTTAAGCAGCTTCCAGGAACAAGGGGAAATATATTTAGTGCGGCTCCAAGGAAGGACTGATGCAAGGGCAGACCCGGAGAGCTGCCCTGTGTCAGCCCCGGGGCCAGCTCACCCTGTGACAGGGGGGTCTGAGGAGTGGCCGTGGAAGCCCTCAGGAAGAGACCTGGTCTTGTAAAATCACCGCTGTCCCAGGGGCTGTCCTGCCTGCTCTCTCCCAGCCTTTTCTTTCGGAGAGTTTACAGCCAAGTCCTGGTTTAAAGAGGTGTCACAGAGCTCCAGCAGCTGGCGGCGGCCGGTGGTGTTCCGGATGCTGCTGTGCCAAGGAAACACCTCCACATCCTGCGGGCAGAGTCAGTGTTTGGACAGTGTTAAAATATAACCCGCGGTCCTGAGCTCAGCTGGACGCCCTGGCTGTGCCCCAGCCCCTGCCAGCCTGCGAGGCACTGCCTGGCTCGGGGCTCGGGGCTGGCACCGGCACCCGGGAGCTCAACAGAGCACACACCGGGATCTGTGCAAGCAGTGCCTGAGCAGGGGCTGCAGGAACGAGCACGACTGAGGGCTGGGAAGAAAAACAATTAAGCTGGTCAGGCAAAATATCAGGAAAGAGGCTCTGCAAATACTGGGTTTTTTCTCTCTGGAAAGTAAAGGAGCCTGAGGCTGGGAGCTGTGCTCTGAATATTCATGGAGCTCTGCTGGCCCCCGGGCAGTGCTGGCTTGCAGGAGGGTAAGGAAAGCCTCAGCTGTTCAGCTCAGGTCAGTCTGTCATTCCCCACAGTAGCACACTGTGAAAAAGGCTGGAAAAGTCTGAATGTGGTGACCAAGGTGTATCAGTCCTGATAACACAGAGTGAAATCAGGCTGGACTCTCTTGTGTGCCCGAGGAGAGGAGCCTGGATGGGAGTCTGGAGGAGAAGAGGAGGGTTTTCCCAAAGCCTCAGAGCTCCAGCGGCCCATGAGCTCCAGCCACATTCCCTGTAGCACAGGGCAGGTTTGTTGGCTGGCACAGGGCAGGTTTGTTGGCAGCCACAGGGCTGTCACAGGGCGAGGGCCACGCTGTGCCCCTGCCCCCCAGTCTGGGTCCTGTCCCCTCGCTGGGCTGCTCCCCCTCCACAGCACTCTCTTGGCACTCGACCAGGAGCCGGGTTTGGCATCACAAGGCCTGGAAACACCCCTGGAAAAAGGAACCCGAGCACAGGGCAGCTGTGTCTGTCCCAGCCCAGCCCGTCCAGCTGTGGCTGCGTGGCCCCTGCAGCTGCAGGAATGGCTGGGGAATTACAGGCTGAGAAGCAAAATGTTTAATTTGGCTTTGTGGCCTGTGCATGTGTGCATGGGCAGCACGAAGCACAGAGAGGCTGTTTGGCTTTTTTCCCCTCAAGAAAGGGGTGTAACTCCACATCATTCCCATTTAAGGCCATGCAAGCACCTTACATGACATATGACAAACCAGCCCTTGGGATATTCCGTGAGGCCAACACGAACCCCAGACACAGCCCCTGCCCAGAACCTGCTGGGACACAGCCCAGCACAGGACTGGGAGGGACAGGGACGAGCCTCCCTCCTGCATGGGGGAGCAAAGGTTCTGTGCCCATGGGATGCAGGGCAGCTGCTGCACCCCCAAAAAACCCGATGTGCCATTCCCTAAGCAACCTGGGATAGTGGGAGGTGTCCCTGCCCGTGGCAGGTAGATGGAACGAGATGGTATTTAATGTCCCTTCCAACCCAAACCATTCTGGGATTCTATGGTCCCTCTTCTCCCCTGATGCAGCAACACCACCAAAGTTGCCTGTCACAACCCCATGCTCTTCCAGCTGCAGGAAGGTCCATCCCCAACCCCAGGGAATTTGCAAAACCCCCTCAACATTAGGCACAGTCAGTTTAGCAAGAGTAGTTAATTAAAGACCACTTGTTATCAATTTGGAGATTCCCAGAGTATGCGACTGTTCAGTGCCCATAAAATCACCAGAAAAGAAAAATCGCTGCATCCAGTTTTCCTTGGATTTGAAAAATGACCTTTCTCTCTGCCTGAACTCGGAGCTGCACTCCCGGCAGGCGGGTCCCTCCCAGCTGAGGGCTCTGAGCCCCCTCTCACTCACAGGGCTGGGCTGCATGTGCTGTCAATCAGAGGAAATTTATTTAGGCAGTCTCAAGGGAAGGTCTTGGCAAAGCATTAATGGGTTTCTCTTATAAAAGAGCCCTTTATTCACTGGCCTGTGAGCTGGCCTGTGTCTCGCTGGGCTGTTGGAGTCCACGTGCAGAGACAGCGTCTGTCGCTGAGCGTTTCCCCGGGAATTCCCTGAGCCATAATGAACCATCTGGCTCAGCAATAACTCAGCTGCATGTGGCAGTGCCCACCCCGGGCTGAGGTGCTGTGCCCTCAGCTCCACGGGCACCTTGGCATTCCATGCCCTCGGCCCCGCTGGGGCTCAGCACGGCCTGGCAGCGCCCGGGGGTCACGTCAGTGTGAGGGCAAACAAGTCATGCAAAGTAAAAGTGCAACGCAATAAAAACCAGCCAGCCCTGCTGCGTGTGCTTTCTTACCCCAGGTCTGGCACAACTCACTTTCTGAAGTTGAATTGGGACGGAAACTGCTTCCTGGGAAAACCCTTTCCCCGCTCTGGATGGCGGCTGGAGCTGCAGTGTGAGCACTCAGAGCTGCAGTGTGGGCACTCAGAGCTGCAGTGTGGGCACTCAGAGCTGCAGTGTGGGCAGTCAGAGCTGCAGTGTGAGCACTCAGAGCTGCAGTGTGAGCACTCAGAGCTGCAGTGTGGGCAGTCAGAGCTGCAGTGTGAGCACTCAGAGCTGCAGTGTGAGCACTCAGAGCTGCAGTGTGAGCACTCAGAGCTGCAGTGTGGGCACCTGGAGCTGCAGTGTGGGCACCTGGAGCTGCAGTGTGGGCACTCAGAGCTGCAGTGTGGGCACCTGGAGCTGCAGTGTGGGCACTCAGAGCTGCAGTGTGGGCACTCAGAGCTGCAGTGTGGGCACCTGGAGCTACAGTGTGGGCACTCAGAGCTGCAGTGAGGGCACTCAGAGCTGCAGTGTGGGCACTCAGAGCTGCAGTGTGGGCACTCAGAGCTCCAGGGTGGGCACCTGGAGCTGCAGTGTGAGCACTCAGAGCTGCAGTGTGGGCACTCAGAGCTGCAGTGTGGGCACCTGGAGCTGCAGTGTGGGCACTCAGAGCTGCAGTGTGGGCACTCAGAGCTGCAGTGTGGGCACCTGGAGCTGCAGTGTGGGCACTCAGAGCTGCAGTGTGAGCACTCAGAGCTGCAGTGTGGGCACTCAGAGCTGCAGTGTGGGCACCTGGAGCTGCAGTGAGGGCACTCGGAGCTGCAGTGTGAGCACTCAGAGCTCCAGGGTGGGCACTCAGAGCTCCAGGGTGGGCACTCAGAGCTGCAGGGTGGGCACATCAGCAGCATTCGGGTCCTGCAGGCTGGGCTCCTGCCGGGGAGGTTTTGCCCCATTTCACCCCACATCCCTCCCCAGCATGGGCTCCTCACTCTGTGCCCAGCTGTGAGGAACAGGCACAGGGCATCCGGGCAAGGTGGTGAGACCCATTTCTAGCAAAGGCTGTAGAAAAGAGACGAGAGAATTTTCCTGGCCAGGCGAGTGGGGCAGTGGAATACATCAGCTCTTTGCACAGCTTTAAAATCCCAACTCCAACCCAGCTCATTCAGCAGCTGCAGTGCTGGGCCTGCTGCCAGCTGGGCCCTGGGGCACAGCCACAGCTCAGCCCCACAGCAGCACCAGGCTGGGGTGCTGGACAATTGGGGCTTTCAGTGGGGTTACGTCTGTCAGCACTGCCAACAGCTTGTTCCGCTGGGAAAAAGCCAGTGGAGACCTGGAAAGGAAGAGAATGAGCAGAACCCCCCTGTAAAAATAGAGCACTGTCAGTAACCCAGATATCCTGGCACTGATTTAACTGCAGATGGATGCAAAATCCCAGCTAGTTGTGAAGTATCAAGTACAAAGTGATGTGCATGAACCCCAATCAGCTCTCCAAGAGACATCCCAGTTCTGGGAAAACAAATTTCAAGCCATTAAGAAAAATGTGCAGCTGAAACACTTCAATTAACTGCAGTTCTCACATGGTCTCAGATTTGTCTCAGAGCCTCCCTAGATTTTTCTCCTTAATCCTAAAATTAAATTCACGTGTTCTTAGTGCCTGAACAATTAGTATACCCTTGCAGTCACCTGTAAGGGCTTGTTTCCTTCCCTTCCCACATAGGAGAGACATTTCTTCACTGAGTGGTTCCGTGTCAAAAATAGATGCAAGAAGTCAAAGGGACTCCAACTCCCACAGAGTTTTCGAAGGGATTACCACAGTTCCTCCTGCTGCTTCATGAATATTGCCTCAAATAAAGATTTTTAAAAATTATTTTCAGCATTATAAATAGCATAGAAAATTAGAAATAAAAATAATATAGAAAATTATACATTAAAATAATATTTAAAATTATAAATTAATTCTCCTCTTATTATGAATGAATTCTCATCATAAACAGTTAGAGCAGCTTACACAGGAAAATGTGGGACCATGGCCCCAGCTGTCCTATTCCAGCTGATAGACATCCCAAACTCAACAGTCCTCAGCCATTCTATCTCCAAACATACCAGTAGCACGAGCTGGCAGCACTACTTATGGTAATAAAATCACTCAGATTCATTCTTAAATTTAGCAAAATAAATTGATTTATCTCTGAGAAGTCCCTAGTAGGCTAGCTTTTTTTTTTTGTTTGGGTTCACGCAATCAGGAAATATCCCTAACCCAGAAATATTCCCCTTCATCTCATTTTTCAAAATTAATCTTTCTATTTCTAATTAGCTCTTGGCACAGAGGGTTTTTATAGTGGGGTTTCAGTCAAAAGGAGATGAGTTGGACTGTGAATTTCTCTCATGGCAAGAAGAAAAAGTTCCAGAGAGGGGAAATAAAGCCGGTTGTCCCAAAGTATCCCCGGGAAATGGGCTGGTTCTCCCACGCCATCCCAGCTGAGACACCCCAGCGTGCTCTTGGAGCTGGAACAGGAGCACATGGAGAGCAGCCCCGCTGGTGCTGGAGCAGGACTTTGGTGGCAGCTCTCTGCCAGTTCCCAGGGGTAAATAAGGGACAATTGAGACACTTGTGACACTGTCACATGTTCCTCAGGCCCAGTGTTCAGTTTGGACACAGCTGCCTCAGCACCTGAGCCAGCAGCAGCTCTGAGGTCCCCACACTCCATGTGTGATGTGACACCCCGTGTGTCCTGTGACACTCCATGTGTGTGCTGTGACACCCCGTGTGTGCTGTGTGTGCTGTGACATCCTGTGTGTGCTGTGACACCCCGTGTGTGCTGTGTGTGCTGTGACATCCTGTGTGTGCTGTGACAACCCGTGTGTGCTGTGACACCCCATGTGTACTGTGTGTGCTGTGACACCCCGTGTGTGCTGTGTGTGCTGTGACACCTCGTGTGTGCTGTGTGTGCTGTGACACCCCGTGTGTGCTGTGACATCCTGTGTGTGCTGTGTGTGCTGTGACACCCCGTGAGTGCTGTGTGTGCTGTGACACCCCATGTGTGCTGTGTGTGCTGTGACACCCCGTGTGTGCTCTGTGTGCTGTGACACCCCGTGTGTGCTGTGACACTCCATGTGTGTGCTGTGACACTCCATGTGTGTGCTGTGACACCCCGTGTGTGCTGTGACACCCCGTGTGTGCTGTGACACTCCATGTGTGTGCTGTGACACCCCGTGTGTCCTGTGACACCCCGTGTGTCCTGTGACACCCCGTGTGTGCTGTGACACTCCATGTGTGTGCTGTGACACCCCGTGTGTGCTGTGACACCCCATGTGTGCTGTGACACTCCATGTGTGTGCTGTGACACCCCGTGTGTGCTGTGACACTCCATGTGTGTGCTGTGACACCCCGTGTGTGCTGTGACACCCCATGTGTGCTGTGACACCCCGTGTCGACACGGACACGGGGGGGGTTCAGGGGGTGACCTGGGGGCACACGGCCTTTAAACGAGCACCAGTGCCCGGGCAGGAGGAGGCTCCCTCCCCCCCGTGCCAGCAGCAGAGCCAGAGCATCCAGCATCTCCTGTGCGGGGAGGTTTGCCTCCCCCTCCAATCCCGCCCCACCGTGTCCGTGCTGCTCCAGCTCCAGCCCTGCTGGCCCCACGTCCCTCCGGGAGGGGACCCCACGGCCCCACCTCCCCCCTCGCGGGGTCTCGCCGGGTGACCGCTGTGGAACCGATTCCTGGTGGGTGATGTCACCGGAATCACAGAGGGAAAGGCCAAGTAAGGCAGCATTTCAGGGAAAATATGTCCTAAAATGGGAGTTGGACTGATGACCAGCAAGCACAGAACACAGATATGATACTACCATGTTGAGAGCTCAGAGCCCTGCGCTGTCCCAGTGCTGGAAAAATCCCTCCAGGACCTGGAAAGATGAGAGAAAATCAGCCTCAGTCTCAACTTCTTCCTCCCCAAACACAGGCTGGGCTGGAGGTCAGCGTGGGAAGGATCTTGGTGCTGGGGTAGATGGACACATCAGTGCATGAGAATTCTTTTCCTGAGAAGAGGTTTTTTTTTTGAGGAGTTCTTTCAGCATGATTTTAGCTTTTCAACACAGAGCAATGAACATGCTCTGGGCAATAGAACTGTGATTTTAAAGGTGCTCGAAGCAAAACACAGGGAGAAAGCTGGATGGAGTTGAAGAACTGGGAATGGGAGCACAGAGCTCTTCCCCATGGATCCCACACCAACTCTGGGGCTGGAGCAGGCACCACTGTGCCCCTCTGGCAAGGGAGCCACTGGGAAGCTGGTGGGCTTCAGGGCAAGACTCCATCCCCTCTGGCATGGAGGAGCTGTTTGGGGTATCCTGGTGTGCTCAGCACCCTGGGGAAGGATGGAGCTGCAGAGGGATTGTGTGGGGGAGCTGAGCCAGACCCACCGGGAATCCACACACCTCCATCCCTCTGCAAGGCTGCACTCCCCAATACCAGGAACAAGAGGGGACAAGCTGACAGCACAGTCACTACCACCAGTTTATCATATTTACTGGATGAAATTGCATTTAGGGGCTTCTGTGACAAAAGATTGAACTTGATTTATAAACTAAGACTGGGGGACCAGGGGGGCGATGTGGGGAGATTTGGACTCACCTGGCAGAGTTTGGTCCTGTGGGAACAGATAGGGCCTCACCAAGAGATTACTCAGACACTGAAGGACTGGAATAACAGCCAATTCCAGCAAAGCCCCAGCTGTGCCCCAGCTACCTTGTTGGCATCTGTGCCCCGGGCAGCTGCACAGGCACAAGAGGTGGGTGTGCTCAGGACCACGCTGGGGGAATTTCCAGACAGCAAGTCCATAAGGAGAAATTAAGGAACTAGCCAAGGCCCTGAGGATCCCTCATCATGGTGCTGGGGAACATGAGGGGAAGAGATGGCTGGAAATGGCCTCGCTCAGGTGCTGTCCCCATCTGTGACAGTGCCGCTTGGCCGGGGGCCCTCTGCCCTCACCCAGTGGAGCCTCACAAAAACACAGGATAAGGATTGCAGCCTCACCGAGTTTCTTCCTCATTCCCATCAGCACTAATAGCAAATACAGAGTGCAGCTACTCATAACTGTGATGGCCAGTGCTCTCTGCAGGGACAACACCAGGCACAGGCTGGCAGGGCCCCATGCCCGGCACAGCCCCAGGAATGTGATAGCTTCCTGTGAAAGAGGTCCTGCTCATTCATCAGGCATCAAAAAGTGTGTGCAAGCCAGGAATGTATTTATTTTCCATCTAAATATAGCTGAAGTTCTATTAAAACCCAGCAGGAATGGCCGGGCTCCCACCCACGGCCGGCACGGAGGAGGCGACAGCCGGCTCTGGGTGTCGGTCCCTCATTCCCACGTGTGCCTTCATCCCAGGATGCTCATCCCGCCTTGGCTGGGAGATGTTCTGGCACACGGAGGGAGTGTGGGGAGGGGTGATGGCCCCACTACCTCTGGCTGTGCCCAGCTGTGCCCAGGTAAGACACGGGGGTCACAGCACCTCCTCAGGCACAGGAACACAGGTAGGCTTGGGCATTTTGCAGGAACCAGAGCACTTGGGGCCCTGAGATGGCTCCTGCAGGGATATTGCAGGGATATCTCAGGGATATCTCAGGCAGAGGACACCCCACTGCCAGGCAGGCTCGGGGGCTGCTTAAGGGTCACAGTTTGGCCCCTGGCAGCAGCAGCAGCAGAGAGGATGAAGTTTATCTCGTGCGTCAAGAATGACTCGATAACAGTAAATTTGGGTTGTATTTGTTTCAGAACAACCACTAGCAACTGTTGGGGCCAGCAGGAATCTGGCCTGATGATTATTTAGGCTATTTGGATTGCTTCGAAAGCTTGTCCAAACTGTCTGGGCCTTCACAGTTGGTGGCTCAGGAGAAAAACACCCTGTTGTTTTCTCTCTACCCTGAGTGTGTTGTGTGGCACCCTTCAACAGCCTCTGGTCCAGTCCCCCACAGGGGATGGGACCCTGTCTGCAGGACAGCTGGGAGATGCATTTTACTGCCAGCCTGGTTCCCATGGAACAGGACTGGTCACCATGGGACAGGACTGGTCACTGTGGGACAGGACTGGTCACCGTGGGACAGGACTGGTTACCGTGGGACAGGATGGGGCCCTGGCAGTCAGCCTGGCTGCTCCACTCTCTCAGTCCCAGCCTGGAATTAAGTGGAAGCCAGAAATTTGCCCAAGAGCTGGTTTTGACAGACCACATAGAAAATAAAAGCATTTCACTCAGAATTCATTTTGGTATTTTGGTTTACTCACATTTTTCCTGTGAAACCTTCCCCTTCCTGTGGGTGAAGACAGTATGTTCTAGCTTAGCTCTTGCATTTGCAATCACATTTATAACTGCAGCAACAGAGATTGCAACACTTCAGCAAGGATCAGATGGAGTGGAATCCTAATGTTTATTCAAAATCAGCTACTACAATAAAAATAGTGGTAATAAATAATGTCTGCCAGGGCTCTGAAAAGGTAAAAGGAACAATAATAATCACAGTTGCCTCCATCTTTCAATACGTTTCTGAAAAATTATTTCCCTGGTATTTCACTTGGTAATTGATATTTCTTTGATAATTAGAATTTCTTTTTCATTTGCTAAAGATCATCTCTAGATAAAAAATTAAATTGATGACTGTTCTCAACATCTTATTGTGTCTACCCAGGCTCACTACTCATCCCCCCGTGAGCTGCAGGGTGGGCAGCAGGTGGGAGGGGACAGGACATCCCCCTTACCTCAACTAGGATGGAGGATGCAGGAGGAGGTGGCAAGTGCTGCCCTGCAAGGCCACTGAGATTTCGAGTTCCAAAAGTCAGAGCCTCCTGTTAACTCCTGGCAGCAGGAGAGGTGTTGTGTTCCCTTTCCAAAGCCACAGTGAACTATTCTGCTCTATTACCTGCAGGACATGGCCATTGCTGGTGGCCCCCAAGGGAGCTGAAGGTCTCATCTGGCAGAGCTGTGCCTGCCTGGGGCAGTGAGCCCCCCCAGGAACCCCACCCGTGTGATGGGCATGGCTGGGCCATTTCCAGTGCCTCAGGATGGATGGAGATGGTGCTTTGACAAATGAAGTTCTTCACACAGGGTGATTGCAGGCACTTTGTGCAGAAATGGGAAGTGCTTGGGAAACGCCCAGCAGGGCAGGTAATGGCTTTTTGCTGAACCTTACAAGATTTTTCTCAGCCCCTTCTGTGACCTCCTGAACCACAGCTCCCACATGGAACTGCCAAGGCAGCAGCACAGCAGCAGCCTGGGGCCAGCACTGAGGGCCTGGAAAAAGGAGCCCAGGAACTGTCCCCCATCAGCCCTGGCTGTCAGGGACTCTGGGACTCAACCACTCCAGCTCCATCCCTGACCTCTTGTCTGACCATAGACCATCCCGTACCTCTGTGAACCCACCTCAGCTCCCACCACAAGGCTGCCCTCACTAAGGACTAAAAGTGCCCCTTCAAGCCCCTGTTTCTGCCTGACCCCAGGCTCAGCTTCCCCCAGGGACCCCAGCTGAGCTCCTAATTATTCCAGTAAAATCAGGAATAAAAGTCACAGCTCTGAACTCCTACCTGTGCTTCCAACCCGGTTATTCCCAGCTGCTGGAAGGGCTGGAGCTTCTCCTCCTGACAGGTCGCACAGGTCTTGTTGTCCCAGCAGCACAGGCATTGCACCTTTGGACACAGAAAAAAAAATTGATTTTAAATGGGAATTTAAGCACTGTCCACTCTCGGAGATCTGTGGATCCACGGCGATTCCCTCGGTCTGTGTGTGTGGCTCGGCTGGATCGGCAGCTCCAGCTGTCCAGGAGACAGCGGCAGCACACGCACCGCACATCCACCCTCCCCGGGCCCCTGCCTCCAGGGATGTAACACATCTGCTGGGAACAACAAATGACTAATGCCAGCCTCAAACCTATTTGTAAATGCTGAATTAGTCAAAGAATGTATTTGCACATCTAATTAAGGACAATCCCGATTCCCCCCCACAGCGGCAGGAAGGCGAGTGTCGCTGTGCAGACGCAGCTCCCGCTCTCTGACAGACGCGGCAGGGCCGTGCTGGCGCTCCGAGCATCCCGAGAGAAGCGGTGCCGGCGGATTAGCAGCAGTTAACAGCTGATTCATTAAGGCTCTTCAAGCCGTCATTAGCCCCAGCGGATTCATGCTTGAGGGACTGCCACGGTTACGCGATATCATCTCTGTTATTCCAAGCGTAATGGAGCCACATAAACAAAGCAGTTTTAGAACAAAACAGTCCCTTCTTGTTTTTCCTCTTAAAGATAATTTTTAAGCCTCCTAAGTTTGGTGTTTGAATAAAACAGAGGGTGGCAGTAATTCTCCAGGCTGCTCTGGCCATGAAAGCTGCCGAAGTCCCGCCGGGCCCTGCGGAGCTGGTGCGAGGAGCAGCTCCCGTGTTTGCCGCTGCCATCCCAGAGGATACAGCCAGTCCTGTCCCCCCAGCCCTGCTCACCACCTTCTCCACGGATGGCTCCGGGCCAGCTACTGCATTTCACGCCCAATATCTCACCTCATTTCCACAGTGCAGAGGCAAGTTCTGTTCCTCTCTCCACCGTAACTCTTGGGCTGGTGACAGCACGCGGGATAAGACACCTTTGCTACCCGGGCAGGAATTTGTTACCCCAATTCAGCATCTCTGCGGGACTCTGGAGCATCAGCCAGGAACTGGCCAGAGCACGAGAGGGTTTGGGATGCAGGGTGGCAAAGGGGGAACCAAAGAGCACCTGCACTCAGATTCCCAACCCTCATAACAAGTGCAGGTGAACTCCAGACATAGAGGAAGAGGACACACAGGCTGCCCAGCTCCTTCCCAACCTTCCCCGGGACGCTTCCCGTGGTGGGACAGCTGGGACTCTGCTGTCTGTGATAGTCCCAAAAGCAGATTATTCCTGTATGGAGCTGCCTGGGCATTTCAGATATCTCACGTTATGAACACACACTCTTCCTGTGTCTAAATTCAGTGATAAAATCCTGCTCCTAACGGGACACAATCCAAAGCCGTAAAATTGTGCTGCACAACCATTAAAGGAGTCATAAATAATAATTATTTCACAAAGGCAAATGTCTGTGTAGTGCTGGCAAAAGAAAGTAATTTTTTTTCTTTATTCATCATTTAACTTAAAAAGTAAAATAAATTGACCAGCTACAGAGCTTATCAAAAGCTAAATGGGAACTGTCACACAAACAAATGTTCTGCTAATGTCAGAAAAGGAATTTAACAAAAGAGGAAAGATTATCCAGCACTGCTTCTGGAAGAGGCTGCGGGAAGGGCTGTCTTCGAAACTCCAGAGGAAAAAAAAGACAGGGAGAAGGGATTTTTAACTATTTTACCTGGTGTATAAAGAGGAAAAAGCCAAGAAACTGAGAAATGCAGTGAGTGGCCTGTTGCTGTCCCGAGGAGCTGGAGGGTCCCTGTCAGGGCTGGGGGCTGGTGCCAGGGCTCACCCACTCCCAGGCTGTGCTGAGCTGCCTTCAAGGGCCGTGCCTGAATCACGGGCTCCAGAGCAGCTCCCCTGGGCCACACGAAGGTGTCCTGGCTCCCCCCACCCCACAGAGCAGGTGGCAGGGGCTTTGCTCCTGTGGGACAGGGCAGCTGAGGGCGGGTTAAACCCGGGCAGATGTTGTCACAGCTGCAGGAAGGTTCGGCTGCAGCGGCTCAGGCCGTGCCCAGGTGAGCAGAGGGCTGCACTCCAAACACCCCCGCAGCACAGCCAGACCTTGTTGCCAGTCCAGCTCGTCCCAGTGGCATTCCAGCAAAGCACTGGGACAGCCCCTGTGGGAGGGGGGCCGCGTGCCCCCAGCAGGGACCCCTCGTCGGCTCAGGGCAGCACGGCCGCCCCAGTCCCCCACAGCCAGGGCTCGGTGACCTCCTGAGAGGCACAGCCAGATGGCAGAGCCACCACCTCCCAAAATAACCGTGTGCAGCAGCAGTAGCCCAGGGGCACAAGGAGCTGTGAGCTGGGCAAGCACACACAGCGTGCAGGAGGGAGGGTTCCACAGGACGTGGCATGTGTGCCATGGGACTGTCCCGCTCAGCTGGCACTTCCCGGGCTCGGCAGCTGCTGCCACTGTCAGAGAGTGAAGTTACAGGAGTGGGAACTGCCAGACAGAGCAGTCGGTGCCCTGAACATACCCCGGACCATCCCCTCACGGTCACCAGCCATCCCACAGGCACAGAAGGCACCAGGGGCTGTCCTGGCTTCAGCTCCGGGTCCAGGTCACCTGTGGAAGCATCAGTGAATGGGGAAGCCCCCGAGGGCTGGCAGTGCATGCAGGCTGCCTCAGGCCACCATCCACGCAGAGGATTGGATTTATTGCCCTTTCCCATCTTGCTTTCCAGGAGCTCAGTCCTGTGCTGGAATGGAGCAACACTGACACCCTGTGTAGGTGCCAGAGCCCTGCAGGTCCTCAGCTCCCTCCACGGCCCAGAAGGCTCCAGGACTGGGTACCACAAGCCCTGGAGGTCAGGAGCTGGATCGGGACACTGACCCTCAGCCTGTGGCATCCACTGCTCAAGTGATGACCTTTTTATTAAGGTTTCCCTCTTATTTTCATTCTGCTCATGGGACATGGGCTGTTTGTTTCCTTGGGTACCATGCCAAAAACAACCACTGGGAGTAACTGGTCCTCCTGATGCCAACACAAAATCCAGTGCTGGGGCTGCTCCTGATCCAATATTTCAGGTTTAGGTCTGTCCCATCAGGATCCAGCTCCAGACACACCAAACTGTGCTCCACCCAACACCTCCAGAACCAAAAACTCTTTTTTTTCCATCTAATTAAACAAAAACTTCCTGCAGCATCGTTATTTCTTCTTAAGCCAATATTTTCTCACTCATATATTAAGGAACTCAGAACTCAATTACTTCTCAGCAGCATCAGCAACATCTCCTCAGGGCCCTCCAGAGCTGGAATTTCTTCAGGCACCACAGTAACCTCTAATGAAATAGGTACAGCCAAGGGCCTGAGACCACAGCTCAGCGTGAGGGGCGTTTTGGTTAGGCAGCATTTTATAAGAGACAACAAACCCTAGTTTAATCTCTAACCTATGTCAGGCAGCTTATAGCAGAGTCCACAAATCCCAGTTTAGAGAAAAAACTAGGAAACAAGTGGATGGTGCAAGGGGAGTGGTGCCCAGTGACAGGACGAGGAGCAATGACCATGAACTGAAATGCAACAAGTTCCACCTCAACACGAGGAAGAACTGCTTTCCTTGGAGGGTGGCAGAGCCTGGAACAGCTGCACAGAGAGGCTGTAGAGGCTGCTCCTCTCTGGAGACATTCCAAACCCATGGATGTGTTCCTGGGTCACCTGCTCTGGGTGACCCTGCCTTGGCAGGGGGGTTGCACTGGGTGACCTCCAGAGGTCCCTTCCAACTCAGACTATTTTCTGAGCACCCCAGAACATTCAGGGACCGTGTTCACACCTCTAAGGATTAAGTCCTGGATCCACAGGGATCGCTGGGCTTTGCAATGTGTAGCAACACCTTTAGGTGACAGACCTGGCACAGCTCTGTGCCCACCCTTTCCTTTCCTCCCCTTCCACAAACACTGACGGGAGGAGCACATGTGCTGACACTTAGTGGAAGAGAGTTCTGGAAACGGTTATTTTTAACATAGTACTTAAAAACACAGTTAATGAATAGCTCAGTCAAGAAACACAACTGCATAAAAACCCTCGAGACTCAGTGTGGCACCCGTGTTGTGCCAGGGGCTCCCTGCCCACTCCTTTGCTGGAGACACCGTTTGCAAAGTGCTGCTTTTTTTCTGGTTTTGTGCTCTGAAATGCGTGAACGGTTAAAAACTGCCGAGAATAATTCTAAAGACCTCAAAACCATGAGTGCTTAGGAGTGTTCACACCCTTAAGTGCGTGTGAATAGCATGATACAAAGGAAAACAAAGCTGTACCAAGAGGCTTGCTAGATCCTGATAACATTGTTCCTGAATTGTCTCTTTTCACTGTAAAAAAAACCATCAAAAAACTCCCAAACCAGCAGCAAAGGAAAATCTTGATTTCGTGGAATCGGATAATGGGTTGTGCTTAACAGCATTAAACAGTGGGATTTGGGGATTATTACCACGGGTGGTTAGAAACGTGCTGTGGCTGCAGCTGTCTGTGAACAAAACAAGAGCTGCTCCTGCTCCAGCTGGTGCCCCGAGGGGCTCCAGGGCCGTGCCCTGCCTGCCACCACCACCAGCAAGGGCAATTTCTGGCCTATGATTTGGCCCAGAGAGCCAGATCTGCGGGCAGTGCTGCCCAGGGCTGGGTTTGGGTGAGCTCGGGCAGGTCTCCAGCAGGAACGGGACCGAGCCCAACCTGTCACAGGATGACTGATCACCCTGTGACAGGATGGGCTTGTCCATTATGAGAGCTGAAACCCAAAATCTGATATGTTTTGGAATGAAAATAAAGGATTTGTGTTACTACAGTTAAAATAAGGACTTTGGGGTTCCAGGTTCACTTTGTTCAAAACTCACCGGCTCTCTGAGCATCCCACCATTACTGACCCCATGAACAGCAGTCCAGGCAGTTCTCCCAGATGGACACCTTGCAGGAACTAGGACAAGGTGCTGTGACCATCTTCCTGGCCCCTTTGCCCCCAAGACAACTCATTACCATCACCAGATGTCACCTCCCTGCTGGTACTGACACTCACCCCTCTAAACAGCGAAAAAACACCTTCTCATCCAAACACAGCACTAAAAAAACAACTCAGGTGATCTTTCTGGATGCTTATTTATACTGAAAACCTAACCCTTGAGCTGACTACAGATGGACAGTTCACTAAAATAATATTTACTGATCTAAGAAAATCACTTTCAGCATGAAATTGGCTCATATTAGTCCTTATCACCACCCCAGCACCCCCTCACATGATGGACCTTCAGGCACGTCCTCACACTCTCTGCTCCAGCCATCAGCACTAAAACCTCCCCAGTGACATTGTTTTATCTTTCCATCTGGGTGCATCCCACATGAAGGGACATGGGCACGGCCATCAGCCTGTCTGAAACCCCCAGAGAGCCCAACTGCACTCCTGACTGCACTGAGGTGCCTTCACCGTGGAATCACAGAACCACAGGCTGGGAAGAATTTCCTCCTAATATGTAACCTTAATTTTCCCTCTTTCAGTTTGAATGCATTACTCCTTGTGCTATCCTACGGTTCCTGAGGATGGATGACTGATCCCAGGAGCACAAATAGCTGGGTTTTGTTCTTTTGGGTGGGTACAAGTAGTGTTTAGTGGCACTTGGCCATTCAAAATGCACAGTCCAGCCTGATTCAAGCAGTAAAATCAGCTCTTGCCAAACAAAAGTGCCAATCCTTCATCTTGAAGGTATAAAAATACAATCATCAATCCAAGCAAAAAAACCACTTCCTTGCCAGGGCCAGAGTTATCTTTTCTTATCATTAAGCCATGAATGGAAGAAGCAATAAACATAACAGTGCACAAAATGGTGGTTGTTCCAATGAGTAAAAATAACGCTGGCAGAACAGGTTCACGTGGCACAAACTTCCCTAAAAATACAGAACTGCAAGTAACAGTCCAGTGGGTGTAAAATGAATGTGTTCTCTGGCATTTGCAGCTGGAATGCCAGGATGTTGCCAAGCTCTGGTCCCACAGGAGGGTCAGGTCAGCAGGGCCCACGGCTGCATCTGAGGCAGGGTCAGGTGCTGTGTGAAAGAGGGATTCAGCAGGAGAGACCCCTGGAAACACCCTCAAAGCACAGTGATAAACTGCCCTGATGTACAAGGAGCACCATGAGCGGCACATGTGGCCCCTGACAGGGCAGGTGATGCTCCAGATGAGGGATCTTTGCCAGTGCTGCTGCAGCCCCGAGGGAGCCCCTCCAAGCAGGCAGGAGCCCAGCGGGCTCTGCCCTGAACAGTTCTGAGATTCCATGCACAGACAGATGCACTTTTCCTAAAGGATAAATTCTTGCAGCTTGGAGTCTCTCCTGATCAGCTCTGCGTTCTCCATCACTGGTCAAAGTCACAGCTGCCATCGCCCTGAGTCAGTGCCAGGGCTGGACACCAGCCTTGGAAGCTGTGTTGACTCCCAGGATTTCAGGTCCATGAAACCTATTTCTTTACAGCCTGCTGCGGGAGAGAGGGGGCAAAATGGGACATCTATAAACACAGTGTCTCCAGGATATTGGGACTCTGAAAGGACCAGCCCCACCTAAGTCAGGTGTAACCTCTCCTCTGCAGCAGCAGCTCAGAGCCAGCCCTCCCTCTGCTGTGTCCGGGATAACACACTGGAATTACTGCAGCTCAGGGAATCACCTGCTCCTCTCTTACTGTAGGGGGAAAAGAGACACAACGCATTCCACAGGGCCACTCTCAGCCTTTCCTCCTCCCTCCATCCCCTCCTGCTGAGCCCAAAGCTCCTGGCCGGCTGCTTCCCGCAGCCCAAGCAGGCAGAAGTCGGGATGTTCCGTTGCCTCTTCTTAGGAAAAAACACTCGGACCAGGCCTGAGGGAGCCCTGGCAAAGTTTGGCTGTTTCCTTTAGGAGGCGAGTCCACCAGACACAACTTTCCCAGGGCAAACGTGAGCCGGGCAAAGGAGGAGGCTGCTCTCAGGGCAGGGGTACTGGAGGAGGAGGAGGAGGAGGAAGAGGAGGATGCTCTCTCTCGGGCAGCCCTCACTAGATGGTGCTGTGAGACTGCAGGAGACCATCGACAGCTGCCTTCGCCCCAGGGTTTCTCCTGATACACTAAATATCCTTTTTTTCCCCCCTCGTAGCTCTCCGGAGGGATGTGTTTCCTACAGCACAATCTCGATGCCACGAAACTAAAAAGGAAAAAAGTATCTAAGATGATAAATTTGCCCCGTGCTTCAAAGACTGATTTTGAAACGCTCCTTCCCAAAGTTTGCTGTGCTCATCCTTAACTCTATCCCGGCTCTCTCTCCCAGAACACTCCTCTGCAGGGCAGCAGGGAATGCCGGGTGTGGATCAGGGATGTGGGGATAGGGGTGGGAAGCCCTCCTGACCTCTGGAGTCCTCATGTCTGTTCTGAACCACATAGTGAAACGTTTGAAAATTTGGCTTCTTTTGGAACAAAAAATCCTTCTAGATCCCAGAAAAAAAACATGAGTCAAATATCGATGCTTTTCACTTTGTGTAATTTGCTATGGAAAGTACAAAATCCTGTACTTTCCAGTGCAAAAATCATTTCCAAATCAAAGTTTGAACTATTGTGATAGCATCCAAATCCCCTATGTCCAGTTCCTACAGTCTCCCACACTCCACTGATCCCAATCAAAATTCTAAATAAGTAATTCCAGTTTGATAAAATATTAAAGGCTGGCATATCTATTACAACATCTGTTTTTCAGTCAAAGCTCCCAGGAGCAGATCTGTTCTCCAGTCACCTTTATGAAACATTCCTTTCACCTACTTTGAGTATTCCGTACAAAAGCTTTTTGAAAATAAAGGCAGTTTCATGGAGTTCTACACAGGAGAAAGTTTAAACTGCCAGATCTTACTCTGCACACGTGCAAAGACATTTTCCAGGGCCCCTCAAACCGTGCAGAATAAGGTCAGTTCTTACAGCTGTGGTTCCTCCTCCTCTGATTTCTTCTACCAAGTAGCAAATGCCCAGTCATTACTTTTAGGAGGGATATAGCACTGGGAATGGCAGACCTGTCAGAGTTCATTAGTGATGTTCTAGAGGAAGTGGAGCCAGAGCTGTGTCTGTGCAATGGCCACAAGGACATTGCTCCAGACCCTGGGCACTGCTGGTGCCACAGCCCAGCTCCAAAAGGTGCAAACCATTGTCCCTTCTCCCCCCTCTGGTCAGGATCCGAGGGCTGGGAGCTCTGGAAGCCAGGCCAGCAGCGCAGATTGACAAAAAAAGTGGCATTTGGCCCCAAGCCTCTCCAATATTTGCTTTTACTATAAAAGGAGCCTTGGCCTGTCGATGAACACGGGTTTGCTGATTTGGTTCCACAGTGACTGGGAAAGCTGAGGGCTGTGTTTTCGAGTGCCCTGTTCTGCTTTTGACAGTTCCAATTCTTTTTAAGCCTCACCTCAGGCTGCACGAGCTGTTCCATCCCCAGACCTGAGCAAGGCTATTTTGAGCCCTGAGCACAGACTCAGTGCCAGGCACTGCTCATCTCAGAGCAGCTCCATCCCACCAACACCTGGAAAAGCCTGGCAGCAACCCCAGGCCTCTGGTCTTCTGTATATCCAAAAATACTCTTCCTAAAGGAACAAAGCCATATTGTGCCTATCCAGGCTCAGAGAGGAAACCTGTGGTGGGTCCTATGGAGTTGTGGACACTCCATCCCTAGAGGTGCTCAAGGTTGGACAGGGTTTTGAGCAATTTGTTCTAAGTTGCTCTCCGTCTTGGAGATGGACTCAGGGCTGTTTGAGTCCATCTCCAGCAGCAGCAGGTAACAAATAGCCTTGTCTGAGTCAGAGAGATGGGAGGGCAGGGGGAAAGCACATGGAGTGAGAACCCAGGGAGCGAGGGAGGCTGACCCTCAGCAGACACCAGCCCAGAGCCCCTTCCAGCTGCCCATGATCTGCAGCAAACCTGGAACTCCCAACAGATGTGCAAACAAAGCCATCCCTGCTCCCTGCATCCACCCTCAGAGCATTCACACAGAATCATTGGGGAAAATTGAGCGGAAAATGTCAATCTGGGGGTTGTGATTGCTCTGGTTGGGTGGGGGAAGGGCACTTGTGGCCAAGAGCAGGGCAAGGCAGGCATGAGCACATGAAATGTTCACATGTGTATTTATATTTGCCTGGGAAAAAATATGTTGGAAAATGCTGCCCTTCTGCTTATAACCACTGTGTCCTGAGGATGAATAATTTTGGCTTTTTCCAGGAAGGGGCTCCAAATCAACAATCACAGCAAGGCTTCAGGCTACTCCTCATCACCGGGTTCAGGGTTGGCTGAACTTGCCATTTACTCCTGCTGGCACTTCCTTAGGAGGGGCAGGTCAGTGTGGATGTGACTGTGCACACCCCTGGACCCCTCAGCTCTCCGCTTCCACTGCCAAGACAAATTGTTCAATCCCAGCTTGTGTCAGAGCAGGGACACATCAGCCCCTCTCCCAAAGGACAGCAGCACAGGTGAGCCCAGGCACAGAACCCAGCTCAGAGGTTCCAGGCTCTCCCCCAACTCTCCCTGCACTCCTGAGGCTACAACTCTCTTTGCTTGTTTTCAGGGATGTGCAGATTCCCCTCTCCACATCTAATGAGGAGGGTTTAAATGATGGAATATGTCAGCCTTCAAAGTGATGAAGCTTTCTTGCCAATTCTTTTTCTTGTTATAAAAAAAAAAAAAGGCAAAGAATGACATTAGTTCAATCCTGTGGCTCTTGTGGTGTCTGTTTTCCTGGACTCTGGCACTGCTCACCCTGCAGGCTGAGCATGTTCTTCATGAAATACCAGCAAGTCTTGGGGCATGACTTTAGAGAGCACCAGAAATAGTGTGTGGAAGCAGAAAAGCAGCATTGCTTTCTTCCACATATGGAGTCCAGTTCCAATGAGGGATTTACACACACAAACACAATCCCTTTTGATTCTGACATAGCTGGGATCTTGTTAACCCTCTTCTATTTTTTCTTCCCATCTATTATATCATTATCAATTCATTTTCTTGTTCTATTTTTGGCCATCTTTTGCCTTGACTTCAGTGTGGCTCAGCCACAGCTCCTCCATCAGCCCCCAGAGCTGCTCCTTCCTCTCCTGGTGCAGACAGGGCCATCAGGGCACTGCTGACAGCCCAGGTCCCCAGCCCCAGAACAAGGTAGACACATCTCCATGTCCCTGCAGCCCAGCCACATCCAGGTGCCACATCTCTCTCGGGCATCCCCAGAAAACAACAGCTCCTCTGCCGTGGGACTCCTGTCCTGCTCACACCCCTGAGCACTGCAGTGGAGCACTTCCACCTCCCTGTGCCTTCCCTGCTGCCTTCTCCTTGCCTCCTCTGGCACCTCCAAGGGGGTTGGCCCCGTCAGGGCTCAGGCAGTGGCATTTCTGTGTCCTTAGAGGGCCGTGTCACTGTGCTGCTGCTGCCACCTCCACTGGGACAGTGTTCCAACACGTGTGTTCACCCCGTGATGGCCTCCAGAGCTGAAATCAGGCTTCAAAGCCTCTCTGCAATGCCCAGAAAGCTGTACAGGTCCAGGTCTGGACTCAACAGCTCATAAAGATTTTGCCCATCAATATGTTCCCACAGCTGGGGGGGACGAGGTCTCACCTTCCTCACCAAGGGCTGTATCACTGCCACCAGCCCATCAGTGCTGAAAGCAGTGGCAGAGATCTTTCAGGAATTAAATTTGTGCACCAAAACTGTCCAGGTACATCTGAGCAGCTGCCACACTGTGACTGGAGCAAGAGTCCCTGTCACAGCCACTCCTGATTTATATGGCAAAGTCAGGGGATGTTATGAATATTAATTCCTTTAGTTCTGTCATAAATAGCCACAGTCAGCAACACCCATAAAAATACAAATAGCCCAGTCTTAACTCCTGGAAAGCTCCATCATAGACCTGGAATGTACTCACAGATTCCAGAATGGCTGAGCCCCGCAGGGGTCACTGGGTGGCTTTACCCATGGCAGAAGGACCAGCACCTCACAGGGTCTGGGTCTTACACACTGAAGGGTAAATTTCCATTATTTTTCCATCCTTCAACACCTTCTCTTGCAGCTAAAATGTTTCTCTGAACAGAGCAGAGCTCGCTGTACAGAGCAGCTATATTTGACCTGGAGACCCCAGGAAGCTCTGAGCCAAAATTACAACTTAGACACAGATCTAAGACATGGAAGAAGGAGCTGTGGCAGATCTGGGCACAGACGCTCCATGCCCTGACCCCAGAGAGGCACCAGTTGCAAGGAGAGGGCTCCCAGGAGAGCTGTGCCCAGGCAGGGTTCTCACCTGGAGCCACTGGGACAAGGGAGAAGCAGAGTGGGACAGGGACTGTCACTGCACCCGGCCGGGCTGCAGCCTCCCTGCAGCTGATACACACTGCTAGGGGGGTTTGTTGGATGGCTGTGGACTGTCTGAGCTGGAACACCAAAAAGCTGTCTGTAAGATAAAGGCAACAGAACAAAATAAACTCTATTTATTCTATTTTTCCCTTTTATCCTGAGCAGAGCAATCAATAATCTTATGCACTAAATAAATCACAGAATCATAGAATCAGCCAGGTTGGAAAGGACCTCTGAGATCACCAAGTCCAAGCCTTCACTTTTTTTTTTTTAATTTTTTTTTTTCAAATCCAGTCCGGGTTTTCCCCCATTCCATACTCTGGAAAAATCCAGTCCGGGTTTTTTCCCATTCCGTACTCCAGAAAAATTCAGCCCAGGTTTTCCTCCATTCCATACTCTGGAAAAATCCAGTTCCCCCATTCCATACTCCGGAACAATCCGGAGGCCCCCGAACGAAGGGTTTTGAAGAGTCACCAACCATCCCGCTTAAAACTGTTACTTAAGTGTAATTCTCCCCCACTAGAATGAAACATCCCTCTAAATGATGCTGCTGAAACTCTGAAAGCCAACAGTGTTCATATACCAGCAAACAAGATAATAAAACTAATAAGCACTGCTTGTATGAAGCAATGTAACTGGAATTATACCAGGTAGTCTTGAGAAAGATCCTGCTTATCACCCAGGGGAAAAAAAATGTCGTTTACAGTATTAAAACACAACAAACTGCAGTGTTGGCAATTTGTTAATGGCACATTTCGGATCACTAATACAAGCTTATTCCTGGAGAAAAAAAAAAAGAACCCAACACATTAGTGTAGTCTTCAAAATAATTAATATGGGATTTAGAGGGAACTGTTTTGAATTCATTTCTGTAAGTAGGTTTCTTTAAGACCCTAACTACCTGCTAAGAAGATACTATTTTGATGTTTGTCAAAATTTAATGATTTCAAGGTTAAATTAATCACTGAGGTGTCCTCAGATACTCACCCATGCAGCTTTGTTTGCCTTAAATGGAATTTTCCTTCTCCATTTAATAATCCAATATGCACCTTCCATTTCTGAGTTCTTCTTAGACACTGCTGAAATCACCTGGTTCCTACAACATGTTACAAATGGTTTTGTGTGCCCTGTTTGCATTAAAACAACACAAATTAGGTACTGGGTGCTGGCTATGCTCCAGTGGACATGAAAGCATCCACATTCCTCCAGAGTTGCAGTGCTTCCTTCACAGGCTGGATTTATATCCACATCCAAGCTAAATAAATCATGTACCACAGCCCCTAAACCAGCTCACTTATCACACCGAGTGTGAATAATGAAATGTCATAATATTTGCCCAAGACACGTGGTCTGTTTTGCTTTCAATAAATAAGGTCTAGAAGGGGAAAAAATAAAAATGGAAGTAATGCTTCCTCTTGGTGTTATTTGGTGTCTGGGAGTGCGAACAGCCTCTGGGCTGGTGGGGCCACATTTAGGCTGCCAGGAGAAGTGGGAAATTCAGGGGAAACCACCTGCAGTGCCTTCATTTATTAAGGGCAAAGAACTAGAAGATATCTGGTGAGAAACTCCAGCAATAACCACCGATTTTTCATCTCCTCTCTGAACCCACCTTCCTCAGCCGCCGCTGAGACCAAAAAATCAAACTCTCACGAAGGTCTGAAAACTGTCTCCTGGCAGGACAAGGTCTGTGCCTGGGTCTCACCTCCCCAGAGCAGAGGGAAGTGCTCAGGTTGAATGTCTGTCCCAGTGGCTGCAGCTGGGTCAGACCCCTGAGACATCTGGGATGCCCTCCTGGGGTGTCTGTACCGAGGAAAAACCACGTGTGTCACCCTGCTAGAGCCCTGGGGGACAGCAAAGGGACCTGGAGCAGAGCACATCAAACAGAAATCTGCTCATGACAGTCACATCCTCTGTGGAATAGAAAGTCTTTCATGTTCAACAAAGACTTTCAGAGCTCAGAAACCACTCTGGCTTTACAGAGCTGGGTCAAAGGTTTTATACTCTTTATCAGAGCAGACAGCTTTTCCAGCTGCACATCACCACATCCACTGCTACAGATGAACCTTCCCTCTGATGGAGAGTGAGACAGGAGGCTCCTTTCATGTTACTATATTTGCCAGGCTCTCCAGCCCTGGTTTCCAGCAGCTGTCAGCATGCTAAGCTGGGATATTAGATGCTCACAAGCCTATCAGCTTTTGTTCTGGCTAAAAGTAACCTCATGGCCACATCAGGGCAGCAGTACCTGCAGGGACCCCCAGAGCACAGCCCACCCACCAGTGCCACAGGAACACAGCCTGGCCATCAGCCTTAGTTCCAAAATTGCTATTTTGGGGAGGGAAGATGGTCAGCAGCCACAGTGGAGCCTGAGTCCAACCCAGTATTCAGCTTTTAGACAGGCACAGCCATACAAAGGAGAACCACAATAGGTCAGAATAAGAGCAGGACAGGGAAGAGCAGCTGAAACCCTCCACATGCAAAGCTCCCAGTGTCAGAAATAGGATCTATGTTCTGTGCTGGGTTATTATGAGACTCATACCACTCTAGGGCTTGAAAGGATTTTATTTGCAGGCATGAGGAGCCTCCTGGCTGTGCCCCAGCCAAGGAGTGTCATCGACACCAGCCAAACCTCTCTGCACAGCTCGGCCCCGGCAGCACCCACAGAGCAGCATCTTCCCTTGTTGCTGGGCACTCACAGACATCACTCTGCACTTCAGCTCCACTGCCTCCCTCTCCTCACCCAGGGCTGGGGCACACAGAGCCCAGCTTGCTGTCACAGAGGGACTGGCCACTGCCACAGGGGAGTTTAGTCCTGACAAGGAGTTTTGTAGCTGGCTGAGCCCATCTGAGCTGAGCCCAGGCCAGGAGAGCTCTTTTAGAGTGCTCGTCACAGAGCACACACAGACACACTCTCTTACCTTAAACCTGTATCACAAAGCCCCTGTTGGGGCTCATTTTCTTGTCAGTGAAACAAATTTAACCACCTGGTTTCCCACTGCATACCCTGTAGCTGGATAAGGGCACTTCCCCAAGCCATGACTAGGATCCTGCCCACTGGCAGTGCCCCCCCCAGTACCTGGCTCCTCATCCTGCAGCTCGGAGCCATGGCCCTCCATGCTGGAAGGGAAAGCATTGTTCTACTGCTTGTTTTTGCATTCCAAAAAAAAAAAAAAATCATAACACCAGCATAAAGGCCAGCCAAAGGCAGGTTGGGACCCCCATTGTAACCAGCAGCACAACAACTAGTTAACTCTGATTATCTCAACTACTCTGTTGGTTATGTCATAAGTGATAAATCAAGGTAAGACTTGCTCTATAAGGAAAAGCAAGTGAGGCTATTTTAAAATGAAAATCCAAAGGAATTTAGAGTGCTGGTGTGAGAGAGAAGAGCTGAGATTAGGAGGCGACATAAACACAAGCTGAAAGGGGCCACTCCAGAACTGTCCTCCCGCACCTCCAGCAGAGGAGGAACAACATCCCATGAGTTACCCAAAGCTGGTTTTAGTTGGAGCAGCCTTGGCAATCTGGGGCAGCACTGCAAAGTGCCTGGTTCAGCTGGGGCAGGTGAGACTCCACTGCCAGAGACCTCCCAGCCCTGCTCAGCCTCAACTCCATCAGCCAGAAGGGCAGCTGCTCCTCCAGCCCCCAGCACAGATCTATCTCCCCTAATCTGGTACAGGATAGTCATCTGTTCAACATTTTAAACCCAGCTTTGCCCACAACCATAAGAACATGCTTGAGAGGGAATTAGCAGCAGCCACTCACGGTCTCAATTAGTGCCTGACAAGCTGTGCAACAGAAGATGCAGTTGAAGATGGTTCTTGTGATACTCAGAGCACTGGCACCATTAAAAACACAGCACTGAAAGCAGAAACTCCTCAGTACCTGTGTCTTAATGGGTTCCATCTCTTTTCCACCCTGCTGTGTCCCTGCTGGAGGGCAGCCCTGTCCTCAGGGGCCAACATCCCAGACTCAGGGGTCTGGTGGCAGCTGGTGCCCAACCAGCATCCCTGTGACTCAGGAGACAGGTGTCCAGAGCAAAAAGCAGCTCACAACTTACACATAAGACAAAAAGAACTGTTGATCTTAGACCATGGGATGAAAGGCAGCCTCACACATCTGGTGTCACAGCTGAGCTCTGACGTCCTGCAGGGAATCCCAAAGAGCAGGATTTCCATCAGGACAGCCCAGGCTCTGCTCTGTGACCCCACACTTGCCCCTCCAGCTCACAGCTGCAGATGTGGCAGCACCCACCTGCCCCCAGCCCAGTAGAGCACCCACAGCATCCCACCAGGAGGTCTCCAGCTCCTCTCCCAGCACTTACAACAGAGACCAGGATGCAGAGAGGTTGGGTGGTTGTGTATCACAGGGGCATGAATCTGATATTCATAGACTTTCTCTGTCTTTTAAAGGGCAAGACTCTTTGAATAGAAACAATTTAAGGCAACATCTTGAAAGACAAATGAATGTTCTTCTGTACTTCCTCACTGAAATTTAATTTTAATTGATACTAAACATGACAGAGCTTCTACTCAAACTTGTATTTGCCAGCCATGATTTCCACTGCCATCACATCCCTGCCCTCAGCATCCTCTGTGCTCCTTAGTCCTTCAGGGCTGAAGGACCAGCCTAAACCCAAGAGCCCCCCTGACCCTTGCAGGAGGCAAGACACCAGCCCCAGACCCGAGGCAATGGTGGGGGGAGCAATGGTAACTACAGAGGGAAAATCATCACCAGGTCTCCTAACAAATGTTCTCAAAATGAAAGATTGGATCCCAGTGCAGCTGGGCACAAATTCCAGCAGGTGTCCATGGATGCCAGCTCACACCTGGATGTGTGGAGGAGCACTGAAGGGAGCAGCACCCACTCCAAGCACTGGGGCAAAGCAAGCATTTCATGGAATGTCTGGGTTGGAAGGGACCCTTAAAGCTCATCTCATCCACCCCCTGCCATGGGCAGGGACACCTTCCACTATCCCACATTGCTCCAAGCCCTGTCCCACCTGGCCTTGGACACTTCGAGGGATGGGACAGCCACAGCTTCTCTGGGCAACCTGTGCCAGTGTTTTACCACTTGCAATAAAAAAACTTCCATAGCATCTGTTTTGGGAAAGTTCTGTCCTGCAGAGCACATGGAGGGACCGGAGCAGCCCTGAGCAGGCATCTCATGCTCTCCCTCTGCCATGTATGTGACTCTCCACTTTTACACAGTGTCCCATTCACAGCCTTAACATGCTCAGAAATACATTTATTTATAGCATCTTCAGTGCAACAGAATATTCTCCTCCCTCTCCTCACTACTCGAGGCATTTACTACCTGCACGTTGCCCACTGCGTGGGTGCACATTCTCCTCCTCCCACGCCTGGGACACCAGAGCCCTGTGCCCGGGGGCACAGCCCAGCCCAGCCTAAAGACAGCCAGTGACTCATGCCATCAGAAATCCCACCCGGAGCCGGGGGCAGGGGGAGCCCCCACTGCCCCCCAGCACTGCACTGCTGTTCCCTGCACACCCCGGGGAGGGGGCAGCCAGCTGAGCCCCCCGACCACGGGCAGGGCAGGCACCCAACCCCTCCTTCCTGGGCAAAGCCTTCCAGGTGGGACAGGCCAGGAAAATCAGGGGAGCCTCCTGTCACACTTCCCCTGTCCAGGCCAGCCCTGCAGAGCAGCTGTGCCTCCTAAATTCGGTACTGGCTCCTGGCCAAGGCCTTGCCCTGCCCACAGATCCGCACGCACTCAGCTCCGCTCGCTCCAGAGCACATTCCTGGGCTCCCAGACTGCAGAAAACAGCTGATTTTGCAAAAACATCCTTCACAATCTGTCCTGAAGTGCTGAGCAATTGAGCAGTTGAGGCCACAGAGCTCTGACAGAGGACACAGCCAGGAGGGAACGGGTCTGGCCTTGGAGCTGCTGCCCAAAGCTTTGGAGTGTGGAGAGGTTTTATCTCCACCACCAGCCCACCCTGGGTTTGGGCTCTTCCAGCTGCCGTGTAGAAGCAGAGGGAGATGCAGGGATATGGAACCAGTGCTGCCAAAGGGTTTTCTAGTATCCTTTTGCCCAGGACGGGGGCATTTCTCTCCAGAAACAACCTGCCCAGATCTACACCCACAGCCCCATGCTCACATCCCTTTCCAGAGTTTGTCCCCTCTCCATGGGTGCCCCCTGTGCCTTTGCAGGATCCTGTGAGTTCACATTGTTACTTGCCCACCACAGTTCTGCCCTTTCTCTCCCCACAGGAGTCAGGGAGGTCCCTGACAAGCTGCATTCACCTCAGTTTCAGATGTACCACACCCCAGAGCATCACCACATCAGCTTCCACTAGAGCTGAAATGCCAACAAAAACAGCTTCCAGACCAAGGCACCAACCTGACACCAGAAAAAAATACTGAAAAAAAGGAGTTTGAGAAGCCTGGCAGCCTTGGACCTGCAGTCACACTCAGCCAGGCCCTTGCTATCACAAACTCTAGAGGAAAAATGAACACATTTGGACTCCTCTGAACACCACATTGGACTTCTCAGCTCAGTGAAAGATCCCAATCCCATTTTTGCACTGTATTATATCAAGGGTCTGGAACAACCCCATCACAGTGGTGAAAGCTGAAAGCTCCAGGCATGCAGCCACATGGGTTTGATAAAGACAGCACTGCCCAGGCACTGATGTTTTTGGAAGGCAGCAGAGCCTTTTGCCTTAAAATATCTCCCCCCAAGTGCCAGCTGAGCACAAGGGCTCTGAAGCAGCTGCTTCCACACTCAGCAGCTTTGGGCACCTCAGGCTCCTTAAAGAGTCATCCACCCCTCCCTCTCTACCTGTCCCTAAGGAGCTAAACATCCTTCCCTCTCTATCCCTCCTCTACCCCCATTTTGTGGTTTTTTTCGCAAAACCATTACTCTTAAACAAATCTTCAGTTCATGAAAGCCAAGAGCACACAGAAGACATTGAGGATTATTAGTAAAATACAATCCAAGTTAAATGTATCTTCATTAGCATGCTGTCACTGTGGGCAGTGTCCATGGAGGAGATATCCTGACCACTATGGATCTGTGGGTTGATGTCCTGTATTTCCTCGAGTTTCTCTGGTTGAAAAAGCTGGAAATGGAGGCATCCAAGGTGACACCACAAGCCTTCTCCTGGGCTCCAGAGGGACCACAAGCCTCACTGGCCATCCCAGGACAATGTGGCTTCTCTGGGCAATATTTATAGACAAGATTCCTGTCTCCCCTGAGCTCCTTCATTTACAGGTTTGTAAACAATTTTCCTCAAACAACACTTTCTCTCAGGCTTTTGAGGACTTTTGCCCCAATTTGGTCATCTTTACTCCTACACAAGGAGAAAATCCCACTGGCACAGCTGGGCAGGGGGTCTGCATACCCGCCCCCAGTGCCACCCCCGCCGTGGCTCAAAGGCCACCAGCCACCCCCACACATGCCATCCCCCTGAGGTGACAGCGGGGGCTGTCCCCAGCCAAGCCCCTTTAAGGGACACTTCAGGGCGGCCGCAGGAGCCACGACATTAATTTTAGCCTGGAGCAGGGCCAGGGGTGCAGGGCAGCTGCTGCGGGCGGCGGGGGGGCAGTGCCTCCCACCCTGCCCTGGCCAGGGCCTCCCCCGGCACAGCCCCAGTTCCCTGCGGAGGCTCCGGAGCAGAGCGGGCACGGGACACCATGGCAGAGGAACGGACCGAGCTGGAGGAGCGGATCATCATCAAGGACCAGCACACCAAGGAGATCGACCTGGTGAACAGAGACCCCAAGCACATCAACGAGGACGTGGTGAAGGTAGGGCTGTCCCCCACGGGGCAGGAGAGCGTCACTGGAACAGGGATGGAGGTTTCAAATGTTGGTCTGTGTGTGGCTCGACCTCAGACAGGGCTGTCAGTCCTCGTCCACGTGCCCCAAGAGGTGCCATCCCCGGGGCTGCAAGGAGGTAACGGCCCCACTGCCTGGGCACCCAGATGCCAGGTGGGTGGCACGTGGGCTCCGATTAATGCCATATTTCCCATTTCTTGAATGTGCTCTCCAGCTTCATGGAGACACCCTCCTTTGTACCAGTAAATAGAGAGCCAAAAATAACACAGAAGTTAAATATCACTGATTAAAGGGGAACCCTGGAAAAAGGCTGCTGGTCATCAAGGCACAACAGTCTCAGTACCAGTGTTTGATGCATATTGTCCTGTTTGTGGGAGGCTGTTCCCCCCAGGGAAGCCCAGGGGTGCAGCAGCTCCCCAGATCCCTCCCTCTTTTGCTGATCAAGAGGAACTCCCATTCCAGCTCCTGGTCTTCCGCTAAGCTCTGTTATAATTGTGTCACAGATAATTCCAGCCCAAAGGAGAACAGGAGAACTGGAAGGGTTTTGTTAAAACTGCATTTGAGAGGTTGAAGCGGATGTCACACCAGCAGGGACGGCGTGCACCGAGCTGCCCACACAGGCTTTGACCTTGACTGCACTGGTGCAACACAAACCTGCATTTGGGCATTAGAACCCTGTCACAGCTACAGCAATGGTGTGTTCAAATTAAATTCCTCTGGATGAGCTGTGACAGTGACAGCCATCCACAGGCTCCCTCCCGGCACCGCGAGCCGTGCCCACAGCAGCTGCCCGGCACCTCAGGATCCCCAGCACATTCCCAGCAGACTGTCCCACATCTGTGCTGCTCCGTGCCACTGCATCCCACAGCCTTGGCCTGGGGCTTGGAAAGGTGCCAGGCAAAGGGAGCACCACCCTGTTGTGAGCAGGACAGCCCCCAGCTGGCCCACCCCAGGGCCAGGCAGAGCTTTGGGACACACACCTACACCCCAGCTTGGGGACACCACTGGCTACTACTGGGGAGAAAGGCAGCACCTTCCTGGCCATCCATAGTCCTCCCACCTCTTCCAGCCTCTTTCCCCCACTCCACCCCTGCCTTTTCCCACTCAAGGATCTCCAAAGTCAGAAAACCCCTTTCAAGCTCACACACTCACATGGCCACACTGCTGCCCCCTCAGCACTGGAAGTTTTCAGAGCTCAGGCTCCCCAGCATTCCTCCACCATAAAACAGCCCAGCCAGTGTGGCTGGGGAGGGAGGGCAGAGCCAGCCCCAGGACAGGAGCACAGCTCAGCCCACTGCTGCTCCACAGCATCCCAAAGGACAGCCAGGACCGCCTCATTCCCCTGCAGGCAGGGGCACACTCCAAACACCCACATGGATACCATGGCACACCCAGAGCACAGCAGGCAGGGAGGCAGCCAGCAGGAGAGCAGGGAAGTAGAGTGCTCCACAGGATGAAGGGCTCACCTGGTCATGGATAAACACCTTGAGCATCACGGAGCACCAAGCAGAATTCGGGACTGTTACCATGGTGGCATCAGCCAGAGAGGCTTTGCAGAGCTTCACAAGCCTCCTCCAAGCACAGCAACAGAGCAAACCATGGCTGGACTCGGTGACCTTAAGAGAGCTTTTCCACCCTAAATGATTCCACGATTCTGTAAAGGAGTGGTACCTTGTGTGTGCTGGTCCCTGAGAACCTCCAGGCAGTGCCCAGGATCCAGGCTGTCTGAGCCTCAGCCTGCACTGCTCCTCCAGACCCACTCCCAGTGCAATGCCAGCAGAAGGGGCACTGCTGCAGAGCCTCTGCTCTTATATCCCACTACTCCCTGTGTTAATTGATCCCTAATGAGCTTGTCAGGCAGCTGGGCAGTGACCTGGGCTAGTCTCCAGCACACCTGGGCTTGCTGGGGCTGCTGACAGCACTCCAGGACCAGCGGTTTGGGCTGCTGATTCCTCATCCACCCCAATGCTTCTCCCAGCTCCAAGAAATTAAAGATGATGCAGAGTGGTTTTGTGATAAAAGTGCTTCCAAAAACAGAATGGATATTGCAATCTAACATGAACACGCAAACAGACACATTCAGCTGCCCAAGGGAAGGCCAGGATGGTTTTCAAGACAAATAGCTCAGCCTGTGTATTTCCTGGAAGTGACTTACACCCCAAGGGGATCTTTGTGCAAAGTTCAGAGGATTTAGGGAGTGTTTGTCATTCAAAGACACCCCCAGTGCCTGCACAAACAGCACTACCCCTGTAAAGGCAGGGCCAAGCCCCAGCTCCCCCTCCCCAGCAGGGACGAGGATGGACAGCACTGGACACCTCATCCCTGCAGGTATGAAACAACATCTCAGCCTTAGCCTTATTGATCACCATAATTGGTCCACTCTGGCCTCAAATCGGGAGGCCTGGAGACACACCATCTATAACGCAGCGGAAGCCTTTGAGAACACACGCAGGATCACTCTCAAGGAGAAAAGGCAACGCAGGAAGAACCGTGTCTTGCGGAATACACCATCTAAGGAGTCTTTCTGTTGTGCCTTTTGCAACCGGATATGTCTGTCACGTATTGGCCTCATAAGTCACCAACGTGCCTGCAGCAAATGTGGATAAAGCCTTCCCAAATCTTCGTTCGCGAAGCTCAGCCATGATGAAATCCAGAGGGCTGATGGATTTTTATTAGCACAAACACCTTCCTGCTGAGCAGGCAGCCCATGTCCCTGAATGCTAAAAAAGGGCAGCAACGGGCTCTGGCCACCTCCGCAGCCAACACTCCCCCACAGGGCTCCTGTTCCGAGGGCTCCCGCCTGGCCCCAGCACCTGGGAGCACCATTCCCAGCTCAGGGGTGGGACAGGGACTGTAGCAGGGCTGGGATCTCATGCCGTGGGTTAAGCCCACCACTGTGCTGCCCACGGGCTGAGAATGGGCAGTACCAGGAGCTCTGAGCCACGTCCCACTGGGATCTCTGCAGGGGCAGGGACTCTTGGCTGCACCGGGGCTTGCCCTTGCTCGGGGGGTGCAGGGCTCTGTCCCCCCAGCACAGCCCTCACCCTCCCCAGCCCCCCCTTTGGGATATCCTCTCACCTTGCGTCCACCCATGGTCCCTGCACCGGAGCCCCCATGATGCCCTGAGCCCTCCTTACCCCCTGTGATCCCCCGAGCCCTCCTTACCCTCTGTGATCCCCTGAGCCCCCCTAACCCCCTGTGTTCCCCTGAGCCCTCCTTACCCCCCGTGTTCCCCTGAGCCCTCCTTACCCCCTGTGATCCCCCGAGCCCTCCTCACCTCCCTCTGCTCTCCTCCCAGGTGGATTTTGAGGATGTGATAGCTGAGCCTGTGGGAACATACAGCTTCGATGGCGTCTGGAAAGCCAGCTACACCACCTTCACCGTCAGCAAGTACTGGTGCTACCGGTTGCTCTCTGCCGTCCTGGGAATCCCCCTGGCCGTCGTCTGGGGCTTCCTCTTTGCCCTCATCTCCTTCTGCCACATCTGGGCAGTGGTGCCCTGCATCAAGAGCTACCTGATAGAGATCCAGTGCGTCAGCCGGATCTACTCCCTCTGCATCCACACCTTCTGCGACCCGTTCTTTGAGGCGCTCTCCAAGATCTGCAGCAACATCCGAGTTGCTCTCCGGAAGGAGATTTAGGTCCCGACAGCTGCCCCAACAGTCCTCACACGACCTTCCCCGTGCAGGCTTCCTGCCCTCGGGCACAGGGGCACCCGTGCCCGGTGAGGACCTGCACACATGGACATCTGTGCACATGGATACCCCTGCCCAAGGACCTGCACGTGGACACCCATGACAAGGGAACTGTGCCTCACAGCAGGGCCCCACGGCAGAGCTGGCTCTCAGGGATGCTCCCTGCAGATGGAGGCAGGCCAAGCTGCCTCTTACTCCATCCCAAAGCCAGCAGCTTAAGGAGAAGAGAAGCCCATCAAGGCTCAGGGAGCAGCCCAGGGAGATCCCTCTGCCCTCCAGAACCCCACAGCATCACACCCTGATCCCACAGGAGGGATGGCAGCACCTCCTGCACCACAGCCCTGGGCCACAGCCTGCAGCTGCAGGATGAACAGTGTCTGCTCCTGCATCCCCCGGGCTGGGATGGCGCTGCCCAACCCTCACACGGGAGTTCTTATTTGCTGCAAACAGTTGCTGTTGTGGGAGCTTCTGTGTTAAACTGTCACACCGAAGTTTTAGGGATAGAACAGCTAAAACAAACCTTTTTTCGTGTGTGTTTGCATATCAGCCAAGCTCTGAGAGCTGGATCAGTCAGTGTGTGACACGTGCTCTGGGAGTGTGAGCTGAGCCTGGGCCTGCACCAGCTGCAAACCCGCCTGTGGCACTTTGATGCTCAATTATGTACTTAATTATGGAGCATCATTAAGTGCTGTGGGCAGGATCCGGGGCAGGACAGTGCAGTTGGAACACAGCCCTGTCGACCCCCCGAGCCAGGGCTGCCAGGAGGACAGTGGGCAGTGCCAGGGCAGCGGAACACAGCTTTTGGGAACTTCACTTGAGAGACACCAAGCTGGGCTCTAAGCAAAGCTTTGGCTTGTTCCTCAGGGAGAATCTTTACTACACACCCTCAGCCAGTGTCAGGGAAGCTCCAGCCACAGCAGTGCGTGTATCCCACACGGTCAGGGCTGTCCCTCTGCTCTGTGCCCCGGGATGGAGCCATGGAGGCTGCAGGGGGCAGGACCACGCCAAGCTCTGGGCTCTGCCCAGCAGGAGGGGATCACATCCAGCCAGCCCCTTCCCTCAGCATCCCATGGGGATCACATCCAGCCAGCCCCTTCCCTCAGCATCCCATGGGGTCACCCTGATGTGTGGGGGGAGCAGAGAAAGGATCCTTCACCTGGACATGGCCACTCTGGATCCAGGGAAATGGGGATGAGGGGGAAAAGGTCCAATTCAGAGCTATTTCCTCCCTTGTGCTATCAATTAATTTGTCAGTCCCTCTTCCAGAGGGACAGTGGACGGAGTCACACTTTCAATTTGAGGCCCTTGAACATTCTTTTGGCTCTGGCCTTAAGTGCTTTGTTGAACCAGGGCCCAGGAGGTCTCATTGTTCAGAGGCTGTTCTCAATTGTACCTATGTGCTCTTTTCCTTGGCTTCCAACAAAGAGTTGGAGCCCAAGACTCCCCTAGTGCCATGCCAAGGACAAGAAGGAGCCAGGTTCTCTACTGGACCTCTTCCAAGGGCTTGGGATTGTGCACTGCCATTATTTCATATCAATATGGCACCCATGCTCCAGCAACACCCAGGGCTGAGATGGATGGAGTGATTCAGAAAGAAAAAAGATATTTAGGTATTTGTAGGGGGAAAAAAGTCTCAAAAACCACTTTACCTTGAGCATTTTTAGAAGCTTTTCTGTGGGAATAAAATTAATCCAAATCAATTATATTATGGGATAATACTACTTTTAATTTTTTTTGTTCTAGTAGTTCAAAACCTGAGTCCCAAAAGCCACAAAATGCTGATGTCCCCACCGCAGTGCTCTCTGGGGTCCCCGCACATGGAACACACACTGCTCACCTGTCAGCACCTCTGCTTCACTTTCAACCCCCCTGAAAAGCTTTTTGGCAATGCATTCAGCATCCCCCCCCCGGGGCACACCCGGAGCTGCTCCCCCTGTCCCTGCCTGCAGCTCTGCTCGGTCAGAGGGCACAGCACCACGGGCCTGGGGCACAGCCCTGCCTGAGTCCAACCACTGCTGGGCACTGCAGCCAGGGCTGCAGGGCAACTCCCTGCCTCTCCCAAAGCTCCCTCTCTGCTCGGGGCATCCATCCCAGTAACACCTATGGTCATGTTCCCTCTAGTCCTTGGATGGAGGGAGCAGCAGGCCCCCAGATTCACAAGAAAAGGGGACCCTATTCCTTGTTTTGTGCAGGAGTTAGTGACTCTCAAGGAGAAAGAAGGTGAACGTAGGAGGAAAATGCTATATAGTGTCCTAAGGATTTATACCAGTCAGCAAAAGTGCTGAGAGCTAATTTAGAGCTCCCACAAAAAAATCGAAGGGATGTCAGGGTAGGAAAGGTGCAAATGCACCTGCTGGTGACAGTGAAAAAATAAAGGACACTTTTAAATGCATTTTTCATATTAATTCCCAACACGAAACCCCAGATCACATCACCCTTTGAGAGCTGCACGTCCCCAGCTGTGTCCCTCTCCAGCTCCGTGCTGGGGAATGTTGGAGTGTGCAGATCCCAGTGCTCGGGCAGTGCTCCACAGGGGTAGATCCCAGTGCTCAGGGAGTGCTCCACAGGGGTAGATCCCAGTGCTGAGGGAGTGCTCCACAGGCCCAGATCCCAGTGCTCTGGCAGTGCTCCACAGGCGGTGCTGTCGCTGTGCTGAGCACACCTGGCTGTTGTGTTACAGCCCCTTCCTTCCCATCGGGCCCCTTCCTTCCCTCAGCCCAGTGCTCCTCCCACACCTCCCTCCTGCTTTCCACAGACACAGTCAGAAAACTTTATTTACAATATTTGTTAACAATAAAAATCCATGCTGTGAGCATGCCCTGTGTGTTACAGAGCAAAGCAATGGCACTGGAATGGTGGGAGACTCCATGGGATGTGTGGTGACCCCAGAGCAAAGCCCAGCCTCGGGGACTCGACAGGAGTGTCCCTGTCACAGCCCCACAGAGCCAGCTCAGATCCCACACACCTGCCACAGAGAAGCTGCTGAGCACACTCAGCCTGGCATTACTGCCCACACCCATGGCCCCAGCCATGCCTGTTCCAGGCTCCCCCAAACTCCTGCACAGTCTCACTGGGCACAGGGAGCAGAGCTGTGCCCTGCAAAGCTGGTCCCCACTGCCCCCAGGAGTGCTCTGCTCTGTGCCTCTTGGCAGGGGAGCAGGGCTGACACAGTGCAGGGATGTAGGGATGCAGGGATGCAGGGATGCAGGGATGCAGGGATGCAGGGGTGGGGCTGCCTCTGCCCCACAGGCTGCAAGTGAAGCAAGTGTATCTGTGCTGAGAGCGCAGTGCCAGGCACTGGCATCCCACGGGATCCCACGGGATCAGGTGGAGGGGGGACAGCACCCAACCATGTACTAGAGGTGGCACCCATCACCTGTGCCACCCCTGTGTCCCCACAGTGTCCCCCATGACCCTGTGCTGCAGCCCCTTCCCCCCGACAGGGATGCAGTGCACCTGCCCCAGCAGCGTGGGCTCATTTGGGGCAAAACCTGTCCCTCCCAGTGGCATCCACAAGCCGCCAATGTTGAAGTTTGGGGCTCAGGAGCAGATTCCTGGTGTCCAATCCAGGCAGTGCTGAAACCTGGACACAGAATTCCTCCCCCGCTCCTGTCTCAGTTAAATAACGCCTGCTGTACATGCTTACAGACATATATACACCTATTTATACAGACCCCCCAGCACGGCCGGGTCCCAGTTTTCCATAGGGAAGCTCTGGAAGCAGCAAGTCGGCGGCACAAGGTCCCGGCTGGCGATGCCTCATGTCGTGGATGGGTGAGCGAAGCTCCTCTGGCTCGTGCTCCTGCAGCTGAGGACGAAGGAGGAGGAGTTGCTCTTCTTGCTCAGGTCACACGCCGGCTGCGACTTCAGGTAGCGCGTGGAGCAGCAGAGGAAGCGCCGCATCAGGTCGTGGAAGAGGTGGCCGGTGTAGAGCATGTAGATCCAGGGGTTGCAGCAGCTGTTGAGGCTGGCCAGGAGCATGGCGATGATGAACGGGGAGGCTGCAGGGCAGAGGCAGCGTCAGGGCACGGCACTGAGAGCCCCAGCCCTGCCGGCACCACGACACCCCTCCCCAGCCTAGGGTGTGCCTCCCTCCCTGCAGGAACACCACGGCGGGCAGAGAGAGCTGATAAATCCGTAGGGGGAGGAAAGCCTCGGTTGAAGCATACCGGGTTTAGGTTTTTCACAAAAAAAGCTGCATTTCCTGCTCGGCTCCGGCGCTGCCGCCTGCCAGGCATTGCCCTGGGATGCCCGGCCGGGAAGCAGAGGTGCCCCCAGCAGCACCTGCACGATCTACCTCTACAGTGCCCAAAGCCAGAGAAAGGGAGCGTGGTCCTTGCACTTGCCATGGCAAAGAGCAGGACCGGGAGCAGAAGAGCCGGTGGCTCATTTCCCCCCCTCCCCAGCAGCCAGTTTGGGGCAGACAAGCAGCTTCCACCCACTCATGCCATGTGGCAGCCACGCTCCCCCCCCAGCCCCAGGGCACCCCCTGCTCCTGGGCTGTTCCTCCTGCCAAACCCTGACTGGCACGACAGTGCCCTGTCTGAGCCCTTTTGCCTGGACCTCCCACAGCATCTTTCTCCCGGCATCTTTCTTTCCCCAAAATTAATTTTTCTCACACTGCACTCTGCCAAGAGAGGTGACAGCCATTCCCACACCAGGAACAAAGTCCAGGAGCCTGGTAATGGCTCCTGGCCACAGGGGTGACCTTTAGACCAGAAGGATGGTGGCAGTGCAGTTCCAGGACATCAAGTCTCTGGTTGCTGCTCTCTGTCCCCAGAGCACAAAGTACCGATTGTCCCACCTGAGAGGCTGGATCAGCACCTCCTGTGACAAGGGGACGGTGGGACTGGCACCTCCCATGGCAGCAGGACAAGGTGGGACAGCCCCTCAGCGAGGTGGCTGCAGGCAGGGATGGAGCCTTCATCCTGCTCCCCATCTTCCAACCCATCTCTTCAGCTCCTCTGCTCCCAGGGAAGTGCCAGCAGTGAGGACACACATGGTGGTTTGGCTGTTCCTGGTCCCTTCCTGCCTCTGCAAAAATCCACTGGCAGTTTTTAAACCAATGAAGAAGTGTGAATACGAATGCTTCCAAATTCACTTTTAGCCAATGGATGCTTCCAAATTCACTTTTAGCCAATGGATGCATAATTCCTGCTCTAGTGATGTCTGCTCCAACTACTTTTAATTTCAAGCATATGCTAAAATAATTCCATTGGGAATGGCCACAAATCCCAGGCACAAGACCTGAAATACATCACAGCATTTCTATCCACTTAAAAACATCCAGCCAGGCTGACTCAGCTCTTCCCTTTCTGCAGGAGGCAAATTGAATTTCAGGGAGCTCACTGCAGGGCATGTACAGAGGGTGGATTGGTCCCCTCTCTGGCTGGGATGCTGGAGATTCCCAAGGGGTGCTGCAACCAGCAAGCTCTGCCCCTCAGGAATGTTTCCTCTCCCCATATTCCCCACTCCAGGCTGGGGGTGCCCAGAGGGGTGGGCAGAGGTAGAGGCTGTGCCCTGGCAGGGCTGCGGGGGCTCTGCTGCAAACACTCAGTACAGGAGTGGGATGGGATGGGATGGGATGGGATGGGATGGGATGGGATGGGATGGGATGGGATGGGATGGGATGGGATGGGATGGGATGGGATGGGATGGGATGGGATGGGATGGGATGAGGAAGGCTTCCCAATTCCCACACACTGACACAGGTCATCACTCCCAGCCCACATGTCAGGGCACCAGACTCCGAGATGAAGGGAACAATACAAGGGTCACAGCACTTCACAGCCTCACTGTTCCCTCCCGGGTGCCTTGAGCCAGCTCTGACTCTGAGCTCAGAATGCCATGTGTGTTCCCTGGAAGGTGTGTGCAGCAGGAACCTCCTTCCAACCTGCGGCCTATGGAGGACCCCTGGTGCTTAAACTGCCACCTGGATGTGATGTGTGGCTCCAACCCACCTGACAGAGGCTGTGAGTGTGTGTGGCCACCTAAGGAGGGGATCACACTGCCTGGCACGGGGACACAGCGTCAGGCTGACACACCCCAGCCCTTCCCGGGCACACAGCAGCCCCACGAGCCTGGCAGTGCAGCTGGGCTCCGAGGAGCTGGGTGCTCACGTTTAGGAACCTTCATCTGCCCCATCAGCTACGGGGAAGGGACACAGAGGAGCTGCCAGGCCTGGGAGCTCCACGGTCCCTGGGTGCAGAGGCCGGTGGTGGGGCAGCAGCCAGGGACCAGCCCCATCCTACCGCCCACCTGGGCAGGGCTGCAGCCTCCGTGCTGCCCTCACCTTGATTTAGGGACATTGTTCTATGGAAGTGAGGAAAGCGGCTGCAGAGCGGCCAGAGGCAGCAGGGTGAGCCCTCTCTGGTTCTCCCCTCGCTGCCGAGGAAAGGAGGCACTGCCCTTGTTCTCTTTGCAGCCTAATCTCTCACCCTGCACATGCAGCCGATGGCATCCTGCCGAGGTGGGAGCCCAGCCCCCAGCAGTGTCGGGGTTTCACCCAGGACAGACCAAGCACTTTGCATCCCACTGCTCCTGCCCGAGCTCTGTGGCTCATCACGCTCCGGGAGGCTCAGGACAGCAGGGCCCCTGCTCAGCCCCTCATCAGGGCTCAGTCAGGTACAAACAGACCTTCCCTCGCCAGGGAGACTCTGTTTGACATCCTGTGTGGAGAAATCTAAACATTTTCTAAGGAGGTGACTTCCCTCCCCAGCCTGTGGGATGTGCTGGTCAGCCCCTGGTGCAACCGTGTCCCCACTGCCACCCAGCGACCCCCTCCCTGCCTCTGCCCTGCCCTCCTGCCCTGTGCCCACACAGCTCTGAGGTGAGGAACAGCCACATTCCCTTCCCACCACCTCTCCAGCACCTACCATGCTGCCCAGCCACAGCACCCAAGCCTTAGCAAAGGGAGGGGATCCGAGATCAAGGCAAAGCTATGGGAATGCTGCAGGCAAAGTCCATGTCCTCTGCAGAGAGGTCTGACCCTGCCACCCCTCTCATACCTCTGGGTAGCCAGTGAGGAGGAGGGCATGGGAGGAAGGGCTGGGGTCTTCCAGCACTTGCTATCCACAATAACACCCCCCCAGGCTTTTCCTCCCCATGCCACGAAAGCCTCCATCAAGTGCCCTGGCAGAGCTCCCACCCTGTGTCGCAGCCACAGGCTGCCTGGCCACAGGCACATGCAGAGGGAAGTGTGGTACAGCTCAGTGGGGCTGGAGCTTCCCTTGATACCTCAAAGCAAAGAAGGAAAGAAAAGGGAAAAGAAAACGGAAAGGGAAAAGAAAACGGAAAGGGAATGGGAAAGGGAAAGGGAACACAAGACCACTGGCACAGGGTGAGCAAGGGATGTTTCCCGGTGCAGCGGACAGGCTGGGATGGGCAAACATCTCATCCACTGCCACTCCACTGCAGGGTCAGTAAAGCAGCAGAGGTTGGGGTGCTGGGAAAGTTTGGGTGCTGGCAAGGTTTGGGTGCTGGGAAGGTGTGGGTGCTGCTGAGGAAGGGGAAGCCCTTGAGACTGCAGGATTGAAATACAGCACGGGAGAGCCAGCGCTTCACCCCAGGGCCCATCTAGGAACTCGAGTCTTGATCAGCCTAAATCAGGTGGAAAACCCAGGGCCAGCTGCCTGGAGCATCCAGGGGGGTTCAAAAAGCCACACTCCACTTCCAAAATAAAAGGATCAGAGAGAAGCAGAGAGGCAGAACAAGCCAGCCTGGCTCTGGCTCTCAATCAGCTCGGCCCAGGGGGAAGAGATGTGCACAGGCTGCAGGAGACACTGGGTTTTCCATAGAGCACGGTACAACTGGAGTAGGATTGAGGAAGGGCAGAGTGGCTGGTGAGAGGGGCCGGGCTCTGGGAGCAGCTGTGCCCCCACTGCACAGCCCTGTGCCACGGCAGGGCTCTGGGGCTGGCAAGGAGCAGCTCCTCCTCGCTCCTTGGCATCCCCAGACCGGGTATTTCTGTTGAGCCCAGGTCAGTCTATCCAAGGAGTTTTCATCCCCGAATACACTTTTCTGTCCTTTCTCCTACCTCACAAAGTTGTGCAGAGTTTTAGTTTCAGCTCTCCAGCAGGGCGAGGGAGGGGAGAGGCCTTACCTTCCTGCGGAGCGTTGGTGTCCCACACAGACCACATCTGCACGAAGAAGAAGGGAGTCCAGCACACTATGAATGCCAGCACGATGATAAAGGTCATTTTGACTGTCCGGATCTTGGCTTTGGAGATGAGCCTGGTGCTGCTGACCCTGGCAAACACCATCCCACTGCAGGAGCCTGAGCCCAGACCCACTCTGGGCCCATGAGCCGTCTTAAGCTTCACGTTCTGCCAGATTTTGAAGCTGATTAAGCCGTAGCAGACACTCAGCATCAACACAGGGATGATGTAGACCATGAGGGTGATCCAAGTGACATAGGCTTTCGGTCCCCAGGGCTGGATGAAATCTGCCCAACAGTCATAAACCCCATTCCCCACATCCCTGAGAGAAAATATGTGGATCTGAGGGATGCTGACCAGCAGGCACAGCAGCCAGGTGAGGAGGACAGAGACCCGGTCAGCTCTCCTGTGCAGGGACCTCAGTGGTTGACAGATGGCCAAGCACCGGTCCAGGGACATCAGCAGGAGCATGTAGGTGGAAGCAAACATCCCCACTACCTGCAAGTACTTGATCAAGCGGCAGAGGAAATCTGGCCCGTAGAACCTGAAGGTGATGTCCCAGATGAGCTGGGGCAGCACCTGGAAGATGGCCACAACCAGGTCAGCGATGCTCAGGTGCTTCATGAAGAAGTACATGCGGGAGTGCTTGTGGCGGGTGGTGTGGATGGCCAGCAGCACACACAGGTTGCCGGTCAGGGCAAGGAACAGGATGAGGCACAGGACCGTCACCTCCACCTTGGCCATGTCCTCGTTCCTCTTCAGGGGGTCGGTGGTGCTGTTCCTGCCGGCGCTCAGGTTCTCCAGCCGGAGGCTGCCGTTCCCCAGGGAGCTGTTGATGGTCCAGGCGCTGCTCCCCACCAGGTACAGCTTCTCCATGGCCAGCGCCGGCCCGCATCGAGCCTGGGGCGGGAAGGCGGCAGAGAGGGGGCAGAGGGGGGGCAGAGCCTCTACCGACCGCGTCCCTCTGCGGCAGCCGGGTGTCCCCGCCGCTCTCTCGCCGTGTCCCCTCGGCTCTCAATATCCCACCTGCTCTCCGTGTTCCCCCGCTCCGCGTCCCCTGCGTGTCCCCTCCCGGCCGTGTCGCTCTCTCTGCCCTGCGGTCCCGGTCCTCGTCCCTGTCCCCGTCCCCGGGGTGGCGGCTCCCCGCGGCTCCTCCCTGTCCCCTCCCCGGGCACTCGGCGTCTCCGCCGGCCCCTGCCCCGCCACAAGCCCCGGCGCAGGGGCCGGACGAGCGGCGGGGGCGGTGGGGAGAGGCGGGTCCCGGCGCGGCCCCTCGGGGTCCGCCCGCAGCCGCTGGCCCCGCACCCGGACCCGCCTCAGCATCTTCCCCCCCGCCCTCTCCGGAGCGCGGCCGCGGCGGGGCGGGGGCCGGTCCCGCTCGACCGGCGGCCCCCGGGCAGCCCCGTTACCCTACACAGCCCCTGTTCCCCCGCAGCGCCTCTCCCGCACAGCCCCGGTCCCCGCACAGCCCATCTCCCGCCCGCCTCCGGCCGTGCCCGGAGCGGGGAGCGGAGGAGCGGCCGCGGTGCCGGGGGGGTCCGGGGCAGCGGGGCAGGCAGAGCCCCGGGGGCCGCCAGCGCCCGACAGCACAGAGACCCCCCCGGCACCGGGCAGGCAGCGGGGCGGGGGAGCGCTCACCAGGCTCACCTCCCCGCCCCGGGCTCATCTGCCCCGTCCCGGGCTCACCCCCAGCACAGCCCTGCCCCGCCGGAGCTGCCGTCGCAGGACCCGCAGGGAATGTCCCCCCGTATCTTCCAGCCCAGCCTCGTCCAAGGAGCAGGCGGTCACTTAGCAGTTAAAACATCCACCAAGAACTTTGCCTTTCTTTCAGGAGGATTATTTCAGAGTATTATTTCTATAAAAGAAGGAGAGGTGGCTGTGTGTGACACCATTTGCCACCAGCTCATCAGCACAGTTCACTGGTTTTCCCTGTTTTCAGGCTCCCTACAAGGGACATGGGACCTAAGAGTGCAGGTGGGATGTTCAGAGGAGCATGAAACCCACCCAGCCTCCCCTCAGCCCAGTGGCAGCTGCCACTGAGTCACTCCCAGACCCTCAAACCAAAAAGGTGTCCCAACCAGCAGGGACCTGCCTGGTCTGGCCCTGAAGGCCCCCAGCATCACCCCCATGCCCCCCACTCTAAAGCCACATCTCAAATCCTGCTCAGCCCAGCCTTAGGCCCTGAACAAATATCCCTGCAGTTATTTTTAAAGATTTTTGGGAACCTTTAGCTGCATGCAGGATGTAGAAATGTTAAATACTTTGGCAAGTTCTTCCCTCCAGGGTTCACGTTCTTCCTCCTTCAGGCAATAAAACTGCTGTGGGAATCGCTGTGGATCACAGCTCATCATGTGCAATGCTTTTTTTATTGTTCTGCCTTTTTTGGGAGAGCTCTGGAGGAGGAGGTGACTGGGGTAAAACCGTGGCTCCAGTGGAGGCAAGGAGAGGTTTGCCCTTGGCTTCTGCGTGGCTCGTTGAGCATCTTGCAGGCACTGAGGGATGGAAATGTGCTTGAGGACCCAGGTGGGGTGGCAGCATGGTGAGATGCTGCCTCAGGTGAGGCAGAGCAGCCACTGCTCCTCTTTGGCCTTGGAGGAGGTGTCACTCACAGCTGCACAGAGCCCAGCTCCTTCAGACCAGACCTGAACTGCCAGGAAGGAGCCCCCTGCCCCTTGTGCAGCTCCTACACGTGGCAGCAGAGCACCTCCAGGGGTGGTTGTAGCTGTGAAATACATTTGATTTCAGCAGCGAGTCACAGGTGCTCAGCTGGGGAAGAGCTCTCCAAGGATTCATCCTGTTTCTCCCTGTGCCAATGCCACACACTCCCAGGGCCATGTTCTCTGGTATGCTCTGTGCTGACCCGGAGTGCATGAGTGCTCGCAGTCGAGGTGAAGGATCACACGCCTGGGGACTGAAATTTGGGGTTAAAAGGCCAAGCCATGGAAGGGTTTCGTTAGTTTTACTGTAAGTGCTTGGCTCCAGCCTGGGCTCCCTGCTCAGGGGCAGGGACTGAGCCGGGGGGGAGCAGTGCCGTGGGAGCCTGGGCCTGGATGCTCCAGGCACAGCCAAGCCCCACAGTGCCAGGAAAGCAGGACAGGGACCCTGCAGGGCTGAACCTCACCCCTGTCCCCACCAGCTTCAGTCAGGTCCACACGGTGCTCTGGACACAGGGTTGTGCTTCACCACAGTGCCCCTGCCCAGGGCAGGCTGCAGGGATCAAGGGGTCCCAGAAATCCCCCTTCCATGGCACTCCCAGCCAAGGTCCTGGCTTATTTCATCCCAGATCCCAAACTGCTAAGAAAAAAAGGAACTCCCCCTGCAACTGTAACTCCCCCTGCAACTGTAAGGACTGTTACCTGCCCCAGGAACTCACTCACAGCACCGACACACATTAATTTGGGCAATTAACGCTGGCCCTGGCCCAGGTTGGCTGCGGCTCCTGGAGCCATCCAGCCAGTCCAGCCCCCGAGGACAATAACACTGTCACTGGGTGACATTAAAATGCTTTACTGCTCATTGTGTGCAGTTGGCTGCCTGCTGCATGTTCGACTGTGGGACGGGTTTGGTTCTGCTACTGGAAACCAGCACTGGAGCCAGCACTGCTGAGGGTTCCCTCATAGCAGAAGAGGAGACAGATGAGGTTTATTCATTCTCTCCATATGTCACTTTTCTCACATAAATTACCCAATATTAAACCCACAAGGGGCTCAGAAAGTGGCACTTGCTGAACACAAGGTCGTTGCTGCACTGGCACAGCCCCAGGCACAGCAGTGGTGGGGAGGCAGCCCCACGGCTGGAGCTTGGCCCCATGGACCCTCTCCAGGGGCTTTGGGTAGCCGTGGCTGGGCCTGGTCAGGGTCAGATAAAAGGATCCAGCCATAAGGTTTTAATGCCCTTCCCTTCCTCTGTAGTGGGAAGAGAGTGGAGGGAATTGCCACGGCAAAATGTGCCACCTATACCAAATGGGATGTGGGAGCTCAGGACAACAGCCAGCTCCTGGTGCCCTTCCCTGGGTGATCCTGTCAGGTCTGGGCACTGGCCCCCAGCAGCCAGAGATGCTCATGGTCCCCTGTAACCCCTCGGTCCTTATTCAGGAAAAGCTGCAGTTGCCCCACAACTAAAACCCAAACACGTGATTTTAAAGCAAAGAATCCTGTGAGAATCAGAGGGTTTTCTGAGTCATCTCCTTCTCCTTCCAGCTTTAAACATTCAGGGATGCCATAGAGCTGGAAACATTCTTATTTTAAAAACACATGCTTTGGGATAATCAAAAGCACAAACACCACATAAAGCTAAATTTAATTGCATGTTGGTTCACTGCTGAATCTGAAATAGCTGTTTTTCCAATAGCTATCTGGAATCCCAACTTTACGGTCCCCATGACACAAGAGGTCTGGCAACACGTCAAGGCCAGGCCATGGCTTTGCAGATGGAGCTGCAGCTGCCCATGAACTCCTGTGTATGGCTGTGGCCCACAGCAGGCACTGCAGGCTGCAGAGCCGGGATATTTTATCTGGCTGCTCTTGCATGGGAATTTCTCTTTATCCTAGAAATTTTCCTAGTCCTCACGTGCTGCACTCAGCCTGCAAGAAGGCCAGTTTTGGTAAATTCACTAAAACCACAGAGATGAGCAGTCTCACACACACACCTTCCTGGAGGAGGTGTCTCTGTGTGGAACACAGAGCTGGGAGGGCTCTGGGCCTTATGTGAGGCCTGGGAATACATGAAGGCCAGAGTAAATTACAAGTTTTCTGTGTCTTCCTTAAATGTGCACATGATTAAATCCCCAAGTCAGATATCAGCTTTCTCCATGGCTCACCAGCTGGTTGTGCTGATTTCCAGAGGAATACAGAGTCAATATTGTAAAATGTTCTGTACTGAAGGCAACAAGGCTTTGGAGACAAACCATGGAAATACCAGCAATGCACAGAATTATGTGGACCCAAAACTTACTCAAAATTCATTGTGTTACTGAGTTCACTTATCAGGGGTAACGTACCTCCATCTGAACATGCTGTGTGGACTGGGCTAACACAGTTACACTCCTGGATAATGTCGTGTCACCCATCACATCACCCACCTGAACTGTGCTCTGGCCGTGGTAATTCTTTCTGTTAGCTAAAAAACAACAAAAAAAATCAAATGGCGAAACTAGTCCTCACATTGATCATAGTAAATAAAAAATGAAAAGTACAACTGCAGCCCATGGTCAGTCCCAGCATTCCTGCCCCAGCACATGACCCCACTGCCAGGGCTCTGTGCAGGGCTGGGCCATGGCTGGGGGAGGTTCTGGAAACTGAGTCACCAGAGTGCTACTGGAAGGAGAAAAGAAACTGGTGAAGCCACCTTGTACGTGGACAAATGGAGAAAGGAGGAACAACTTGGAACCTGAAGCCTCGAGCTCTAGACAGCATTCACAGCAGAAAGAGAATTTCCAAGAGTTCACGTATCAAGATCATTTCTTCTGTTCCCTTCTCTTTGTTTATCTGGGAACACGCTGAACTTACTCAAGGAACTCGGTGTTAAAGATCCTTTCACATCATGTCCCTGAAAGGTTCATGGGATTCAAACCACTTCCTTCGAAGAAATCCCCAACTCACTGAAATGTGTCAGCCCCTGCTCCAGTGGCCTCCTGTCCACACCAGTGCTGGAGCCCGGCTCAGGCTCACCCAGCTTTGGGACAGAATGTCTGCAAAAAGAGCCTGAATTTCTTGGCATTAAGCCAGCACCATTTCCATACCCATCACCACTGGCACCCTAGGGGAAGCCTTGGAGCCTCTGGAGACACACTGGGTTTCACCTGGTGCCCAGAGTGCAGTGGGATGCACCTCCTGCCCCGAGGCCCAGGGATCTCACCTGGGCTATGGCAGCAGTGCTGCCATCAAATCTATGAGCTTAAAGCCATTTAAACCAGAGCAGACTCTGGATCCTGCTGATCCCATAATCCACACTGACCCTATCATTCAGAAAGTCCCATTCAGGTTGGGGCAGATCCTCACAGGGTAGAGGTCTGTGATTTCCACAGGGAATCCCCCCTGCTCCCACCCCCCTCCTGCACACATCCAACCACTGAAAGGGTGACAGGGCTCTCCCCAGGCACCTCCCTGAGGAACTGGGTCTGTACAGGGCTCCAAATGACGCTGTTTGTGCTAAAATGTTTCTCACTTCATCCTGTTACAGCCTCAAAGCCATAAAAACCAATGAAGCCTGCACAGACCCTGGGAATAACAAGTTGGCCAAATACAGACATGAATCCATACGGTTTTTAACAAAGAGGATTTAGATTCAGCTGTTGGGAGATTATATAATGACTTTACTATTTTGGGGGATTTTACTGTATTTGTGAGTAACTTCAGGCTGTTCATTTCAGCTGCCCTGAAATCTCACTCACCAAACAGGGGGAAGACTCGCCTTAAACTAAATATCATTTATTATTAACTCCTGCCAGCAACACAGTACTCTTGGAGAAGTGGCCCTGAGGGACCTCGACCCCTGCCTGTCCCCTGCCCACCCCCAGCTGCTGCAGGTCCATCCCAGGGGTGCGAGGGGACCTCTCCAGTTCAGGGCAGCACGTGGCCAGAGCACAGCCAGCCCGGAGCACCCTGTCAGTGTGATGATGGGAATCCCACAGGATTCAGATCTCAGCCTAGGAAAGAGTTCTTCCTACCCACAGCCAGACACACTCGCTCCCTGAGCCCACAGTGTTACCAGACAGATCCCCCAGGGATGGCATGAGGGGGCTGGAGTGTGGACTGTTTATCTTAGAGAATGTGAACTCCCCAAAACACAGAAATTCAACAAAACATTAGAGCTGGAAAGACAATGAAAAAAACCCAAAAGGTCAGCATTAGTTAAAGCAAATCCTTGCTGTAAAAGCCCTCATTACCTGGGAAAAAACCTTTTCTCCCCTGTGGAGAAAAGTGGAGGTGGAAATTTTTCAAATCACCTGATCCCAGACCAACTTTCAGAAAACTAAGCCATTTTTCATCTTGTTCAGATTCTGAAGCATCTACCAAACACAGCTGCTGTTCTGGTATTTGTGATGCAGAACATTCAACCAAAGGCTGGAGGAATTGGTCCATCATTGCAGTTCTCCTGCAAAATCAGAACTTTTGGGAAAACACCAGAAAACACCCTAGCACAGCCATCCCTGAAGCAAAACCAGGTAACCCCCAGCTATCTGATTTGGAGGGGGACATGGGGTGAGAGCACACAGGGAGCCCCGTGCCTGTCAGGGTGACTCCACTCCTGCTCTCTCCCATTCCTGGGACTGCTGCCTTTCACATGGCTCCACTGCTGGGCTGGGGGAACAGGACATTTTTATTGTCTGTGATTATTTTGTTTCCAGCTTTGCCCTCCTGCCCTGGCCTGAGGGACTGCTCTGTGACTAAATTAATTTCCTTCTGAATGGATTCGCCGCCCGAAGCAGCCGTTCCCAAAGCCTTCCAGTGGCAGCCCCCCCACATAGCCTGGCATCACCCCAGCCCGGCTGCCAGCACCACTATGGGCCCCCCAGGAGCTTCTCCCCGCTCCCAACTCCCCAGGGAGCCACAGCTGTCAGGGATCTGCTGGCTGGGGATGGCTGCAGAGGGGCTGGACCTGCAGTGGGGCAGGATGGAGGGTCCTCAGGATCCCACATCCCTGGCAGAGGGTGGGATGGAGGGTCCCTGCACCACCACACTCCTCCCAGCACAAGGCATACGCTGTGGGTGATGTAACAAACATCGGTCACAAAATGAAAAGGTGCAAGGAGAATGCAGTAACTTCATGATTACTCACTTAAAACCCACCACTGTGGGGTTCCTCCCCTCTCGCTGGAGCTGCAGCTCGGCCACGGCAACGCGGGGCAGGAGGACACGACCCAGCGTCTCACTGTGCATCACCACTGCAAAGCTCCTCTGTGCTGGGACTTCTGTCCCCAGCCTGGCTGTTCACAAGTCCCCAACTGCTCCCACTTGCCCCTTGACTTGGTGACGGAGGAGGGAGCTGCCCAGGGGAGCGAGGGGACAGGACAGCGTGGGGAGGACACTGCGTTTCCTTCCTCGCTGTTGTTTTTTCCCTTACGTTATCCAATTTCTGCGAATTCAGGGCTGGTGAGATGTGCAGCAAGAGTCATTTATGGCACCCAGGGGATCAGCAGGCACTCCCAGCAAAGGCCAGACCTGGCAGCCCCTAGCACTCACCTGGGGCTGGAGCTGGCCCTGGAGCTGTGTCTGGCAGGACAGGCTGGATCCTACCCGGGCACCCGCTCTGTCAGAGTGGGAATGAGGCATAGGACCATCAAATCCACACTTTTTCCTAAGCCTCCACATTGTCCAGTGTGTCTGCTCCATGCAGCCTCCCCCAGCACCTCGACCACTGTGTCACGTCCACACACCCTGCTCAGATTTGTCACCTCTACAAACACCACCACCCATCTCTGGCACCAACTCACAGCTCCTTACAAAGGGAGGGGAAAAAGCCCCGTCTCTGGTAAAGGTCACCAATTTGGACTTTAAATGGTGAGTTCAACAGTAAGAGATATAAAAAAATGAATCCCCACAGGTTGTCAGGAAGCCAGTTTGATTTACATCCATATTTAACATGTCATGGCTGTTCTCTCTCCTACTACACCAAGTAACTGTCTCGCTACCTTAACGCCCCAGTTCCCGTAGCAGCTCTTCAGCTCATTGTCAGTGGCAATGGCCTTACCTGCAGCCACACCAGTGCACAGAACAGTGCTGGGGCAGGACTCATGTCCTGCTCATCCCCACCCACCAGCACCTTCCCCCACACACCAGCAGCTGCTTTGCCAACGCCTGGAGAAAGTTCTTACAGTATTATTGCTGCTCTAACATCAAAGGTTGCCCAGTTTGCCCAGTTGTGCATGGCACGGGGGTTTTCTGAGGAGCAATAGAGAATTTTTATGAGAACTATCACATGTCAGCAGTGAATGAATCTGTGAGATGCTGTCAGTTTTCAGCGATTTTTAACTACATGCAAGTCATTTCCTTTCAGTCATGAAGGGCTTTGCTGAAATAAACACCCTTCCTTCAGCTGCTCTTATCAATGGCACTAAATACAGCAGCCAAGCAGTTTTTCCAAGCAGCAACACTAAAAAAAACCTCAGCCAAAAAAATCCCAAATCCATGAGAAATCAGGTGAGACACGGTAGCACACACAGTCACCCTCCTGTCCCCATCCCTTGGCACTTGAGGTGTCTGACAGCTGCCAGTGCTGCTGGGACCACATTGGGGGGAGTATTTCAGTGTGCCTCTGCCTATGCTGCCTGGGATCGTGGCTGACATTCAGGCTCCAAAATCTTTAGGGAGTTTAATAAAAAGGTCAAACTTTGAGAAATATTTCAGGGTGTTTTTTTTCTTTTTTATAAAGGTGCCTTTTGAACTGCTTTGGAGGGCAGCTCCTCTCAAGGTTTCCTTTGTCTGAGCTGTATTCCAGCAGGCACAAAACACCCCCATGAAAACCCAAGCATTTTCTCAAAGCACAACAAGGTTGTCATCCAGTAAACCTCACACTGGGAAGGGTAAGGGCTGTTTGCAAACTCAACAGCAAACACACCACCATGAGAGTGTTTGAGGGCTCTCTGAACCCAAACCAACCTCTTCACCACGAGGTGCTTTAGGAACCACAGGAACTCCCCATTCTGCCCAGGCTGCCAAGACAGGAATCCTTGGAAGCAGATTCCAAGAGGGACCACAGAGGGACCGAGCTCTGCTGGAGAAACCACAGTGTGATTGAATGAGCAAAGGAAAACATCATTCCCAAAGCTCATGGCTTTGTACACAGCTCCAAGGGCAACACTCTTCCTTGGGTTCTTCAAGAGCCACAGGGGACATATCCTGAGGTCACCACAACAGTCAGACCATGACGCTGCTGTCCAGGAGCTGTTTCTTGTCTTGCTCAGAATCCTCGCCAGCCCTTGGGCACCAGGATGCCAGGACAGAACCCCCTGCCAACCCCTCAGGCACCCAGGACAACAGGACAGAACCCTCCACCAGTCCCCGGGCACCAGGATGCCAGAACAGAACCCCCAGGACTCGGCTCATGAGGGTTCACTCCCCCTTGGGCACTTGCCCAATACTGATTTTTTCTGACTATTTTCCAGCCCGTACTTACCAAATTAGACTATTTCTCCTTCTTGGGTAGGGAAACATATTTTCCTCTCATCTCAGGAGTTACTGCCATTAACTGCAAATTAACCCTGGGAGACAGGAAGGATCTGCTGCTGATCCAACACGTTTCCAGCCCCTTCCCTGGATTGAAGGCAGAAGTCCCTGGGAGTTAAGATTGCAGGACCCCAATTTTCCCTATAGATCGAGGTAAGGACCTTGTGCAGCACCTGGTGTGCCATTTCCAGGCTGAGCTTAGGCTCTGTCAGCAGCAAAAAGCACACTGCTGACAGCCCAGCCCAGGGTTTATCTGCCAGCAGCACTAACAGAGCCTTCCCAGGTTATTCTCTGTGTGTGACAGGGGACATCATGACCATATTAAAGAAAACTCTGCTGCTAACTCAAACAGAAGTAAACCACACCAGTAAACCCTTCCAGGGCTACCCAGCAGCTGATGCAAACCCCATCTGCATCAATTCCATGACCATTCCACACATAAACATCTTTATTCCTCCCTGGCCAACTGCACCCAATTTCAATGCCTTGTGTGAGCTACTGTGATGAAAAGGCAGCCCTAGAACAGACACCAAAAATTTTCTTTCAAAAAATTTTGTTTAGCAAAAATGAAACAAACGCAATCAGCTTCCTGCTTTGCCCCTGCCCCTCCTCACCTTGTGCAGTTATGGTGGTTTATATTTGCCACGATTCAGCCCGTTCCAAACACAAACGTTCCTGGGAACAACAGCTTGAGGAGGAATATTTCTAAAAGCCAAACACCCAGGCCCAGCCACAGTCTGAAGTCAAATGGCACACAACTCTCAATTTTACCCACATTTTGTGCCTTCTTTGCCAAGCTCCCCCAATGGGCTCTGACCAAAGCTTCGGGGCTCAGCAGAAGCACCTGTGAGTATTTTTCATGGGATGTATTTTGCTTACAAGCCATATTTTTAAAAACATCCCCTGGTGTTCATATTTACTTTCATTTTCTTGCACTGCTTTATTTCATTACAAAATTCTACTGCCTTCCAAGGAAGACCAGACTTTTCAATGTTACTATTTATTTTAAAGCTAGAATACTTTGTGTCCAATGACCTTCCAACTTTCCAGTTTCGTTACTTCAAACTAAAATAATGAAATATAATACCAAGCAATTTGACACAGACATATATAAAAAAGCCTATTTCTGTAGAGCAGAATCCCCCAGCACCCCTCTGCCTCCCCAGCTGCACCAGGGAACTGGGGCACCAGCACCTGCCCAACCCCAAGCAAAACACTGTCCTGCAGTTGCTTCCAGGAGTTTCCACGGGGTGTGAGCAGGAACAGCAGCAACACACAGTCCTGCACTGGTGAGGGGACACGAGGGACAGGAGCCAGCTCACGCTCCCACAGGGCTCTGGCACCCCGGGCCCAATCTCAAAGGTAAATGGCCACAGTGCTGTGGACAAACCCAGCAGCCTTGTCACTAAGGCAGCTGGAATGGCAGTGATGCATAAATTCAGCGCTTTACTCAGTGTTCAGACACACTGAGGATGGGAAAAAGCCAAGCAGTGTTTCCCAGTGTTGAGGACTCCCCATCCCTGCAGCACTAGCTCCTCTTCCGCTTGCTCCTGGGAAGGACTCCATCATTCTCCAGCATCCGTGTCCGCTGTGACTTCCTCCTGTTCACTGTCAGAGCCAGGGAGCTGCTGCTGCTGCTGGAAAAAAAGGAAAATAAGGGAAAAAGGGGGTTGCAAGTGCCCTAAACACGGCACACATGACCCTGCTGAAGCGCTGGGAGCAGCACAGGGGCACCGCACACGCACGTGTTCCTGGCCATGGGCAGGGAAAGGACCTCAGAGCTCAGCTCATCCCACCCCCCTGCCATGGGCAGGGACGCCTTCCACCAGACCAGGGTGTTCCAAGCTCCGTCCAACCTGGCCTTGGAGAATTCCAGGGATGGGGAAATATTGCTCTGCCTTCTCAGCTGAAGAAGATAACAACACCCACAAACCCGGTGTCGTGGTGCCCCTCCTCCTGGCCCCAGGAACCAGTTTGGAACACAGGGAGGAGCAACAACGTCCCAGATTCCTTGTCCATAACTGAGAAGAGCCCCTGGTGCTGAGAAAAAACCATGGTGATGTTCTATCAGAAAATGCCAACTTGAGTCACTGTCCTCCTCGGGGGCACAGTCACCCGGGTACAGGACGAAAGCGCACAGGACTCCCAGCTTTGCAGACATCCTCCTCATTTATGGACAAAGAATTTTCCACTGGAAACTCAACAAGTGTTTTCTTTTTAGTCACAGAGTTAATTTTAAAGAAAAAATTGTTAAATTAGCCATATTTAAATGAAGCAGCTGATTTCCATCATTCAGCCTCGGAGCTTAAAATTCCACTTAGTGTTGACATGAAAGATGCCGCTCATCTGTCAACAGCTTTTGCTAATTAAACATTTCTTATAAATACACTCTGTTTTATACCATCTGCTAAGCTGAATCCATCCTGCAGGGACTATTAATTCATCTTAAACTGGGAATTCACAAGTGAAAATAACAATGGAAAACTCTCAGATGCCCAAGTCCCCGTCTGCTGACTGTCATGAGACGTAACGATATAATAAAGAGATTAGTAGGAAAAACTCATGTTTCAGAGCTGTGCCACGATGGAAACGGAGTTCTCACATCCCTGAGACCACTAACCACACCCAGGGAGATCTGTGTGAATCCCAGCTCTGCCAGATCCAGCTGGTACCTCGGCAGTGTGACTGAACACACATACCCAGAGTGCCAAAGGGAGGGACTATGTGGATCCATGGCCCTGTCCAGCTCTCCCCACTCACACTGTCACAAAAACAAGAGTTGTATTTCTCCCCAAACCATCACTAACAGGCTGCCACTGTCACCTGCAGACCCCAGAGTGGGTTAAGCAAGTACTTGTTGCCTGAGGCAATTTCTGAACGGAGGGGCCGTGGCAGTGGAATTTAGATCTCCTGGAGCCCTGAACCTGCCAAGTCTCAGGCACTTGTCCCATTCCATGTGCAGCAACACACTGGCATCAACAGAACTATTCACATCCACAGCTGCTGCCAGGAGCAGGTCACTATCAACACTTAGCTGCACAAAGACACTGCTCAGGAGCAGGAACTTAATTTATATGTGAGGGATTAAAACCTCACTCTGTTTCTTAACCTGAATTTACACCTACTTGTCCACCAATAAAGATTAAGTTGCCAACAGCACAGAGTAATAAATCACTGTAGTTCATGGGGGGAACAGGAGACGATTTGAGGATTCAGCTTGGGGAATGGGGGCCACAGACCAGAGAAAAAAGACTGACTGTGGCTGAAGGACTCAGTTTATGGAGCAAATGCCTCCTCCTGAGAGCAGTGAGGTGTCCTGCCACAGTGAGCCTGGTTAACACACAGCACTGTGCTGCTGGGGAGCTGCTGCTTACTTAGCCTCCAGAAAGGAAGAGTTAGAGGTGATTTTAATGGAGTCAGGCATGTTCTTCACCCAAAGAGAAAGGAATTCAACTATTTTAATAACTAACTACAGAGCATTTAACTCCAAACTGTCTCTCAGTGGAATACTTTAAAAGCACAGGGAAAAAGGTCTCTGCAGGACATGGCTAAACACACACTGAACTGGGACAACCATTTCTCATCTTGGATTGAATTCCACAGCCATTAATAGGGAGTTTTAAGAGCCATCCAGTCTATGACCACATACATGTAACAGAAGGGGATTTTTGGTTTAAAGAAGTAAGATGTTAATGTCTTAGCAACAAGAACTCTTCCCACTTCGAAACAGATGCTCGATTCCAGCATGTTCAACTTGTAAGCCTTACATACAGCTCTGCCAACAGTGGAACTTAAAACACAACAGAAGATCAGATTGAATTTTCCATAAAAATCAGTCTCTTCATTTTTTTTCTCAATTAAAATATGTATTTATACTCATGTGTATCTTAAAATAATGATCTTCAACTGGGCATCTGTGGATTCTTAGAGCATCCAGGTATTATTTCTCAAGGATTCAAACTCACTGACAAAATCCTGCTTCCCACAACTGTGAGGATTCTCCAAGAACCTGACTTTCCAGAGGCATTTGCTTTTCCAGAATCCCACCAGCTGCAAACTACTGATCTAAACCCGTCACAAGGACTTCAGTGGGTGGATATTCCACTCACCTGTTAGAGGACACTGAACACGTCTCAGACTCTTCCACATCTGCCAAAATGTCTGAATTGGTGCTGAAGGGGAAAATAAAACAGATGTAAATTATTTTAGCAACACCTATAGCACAGCAGGGCTCGACTGGCAGTGGCAGCAGAACCTGTGGATGAGACCGACCCCTCTCATAGCACTGGCAATAACTTCAACCTACAGGACAGGCCAAGAACTTCTGTCTCTGCATTGCTTAATTTTTAGTTATTCCCGGGTCTCAATGTCATTATTTAACACACAAGACAACTCTCTCTGTTCGTGTCTCCTTAGTGGTATCTAAACAGCTTTGCATTCCCAGGGACCAGGCAATTTCACTGGAGAGGATCTGCAAGATGCTTTGGTGGGTAACGTGTAGGTAAAGCGCATTTCTTTTCTAGAAGCTTTTCTTCAATAAATCCATAAATGACATACAACTTTTAGAAGATGGCAGGATTTTTTTCACCCTTTGCCATTTTGTCTGCTCTCTGAAGTGAGAGTCATCAGCTGTTACTGTGGCAATAACTAATATAGAACCACCAACAGGAATTCAGGTGGGCAAACAGAGCCAGGTTAGAGGACCCTCTAACATGTGCACATACAGTCATGCAGATATAAAGGAAAAAGACACCAAAAACGGATGGGGCAAGTTTTGAAGCTCAGCATTGTTTTTACTCTCAGAATTAAAAGTCCATCAAAAGCTCATTTTTGGTGCACAAACTGGATTCCCAGGGAATGAGTTATTATCATATTTCCAAACTACTCTGATGTTCCAATTACATTTAAAAAAAGAAGTGGGGAGGACATAGGGCTATTTGTGTGCTTTTAGTCCCCTAAAATAGAAAAAGAACAGGTTTGAGGCCTGAACATGATGTACTTCCCTGCCTCGAAAACCGCAGCATTATCATCATTTATCACCCACCGCGTTTGCCACCGCAAAACAATAAAAATGAGAAAACTTGGCTAACACTCAAACCAATACTGCTTGTTCAGAATTTACATGTGGAATCCTTCGTCTGTGCCTACCAAATTTTTTTAAAACTGAGCACAAAGTGTCCTGGAGCAAGTTCCCCCTTGGCCTACACGTGGAGCTGTGAATGGGCCATCAGAGGGTTCCCAGAGAAGCCAATTAACTGCTCTGTCCTAACTGCAACGAGACACTGAGGGGCTGCAGTAACTGTACAAACCAGGGGTCTGAACTTCCCAGCTGTAGCTAAAAGCCCTTTGTTTCAGGATTCCTTCCAACATCCCACTGCTCCCCAGCAGTCCCCCACTGAAGCAGTTCTCTGCATCGCGGCTCTCCCAGACACCAGTTTTGGTTACAAAGGCCAAGGAAGGCAGGATTTGGAGCTGAGGTAATTATACACCTTTCTGCCACGTGCCAGAGGACAAAAGTGTCTGAAAATTTAAAAAAAAAACACTTAAATATGCCACAGTTGAAAAGCAATTATCAAAAAACACAGTTTTGACCACCAAGTGAATTCATATTTTAAAGTAATTCTTTTTCACCCCCTGAAGAAAACTCCTCCCCCCCTCTTTGTATTTAATGATTAGCCCTGAAGTGGAAGAATATGAACTAAAAAACAAACAGCTGCCTTGTTGTGGAGGTTGTTTCTATACATTTTAGCACAGAGGGGCCACAGAGATCACAGAATTTAGAACAGTTTTGTTAATTTCTTCAGTATATTCTGCCTTTTCGATACCCCACAGGTACCTACCTACACTGAGGCCAGGCACAGCAAAACATCATCAGACTTTATTCAGACTCCAAATCCAAGACAAATTCCCACAAGGTTTTCTGTCCTTTTCGTTACTAAAGGTCATTACTCTCCCAAGATTTTACAGACCATTTCCAGAGAAGTCAATTTTTACAGCAAAACCATTAAATTTCTGCACCTGAACTGCTCGAGATGCAGCCAGCATCCTGTGCCAGGGTGAGGAGAGGTTTCAGTTTCTGCTCTTATTCATAGTTCCATGTCAGGAAAAGCACAGCTTCAGTGACTCAGGCCATTCCCCAGCTCCACGTTCCTGCAGGACTGGTTTCCCTGAGCCCTTATGGACAATCAGCCAAGAGTCAACTCTTCCTTTCTTGACCATCAGTGGGGTTTGACTTCCACCACTCCTTTTTTTTTTTTTTAAGATAAACACACAACTCTCAGATAGAGAGAAAAAAGCTGACATAAGTGTGAGTGACATGTCTTGTTCTAGAAGTGAGAGGAGCAAAGGGCCCTTTGACCCTGTTCGTGCTCAGGCAGACGCAGCTCTCGCGTGAGCAGCCAGTGCCTTTCCCATCCATCCCACCCTGCCTTGGGGATGTGCCTCTGCACGAGCCCTGGGCATTTCCCCTCAATGCTGGCACGAGAAATGAGCTCCAGCCTGTCTCATTTTGCCAATGGCACTTGGAGGTGAATGCCCAGTTGAGGAGAGGTAAAATAGTTTTCTCCATCTTGCAATCCTGCTTCCACTGTGTCCTGCCTGTGATGAACAGGATGAGCTCACTGCTAGAACAGCCCAAGCACTGGGTGATATTCAAGATTACCTGTGCATCACAATGCCTTCCCTGGCTTCCCAGGATCTCCTCTTCAAACCACGGGCCTGTGGCTTCATCGTCCTGCCTCTGGAGGAGGGCTCTCCTCTGAAGCAAACCTTACACAGGTTCCACTCACTCTCTCACTGTTCTCCTTTACCCTTTCCAGGCTTCCTGGGCTTTCCATGGCATCCTCTGCAGCCCAAAAACATGCCTCTGAGGCTCTGCCTTTGGAAAAGGGAAAGCTCTGCTGGCTCTATGTGAACTCCTTCCCTTAGGAGTGTGGCAGCAGCTGGGCCATGGAGGTTGAGGCACCAGGAGCACTGCAGACCAGCACTCCTGTCTTCAGGACTCAGATGTCCAGACCCCACAGCTCTCGATCACAGACCCATGTCCTCCTGCACACAGGCTGGATGTAATTGCTTCTCCCAGGCCCAGTTGAGGCCACTGATTGTCACAATGTCCCCAGGACTCTCTCCACCAAACCTCACAGCTCCTGCCATTTGTTACAGCTCACAGTTTTGGGAAAAAAAAGTATGAATCAACACCATAGCAGAGAAGTATCATCATCCTTCCACAATGAACCCATGTTTGAGGCCAAAATCCACAGATCAAACATTCCTGTCTAAGACTGTGATATACATCATCTCTGAGCCAAAGTAGTGCAAGATTTATTAAGTCAAAAATGTACTGAAGAACTGAAAAAGGCAGTTACTGCCCTAATCAACACATTTTCATACACTTCTCTCATCTGACAGCAATGGCCAGGGAGCAGGACAGCGCTGCCTTTGAACTCAGACTGCAGCAGCTGCCAGGGAAGAGCTCACACAGCCCTTCCAACCACTCCACCCTGCCAGCTTTGCCAAAGCAACGTCTGCCAGGCAGGTCTGGGAGGTGTGCTGCCATCCAGTGAACTCCTGGGTAACTGGAACACAGCTCCTATCTCTGCCTCTTCTGCTGCTGAAGAATTAAAGCCTATATTCTGCAAAGCACATAAATCCAAGGGTAAGGGACCCGTTAAATCCAGACCCTGGATCCTGATCAATGGCTTCTGAGCTTACAGCCAAAAACCCACACATCCTACAAACGAGGCCCCTCCCCTGGGCATGAACCTCCCCTGGTACACACTGCAGTGGCTCTGGGCATCCCAACAGCAGAGGCATTTACACAAGCTGTGCAGGTAGCACTTTCCCACCAAGATTCCAGAACTAAATCATCATGTTTCAGTACTTCAGATAAGGTCAGTGTTCTATTTTATCTGCTGTTCAAGTCTCTCACTTCAGTCATCAAGAACCAGCATTTGTCTCTAACATAAAGTTTTAAGAGAAATAATTTGCTTAAAAAACTGTGTATTATCCCCATTACATAAAATAGTTGTAATGGAATATTTCCTCTACATAGCTCATTAACTGGCTTATCGTTGTCCCTCCTCATTTCTCTCATTTCTTCTCTAATTTCCCTATTGTTTAAGTAGTTATGCAAAATTTGGCTTCAGTCCCAGAAAGTCAAAGAACGCCACAGGACTATTGGTATGGAGCACTGCAGTCCTGTGGAAGCTTTATGTGTAACTGTGACCTCAGAGCTTTGAAGAATTACCCTTTCAAAGCCCTGGCTATGTTTTGGTGTTTATCTAATTACGCACAGTTTGCTCTCTTGGTGGGATCATCAATCTCTGCAGAGCTCAGGCATGTTTGGGTTGATGCTGCAACCTCCATTCCTGGCCTAGATATTTTCTCCAGCAGGTGTAAAACTCTTCTCAATTAAAGCATCAACTTTTGAATAGTATCAGTTAATCAGTGATTAGTGTACAACAGATGAATTTCTCATCTCGACCAACTGATATGAGACTGACAAAGGACAGGCCTTATGAAGGAGGAAACAGAAGAATTACTGATTTTCTTGAAGCATCTTTTTGCAGAACAGACATTTCACCTCTCCACGTTGCAGATTGTTCTGTTATATTCAATGTGCTGCTCGATGTCCTCGTCCCATCATAGCACCAGACCTCCATTTGTAAGTGCTCTCCTCACAGGAACACAGCATGCAGATCTGGATTTTTGAATATATTTCAAGTTTTGACATTTCAATGTGAAAAACATTTACCCTTGGCAAAGGATATCCTCTTAATACTCAGAAATAAAACGCAAGCCTCACAAAACCATTACTTAGTACAATAGCACAATGCTACTCAAAGCATCAACATATAAATCATTGTTGTTTGATTTGTGCTGTGTTTCTTTCACTACAATTAACGAGATATCAGTCCCACAATAACCAGAGTGACCAAATACATCTTTTTTCATGCAGTTTATATGACTACACCTACTTGTTACGGGCCCTGCCAATGTTGATACAATTCATTTTGGACACACCAGACCTCTGAGCAGTGTGCTGGGAGCATGAGCCTCATTCCTGGATGGAACTGTGTGGTCCAAAGCTGGTTCATGGGCACAGCAGGACCCAGGAGATCTTCAAGGGCCAAACCAAGACCTGGGCAGTGCACTGAGCCATCAGCCCTTTTGCTCCTTCAGAGCAGCTACCAAGGAACACAAACAGTCAAGACAAAAAGCACATTTAACTCTTTCCCATAAGTGTTCAGAGAAGGGGTGGTCCCTGTAATCTTTGTTTCTCAGAAGACGCAGGTAAACACTCCAAAGTGCTCTTCAGGAAGGTGCAGTGTGGCAGGAGGAACGTAGTGGTCAGAGGAGAGGGGCCTTCCCTCCTCACCAGGCAGCATCTGTCACTTCACTGAGCTTTCACTGCTTCACTGTTGGAGTTTTCACCTCTCTTTGAGCAGAGTCTAAGGCCGGGGGCTGCATGGAAAGCAGCAGAAGCTGCAGTGTGTGATGTCCCAAGGCTCAGGGGGCCTCTCCAGCTGCCCCTGCCCTGTGCAGGGTCAGACCAGAGGGTCACCCAAGCTCTGCAGGTCAGTGTGCCCCACTGAGGGCTGAGGAACCTGCTCTGACCCCACACACCTGCACGGGAGACACTCCAACATGGGGTATGACAATGTGTGAGCTCTGCACGAGCCCAGAGCACTGGGCCCTGTGGTAAAGGTAAAGAAACGACCAAGAGAACAGTTCCCTGATCACAGGGAAGGAAAAACTGTCATCATCTGCATCCTGAGAAACTGAGATAAAACTAATCCCACACTAACCTTAACAGCTTGTTACATATGGAACAGCAAATAAACTGATATGCTGTGTTTATCAATTTTACAGTACCAGTTCAGGCAGAAAGACACAGACAGCACAGAGGGGAAAGGCCACGGGAGGGGAAGGGCTTTATTGGTCTCTAACGCAGGTCTGAGGCCAAACAGAAATGCAGTGACACTCTGGAAGGGCAGCAACGACCTTTCCTGCCTCCACACAGTGCTCTGCCAGCCAGCATATTGTTGTTTACTGATAAATATTTACTGTATGCTCCAATTTATTCAAGCAAATGGAAACAGGCAGCAAAGCCTGATCCTGTAAAACAGACATGTACCATTTGATGCTCTCTAACCCCCGACCTGATCTTCCTTTTCCAATGTCTCCCCAGGTTTTCACTCACCATTCAACATTTCCATCTGTGAAAGGGAACCCTCATGACAGCTTTTTAAAAGCTCTTTAGTTTCTGTTAAACTTTTTGATTAGATTGATCTGTTCATAACCAACAATAAAGCCAAGCATTACATTACTTCTAATATTTGCAGAACAAGGAGGAAGAGGCAGAGTGCTATGGTTGTAAGGGGTGGGAAATTGAGAAATGTCACTCCTAGCTCAGCTGATGACATCCAGCTACTTCCTCTGATTATCTCCCACTTCTAAAACCTTTTTATTCCTGGTAATGCTGACCTGCATTCTCCTCTCGTTTCCTTTATCAACAAGATAGCCAAATCAGCTCTCTTGCTTTTATATCAAAACCAATTATTCTGTATTTGTTGTCAATTATTTTTTCACTTTTCCTCCAGAAACTGGGGCCACACTTCCTTACAGCAATACTCCTTAAAAGACTTAGGCCGTTATCCATTTTGGGACCTCTCTAAATAAAGCTTGCAGCAGAAGGGAAGGTGATGCACTAGAAGGAATTCACCAAATGTACTCCTGATACCCCAGACATTGCACTCCCTGTTTCTGTACCAAAAGGGACATTTACACTATCAACCCCCTATGAAGTCATTACAATACTATTCGAGCTCCACCCCTCAAGCCACCAAGCATCCAGGAACACAGAGAATGGATCCGTGCCCACAGCCCAGCACCCATCCTGTGAAGCAGGACACGGGCACTGCCAAGTTTATCCATGTTTGGTCTAAGCTGGCACTAAGCAGGGGGAAGACACCACCTCACTAACCTGCTTGTTGATCCAGATGACAGTGAGAGTTCAGGAGAGGCCAATCTCTGGCCTTCCTCCAGGCAAGGAGATTCACTTCTCTGGCCATCAGGAGTATGTGACTGGAGTTCCTGGGCTTCTCCCAGGACAACAGCTGTGGGATGCTCTTCCTGAGGCTCTACCAAAGGGAAAGGCACAGATTAGAATGATGATACAAAATACTATTGTTTAAAGTTCTACAGCCAGGAGGCAGATTTTTAAGGAAAAATAAAGTTATAAATATTTAAATACCAACACCTCATTCCCACTTACTTGTTTCTCAAAGCTTTCCCAGGTTGAATTTTCAAGAGTTTAATTTCTTTTCCTAGATAATTAAAAAAAAAAAACCAACAAAACAAACAAACCAAAAACCAAACAAAACTAACCACCCTCTGAGAACCAGAAATGTTTCATGTTTCATTGTTGAGTTTCAAACAGAAACAAGGAGAGGAATAAAGGGGAAGGATATGTGCTACATTTCATAAGATGGAACTTTATTTCAGAAATTGGCAAACACTTAACAAGACTGCTTTTGGCTGCTTGTGGTACCAATCCCCTTCATCCCCTGCATCAAACAGCTTGACAACTTCAAGGTTTACAGATCAAGTTAACAGGCTTGTTTTCATTTGTGATTCATTTCCTTATGCACCTAAGAAAGACAACGTCAATCCAGATAATTGACATTTCCATTTCTATAGGAAAAATAATTTCTAGACAAACACATATGGGATAAAAATTGTAAAACCATTCTGTTGGTTTTATGTCAAATGTTTTGGTCTGTGAAAAGATGAACAGTTCTCTGAAAAGATACCTTCTCTGCCTCTCCAAAGAGAAAACAAATATAGACTAGAAATTAGGGTATGAAAAGATCTTTATACCATACCCACAAATACTTTCAAAGTAGTTATTTTACTAGAAAGCTGCCCAGGACATTAAACCCTTCCCAGACCCATCTCACTGACAACTGTGATTGGGACAGTCACAGACATGCCCCTTCAAAGCTCTGACTTTTCCACTCCTCCAGCAATATTTTGGACAGAAAAGGCCAAGCAGAACTGTAACTGGAGTGTGGAAGGGCTTCACAGTCTTTGGATTGAGCTCAGCTTGCCATTTCCCTCCAGCTAACAGGCATAATTAAATACCGGGGCATATTTTTGTCTGCTGAAAACAACCAACATATTCCAGTGAGTCAGTTGTCCAACTAATGAAACACAACTTTGAAATTAGCAGGGTAAAAATAGCAAAGGTCTGTGCAATAATGCAGACCAGCACAGCCAATACTTATCAAATCAAATTATTTATCACCAGTATTTATCAAATGTTTTTGGCACTTTCCCTCAGCCAAAGCAAAGTTTCACATTTAAAAGTTATAAGAACTGGAAAACAGACATTTTAAGCTTAAAGATGCAAAGTAAGGTGATGTAAATCAGGAACAGGTGATTAAAACACCACCACAAACAGAGTGAGATTTTCAGAGAGGTTAAATTGCATCAACCAATACTACAGGAAAGGCAGTGGGAGAGATGGAGGGGGGAAAATAAATGAACCGACAAAACCCAACCCCAAAAAAGGTCTGTTTTAATTCTGTACAATTCCACCACTTCCATGAGAAGCCAAAGGAAGTGGGTAAGGAATGCAGACGAAGCCTTTCCATCAGGCCACTGCTGGTTTGTTCCTTTCCTGTACTGTAATTCCCATTTAATACAAAGGCAATTGCTGCTAACAAGGAACCCTGAGGAAACAGGCTTTAGGCATCTGTTCCTTCAACCATAAATCATCTTTTTGTTTTTTTCAATGGTTTACAAACAGTCAACTGGGTGCAGATGTTTGGCATAAAACTAGGAATTGCAATTCCAAGGATTATTGGAAGCTCAGTGCACAAAGTGCAGTGGGAATTGTGCAGGTTTGCCAGAACCAGACGAGGTGGTGCCACGGACTGAACACGGCACAGGATGACACACCTCAGCCAAGTTATCTTCTACCTGAGCACTCTTTTGGAAGAACTCCATGGCTTTAATTCAGCTTCTCAGAGCCTGCAGGGCAGCACACACGGGGGAGATGAAAACCTGAAAGCCACAGCAGACCACCCTGCCAGGGCCAAGCTGGAAATAAAGGTTGTGGTCCCACCATCCAACAACACATCACCTCTGCCTCTGCTACACATGAGGAACATCTTCAAATCTTTTATCCTTGAGATTCCTTAACTTTTACCCTTCACACAGAAAGGATTATGCATTGAATCAAGGTCTGCGGGAAATGATCAGGATAAAATTCATATTATTTTACTGGTTTTTCATTTCTTTTTATTCTTGAGGACTCTGCTGGAGGAGGCAGTGCGGGAGAGAGACACAGATTAACTCAGCTCAAGAGCACAGGGATTTGTGAGAGCTGGGGCAAATTACACTGCCACGTTTTCCCAAGGGCACAGACAACAGCACATCCCATTCTGGCCAGCAGAATTCCCTCCAAAACTCGAGTGTCTTGAATAGATTATAAATCCACAAGTTCTATTAGGCTGAGGAATGTTCTTCTAAATCCCACATTCAAAGCTAGATGTTCCCTTCCAAAACAGCCATGAAGCACAAACCAAAGGAGACCAAAGGATCCTGCAAGGAACACGCTCGAGCACTCTTGGGTAAGGTTTGATGCTGCAGGGAGGGAGGATCACAAACAGGTTGGATGCTGTCCCTAACTCCTAACAAGTGAGTAACTGCAGCCCTGCATTCCCACTTTTCACTGAGCTCAAGTATATAAACACAAAACAAGGCAAGTTAAAAAGAGAGGGAACATCCTGCATAAACAGCCTGAAAGAAGACCAAGTATTTTATTGCTTCAGCCTCAGGACAAACAACTCCTGGCTCCAATCCACACAAATACCTCAGCAGTTCCCAGTTACTGACTCCCTCTCACAGTAGGGATCAGGGAAGGCTCAAAGGCAGCGAGAGCACTGACCATCACCTTCATTCCAGAGGTGGCCACATGCCCAGCTCAGCACCTGCAGCACACCTGGATTGGAACCTGAGACCCCTTTTCAACAACTGCCTGCAACGTGTCCCCAGACAAAGCACATCCAGACACAACCCACTGAAATCAAACCCAGATAATTATTATGGGTCGTGCTTATGTTCCACACCAAAATCAATGGCAGTCAATCATTTTAGGGTCTGTTTGACCTTTATGCTATTTTTTCCCTTAAAGGTTGTAGGAGAAGAACAACAGGAGAAAACAGTATTTCCTTGGAAACCCCCCACTTCTTAGTGTGGATCCAAGAGGGGACCATACTAAACATCACTGACCTGTGGCTGCTGGCAGCTCTTTGACAGCAACTTCCTCTTTGTTTTGAGCACTTTCTGTTTTCCTCTCACCACTTTTCTTCCACCGGTTATTTACTTGATCCATCAAGAATTTGAATTCCTTTCTGTGTTTGTTTCCTGAAAGGTAGCAGAGCATCACTAACTATCCCCACAGGACTAAGGTACACCATAAACACTGAAAGGAGGTGAAGAGAAATGGACACAAAACACTGAATTAAAACCATTTTTGCTACAGCAACTGAAAACCAACTCAGCACTGCAATATGATCCAAATGATCCAAATCTGTGTCTGTGCTTTTACAGAGCTACCCACAGCCAAGAACACTGGCACAGATGAACAGTTCATGCTCCTGTGTCATGCTCATTACACTGCTGAAATTCAGACCCTTTAAATCAGTTTATAACGCAAATACTCTTTGCACTTTCAATCACTTGGTATGTTTTAAGCAATCTTCTGGTGTTCAGCCAAAGTAATGTTGTTGTTTCATCTGGATACTTCAAATTCTTTACTCAGAGGCTGGGAAAATACCCAGTGTCCTCAGCCAGACATTGTGGATCACCTACCCCTGGCCAGGCAGGGAGGGAACACACTGACAAGGAGGCTGGAGCCAGGTTGGGATCAGCCTTTTCCCCCAGGGAACAAGTGACAGGACAAGAGGAAACAGCCTCAAGCTGTGTCAGAGGAGGTTGGGGTTGGACATCAGAAGAATTTCTTCAAAGACAGCATTGTCAAGCACTGGAACACCTCCAGGGTGGTGACTCCACCACCTCCCTGAGCAGCCCATTCCAATACCTGACCACCCTCCCAGTGACACAATTCTTTGTTATATTCTATGATAAAATAACACCAAGTCCTGCCCCACAGAAGGAAAATGATTTGACATCAACTCCTTTTCCCTGAGCAGCTGAAAGCACCACAAAAGGCCAAAAATTCCATTAAGTAAAAGCAAATTCTGTCCCAGATGCCAAGTCTGAGCCACTGTACACTTGCTATGGAATTCCTTTAGCATTTCAGTTTTCACAGCACTGCTTTCTTTTATTGTTCTGGTTTATGGTGTGAATACAAAGCTTTGCAAAAAGAAATGTCCTGGCACACAAGCACTGCTGAGCTGTGCTGTAAATCACTGTGGTGCTGAAATGCCACACCACACACAGCACAGCAACCTGCAGCATCTCAGTAATAAACCAAACTGCAGCATTTCAATAAACCAACCACAGACAGAACTACAAATATTTAAACACAAGACAAAGCAGTAGACTTCTGAAGAACATTGCAAATGGAAAGATTTATAAGCAGAAAAGGCAACAGAATACATTTTTCAACAAATGTATTTCTTTTCCTGTAGATTTTTTAACTCTTTAACTAGAGACCATGAAAAAAAGTAGAATGGGGTTGACACCAGGGTGAGGGTGTCCCTGAGTCTCCAGTAGCAGAAGGAAGTGACAGCAACTGTAATTGCACCTTCCAGGCATGGACTACAGCAGTTGCTCCAGCAGAGCTCCCAGGCAGCACAGGAACCATCCTCAGCTCCAGCAAGCAAAGTATTAATTGGTATTTCATAAATGGTAAAAAAAAATACCAGCAGTGCAATTCACAATATGCCAAGAGCCTGGAACAGTGCAAAGAAGAAGAAAACCAGCACTTTCTCCAGCTGGTTTGTCTTGCCTTTCCCAAGGCTGTTCAGAACCCCAGTGTGTTCTGTTTCATATGGAAATGCAGAACAAAAGTACATGGTGGGGTTGGGATTCTTTATCCAGAACTTACACCAAGTTAATTTATTCAGCTGGGAATTAGGGACCTCGAGTGCAAATGTTGTAAAATAAAAGAAAAAAAGAAGTTCATTGTACAATAAAGCTTTTTAAAGTCCATCTGTGGTACAGTGAAAAAATGGCCTTTGATGAAAGTTCTAATCTGTCCTTGAATTTTACTGTACAGTTCTTCTTTCACGTTTATGATTTCCTCCTTATTGTTTTTATGAGAAATAACTACCCGACACCAGGTACTACTTACCTCTTTGATCAACACTTTTTATTAATTTTGAAACCGTATGTTCCCGTTAAAAATCTCCTTTCTTTGCTTTTTTCCTATTTTTTTTAGACTTTTAAGTGTTCAGTTAAGCTGCCTGAGACTTATTTTCTTGGAGATCTTGCTAATTTTGAAGCCATGCCCTTTTAACAATATAAACTCAATTTTTCAAAGACAGGAATTTTATTAAGATAGTATTTAATTTTTTTTTTGTTGTAAATGTGTATAACAGACCAAGAAAATGAAACCAGAGGCAGGGAGGCCAGTCCCTGGCTGGGGCTCAGGGAGCCCTTTCAGAGCAGTTCTGCTGTGGAGGGTTCTCAGTGACACCCCACGACTGCACATCTCACAGCCCAGCAGGAGACACAGACACCCTGCTCTGCTCTTCTGCAGGTCCAGCAAACATGGGAGGACACTAAGAGGGCACAAAGTGCATAAATGGAGATGCACTCAGAGGCAATCAGTGTGTATATTTTAGTTCAAAGGAAAAGAAAGTAAATTTAAGAGCAAAACAAAGTGCAACTTGCGCATTACTCACGATATTCAGTGTGGATCTCATCTATTTCTTCCTCTGTCTGGTCCTTTGTGAAGGTCAAGCTCTACAGAAATCACACAAATGTTTGTTTTTAACAGAAATAAAAAGATGATAAGGTAGCAGACTTTGAAATTAGAGACTTCAAACTGGAAGAAGGAGCAGTTGCCTGGTTTTCCCCCTCCAGCTCTCAGCTTCTCATCAAAGACCCTTATACATTTCCAGAACACATCCATGGTGTCCTGCTCCACTTCCACCCAGGCACCAGGACCAGCCCCTGTCACACCCAGTACATGTGGGCCATAAGATATTTCTTAACACTGTGCAACAAACAGGCTTCAGAAGTCACCAAAGTATCCTATGTCCTGGGAAAAGAACAGGCACTATTGCCCCCACAGAAGCCATGGAATTTGCCAGCTAAATCCTGCAGAATTCCAGGAAGTAAAATATTCCCCACACTGCCATGGAGGGTCAAAATCCTCCAGTGCAGCCAAGGGGAACGTTTCTCAAGAGCTTTTACTGCAGACAAAGAAATGCTCCCACTTCAGTGGTTTGGGCAGAAAGCTCAGCACTGCACCAGGGACTGCCCACAACAAACGCATCGTGTGAGAATATCAGGTTGATCACAGGATGGCATATGTGAATTCCAACACTGAGGCTGGGAATCCCACTATAAAGCAATAGGCAAACATATTCAGTGCCCACTGCAGTTTCTGCTGGCCACCCCTCTGTGAGAACAAAGAGCAGTCACCTACATTTTCACTGGGTTTATTACATTCAAGCTGAACCCGAATCTTCTCGTTCTTTTCCAGCTCTTTAACAACCTCTGCAACTGTTCAGAAATAGAAGAAAGGGATCACTGAAACAGGAGCTGTGTAATAAAAAGCTGTAACAGCACTGAATGAAACTACCATGACTTTAAAACACAAACAGCATCAGTGCTCCAACAATGAAAGCTCGGGCTCGAATCCCAGGCAAACCTGCCATCTTTCCAAATCCCACTGAACCTCCCTCCTCCACACTACAAGTGTTTCTGTGGTGCACAGGTATGTCATTCAGAAAGAGTTTCCATTTTAGACTGGATGTTTCAATGAAAGATATAATAATTGCATCTTCTGTTTATCTTATTTTACCCCCCGACCACCTTCCAGTGTGCAGGCTCATGGTCAAAGCCCACAGATGAATTACAACTTACTCCAACGATTATGTCAGACACGTTCAAAGCCTACAAACAGACATAGCTGTGTTTCTTAACACTTAACGAGAGCCACAGCTATGCACGACCCTGCACAGTTTATTTTGACATTTACTTGTACAAATCTGTTCCTGCATTTCATCATCTCCACAGCACTGCCAGGTAGCTGCAGGCAGTTATCAAAACAAACACTTTCACCAGACAGTGAAGCAGTCAGAGAACAAAAGCTTAGTAAGCTGTGAAGGAATAAAACCTGTTCCAAACTGGTTTAAGCAAACTCCCGGAATTTGGCACCTCTGCTTCCTCAGAAGCTCAGCTACTCCTGTTACATAGTGACCTCAGGCTCACTGCTACTACCCAAAATGCATGTCTGCATCTTAAGTGTGAGTTTAATAATTCACCCTTTGTGCCCAGGGTTTGAACAGAGGAAGAGTTTTGCATTATTTAGGGCAGAGCAGCTGAATTACACTGAACACACTCTGGCACTCTTCCTTTAGTCTGGAGGAACGAGGCAGAGACTTGGAGCCACTTCATCACCAGCACTGAGTGAAGAACCCCCCTGAGTACCCCCCAGACATTACAGGAGTATTTTGCACTACCCTTGTTTTACACAAGATAAATTCTTCCATCTCCAGTTCCCCCAAAACATTCAAACCAGTGTTCCTCCCACCCTGAGAGCTAATAGAGGGAGAAATGCAGACAAATGGGTTGTGATGGCAACAACTTCCCTACAGCTTCTCACTTACCTGATTTGGGACTTAGGGAATCACACTGAGCATTGTACATGTGCACAAATTCCTGGTGTCTCTTAATGAGCTGCTGACGGGTCCCAGAGGTGGACAGACCATGTTCCTTGAGCTTCTTCTTCAGATCTCGGTCTGACAGCAGGTTATAAACAACTTTAGACATCGGCTTCCTTTTGTGAGTAGAACTGCCAAAGGAAAAGGAAACAGAATTTATTTATTACTCCTGTGAAAATCAAAACACTGACAGATATTTAAGGGCATTTCACCCACTCGAGATGAAAGATACCTGAAAGAAACTTGGGTTTTTCACCCTAGTACTGGCAATGTCTTACCTGAATCAGCAGGAGAAGTTTTAAAAGCATTAAAACCTCAAGACAAAACTTGAACTAGGAGAGTTTTCAGCCTTCTGGGAAAATGACTTTCAGAAAAATAGTCATGTACCTGAAGGCAGCAGTTCCCAGCTAACAGAAGGGTGGTTTGGTGACACAGAAAGTGACATTAAAGAAAATTAACAGTGCTCTCAAAGGAATGACATCTAAGCCCAAAGTTTACTCCTTCCCACCGCCTTCTGTCAGAAGAACTCAACATTCCTGACGCAGCTGGGGAAAACATCTTAACTACAGGAAACTGCCAGATGAAATTCAAGACTATAACTTTTCTCTACTATAACTTTTGTCACCTAAAACGAGCAGAACAGCTCCTTCTGCACAAATTGGCTCAGGTTTCCCTACACCTCCTGGTGAGATACTCTCAAACTAGGAAACAAAGGGACCAAAACCCATCAACTGCCTTGCTCATCTTCTGCAACTGCAATAATTTATTACTTACAGAGGAACAGCATTTCATTAGACACTTTTCGTTCTGCAGCAAAACAAAGTTCAGCTGTACTGCTCTGGATTGGAGAGCAGCTAACAGCTTTCCACGGTGACAGCAAGAAATTTATTTCAAAACTATTCAGCACTTTCAACTTATCACATTGAAAATAAATTTCACATTGAAAAAAAGGCTTATACAAAAATTGTTATTAATTCATTTGCTCTCATCCAGCCCCTGTGGAACAGCTGGCAAAAAGAAGATGGATTACCACAATACACTCTTCAGGGAAACTTTTTTCAGATTCTTTTGGGAAATATAAAAAATGTCATCGAATAATTAAATCTTTTGGAAGCCCTGCAGAAGCTTGGTGTGTATTCCAGTTCGCCAGCAGCATGACCTAAAGAGTGCTCTCAGCTTTGCCAGCAGCCACAGGAAAACAGCTCGCAACAGGTTTGGATTTGAATGTTGGTGGGTTTTCCCCACCTTTGAGAAGTGCAGTGTTCTCTAGGAACACACACACACGTTGGAATTACCCTTGTGCAGGTTTGGGGGGCTAAATTAGCTGTTCTGCCAAAATACTGCTCAGCCATGTGCTCCTGCTTTGAGAATAAACAGAGCTCCCATTCCTCAGAGAAGCACTAGGGATGTGCTGTTACTGGAACCAAACATCAGAGCCATAAACCACACCCTGCCAAGAGCCAGCACTTACTCCAGAGAGCCAGTCCCTACGGGGCAGTGTCTGGTGTGACACATACTGAAGGTCTAAGCAGCCCACAGATAAAATAAGCAGAATTTAAAATCCCGTTACGGACATGAGTTTGACACCAAGGAAAGATCTGGCTTTTATGTGCATTTATTGAGAGCAGAGAAAGCACTAAAAACATCCCAAATGGAAATTAAAATATAACATCAGATTTCAATATTAATTTATGATTTTTTCAGCTTCAAAGTCCTTTAGCTTATATATTGCACTTTAAGCATGACTGGGCAAAACAAGAGCTTTAACATAAAATTACTTTCTAATTCAAGTTTCAGAGGACTTGGGAAAATAAGCATTGCAGTACAAGCCCCTCCCATTTCTTCAGCCTGATCAGTCAGAAATAATAACAGCCTACATTTCTGCTGTAAGTAAAACAAACTGAAATCTCCATTTCTGATGTGAATGTGGCGACCGTGACCAATGCTGGGGCAGGGGCACAAAGCCAAAGGAATGCATCAATCTTATGGAAATTAAGATCTTCAGGAAACTTGAACAGCCCCACAGTGAGGAGAGAAAGGTGCAATTTTTATTCTTTAACTTGACAGCTATTGAAGCAAATGTCTGCTGGCCCACCTGAAGTGAGGGAAGTGATTCATTCACTAGGTGAAAAATGGGAACCGGAGTCACCCAGAGGGAATGTCAATGCCAGGGAGCAGAACGGGGACAAGAGCAGTGCACAGACTGAGGGCTGCTCCCTGTGCTGAATTCTTTAAAGCACTGGCCAGTGTTTTCTTGCCACTAAAAGCCAAAAAGTAATTCTACTGGCAATCCACATGCTTTCTTGAGAGGGCACAACGCCCACAGCGTTTCATAGTGCTCTGTGCAGCAGGTAAGCCAGAAACAACCCCAGCCCACTGCTATTATACCCCAGCAACTGAGAGGAATTTCAGCAGAGCACAAAACCAGCCATGAGCACGGGAAAGTTCTTAAAGCTGTCCTTACCTTCGGAGGCTGTCCTTCTTCTCCTCTCTGGTCAAGCAGCTATCCAGGTGCTTGTTTATGTATTGCTCTGGAATAGCAACCTCACACACAGGACATTCCACTGAAAGCAAGCAAGAAGGAATTTACTAGTGTGGATATAACAGCAAAAAGCAAATGTTTTCATCTCAGAGAATAACTGCTGATTGAAGAAAATGAAAATCCAGAATTCCAAATGTCTTGTTTGAAAAGATCTGGCATGTCTATCCAGAATCTTACTTTTTAGCTTTCATTTTCGTTCCACAGCACTGAATTCCCTCTCTGTGTAATATCACAGTGGCTCTCATCTTCCCTGCAGACAGATGGAATCAAATCCCTAATAACCTAGAGTAACACACATCCTACAAGAAAACCCAGGGGCTAACAGAAACAGCAGCAGATGTCCCTGCTAATGCTTTCCACTTTTGCAGTATTTCACTCCTAAATAAAGGAGGCTGCTTCTTTTTGACAAAACACTATAGCACTGGTTTTATTCTTGTTAACATTGTGCTCCCAATGTATGGTTCTCAGGACAGCCAATCCACGAGTTAACTCAGCCTCACAGGAATCCCATGATCCAGCTGGGCCCCCCACTCATTTCTGGACTCTGTGCCCGGGCTGGAGGCTCAGGAACATCCCATGGCACAGGCCCACCCCACTCAATCATTCTTGCATCATATCTGCAAGAGGCACCTATAAACACTGCCTGTCAAGGCAGACAATAAACACAGACTTAAAACATTCCTCTTTAGCAATCAGATTACATCACAAATGGCTAATTTTGAATGAGCAGAATAAGAGTCTTTAACTAACACCCTCTGTGTCAGTGTGAGGGAAGCCAGCTCTGATTTAAACAAAACAAAAACCAACCTCTGAAATGTTGGTTTTTCACAACTGTGAAATATTGTGGGATTTGAGAGTTCTCTGGCAATATTGTTCTGCAATTCCTGACTCCCAACCATATTCCAAAGGTTAAACACCCCAAACAGTTGGGACAGGTTTCCCATGGCTCCTTTCCTGGCTGTGATACATTTTTAAGAAGGATTTACCCAGCTAATGAATCAATATGAACTTCAGAATTGAATACATTGTTAAACAAAAGAACAGATAACTCAGAACTAATAAGAACCAGGGTTGTACTCCTACATGGTCTTTTATTTTAATTTAGGCTTTTAGCTGGGTCAATAGGATGGCTGTCAGCATGTCAGGACTAAGAAGATTCTGCCACTTTATTGTGGTTGATTAGTATAAATGGGCATTTTCATGCTTCAAAATAAATTAACCTTAACCCTGTGGAATTACAGAATAAAGCAGATGACTCTTTTGGAGAGTGTATGAACAGGAACATTAACAGAACTGCTGCCATGCTCACTTTGAGTTTGGGCTCACCCCTCAAACAACAAACACATTATAAAATAACCTGCATCTGGGTACTCAAGGACACAAGGGCAGAATGAATGTTGGTGTCTGTCTAGTCATTGGGAGAAGGAGAAATTGCTTCATTTTTACTGAGTAAGTCCGTTGCACAACTACTGTTTTTTAGCGTTGTTACTCAAAGCAAAGGAATCTGTAAGTGCTGAATTCCATTTCATTCCTTGTCAGTAGCCCAAGCTTCCTCATCAAGAACATGCTTGGAGCAGAGCACGGGCCAGTTAAAGGGGAAGGAGCTGCATGTGCCAACAGGGATCAGAACCAGGCAGAGAAACAGGATGAGTGCCACGTACTGAGGGTCCTCTTACACACACACAGCCGGCTGCCCTGGCAGAGAAAGCAGGGCATAACCAAAACCTAAACAACTCACCTTTCTTGACTCCTTTGACCACAGATGTAGAAGGTTTTTCATGACTTTTGGTGCACTCAGGACTCTCCTGTGATCCCACTTCACTGTCTGTATCACCAGCCTCTGCAGAAGTGCCGTGAAGGTCACGGTGTTCCTCAGTTTTGAAAGTCCCCTGATCAGTCCCTGCCAGGCCCCCTGCCTTTGCCAAGGTGCAGACTTTGTCCTTTCTCAAGAAACTGTCCATCACTGGCAGCTCCTTTGACTCTGGTTGAGAAGCAGGAGCCCTGCCATGGCTCTGGGCAGCTGGACTCCTGCTGCAGGCCAGCGGGGCCGGAACCGCGGGAGCATCCAACACCAGCTGGAACAGCTGCTGCCTGGGAGCATCCAGGAGAAAGCACACAGTTATCTATGTTGGACAGTGCTGGGGGTTTTTTGGAGAAAAAAGAATGCAAACTGATGGAGTTTTTTCCCCATTCCTTCTTCCCTTTCCCCCTTGCTCACACACAGCACTCAGGGACTGCCCATCCCACAGAAACCTGGACCAGGAGCCAGCCAAGCCTCACCACACTCTGCAGAACCTCAGCACTGTCTTCCTGATTTCAAACTAAATAAATTGCATTTTGCAAATGCAATGAAATGCCTCTCAAATGTCACATGGAACACAGCAGAGACCCAAGAGCTTTCCCCCTCACTTGAATAGAAGAGCATTTTCAAGCCAGAGCACCTCAAAGAAGGTGTCACCCAGCTGTGACAGAGGCTCCTGGAGCCAAGGGTTCAGCAGCAGCCACTGCCACATTCCATTGCTCTGTAGCCAAATGCCATGGCTTTACAGCTCTGTGTGACACAGTTCACTGCAGTTGAGGTGACAAAGCCCATGAAAGCAGCACAACTGTGGCTCCTCAATTTGCAAGGTTTTTAACTGGGGAACACTAAATAACAGCAGAAATAATATGGATTCCCATTCCTTTAAAAGGAGAGGACTGTGAGTGATATTCCTACAGAATGGGCACACCACAGAAGTCTTTCTTAGAGCACTTCCCTGAAGCCCCAAGGCCCACTGCCCAAGGAGAACCAGCTCACCTCACACGCAGGGTGTTGGTTTCACACAAAGGCAGCCAGGACAGAGAAATCTGAACAGAAACTTCAGATTCTCTAGTAACAGTTGGCTCAATAAAATACGACCTCATCTAAAATAAAAAAACTGGAAAAACAGTACAAAACAATCTATCCTAACAATAATTGAATAACAAACATTGTTTTAATTACACCACTGATCTACAAAAAATCCTGGGAGCTTTTCCTCATATTGAAACATAAAGACTTGGGAATAGACTTTCCAAAGGGATCTGATCTTGGCACAGAATCAGTGGAAAGAACACCAGGACAAGAACTTGAAAACGTTTTTGCCAAAACACACTTTTTTTTTTGGTGGGAAAACACAGAAAACTCTAGTACTGAATGCAAAAGAGGAGAGAGCAGTCCCAGGCTGGCTTTTCCCAGAATGTGGTATTTTGGGCCCGTGAGCAGCTTCCCTGGCTGGGTGATGACATCTAGTGGTCCCACCCCACAGATGGAAGAGCTGGGACACAGCCCTGAGCTCTTGGGCAGCACTTTATCACCTGCCACACCTCCCTCAGCCCAGAGTGAATGACTCAAATTTCTGGTTATTCACAGAGATTTGGACAGGCATGACTAGACTGGAAGACTCATCCATCATTCAGAGAGCCCAGAGAAAGCATGGAATGATGGGGAAGTCCAACCTCTGCATCACCAGCCTGTCCAGCTCACCTGGAAACCTCAATTCAATTTTCAAGAAGCTGTGTTTCGTGTGGTCTTCATTGTTATCTAAGACACTCTCCAGAACTGCTATCAGTTCTGAGAGGTCCCAGCAGACACAATGAACCTTCCTGGCACAAAGCAGTAACAACTGACAGAAAGCTGAGTTCATGAGCACCAGCAGCACCCCTCCCTTTAAAGGCTGAGAGATGAATGAATCAGGTGTCAGGGAGTCCAGACCTGCTGTTATAGCCAGTACCCAAACCCTCCTGTGAGACCCATCCTCCTTAATCCTGGGTCAGCTCAGGACAGGCACTTACACTGCTTTTGTTTAACTAAAAATGGATGGTTTAACACCCTCCCCCAGCACACTCCCTCTGCTTCAAAAACAGCACAAACAACTTGCCACCTTTTTTATTTCAGATCTGTAAGATCTGCAAAAAATATTTCAGAGTCCTTCATCAGGAACATGGTTCCCATTTTACGGTCCTTTACTTCTCCCTTGCCAACACAGTAACGAAGCGAAGTCACAGGGAATTTAGTGCTTCCATATAAATAAATTCCAGGGAAGAGCTGGAGTTGTGAATCTTCCCAGGAACAGCTCACACAGGATGGTTCTACCTGCATCTCCCTGAAACTCCTTCTGCATTCCTGCTGGAGGTTTAATCAGTGTATCAGCAATGAGAGCACCTGCTCTCTCAGCACTCAGAGTCCACTCAGTGTTTATTCCTGTGAATCACTACCTGTCAAGTAGTCCCAATTAGGAAACTAAGATATAAACTTGAAAGTAAAAGCATATTTTTCTTCCCTATGTATGAAGAAAAGCAGAGATCCTTGTCAGCAAGGACTACTTTTCTATCTGTGCAACTGTAACTCTAATTTCTATTGCTAAATTTTCTAACAAGGTGACGCAAAAACTTACAAATTTTATCAAAATAATCTCTTTATTAGAGGACAATAAAATTAATTCTTTACACTTCACACAAAACTTTACACTTATTTTTGAAGACACTGGTCTTACTGCAACTGATAAAAGTTCATAAAGGACAGCTGGCACAAATACTGCTCCTCATCTTTCTCTCCTGACATGTCCAGAGCCAGGAATTCCATCCCAGAGCACTGGCAGGTGAGGGAAAACAAAACTGCTCATGCCAATGCCCCCCCCAAGCTCCTGTGCCTCTCACACAGGGCACTGTCCATTCACAGCCATTACAGCCTGGTCAGAACTGCTCCTCTGCCTTTCACACTGAATAAAACATCGATGGGCCAGGAGGAATGACACAACACCTCCACTTTCACTGGGAAACAGGACAGCTCTCTCTCTCCCTGGATGGGGAGGGAGCAGCATTCCCAGACATCACCCCAAGCACACCCACACCAGCTCACCCTGCAGACACTTGGGCACAGGGTGTAAAGCAGAGCAGAGTACAAATGGGATCAGCACCTGGCCCTGGCTGGAATGATTCCTATTCCCTGCACACACTGACCCTGGAGCACAGCTTGCACTCTAGGTACCACCAACATTACCATTTTCTTCCCCTCCAGGCCTGACTTAAGGAATGGGTTTGCACTTTGTGAAATGCTGAGAAGATTTAAGGTCTAATTTTCATAAACACTAAACCACCCAAGGCTCAAAGTCAGGTCAGGACAGACTCGATCTCTGAAATGTGCTGAGCTCTTCAACACCTGGACTTTGGATTTGTTTGGGGGAGGGCCAAGGGGAAACAAAGCAGATGGGGAAGCAGGGGGGAGACAGAAGATTTGTCCTATACCAACATCATCAGGGCAGAAACCAGCAATGGGGTTCTGATTCAGTGACACTCATCCCACACATTGCTCTCTGGCCAAGTTGTGTCCCCTCAGCCCAGGACATGGCAGAGCAAACACAGCCCAGGGGGTGCCCAGCACCTGACTCATTATCTACACTGCTCTGAGGGGTCTGTCTCGTTAGAGCAGTCATTAGTGAGCCTTTATCGTGGGGCCCTTCCCACCCAGCTCCAGAGCAAGCCCTGTGCCAGCTCCCACCCACCCCAAACGGAGCAGGGGACGGGGCACCACCATCCTACTGATCCCACCTCATGGGAGACACTGGCTGAACTCCAAGTCACACAAGGAAAGGTTATTAAACTACTCTCACTGCTAAGATTTATACTGATCCATTAAAGCAGCCAAAGAAATTAAGGTTTAAGATTCAATATCATAATGGATCCAAGTCAGCACTACTTGTTCCCTACAAAATTAGACATTACCAAAAAAATAGTAATCCATTTATCACTAAGAAGCACCAGAGTTCAAGCTAAAACAATGGAACTGTAGGATTCAAATAAATCACTTCAATCCAGCAGTGGTCATGTAGGAGATTAGATCTATCTACATTCTATGGTTTCCATCACAGAAAAATTCTCTCATGAAACAAAGCCATCAACTGAACTCTGCTTCCTGTCACTTACAAAGCCAGGTCTCGTTGACTCCAGCTTCAAGTTAATTTCAGAGAAAAAAATCAAAGTGTGTTAGTCTCCCAAAGACACAGGAATACCCACAGCATCTCCATCAATCACTGAGCTGCTTCTCATCAAAAGAGATAATACAAGGAGCCTCTTGCATCTACTGTGGTGAGAACTTACCAAGTCAAACTCATTCTGCTGTTCCTGTCTTTTAAAGGGATGAAATCAAAAATTAATTAAACAGGAAAGTAGCTAAGAAACCCAGGTGAAAGCAGAGCACTCCATTACTTCTCTTCCCCAGGAAAACTCACATTTGTGGTCCTTCAATACCTACGTTTTTCCCAGCCAGTGACTTCACCAAGAGAATTCTCTTGCAAGTTGATTGTTACCACTGGACAAAATCTTTCTGTTCAGAATTTTCCCTACAAGGATCTTAGCAGAAAATCTTTATTACCATTATTTTTCCCACAGAATCCTGACATATCTGCTTGACTTCCTACACATTGGAAGAGACTGCAACTTAAGGGCAGTTAACCAGAACCAGGACCAAAATAAGCTTGTAGAGCCTCCACACCTCACCAAGTGGGCAGCAACCTTCAGCCAGAACCCTGTAGGATTTCTCCAAAAGTGTAAACATCCATCTTTGACAATGTTTCTGTGACACCACAATTGTTTTGCTCAGTCCTCACACCACTGCTCTCCAAGGACTCCAAGCCTGGTTACACAAAGGCAGTCACTTCTTTCCAGCTGCCAAACTAGAGAGAGAAAGTAGTCATAAAATTACATCAATACCTTGCAGAACTGAAGCTCTTCACTAGATCATCTAATGTTCGGTTGTTTTTCAGGTCAGATTCCGAGACTGCCTGTTGGAAAAGAAAGAGAAAAAGAAAAACAAACAAACAAACAAACAAACAAACAAACATTCAAATGCAGTGAAAACAACAAGTGCCCAGAAAATGTTCAAGTGATCAATAACTTGCTTCTTGGCTCAGCGACTCAACTACCCCCACTAAAGTGCTATGAAAATGAAGATGCATAAAGGGTAAACGCTTTTTCCTGAAAAATATGTCATATTAAAATAACTGCCTGAGAACTGTAAGTCTGGAAAATTAGGGTAATAGATAAAAATGAAGCATAAAGCCAAAGGAACAAAGCCCAGTGTACCCAGGCTCCAACAATGGTTTATCGTAGCACAGGTCTAATTATTTTGAAAACCAAATCAAGGATTTTATGAAGGTGATAAGAACGTTAAGCAACAAAGCATGAAAACCCATGAAGGGAAATGTTAATCTTCTGATTATGGAATTAAAATATGAAATATGAGATGACTTTGTGCATTCAATTCATTCTTTTGAAACAATTTCTGATTTTTATCTCTCTGTCTCTCTGCTCTTCTTTTTAACAAAGATTTGATTAGTTTTTCTCATACCAACACTTGTGAGTTTTAAGCAGGTGGCAGTAAAATGTACTTCTTCGAGTAGTCTGCACTTGTTTGGATGTTTAAAAACTGGCAAAGCCACAAATAGATCCATTTTCCAGTCTTGAAAGGTCTCATCTGTTTCATGCTTTAGAACACAGACCAAAATTACTCCTATTTTGCCAGTATTCCTGAAGCACCATTCACTTGTTTGAGTTACTGTTTTTAACCACTTCCAGGAGGTCGATAAAGCCCAGTTGGCTTCAGGAGAAAAGTTAGATTAAGGCTTAGAAAAAATTGCATTCCATGTTCTTTAATCAAAAAAGGAGTTCAAGTGAGATCCTAATAACAAGCACCTGTAGAGCAGCTCAACCTGCCTCCAGTGCTCTGCACACTCAGCCTCCTGCTCCTGGCAAACACCTCCTCTCCCCAGAGCAGAACAGAGCCCTCTCATGCCCAAAAAGGCTACACCAGCCACTGTCAGGACTAGCAGGTTTGTGAACACTTTTAAAGAGTCCTTGAGAGATGAAATGAGGTCACTCAAACATGGGAAATTTAAGTGCCAAAGTTTCATCACTCCTGGTTTAAACGATGGTGCATTCTGACAAATTAATATTAAATGTTTTGTGACAGACTGTATGCACAGCCCTGAGCCAAACCCCAGGCTTGATGCTCCATCCACTTCTGCCTGTGCTAACAGAGAACAACTCTGGAGCAGAAGAATTCCAGCTGTAAGAACATCCCGCTTTGCCCAAAGAGCTGCTCACCAAACGGAAAGGTGGTAACGTGATCACAATTATTTAGCACAGTCCAAAGGGAAAAGCTCCTGAGATTTGCCAAAAAAATAAACAAAAAACCAAGCTGAGGGGGAAGGAAAAGCACTTACCACGCAGCATGTTGGACACTGAGTTTTGTAGGACAAAAACTTGCGGATACAAAGGGAACAATCTGGAAAAAGGAAATATATTATTTTAAAGAAGGCATTCTTCCAAAGGCAGCTTCAAGTCCTTACTTGTGTATTTTCTTACTGTACAATATGTGCAAGCTATTCCACAATACACCAGTGTTGAAAACACACCATCTTTCCATGGAATTGAGATTATCACTGTAGCAAAAAAAACCCAAACATGTTTTATGCAAACATATTTCAGTACCCAATGTCAGTCCCTCTGTCAAAAGATGGTGTTCATTTCCTTTTGTTTCCCAGTGCAAGACAAGAAAACCTTGGTCAGCCAGCACCACTAAAGCCATGCTTGCACTGCTCACTCCCCCCACGCTGGGTTTTTGACATGACTAATGTTGGACCACTTTCATCTTCCTGCACAGCCCCAGACATCCTCTGTCTCCTCCTCTTCCCAGGTTCTTCTGCCCCTTTCCAAAACCACACCAACTTGTTAGTGAAGGAGAAGGCTAATCAGAATGGAAGCCAGCACTGGAAGGCTGAGAGACAGCTTAATGTTTCCCAGGGAAAGCAAGTCATGTCATCATCACAGGATGGTTCAACAGACTGTGGTGAAACATGCCATAAGCTTCATTTGGTCACAGTAAATTTCTGAAATTGTTCTACTTTGTCAACTTATCTATGAGCTTTCACAGCCACTTAAAGATATAAAAAGTCTCATCACTCTCCAGTAAAAGACACATTCACTCACTAGATCATTATGGGTCAGTCTCAGCATTTAACACTCAGCAGCACCTCCCAAAGCAGATTTATATTTCATAGACCCTCTGGGAGTGAGTCTGAAAAGCAGCAGGAGCATTAATCACAGACTGGTTTGGGTTGGGAAGCCCCATCCAACTTGGTCTTAACGCACCAAATAACTCTTAAACCCACAAATCCAGCTAAATACTCAAAAGTTACTATATATATATTAAGAAGTTATATGGGGTGGGAAATCCATAAAAAAAAAATTAACTTTAACTGTATGAATATGAATGAACTGGCAGATCCAGCCTGCTGACATCCAACACACCAACACCAGCCTGCAGACAGAGCTCATGCTCCCATACCAGGGTATAAGAAATCCCAGGGCCAGAGTTCCCTCCATCCCTGCTAGAGAAGACATTCACCTTCAGATGCCTTTATTATGTGAAAAAACATGGATGGCACATCTATTCTGTCAGTAATGACACAGTCCAAAGCACCAGGACAGTTAAACAACTACTGCCACGTGAGCTACCGAACACTCCCAGCACCCAAGGAGCAGAGGAGGAATTTAAGTGGCTACAGGTGCAAACATATTACAGGGATGTCTAGAGATCCTGGAATAGATCATTAAGAAAATGAGAGTCAGCAGAAAGGTTTGCAAGCAGACATACTTCATTTTCATCCATTCACAAACAATTACTCATTAAAGCAGAGGGCTTTTGGCTCCACTTGTCCAACCTCAGTTGACTCAAGAGATTACAGAGACAAGCAACTGAAAGTGCTTCAAGAAATTTTGAGCTATTGCAGAAAACTTAGACCTTCTGCAGTTTGCACGGGGAGATAAATGTGTAATCTGTTAAAGAAAAGGCAGACAAATTCTCTCCAAAGTTAAGGGCCTCCGAACCCCACTGTGTCACCAGCAAGTAGAGAATTTTCAGTGCTCCCCACCACAAGAATACTGGTTTCAATGGTGAGAGTTTTGCCAAGCTAAACTAAACTTCACTGCCAAACTACAATGACCCCCTTCATGGAAGGAAGGGGAAGTGCTACAGTTTCTGAAGCAAACAATTACAAGCTTTTATTTTAACATGAGGAAAGCTAACATATTTCCCTCTAATCTGGCTTTCAGCAAACTGCTTGGGTCCAGGTTCCAACAGATATCAGCCCAAGGCAGGCGGAGCAGCATGGAAAATTTTAGCTCATAATGCTCTTCACATATAGCTTTGTTCCACCCTCGAGATGTTACAAAAGATATTTAAATGGAGACTTGTAGGAATAGGCAGCGTTTAAGTGCATTGATCCAGACGCCACGTGTTTATGCTGCAGCAGGGACTGCACGAGGGAAGGTTCTGGCTGCTTCCATCTCACAGACCTTCTCACAGCTTCCATCCCAAGGAGAACCACAGAATCCTGGAATGGTTTGGGTTGGAAGGGACCTTAAAGCCCATCCAGCTCCACCCCCTGCCATGGGCAGGAGCACCTTCCACTAGCCCAGGTTGCTCCAAGCCCCGTCCAACCTGGCCTTGGACACTTCGACAGCTTCTCTGGGAAACCTGTGCCAGGGCCTCCCCACCCTCACAGCAAAGGATTTCTTCCTAATATCCCATCTAACCCTACTCTCTGTCAGCAAGAAGCCATTCCCCCTTGTCCTATCACTCCAGGCCCTTGTCAACAGTCTCTCTCCATCCTTCCTCTTGGCTCCGTTCAGGTCCTGGAAGGCCACAATTATGTCACCCTGGAGCCTTCTCTTCTCCAGGCTGAACAAACCCAATTCTCTCAGCCTTTCCTTACACTCCACACTCAGGAAGTTCACACAGGAGGCAGCAGGACTGGACAAGTCCCACCAGAGCAACAACCCCTCCCAGCAGACTCACAGTTGTGGGAACACTGCGGGATGATCACGGCGATGCTGAAGTAGTCGAAGCAAATCCCACAACGCAGCAAGTCATCCACGTCCTGCAGGGAGAGCGGGGTCAGCCACGGGCACGGCACGTGTGCCCGACACGGGGGAGCGGTACCGAGCGGGGGTGCCCGACACGGGGGTGCCACGACACGGGGGTGCCACGACACGGGGGTGCCACGACACGGGGGTGCCACGACACGGGGGTGCCCGACACGGGGGTGCCAGACACGGGGGTGCCCGACACGGGGGTGCCACGACACGGGGGTGCCCGACACGGGAGGTTGGCTGTGCGAAGGGGTCGCTCAAGGCAAACGGGCTCGTGGGGCGAGGGCGGATCCACCGGCAGCGCCGGGATGTGCTGCCAGGGCCGCCCCGCAGCCCCCGCTGCTCGCAGGGCAGAGGGGCCGCTCCCGGGCCCCTGGGCCCCGCTGGCCCCCGCCCGCCGTCCCGCCATGCCCGGGGCCGTGTCCCGCCATGCCCGGGGCCGTGTCCCGCCATCCCCGGGGCCGTGTCCCGCCATCCCCGGCTCCCGCCGCACGCACCTTCAGCGGGGCCAGGCTCGGCGGCCAGGGCGGCTCGGGCAGCGGCAGCGCCAGGGCCATGTCGGCGCGGCCCGGTCCTGTCCCGCACAGCCCCGCACGGCCCGGACCGAGCGGACCCGGCCCCGCGCGCTCACCCCGCGCGCGCCTCCGCCCGCGCTTCCGGCGGCGCTTCCGGGAGGAACTGCCGGGAACGGGCGCCGGGAACGGGCGCCGGGAACGGGCGCCGGGAACGGGCGCCGGGAACGGGCGCCGGGAACGGGCGCCGGGAACGGGCGCCGGGAACGGGCGCCGGGAACGGGCGCCGGGAACGGGCGCCGGGAACGGGCGCCGGGAACGGGCGCCGGGAACGGGAAAGGGGCGGAGCCGCCGCTCGCCCCCGGCCCTGTGCGGTACCCTCCGTTCCCCAGGCCCACCCGGTGGCCTCCCAAGGGGCGGGGTTGTGCCACAGCTGCAGCACCTTCCGTGCTCGCTGTCTAACGATGCTCAATTAAACACCTGCGCGGGCAGTTCTGAAATCCTGCGGATGGACATTTACGGGGGAGACCCCAGCAGGGTCTGCGGCTCCTCCCGAGGGGCAGCTCCGACCTCTGCTCTGGGTGAGCAGGGACAGCACCCAGGGAAGGGCTGGAGCTGGGACAGCGCAGGGTCAGGCTGGATCTCAGGGAAAGGTTCTTCCCCCAGAGGGTGGTTGGCACTGCCCAGGCTCCCCAGGGCAGTGGGCACAGCCCCAAGGCTGCCAGAGCTCCAGGAGGGTTTGGACAATGCTCTGAGGGACAGGGTGGGATTGTTGGGGTATCCTGTGCAGGATGATCCTTGTTAGTCCCTTCCAGCTCAGGATATTCTATGATTATGTGATTCCAATCAGGTAGCTTTTCAGCACTGAATGAATCATCCACGGGGCATTTCCACACCTTCTCCCCCCTGTGTGCCTCCCACCCCTGGAGGAGCTAAAATAACAGCACCGGTCTCTGTGCATCCCATGTGCCTGTGGAACTCTCATGGACAGCTGACGGATGGAATAGGATTCTCAGAACTCTTGTGCTCAGCTGATGGATTCTCAGCCACTGTGATCAGTTGTTTACTCAGGGGACAAATGAGATATGTGTCTGAGTGCTCCCATAAGATGGGCCTGAGAGTCTTCATCTGTGTCTCCCGGGAGATACTAACTGAAAACACATCTAAGACACTGTGTGGGTGAGATTTGGAAATGCGCTCACCCACCTCACTCCCTCCTCAGTGACCTGCTCCCCAGCCCAGCCCTGTGCTCTGCAAGGTCAGCCCCTTGCCATGGGAACACCCTTCCCCACAGCCCTGCTGGGTTCCCATGGGAATGGGCGTCATCCCCAGCACCTCTGCCCCGGGCACGGCCAGATCTGCCTCTGAATTCCACAGAGGGGACAGCAAAACCCAGGCTAAAAATACACAGCCTGGTGAGTGCAAACCACCCCCAGGGCAGGTGGTGACCGGGGCTCAGTGCTGCCCTGGGCTCTCAGGAGGGCTCAGAATTGCCGGGGAGTTCAGGGAAATGAATGCACTGCCCAAGTCATGGAGGATAAAATTGCAAAGCAAACTGCACTGTCTGGGTGCAGTTCTGGTTTCCGAGGGCAGGTACCGACCCAGGCTGTGCCCAGGCACTGCCCATCACACACGGGGCTCGCTGACCCCCCTCCCCTGGCAGGTACTCTGGCACACTCTACACTTACAACATTCCTGTCCCTTAAATTTGTTGTAGCAGAGGTTTTCAGGCATGCACACAAGGCACATTTAACCATTTTTTATAATAGTCTATGGAACAGTAACAGCTCCCTTTACTTCCTTAGTTACACAGGTCTGAAACACTTTTGCAGCAGCTGGTGACTCAAACGTGCTGTTCCCCAAAAGCTGCGTGTATGTGTGCCTGGTTTTTCCTACGAGTTTGTTTGTAGTAGTGTAATTTCCATGTGCTTGCTCTTGATCTGTGCTAGTCTGATTTTTGAATTGGATAAAATCAAGCCAAGCTCCCTGAACTGGCACTCAATGTCTATATATCAATATATAGCTATATAAAAGGTGCTCCATGACCCACACGATGGGGAAGGTCAGAGGAATATAATAATCACAATGGTCTGTGCTGGCCTTGGGCACTATGAATCTCTGAATTTATGTATTTGAATGGCTCTGATTACTGCCTGCCCCTTGCCAAAAGTGCTGGAATTTACAGAATAGTGTCACTTACGTGCCTGTTCTTTTCACCTTAAGGAATCCATTTCTGTTTTCTCTGTGAGCTGTGACAAATGAATGTATCAAACTCTTGTAATTTTCTACTCTTTCCCTTCCCTCACACACGTGGCCACTCTCAGTCCAGGTTCACTCATATGTATCAGACATGAGCTTATTGGGTGGGAATTAACTCACCCCCCAGGAATGGGCGCAGGGGTGCAGGTTCATTCCTGCAGCAACATGTTTATTTTTTATTTTGGACTGATGAAGAGCAAAGAGCAGGGAGTTTACAGCCAAACACCATCCACACAGACCACTACTGAATAAAAATGCAATTTAAATTATTTCCACTGTAAAAGCACCATATATATTAAAAAAAAAAACCAACTTGGAAAACCTGTGCTTTCATCTGAATCCTGTACAATGGCAAAGCTGGAGAGCATCCACCTCCTTAGGCTGTGTGGTCAGATGATCCCCCCAGCCTGTGGTGCACAGCCTGGTTATCTGTGGGCATTTTCCCATTGGGATGAAGTCCCATGGGCTCTCCCACCACAGGAGAGGCACTGGGAAGCCTCTCACACCCCTTCAGCCCTATTGCACTGCCCGAGGACTTGGCCAGGCAAAGCACTGCTCAGCTGGAGCCTGCTGGAGCATGACAGGTCCCAGGGAGCAGATCCAACCCACGGAGTCCTGCTGAGTGAGGACACTTGTCCTCACTGTAGGAATGCTTCCCACTATTTTATCGGCACTTTGGGTTTTGGTGTAGCAATACTAAACTGGTTTATTTTGCTGAACAACCAAGTTACAACTTGTTATTATACACAGAACACCAAACATATCCCTTCCTCCAAGCCCCTGAAATGCTCATTTAAATTAAAATACCAGGAAGACCCAACTGCATTTCCATAAGCTTGTTGCCCTGTTCTGTTAGCAGAGAAATGTGTGAAAAAGCTTAGTAGGAAGTGTAGTAGCCTGACACAAAGAAAATCTCCAAAAGCAACTTATTTTCACATGTTCTATTGAGACAAAGAAAATATTTTCATGAAGTTTTACATAATTCCCAGCTAAAGTTGTGCACAACTTAATAATGTAAAGAGTGTTTGTTCCCCCGTAGTGCCCAGTGCCACGTGCAGAACTGTTGTTTTTCTCTGTGCTCCAACAGACAAACGGCTCATCCTCAGCTGCCCTTCATCCACTGATCTTAAAACTAAAAACTGACACTCCACCTAGGTCTGCCTCACATGTCTGTGTGCCCCTGGACATTCTTCATTATAGACACACAAATGCACCACAGAAAGAAGCCTCTGGGACACCAGCGTGTAGATTGGATGAAAATCTGCAGAAGAACATACTGTACTTCAAAAAAAAATTAAACCCCAAAAACAGAGAACATTCTGAGTTAATTGTTTCTAAGTATTTTCAGAGATTCCTTAATATTTAAAGCAGTGGAAAGTTTCTCATCATGTCCTTCCCAACTGGAGAAGCGAAGAGCCTGAAACCATGGGTAAGATTGCCCAGAAACATTTAACACTGACCTTGCTCTGCCCTTGTGTGAAAGTTGGCAGCCATTTATTGATTTCTACAGGACTAAATTTAGTCTGATGTTGAGACTTTTAGAACAAAAAGATCTCATGTTGTTGTGGTTTAACCCCAGCCAGCAGCCAAGCCCCAGCAGCCACTCACTCACTCCCCCACCAGTGGGACTGGGGAGGGAATCAGAAGGGTGAAAGTGAGACGACTCATGTATTGAGATAAAGACAGGTCAGTAGGTGAAGCAGAAGCCACACACATAAGCAAAGCAAAGGAATTCATTCCCTGCTTCCCATGGGCAGCAGGTGTTCAGCCATCCCCAGGACAGCAGGGCCCCATCACGTGTAACAGTTATTTGAGAAGACAAAGCCATCGCTCCAAACGTCCCCCCCACCTTATTTACTGAGCATGACACCATACAGTATGGAATACCCCTTGGATCAGTTGGGGTCACCTGTCCTGGCTGTGTCCCCTCCCCAGTGTGGCCGTACGAGGGGCAGGAAAGGCCTTGGCTCTGGGTAAGCCCTGCTCAGCAATAACAAAGCCATCTCTGCTGGTTTGGCCTCCATGTCGTTAGTTTTTGGCTAAAAGCCTCTGGTGTAACGACAGTCCCACCACCCCACTGCCGCTTCCTTGGTGAGCCAGCGATGCCAAGAGCCTCGCTCACTGCCTCCCAAGCACAAACAGCCACAGGGAAATGCTAACAACCTTTCATTAGTCAAAATGCTCCCAGCCCATGTGCTGAAGTGTATTTATCACCCCAGCATGGTTGTGTTGGCAGGTACCCCACACCCAACCTTTGCCGCTTTAGCTGCACCACAGCTCCACGAACATCAGGTCATTTCACACAGAAATGCCTTGAAAGCACAAACAAAATAATTTTTTCTTTTTTTTTTTTTGTCTACTGCAATGTTTTTAGGTCAATGTAAATCAATGAAAAACATGTTACAGAGCAGCATAGAAGCTTCCATGAAAACATCATGAGAGTTAGTGACTGAAGGAGCCAGAAATAATATTTAAACTTTCTCCTGGAGTGCTTTGAGACAGACACAATGAGTAAAATGACTCTGGACATTTCATAGTAAACCAATGCTGATTGAGTTGGGCCTGACCTGAGGGCAGAATGAGATGACAGTGGCTGCTAGAAAGGCAGCCTGGGGAGAGAAGGCAGCAGATGAACCAGCACAGCCCTGACCCGAGACAGGGACACAGATTCAAACAATGAGCCATCGGTGAATTGGCCTTTGCTGGGTTTGGCCTTTTCCACAGCAACGCTTGTTGACATTAGAAAGACGTTGTTTTGCACATGCAGATACCTCCTGTTTGGCCACTGATGCAGATCCAATGAATGTTAAGAAAATCATGACTAATCTCGCTAGCTCTGAGTTACTCCAGTATAAAAATTCCTGCACTGATAAGCCATGCACAGTTAGATGCAATGGTAGGTCTGTAATACCTTCCATTCTCTTGGATTTTCTCCAACAGCCTATTCCATTGCCAGCTTTGTGGCTTAGAGTCTCTCTTTGTCTGCTTGGTTCATAGCCTGAGTTCCTTTCTTCCACCCTCACCCCCCCCCCCCCAAAAAAAAAAGCTGAACTAGATTAATTCAGCTACTTACAGAAAAGTGAGTCTGCTGCTTTTGAGAACCAGTATGAACAAAAAGAGCCTACAATTAGCATCCCACCCCAGGAAAGGCTAAGACCCTTCTCAGTGGGAAATGACTTTGCTTTCCAGTGATGAATTTCTATTAGTGATTGGCTGTGCAGTTATTCCATGTCTCTGGGTGGACACAATGCTCAGTGCTCTGTATCCTCTTCAGAGAGCTGTGATGGAGGTCACAGACAGGGGCTATCAAATAGGAAATATCCTTCATTCCTGGGTAAAACCAGGTGAAATCCAAAGGTAAGTGTCAATAAGTTAATAAAGTGTTTCTCTGTTGATATTCCAGTTCTCCTGCACAGATTTAGCCTTTTTCAGCTGAAGGACTCAGGAGCAGAGTTTGAGCACAAATTGTCCCCAGCCCCTTGTGCTGTACAGCTGCTGATTTGCCACCAAAATATCCATCACTGGAACTTCATTCCTTCGCTAAATATTGTTTGCATTGTTCTGCTGCTGTATTTATCACTTCATTGCTGCCCTCCCCGTCCCCAAACATTAAGCAGATCTCAGCCTTTGCAGTGCAGGGGTAGTGGCAGCTCCCTGTGCTCCATCTCTATGCCAGGGTAAGACATTCCCCAAGCCCACCCCTGCTCCAAAGAACATTTATTTATTACTCCCTTTAATTACTGGAAAGTGCAAAAGAGGCTGGACAGCTTCTCACAGGGCTCTGGCCCCCTCAAGCACTTCCCAGCTCCTGTTTAATTAGCAACACAACTTTTGCCAACAAGCCCTACGTACTTTCCCATGATCATGAACTTGTGCCTCTGCACTTTCTGCCTGGAGCTGCCCAAGGGCAGAGATCCATCCAGCCTCCACCAGCCCTGGCCCTACTTCTTAGCAGACTCCAGTAGTCCCCAGCATCATCTCACCAAGGTGCTGATGAGTCCCAGCAGCCACTGAAGATGTATTTCCCTGGATCACAGAGCCTCAGCAGAGTCTCCAGCTGCTCCTTGTGCTGCTGTGTGTCACCTACAGCTCAGCTCACTCTGCTGCTCATCAAAGAAACAGGGGTAAAACGGCCAGAACATGAGAACTATGAACAGGCAATTTCAGCTTCCACTCAGCTTAGCCTGCTTATGCCTGGATTTATGTGTCAGAGTGAGACTAAACAGGGGGAGAAAGAGCCATTTGTCACCAGAGCACCTGCAGAAAAAGCAGCTCCAGTCCCTCTGTGGCACTTGCAGCACAGCAGCCATCTCTGGGAGGGAGATGGATGGACACCAGTGACTCAGCCTGCAGAGAAAACTCTTCTTGCCAGGCTAGAGCCAAGATTCCAAGCCTGTTTCCAGACAAGTTCAATAGGACTGAAATGTACACCTAGGGGGGAAAACCTACAATTTATAAAAAGGGTTGGTTAGGACTTACTAGACATTGCCACAGCAATCTGAAGCACTTCTACTAGTGCTGCTTCTAGTTTGCCTTTCCCCTTCCTATAATTCAGTCCTCCAAGTAAGGACTCTCACAACAAATATAAGGACATTTCATTTTGATAAATTTAAAACAAAGTGTTTTTCTAATCAGCCCCTCCCTATAACACACAATGGATTTAATACTTGTTTCCCCACCAAAAATTTCACTGGACATTTTCAGTCAGCTTTATCTGCAGAATCAGGACATATGAACTTGCGTGATATCGGCCCTTCTTGAATTTGCAATTTAATCCAACACCTGTGCTAAGTGATTATCTGTGACTGAACAAGCAGCAGCAAATCTGGCCCCAGCCAGATGTTTGAAATGAAGTCTCCCAGTACAAATACATTCATACACTAACTCATGACCTAACTGGGAAGGGCTATAATTGACACTGATGTCCCCTGGCTGTTTTGTGCTGCTGTGGCAACAAACTCTCCCATATATTGTTAAATTTACTAACCATAGGTCCTTCATGGTCCTGTTTTTGCTGCTCTGCTCCTGCAAGGGTATCCACACTCAGGCAGCCCTTCAATGGGGCACTCCTTGGTCCAGGGTCCCTGGGTCCCACCGGCCTGCCTGGCAGAAAGCAGGAAAAAAAGAAAAGAAAAATTAAATTGTAGGTTGTTTGTATTTCTAGTATGTTTGCGTTTCTGAGCCCCAGTGAGTGCTATAAACAGCAAAGATGACAAACAAAATTGATTTTTAAGTAGCCATTAAAGCAGCTACTGTACACACTCCCACAGCAGGTGATTCCCAACCCACTGCTGTGGGGTCCCCCCAGACAGAGTGTGCAAGGGGAGCTGGATCCCTGCAGGGTCTGTGCCCGGGGCTCTGTGCCATGGCCAGGGGCGGGTGCCCAGCAGCAAGGGCAGGTCCTGTGCCTGCGCCCCGGGGCTTCCAGCCAGGGGGACAAACTATTCTGGGACCTGTTAGAAAACATACCCTGACTGATGCTTCCAAAGCAGAATCTACCACCTGGAGTTATGACACCTTCCCAGATTCCTGCCCTGTGTGGACAGGGGCCTGTCGTGCTCTGGTCGTGCAGCGCTGCCCAGACACCAGGAATCCTCTGCACGGCAGGGAGGGCAAACCCGGGATCCAGGGAGGGCAAACCCGGGATCCAGGGAGGGCAAACCCGGGATCCAGGGAGGGCAAACCCGGGATCCAGGGAGGGCAAACCCGGGATCCGCTCTGTCCTCGGGGCTTCTCCCTCCTCCTGGCCAGCACAGCCTGACCATCCCTCAGACCAGCTACAGGGGAAGGTGAGCTCAGGGGCACAGTGGTGCCCAGGTCCTCACATCCCTCCTCACCCACCCTGACCCACGAGTCCAGGGTGAGACACAGTGTCAGGATTGACGCCAGTGGTGAAAAACAAAACCCCTCGTGTGTTGGCAGCTGAAATGCCAGGTAATTACTTAATTGACTCCATGATTTCCACGTTGGAGCAGCAGCCTGCAGCACTCAGGCTAAAAGCAGAAGGCCATTAGTAACGCTGGCAGCAGTTTATGTCCCAGCCCATGGACAGCAGAAACCTGGAGCGTGTCCTGGTGCAGGATTTGGAGGCCCGAGAGACGCCCTGCATCCATCCAGCTGCCAGGAGCACTCACCTCTGCTGGACCCAGCTCCTGCTGCTCTAACCAAGACGCAGACCCAAAGAGTCCAGAACTGAGAGATCCACACAAGGAAACTAGAACAAAACTCAAGCAAGGCATACCATTAAAAATTCAGCATAGAAGTGGTTTAGCCCAGTTCCCCACCGGGTGGTACTGGGCAGACTGGCAGCAGCAGCACTTCCACCAGGACATGGTTGGAGCCTTGAGCTGGGTGGGGGCACCTGACCCACCTGAGGTTTAAGTGAGAATCAAGAAGCAAAAGAGTCAGCAAAGTTAGAAAGATGCTGCAGAGCAGCACTGCCAGAATGGGGAAGTTCTGCTGGAACAAAACCATGTCTGGGGGCCAGTTTAGCTGTGGGGCCTGTAAAACACTTCCTTGCACTTCTCAGACAGCCCAGCTGCCACAGAACTTTCTAGGCCCTTGCCAGTACACATCCTCAAACCAAAGGGATGTGGATCCTGGGCTCTGCCACTGCATTTAATGCCATCAGCCTTGTCCTGGGGAAGGCTCTGCCCCTCCCGCCAGGCAGGGTGGTCTGGAGGGCACAGCCAGTGTCACCAGAGGCCACCAGAGCAGGCACACCCCGGCCACCACACACAGCCCAGCACTCAGCTAATTCAGCTGTCAGCACTGTACATCAATAACTTCTGCTTTCAAACACAGGTAATTGTCCCAGCTAAGCTGACTTTGGCAGGAATAAATCCACCCTGGCACCAGCTCACCAGGGACAATGGGTTTGGGCTTTGCTGCTCTCAGCTCACAGCAGCAGTGCAGTGAGGCCACAGATCAGCTGGATCCAGAGCCACGAGCAAACAGGGCGAGGGAAGGGGTGGCCGAACATGAGGCTTGTCCCAAAAAGCCCTATGAACAATGTATAACTTTTTACAGGAAACAATCATTTATATAATTCCCATGGACTTCAGTTGCCACACCAGGGAGGAGGGAAGGCATTAGTCATGCACTAGCAGATGTTTTGACTTACGTAAGACTTAATTTTTTTCTTTCTTTTAAGAAAAAGGCTTTATCTCACCCTGGAGCCTTCTCGAGAGCCTACTCATTCTCGGCCATTGCCACGGCCTCTTCAGCCCAGTGCTGCTCCACTGTGTGGTGGGGCTCTGCTGGCTACAGTGCTTGCCCAGTCATTGCTAAATATATTATTTTTAAAACAGCTTTTTTAAAGGGGGTGAAAAAATGGACGTGATGACAGTTTAAAGACAGAAATTCAACACTAGTTTCACCAGTGTTCAGCAGCAGCATATAGGGGTGTGTAACATTGCCAAGGACGGTTATTTCTTGCCAGCTGAGACACACTGAGGGGGGAAACAAGCTCATTTGCTTTGAGCAGTGTAGGAAGGCTCAGGCTGGTGATGAGCATCCACCACAGCCCTTCCCTGGGGGAACATGGCAGGCAGCACAGGGCCCTCACCCCCCATCCTGTCCCATCAGCACCCCAGAGACTGCAGGAGCTCCCTGGAAGGGCAGCCAAAGGATCTGCACCAGCTCCCAGCTGAGCTCATGCTCATATAATTTTCTGAGTGCTGTAGGCAGCTGGGTATCTTAATTAAGATATTTATCTTCATTAAATAGAACCGGACACATTTGCGTGTCCAGAGACGTGTCTTACTCATGCTGTTGGTGCTCGGGTGGAACGAGGAGCTGTTGGAGGGTGTCTGGCCTTTGGATGCTGTCAGGAAGGTGTTATTAGATTTAAAGGTCTGGGATATGCTTTGCTCCAGAGCTAGAGCTCTGTTTCTAAGACACAAACCTCCACTAAACTTTGCAGCATCAAGGACTACAAGCCCAAGTCTCTGGAATATTCCTGGGGAGGGAAGTGGCATCTCTGTGGCACAAAGCAATGCTGGTTTACCTGCAATACTTATACTGATCTCAGTGCATGAGATATATTTAAAATCCAGACAATTACACTTTTATCTCATGAAACACTTAAACCAAAACACTTCAACAGCTGCTGCCCTCCACCCCACCAGCAAAGGAAGTGATTCCAAAGCACAGTGGGAATGTGGTGCTGCTTTCCAGCTGAGCTGTGATCATAAAAAGGTTTCCAACAGCACACGGCTCTGCAGTATTTACAGAAGATGGATAATGCTGCAGTCCCCAAGGCCTGCTAAAGTCTGGTTTCCAATGTCTCTATAGTGAGGCTGTAGGTGTATATTAAGTAGAAATAAAAAAGTTATCAAAAGTTGGGGAAATACTCTTATTTTTCCCTCTGTGCCTGTGCTCAGGCACAGGAGACAGCACAACCTCCCTGATGGAGCAGGCACACAGCCCTGCCTGCTCCACGTCCCACTGGAGCCCAGCAGTGGGCAGGGAGGGTGGGAACATCCGAGGCCTCTACCAGTGGCACTGGGAGCACCCCCCAGCAGATGGGCTCCCCACAAATCAGTACTGATGAGCCAAGGGAAGGGCTGTGCTCCAGGGAGATGGAGACATTGTTCTGGCTTGTGCTGGAGCAGGGAGAGAGACATTCAAAGAAAAAGATTAAAATTAAAATCAAACCCAGAATGCACCAAAACCCAGTAGGACCCGACTAGCTGGTGCCAGCCCCCTCCCTTGAGCTACCCCCGGCAGGGCCAGGGGGAACTGACTTCTGAAAAACACTTCACCAGTTTCAAGAATCAGTCGCATCAGGCAAGTCCTTTCTCCTCTCCACAAGAAATTAAACATATGCTCACAGACTCCAAACATATGGGTATCCACACAGCAAAATATCTACCACGTGCCTGGGGCTGTGGTCACTTCCACTGCTCTGCCCTGGGGGGCTGAACTGTTGGGCAGCCCCAGACACCAAGGGCAGAGGGGATCAGGGAGGAAAAAGGGCACTAAGTGGCCCAACATGGGCACAGTCCAGCCACAAGTGATGAGGGTGCAATTAATATACGCCCTTAGCAATTAATACACCTCCTCAGCAAACAAGCCAACGCAACAGAGCATCTTTCAAACGTCCACAAGACAAGGGAAGCTCCAGGCAGGTCAGAGCTGCTGCCCAAAGGGCCCCACGGCCATGTCTGAGCTGAAACAACAGCAGGGGCTGTAAAATCCCTCCAAACTGGGATACTCAGGTTAAGCCACCACCCTCGGGTGTCCCCAGACCATCCCACAGGGCCCTGGCTCTCACTGGGAGGGGATGCTCCTCTCTTGGAGCATCTCTTGTGCACCTTGGGCTCGATGGTGGCTCCCCAGGGTGGCCCATGGCTTTGTGCAGATGCCCCTGACAGAGCCATTCCCAGGGCACTACGGGACAGGCTGAAGGAGAGATGGGGTGGCCGTGCACAGCCTGTGCCATGAGCTCACTGCAGGCTCTGGGCACCCACAGCACAGTGTTCTGGTTTAGTTTTAAACATGGATGGAAAATCTTTACCTCATTTCCTAAAAGCACTTTAATGTCTTTTCACAGGAAAAAAAAATACTAAAATATATTAGTAATTTGGATTATTTAATTCAGTCAGCAGGATTGAGAGCTCTTGCTGTACTTCAAGTCCAGGTTCAAAGCATTAATCACTAAATTCTGCATCGTTTCCTTCACATTTAATTTCTATCTCATTTTTTCATTCATTAGCTACGAGTGTAACAAGTGCCAGAGTGCCCTTAGGTGCCCCTTGGAGCACATACAGTGTGTGGCTCTTGGATCCATCCAATTATTCAGTTGCTGGACCCACCTAAATCAAAGGTGAATCACCCTCAGAGCATTCCTTGGCAGTCAGTTACCATGGGGATGAGTGGAAGAGGCTGAGGGTTCATTTCAGCACCTTAGGGGGGTCTAGAGTTAAATGAGGTCCTGGCAAGGCGCAGGCAAAGCTGGGCACTGCCACACTACAGCACTGCCACGCTCCAGCCCCGTCGGCCCAGGAGCACCCACAGAGTCAAAAGCAAGTGCTGTGCTATTCCTCTTCACCAGAGGAGAGCAGGGCTGGCCTGGAACATACCTGGAATACACCAAGAACACAACTACAGCACACCTAAACACACACAGAACACACTTCCGTATATGTCCAGGGTGTGTTCCAAACATGTTCAGGCATATTCCAGGTCCAGGTGTGTTTGAACATAACTGGAAACATATTCTGGGCATATTCCAGGTGTGTTGTAGGTGTGTTCCTGCTGTGTTGCAGGGACCTGCGTTCCTATGTTCCAGGTACATGTCGGTGCAGTCCAGGTGTGCTGGATGTGTGTTCTAGGTGTGTCATCCAAACATTTGTGTCCTGACCAAACGTTCTAGGTCCGTTCTCGGCATGTTCTAGGTGCATCAGGGTTGTGCCGGGTTGCTCTGTCCCCAAGAAGGAATCATTGGGAGCTGCTGTTTCCCCCTCACTACTGTCTAAGCCCCAACCGAGTCCCTCTGTGGATCCTGGGTGCTGCCACACAGCTGCCCCTGCCCAGCCCAGGGCCAGCCCCGGCCCTGCTCCACAGCAACGCTCTCAGCAAGTTCTCTGTGCAAGCACTCAGGGCAGAGGTGGCATGCTGGGATGCACACACTGCACTGTGGCTGCCTGTGCTCGGGACCCACAAAACCAAACACAACACAGCTTTGGCAGGAGCTCTTATTCACCCGAGTGCTAAGAGAGACGGGCACAGAGCCATGATTTAACCTCCTCCTTTTTTATCACCTGCTCTCCAGAGCCCCGGGGTATCCTCCAGCAAGGAGCATCAGCAAGACCCACCACGGATCCACCTCAGACTCACCCCGAGAGCCCCCACTGCGTGCCTTGCACCCCGCAGGTGCTCCCCAAATTGGGACATGCTCGGCGCACCCATGTCCGTCGCAGGGCACCGCAAGCACCTCCCAGGTACGGGTTCCTCCGGCCCCAAAGGCCGCGTTGTTCCCATGGGCTGGGGAAGGAGCGGAGCGGCCGCCCAGGATCGTTCCCACGAGCCACACCGGGAGGTGCTCCCACACACTCACGGGTATTTCTGGCTTTAGAGGGAACCCAACACACGTGTCACCGAGCGGCAGCTTGGAAAGCGACTTTAAATGCAAATGCTGCATTCGGCCCATGGGAATTAATGAATAAACAACTCAGTGCGTTGTTTATGCCCAGAGTTAATGATTACTACGGGGAGCGGGGCGGGGGGAGCGGCCGGGACGGGCCGGGAGAGGTCGGTCCCCTCAAGGCTGGGGGACGGGTCCCCTCCCGGGGTCGGTCCCGTCAGGGATGGGGGACGGGTCCCCTCCCGGGGTCGGTCCCCTCAGGGATGGATGACGAGTCCCCTCCCGGGGTCGGTCCCGTCAGGGATGGGGGACCGGTCCCCTCAGGGCTGGGGGACGGGTCCCCTCCCGGGGTCGGTCTCTTCCCGCCGCTCTGGGCGCGCGAGGCGCTGCTGCCCCCTGGCGGCGCCGGGCGGACACGGCGGGAGGACCCCGGGCCGGGCACCCCCCGGGCCCCGCACGGGAAACGACACGAGGAGCGCCCGGCACTGGCCCGGCACACACCTGGCACGTACCTGGCACGTACCTGGCACGTACCTGGCACGTACCTGGCACGTACCTGGCGTGCTCGAGAGTCCGCTCAGGGCCCCGTCCCTCCACACGCCGCTGCTGCCCACGGACCCGCTGGAATCCCCCCCAGCTCTCCCGCGGGGCCGTGTCCAGGAGCCTCCTGGCCCAGGGTGCCCCTTCAGGGGGTACCGGGCTGTACCAGCACCAGACCCCGCGGCTCTCGGCTGCTCGGGAGAGGGCGGGTGAGGGGTACGGACCACGATGGGCTTGGTAGCCTGGAGCACACCCGGCACTGGGCTCATTAACCGAATTTAAGGAGGGGTGATGCAGGTCAAGCCCCACCTGCGGCTGAGCCAATCCTCCCCCGGCTCCTGGCCCACACAAACCTCTGCTCGAGCATTGCCACCTGTGTCTGCAGCAGCCCCACCTCGGGGATGGATGGATGGATGGATGGATGGATGGATGGAAAGGACACAGGGCCCATTTACTATCCCAGTTGTGGCACTAAAAGCCTCATCAAAGAGAGGATGAACAGCTTCACATGAGCCTGGATTAGGAGTACTGGAGAACAGGGACTTTTATTTGGAAATCAGTTGTCAATTTTACTGGTAACAGTGACATTTACTCTCAGGCAAAGGCTTTGTTTGGCTCATTAAGTGCCAGCATTGCTGTGGGGACCTTCCCAACTCGGAGGGAGCCCAGCACAGACTGATTTGGATGCAGGACTGACCCTTGATTGACTCAGCAGTGCAGGTACATCAGGAAAGCTGTTTAAGTGTTGCTTTACTGTATATCTGGTGATGACCTGGGTTAGAGCTGCAGTGCAGCAGAGCCTGGCTGAGGGGTGACTGGCGTGGTGACCAGGCAGTGACCACAGGGGCTGGCAGGGCTGTGCCACTTGGGCACCTCCCCGTCAGGACACCAGATACACTGTGGGGCTGAGCCAGCACAGAGTGGGCTCTGATGGATGATGGGCTCTGATGGATGATGGCCTGTGCTCGCTGCAGTTCTCATGTCACTGACCTGGCTCCAGTTGATTCTATAATATCCAAAGTGGGCTGTCCCAAGGGCTGGGGTTCCCATTGGGGACCAACTGCCACCAAGCTGCTCAGTCCTCCCTTCTGGGAGGTCATTGCTCTTGTCTCATTTGGCACAGAGTGAGCACTAAATTGCCTTTAAGTTCATTTTTACATCTACTTTTGTCTGACATCACTTGTGCATTGCGGGCATGGCCCCCTTCCCAGACCTCAGTGTGATGTGTCCCCAGTGGCAGGGCAGGGGGTTCCCAACACGGGGGGACATCGTGGCTGGCACAGACCACACAGGTCTGGCCATGCTAATGGAAATAGGCAAATTCTCACTCCTTGGAGTTGGTGGGTGGGTTTTCTATTGGCCTACGCCCCTCTCCCCTGCGTGTTTGCACCATAGGCCCAGGGCTGAGAAGAAAGAGCCCATCTGAGCTCAGGGTGGCCCATCCAAACACACACAGCAGGACACACAAAGTCAGCTGGTGAGCATCCATGGGCATGACGAGCAGCTACAGGATCAGCAGAGATGTGGGCACTGGTACCACGGCTGCCTGCCGGCACAGGAGGGACTATGGGCTGTGGCACAGGCCTCTGGAGGACACCCTGGCCACCGCCTCTGGCCAGGGCTGTGGGATGAGGGCTGGGCTAGAGGCACAGGCAAGAGGCAGCAAATCACAGACAGCGTTTTTGAGAAAAGTTAAGCAGTTTATTCAACGGGATGAGTCCACACCCAACCAGTGGCTTCATCTACATGGCATCACCAGCACACACAAGGAACCACTCAGACACTCTAGCTGACGGCATCTCACCATACGTTACAGAGACAACACCGGGGGGGGAGGAGGATGACCGGTACAAGGGGCAGCAGCCACGGTCTCCCACGGCCGCCCGGCGTAACCAACCCCGTCCCCACCACAGCTCACAGCCCAGCCACGCGAAGCACATCAGACTCGGGACATCTACTGCCGCCCCCGAGAACCACAACACCGCTAGTTAAATGACACACCCGGGGTTACAAAAACGACCTACCAGGGGACTTCAGCCTAAGGAACAAAGTGCACTGTCATCGCCGCCCCGGGACCGCGTTGCTGAGGGTCTGTACAGGGAAGGGGCTGCTGCGGTACCATCGCGCTTGGTCAGCACCATCGCAGGCCATGCCGGGCCCCGGCGAGGGCCAAACTGCCCCGGCACCACAGGATGGACGGGGCAGGGCCGAGGGAGCCGGGCCGAGGTTGGCACTCGCTCTGCACAGCAGAGGAACAGCCGTCCCCCCTCAGGGCTGGGGGTCCCGGGGGCTGCACGGCCCCTCGCCCGCGGTGCTGCAGGGGGGCAGGAGCACACCCCACCCCGCTCCGGCCCTGGGCTGGCACAGGGGAAACTCTGTGAACTCTGAGGCCCACACACAGTCTGTGCCCTCAGGGAGGTACCGAGGGTCAGGGTGGGTTACTCACAAACCATGAGCAGGTTCCAGTTATGATGCTCCTACAATGTACGTGGCTCAATTTTGTGCCAAGTTCGCTTACAGAAAAATACATTTCTTCCCTTAAATTTACAGTAGTTAAAACTACACTTGGAATACTGTATTACAAAGGGGGAGTTTATTCTCCAACAAAAAGTCTTGGTTCCCTTTTCATCAAACAGAAAAATGGAAGGACTTTAAAAGCAATCGCCCCCAGCACAACACAACTGCCCAGACGAACCCATGTGTGTACAGCTCCCAGGCCTGAACTCCAACTGTTTGTTCTGGTGCTCAAAAAGGCACTTAAAGATAAGAAAACAATTGTATTAAAAACCCACAACAAAACAAAACAAAGGAAAACGAAAGGCAATAATTTAATAGAAAGACACTGGAACTTGTACCGTACCTCCAAAAGTAAGAAGGGAGGAAATAAAACCCCTAGTGAACATAGGTTTGTTCTCAAGTCATCTTGGAAATAATATTAAAAAAAAGGAAACTGGCAAAGTGAATGTTCTCCAGGAACTAAACGGAAACAAAAATAATAATTACTGGCAACAGATACACAGCGTTCGTGCCAAATGGGTCCTTCCCTTCCCAGCACACGGCCCTGAGCAGTCCAGCCTGGTGGAACATCTGCTGCCACTGCGCTGGGCCGGGCCGGGGCCTGCGCCAGGAAAGGGGGATGATGGAGAAATAAACACCAACATGAACCAACTGTGGTCATTACAAACGCCAAGGACGTTCACAGACAAGCACACACACACCGTAGTCCCTGCCAACGTGACAGGGAGGGACATGGGCAGAGCTGCTCCCCACAGGCTCTGCGAGGGGCGCCGGCGGCTTCGCTTCCCTTCAGGGTTACTATTATTATTACTGGGTTTATTTTTACATCGAGCTACCTACTAAGTGCAAAGATTTGGTGAGTGGCATCGGCTTTTATCTAATCTTAGCCTATTTTTTACAGTTTACAGGTTAACAGTTACTTTCCAGCAGTTAAGCAAGTACGGCAATATATACAGGGCTGGCAGAGCAGGGGGTGAGGGGACACGTGCACTGGGCACGGGACAGGCACCGGCCGGTCCTGACGGGTCTGTCACCCTGCTCCGTGCCCAGTGCATGGAGGCACAGGCATGGAGGGGCAGATATGGAGGTTCAGGTGGGGAGGTATGGATACAGAAGTGCAAGTGTGGAGGGGCAGATATGGAGGTTCAGGTGTGGAGGTATGGATATGGAAGTGCAGGTGTGGAGGGGCAGGTGGAGAGGGGCACATATGGAGGTGCAGGCAGCTTCACATGAGGGTGAGCTCCCAGGCTGAGACACAAGCCCTGGCAGGACCAGTGGGCTCTGCTGCCCTGGCCGGTGCCTCCACCACCTTCTGGAAGTCAAGCTGCTCCTCCTGCAGAGCTGGGGTCCGCAGTGGTGCTGGAGAGGTGAAGAAGATGAAGGGGAGACAAAGCAAAGGCCGGGGCAGGGGCAGGTGGCTGCTGGGTGAGGAAGGAGAGTTCATGGGCATCTTTGCCCAGGCACAGACAGAGTAGCAGGGTCAGAGATAGCGGGGAGGAAGGATGGATGTTAAGGAGCCATTAGTACATGACCACGGGGAAGTGCCAAATCAAACCATGGGGCATTGCATGGAAATCTGTACAAGAAAAAGCTGCAGGAGAAGCACAGAGCGTCTTGGATTCAGCGCTTAGAGCAGAGTCTGGATTATCAGAAAGGACCATGCAATCCCCAGCTTTCTGCATATTTTTTCTCTGGGTAAAACAAAATGTAGATTCCTTTGCATAACTCAAACAGTTGTATTATATGGTACAGTACAGAAAGTGCAAAGTGTCACCCATCAGATCGGTTCTGCATCTGACACGGTCAAATATGGCTCATGCTTCTCATGCAGGATGACACACTCTGAACCGAGACCCCCCTGTGCCGCTGGGCAGCTTCACACCGAGGAACGTGGTGGTGCCAAAGCCTCCTCACTGCTTACACCTGACTGTCGAGAGACCATTGGGTTGTCTTCTTATTAATTAAAAAAAAAAAAAAAAAGAAAAAGAAAAGTGTGTGGGGAAAGGGAGATGAAGGATCTCCAAACTGTGTAAGTTACTCCATACTTTACCACAAGTTTGTCACCAGTCCTTGTTCACTCTGAAACCTTCCAGAAAAGCGGCGTTCCATGGCCCCGGTGCAGTGCAGCATCCTCCTCCTGTGTGAAGGTGATGGTGCACACCTCGCTCTGTCCCCACTCACGGCACACAGCTCACTCTGTCCCTGCTGCCCGGGGCATCACAGGCACACAAAGACGTCTCAGGATTCAGGACTGAACAGACTCCAGCTGGCTGGATACACACCATCATTTATGGGTTTCCAGCTCTTCTCTACAACCCAGCAGTGAACAGACTCCACCGTATCCCTATCCCTTTTTTTTAAATGCCAAGAGGTGCCGAAACTAAATTACAGGATGGCCTTGTATTGCTCGACGCATGGCTGCTGCGGTGTGGGCCTCCACACGTGCACAGAGTCTGGGAAACCCAGCCCAACCCACCATCTCCAGAGAGGACATTTCAGAGCCAGTTTCTGAGGTAAATCTACTGTTTTAAAAAGTCACTGAATTCTGTACACTTTGTTTTTAATATATACTCCTATAGAGAGCATGTGTTCTCCAGTGCTGACACGCAGACCCGCTGTCTCCTCCTGCCGTAGGACTGCAAGCTCGGGAAGTGTTTCTGCATGGAGAGGGTGTGTGCACACATATGTACATATACACACACACACACGTATGTACAGCACCAGGCCCAGGCTATGCATGTGTTCCCTTTTGGAGAGGCTCCCCCCAGCAGGGCTCTGACCCCCGGCTCAGCCCAGAGAGGCTTTGCCGTGTCGGGCCCCGCTCCTGCCATCCGGGCCCCGGCTCTCCCGCTGCGGTCCCCACACCCCAGCCTACATGGTGCCCGATTTATCCGCCGAGCCGCTGGGGAAGAGCTTCTCGGTGGGGGTGACAGCAGGGCTGCCCACCCCCGAGCTGCTGCTGCTGCTGGAGCGGTGCTGCACCACCGGCCGCACCGGCCGCATGGGCGGCGGCCGCAGCTGCGCCCCGGCCAGCCGGGCCGACAGCGCCGGCTTGAAGGTGGTCATCATCTCGGTGGTGGAGCTGCTGCTGCGCCGCATGGCCGCGTCGGGGTCCCGGATCAGGATGGTGTGCAGGGGGCTGGCCGGCTCCGAGTTGGCGGCGCCCATCGGGGGGTTCTTCATGGGCTCCAGCGTGTCCAGGACCACGTCGGGGGCCTGCTTGGCCGTGTTCTGCCTCTCCAGCTCCCGCAGTTCGTTCAGTGCCGTGCTCATGGTCTTCTCGATGTCCTGTGAATGCCAAAGGGACATCAGCACTGTGCTACAGCATGACCCGCTCCCCTCTGGCTTCCCAGCAGCTGTCCACTCCACCTGGGCATCATCCACCATCCCACAGCTGCTGTTCCTGATGGAGGTGACATGATCCAAACTGCTGGGACTGGGGGCACTGAACAGCCTGTCCACAGGTTTCCAGCCCCTGAGCCCCAGTCACAGCTGCTCAGACACAATGGGGGGGACTGTGCCTGAAAAAGGTGGTCTGTGAAGTGCTAGAAAATTCTCTGAAAGATCCATTCTCTGGGATGTGAACAGGTTCAGAATAACCTGACTGATTCCTAGCTGGGGCCTCCCACCAGCAGCAGAGAGAGGGACCTGGAGCTACACTGGGGTCACAAGAATTAAAGGAGCCCCATGGATCTGATGGCCTAATGTGACACCAATGGCACCACATGGATGGAGGCACCACACTGGGATCAGACTCACGTTCTGAGGTCACAGCAACAAAGAGCCAATACAGAACTGCAGCACCCTTCTCCAGTGATCATCAGTCAAACTGATTTGGCAAATCCAGTTTCCCCCCTGTGCTCCTTATGAGACAAAGCATTTCCCTCCCTGCAGAGGTAGGAGCTGCCAGTGCCTTTTGGTGGTGGATCCAACATTTCTGCCTACTGTTGGGCAGACACCAGGATTGTATAAGGAGCAGTATCTTCCATTACACCAACAGATACAGCTGGGCAGCAGACAAGCTGTTGGCTGCTCATTTTAACCTTTACACCACGGCAGCACCGTAACTCTGAGTGTCTGAGGTGAAGGGACTCTGAGCACTCCCCAGTGACCTCCCCTTTAGTCTCTTGGTCTCTTCCCAACACTTACCTCAGCAAGAGCTTCTGCTTCCAGAGATTTCTGGTCTCCAAGGCTGCTGTGCCGGGTGGACCCACAGGTCGATCTCAGGGGGTGCCCATCAGCCAGGGCCTTCCTGTCTGGAAAATTGATGCTGCCCGCGCTGCCAAACGTCGCCATCCTGCGCTTCTCAGGACTCTCGATCCTGCCCCTGTTGAGGGGGATCTTGTGGGGGCTGCTGGGGCAGGCTGCTGCTCGAGGAGGGGTGTCTATGCCAGGCCCCATCCCTCGGGGTGGGCTGTGTGTGTCTCCCCCGCTGCGGCGCCGAGGGATGGCTGCACCGTCAGACCTCAACCTCACCCTGCAAAGAATCCAGCACCTCAGGTCACTACCCGTCAGCCCCAGCACAGCTGGCTATGGGCTGCAATCGCTCAGCTCTGAGTTCGGCTCAGACCAAACTCGAGCCTTTCAGCTCCAGAAGACTCAGGCAAGAGGGAAGACAGACACTGCAGCCAGTACCAAGGAAGTGATAGCACTGAATCACAGAATCCCAAAACATTTTCGGCTGTGACCTTAAGGATTATCTTGTTCCAACCCCCTACCATGGGCAGGGACACCTCCCCCTGGACCAGGTTGCTCAGAGCCCCATTGCAGCCTCTGTACATGTTAAATCCCCATTATCAATGCACATGAAACCCCCCCATGCTCATATTACCCCACAGTGCTTACTGGACCCTTCCCTTCCATCCTGCCCTACCCCACACACTGACTGTCCCCACATGCGATGGTGACCAACTCCATGCTCACAGGAAAATGAGTTTCCCTACCTGCCCATCACTCCCCCGAAGCCATAGTCCATGATATGATCCGTTGGAGACTGGATGTCGTTCTTGGAGGAGGCTTTATCATCAAGCAGTGGCCCACTGCTCGCCTCGCTGTCTGCCTTCTGGCTCAGGCTGTCGGAGAACGCGTCATCCCTAGGGCAAGGAGACCCCATCAGTGACAGGGCCATGTCCTTGGGAGAGCCACACAGATCTGAACATCCCCGCTCCAGCAGCTCCAGACTTTGGTAACAAAGGGCTGGACCAAGGCTATCACTTCACTGGGAGGTTGGAAACAGCTGCCATCCTGTCTCCACACCTCCTGTGCTGTGGCTGCCATTGTAATGACTCCAGGTACAGCACTTGTAAGAGAAGCAGCACCTGCAAAGGGCCCTGGGATCTGCTCCCAGGCCAGGTGGGCACTGAACAATCCAGGTCAACACTCACATGGGAAAGGCCAGTGGTAAGCCTGGGTCACACCACTCTGGGGAGCCAGTGAGAGACAGGGTCCAGGCACACTGAGGTACAGTGTTTAATGCTTGGCTTTATCAGCCTCAAAGAGAAACAATCAGAACCAATACACGGAGATGTGAATAGGCTCAGATTTCTCAGTGAAGTCATTAAACCTTGGAAAACCTGACCCATTATTTTAGGTGGCTGAAGTGGAGCTTGTGCAGGTACGTGATTTTAACACCCTGGATCAACCCTTATCACTTTACTCACATGTCTTGCACCACGATGTACTGGTGAGGGATGAGCCCATCCACCCCGTTGTGTCTTCCTTCCCACCAGTCTTCTGATGCCCGATGGTACAGCAGGAGTGAGGCCCCTTTCTTGAAGGAGAGCTCCCGTGGAGATCGTCCAATGTAGTCAAACTTGGCTATAGCTTCAATCTGCTCCACCTCTGCACAGGAGAGAGGTACAGCAAGAGAACAGCTCAGCTCAGCCCTCACAAGGGAAGATAAACCCTAGAGAGCCACCTCAGCAGAGCAGCAGTGCTGCTGCCCCCCAGCATCCCCAGAGCATCTCTTACTGAGCACAAAACTTATTTTCAGACTGATCAATTCTTATTGTTGTTCTAGCCTTCCTGGGATCTCTCACAGACTCACAAACTACCAGCAGTTACAAACAGCTATAACCAGATGGGGAGCAGTTGGAATCTCCCTGTGTGCATATGGCATCCTCATCCACGCTCCTATTTTCTGCCTTTGGTTACAGAACCCCATTATCCACCAGCCTGGGATCTCGTCAAGCTGTGTCAGATGCTGTATGACCAAACCCTGCTTACCTCCTCTTTCTTTCCTTATCCTGGAGACAGTTTGGCTTGAATTATTGATGAGCAACTAATGCCCCTTTGGGGTTCCCCGTGGAAACGATGATACCGGCTCCAGCCACACAGCTGCTCTGCACCCATCTGCAGCACCACCTCACTGACTGCCCCCTTCTCCTCGTGCCACCCCTGCCACTGTCAGAGCCAGCCTGCAGGCGTTAATGTGCCTTGACGATCTGAGACACCCATCATTTTAATCCCCACCTGGAGACTGGCACACAGGTGATGACAAAGCCAAACAAGGCAAACCTGCCCAGTTCCTCCAGATCTGCCACATTCTCATTAAACATTGAAACTTGCTCTGCCCCATCACTGCCCACAGGCTCAGCAGCCGTCAGGGTGTGACCCGATACAAACTCACACAGAGCAGGGGACACTGGAGGAGGACACGGGAGACGCTGCACCAGACACCTGCCCATTCCAGCCCCACCTGGGACAGGTCAGGCTGCTTCAGCAGACTCATCTTCCCCACCCTGCGCAACCCCCACACGAGGGCAGTGTCTGGGAGCACCACAGAGGCATCAGTGGGAATGTTCTGGAGGAGACAGAGCTGGCAGGCAGCCAGGAGGGCTCCCACAGCCCTGCCAGAACACTGGGTTCCCAGCAGGGAGCGTGTGCAGGGCGAGGGGGACAGGGAATATGTAAATTCACAAAATAAAGCTGCTCCTCTACTCTGTGCTCGACCCACAGTTAATCACCCGGAAACCCCAACTGGAGCCATTAACGTGGCCACCCAAGGGTGAAATTGGCTGCACAGCAGCTCCTTCACCTTCCTCTGCCAAGGCCTGTCAGCTCCTGCCTGGAGCTGAGAGCAGGCCCTGAGCCCTTCCCTGGGCCATTCCCAGCTCCCATGGCCCCACCAGCCAGGTGAGCCCTTCCTCCTCCCTGCAGCCCTCTGAGGGCAGATGTGCTCTGCCAGGGCAGGACAGCGCTGAGGCAGCAGCTGCCAGGGAGGTACAGGGTGCTCAGCTCCCAGTGCCCTTCCAACACAGGAAGCCCTGCCATGGAACAGGGCCACAGGGCTGGGTGTTCCCTGCCCCACAGCAGTGCCAGCAGGTTCACCCAGACTGCCCCCTCACCACTGGTGCCTCTGGGACATGGGAAGCGCTGCCTCCTGCTCCGGCACCACGGCCCGGAGCGCAGACGCTCCTTGCTCAGCTCTGCCAGCAGTCAGCCCATCCCACCTCTCTCCCGACTCTGCAGGCTGCTCCCCTGCACACCCAGCTCTGCTGGCAGGGACCCAGGCCCTGCTCAGCCCTGCTCACCATCATCGCTGGTGTGCGGCTCCGTCCCGTTGTCGTGGTCCCCCTCGTCGATGGTGCCCGGCTCGCTGTGCGGGCTGTCACTGCAAGGGAACACGGCACTGTCACACACCAGCGAGACCCTGCTCCCAGGGCACTCGCAAACACAACTTCTTGGGGGACATTTTGGCCTCAGAGATACTTGGAAGTTGTGTTTTTAGTTTGCATAGGACCAAGATGGTCACTTTACATCACAGCAGATCTCTGAACTTCCTCTGAGAACACCAAACCCACCACGATCTCCAGCCAAGAACATCACGTTCTGTTGCTCTTATGGCTTTACTCCTATATGGCAAAACAAACACAAAGTGTTTGCACCAAGTTAAATGTCCCATTTGCTCACTCATAGTGAGCTTTAGCACTTTATCATCTGCTGCACTAGGAAGGATGGTGGCAGGTGACCAGGGTCAGGGAAGGTGAGGTCTCAGAAATGTATAAAACTTGCACAGAAATTAGTTCAAGTGTGTTATCAATCCTGCTTTGTTAAACCCAGACCTGAATGTGAGATTAGAATTCCAGCAAAAAAGGGAACTGGAAGGTTCAGGTTAACCTCGGGCTGAGGGATTCCATCCAACCAGCAGATCATGGTGGTACTATGTGTCTTTACTCAAAATTTCCAGCCTAGGAGATATCTGGATAAAATGGACCTAAAATTCTGGTTTGCTCTGAATACACTTCTGTTGATCCAGAGCTGAAAGAATCTTCCATCAGTATTAGTATTTATACTGGAAAGAATTTCTCCTGAAATTTTTACTGAGGCTTATAATGCTGAGTCAGCACAAGAAAAAGAAATACTTGGTTAAACTGCCTGTTTTAACTGATAATACTAAATCAAATGAGCAGGCACTGCTTGGCTCGGGGTGCAAGAGCCTCTTGACCTGATGAAGGTGTTTGTACCCAAGAACCCTGCAGAGAACCTTACCAGTACTCCTCCCCTCCAGTCATGCACTTCTCGTAGACAGGCCCTTCCAGCTCTCGGTGGCTGGGGAAGATTCCCTCGTGGTGAATGATGATGGTTTTGATGACCTCATTGACGTGGGCCTGGCAGGACACCGGATCCTGCCCGTCGGGAATGTGCATCAGCGTGGGCCCGAAGCAGATGGCCAGGTTGTAGGGATCCATCATGTTCTCATCGCTGTACTGCGACAGGCTGCAGGCACACAGGGAGGGAGCTGCCTGCCAGCCTTCCCATCCACCCCCAAAACCACCACCCAAAACCCCACTGCCCAGGGAGGCACCAGCACCGGGCTGTCCCCCTGCCCCGAGCACAGGGGGCTGGGGAAGAACCAAATGCAACTCCCCACAGCAACAGCAGAAAGCACTCGTGTACCAAAGACAGGGAAACCCTGACAAAAGGGAGGGCAAGGAAAAGCTCAGTGAAAGAGGCAAACAGACTCACTGGTTAAGGAAAGCAAAGAGGTATCTCATGACCACAATGACAGCCCGAGGCAGAGTGACGACGATCTGCTGGATCTGGTGCACTCTCTCAGCGGGGTTCTCCATTTCTGGAACACATGAATAGAAAGTACATCCCTAAAAACCTTCTCAGGACCAGACAGCATGGCACCAGAGGGACCTGTTCCAGATCTAGTGGCCCACTAAGTGAGAAAAACAACACCCTGAGTCCAGACGTGATCCACAGGTTTGGCATTAAGGTGCAAGCAGAGAACGGGGCACAGTGCTCCTCCACAGGGGAATTCATACATTCAGGTTCAGTATAAAGAGCAAATAAAGACATTTCCATGGGTTTATTTTTAAAATAAGTGTTTATGCATTATTTAGTTCATTCCTCAACAACTCTTCTGTTCCTCAAAAGTCTGAGTCAGTGTGGCACTGGAAATGGAGCACTTCTTGATTTTCTAGGGCAGATTTTTAAATGAGGTTTTTATTCATCTGAATCTTCTGGATTATGCATTAGGTCCTTCTGAGCCCTTCCACTCCTGTCTCCCACTGCTCTCAATAGGAATTAGAAATTCCTAGGAAATAGATTAACTGAACCAGTGCTGAGTCAACACTTTTGGATTCACTTCTCTCCACAGGGATGCACAGAGCCCAGAGCTGCTGTCAGAAACCTGCTCCCTCCCATGGGAAGGAGAGTGACCCAGGGCTGTCCTGCCCTGAGCTATCTGCGTGTTCTGTGGAGTTAATCCTGTGGCTGCTGGTGCAAAGGAAGCAGAGGACAAGCACCAGAGTTTCCTGGAGTGGGTGGATCACACAGAGGTGCTTGTGCTGGCTCAAACTACCATTTGCTGATCACAATAAAAATCCCTGATATGTAGCTGGGCTGCCACTTGCTCATAATTCTGAGTAAAATCTGGCTTCAGTACCAAGATGGAAAGCATTATAATATTTCATTTGGGGAATTTTTCCATTTGAGGAATGGATTTATCCTGCTGCCTGGTGGGTTCTCTCCTTCTTCAGTCTGGTTTTACTAAAGAGGATGTTAGTTAAAAATACCCCAACAAATAAATATAAACTGGATGAAACCCTATGACAACAGGCATATGTTCTGAAACCCAGAGGAACAAACTCTTGAGGCACTTGCCTTTCTCACTGAGCAAAACATTTTGACTGGCTTTAACTTGGGAATTAACAGCATAACCATCATCACTGCACACACGGGCACAGCCCTGTGTGGACTCTGCTGACAAAGGGCCTTTTGACCCATGTATTGCACATGTGCCTTTGAGGAGCCCTCAGGCCCCCAAGAGCAAAAGGAAGAGTTCTTCACTCTGCTTAGTCTGGACACTGACTGCACAGCTCGTGTTTGTGCATGTCTGTGTGGCACAAAGTCAGCTGCACTTCAGACCAGATTCTTAATGGGAACAAAGCACTTTAATTCATTGAAAATCTATCCTTAATCAAAAGGTTGCAGGAGCAGCAGGAAAAGAAAGATGAGGAAAAGGAAGATTCTTGCTAAAATGAGAAAAATAAAGTGAGAGAGAGAGAATACCATCCGGAAAATTAACAGATGCTGTTTGCAACAAAAAGCTCCCAAAAGCTTAATAAATTGTGCAAATTGGCATTAATTAGGGATGGTGCCAAAGCACAAGCAAGCACACAGGCAATCACATCATCAAGCACAAGTCCTGGCACCAGAGGAGACCCATCCCCTTCTCCTGCACTGTGCCCCCTGGGAAGGGCAGACAGAGCCAGCACCAGCTGGGCTGAAAATCCCTGTCCAGGGCCTGGAACTGGTGCAGAACCAGCTTCCTTTGCTTGTCTCACAGGTGTGCTGTGCTGTTTTACACATCAAAACAGCAACAGTGAATTTCCTAAAGCTGCTACATAAACCAACCATTCTTGAGAAACCAGAGCACATTCCTCTCCTCTGGAACAAGCCCATCCCTGCACCAGTCCCCTCCAGATATCGTCTGTCTCCCCTGACATCACCAGATCCCCAGCAGTTATGAGCATGCACATTCAGAAGGGGGGGAAGGAGTCATGAGCAGTGAAGCCAAACAAATGCCTTGAGCACATGTTCCCAGTCAATGCCCCTGAACCACTCACATACCAAGACACCCCAACCCCAAACAACCCCGACACCTCCCCTGTAAAATAAAGTCACCCTGTAGCCAAAGCATGCAGCACCTCCATCACTTCTGAAACATCAGACTCATTCTGCCTCCTTCCTTCCCCCCAGGGGAATAATTTCCACAACTTGCCAATAAATAAATGTCATTGCTACAAGGTATTGAGAGAAGCACACCCCGGCTGGGAGAGCTGATCCTGCAGCAGAATATGTGGAGCTGAGAGGAGATTTCAGGACAGAACAAGAAGCAACCAGGCTCTCCCTGACATCAGTCCCAAAGCCCCTCAGCTTCTCCCTCTGCTCATCCCAAAGCACTTTCTAGTTTTCTTTGGGATAGCAAATGCATACAGCAAACCTGTGGAGAACAACCAGGTCTGCAGACTCCAGGGCTGGGGCAGCTCTGCGAGTAGCCAGGAGTTCCTGACCCTCACTATCTTTAGCCACTGAGCTAAAGCAGCTAAACCTCTGTGGGTCCAGGAGCCACGGCTGCAGAGAGGTGATGGGCACGGGAACCACCGTCCCTGTGCAGACCTGAGGCAGCAGGAGCAGGACAGCAGCCACCCCCATCACACCATTAATGACCCCTCGAGCAACCCTCAGATGTGGACACAGCCTTGCTGCACGTGCAGCCCCCTGGCCTAAGCTTGGAGACGGCTCTGGGGATCCTCATGATGTTGGGAAGAATTCAAAAGAGCCACAGCGAGATGTTTCCCCCCTCCCTCCTGCCAGCACTGCCAACACACACTCCTGATGTCCTTCCCTAACAATTCCCACTGCCCGCCTGCTGCCCTCCTCACGGCACAAACCCCTGTTTGTAAGACTCAGGTGTGCCTGCCCCCCATTTAGTGCTTCTCTTACCCAACCCTGTTCTTCACAAAGAGCTGTCACAGGTACTTACTTATGGTAGATATCAAATCTTGAAACCTTTCCTTAGGAAAGAGGGGGTTTTCCAGTCCTCGGAAATACAGCTTCAAGACTCCAGCCACTGAGTTAATGTCCCGTTCATTCTGATCATCAGCGAGGGGATCTTCACCTGTCCAGAGAAGAGGTTTTATGTCCAGTATCACTATCAAGCTGGACTAGCACAGCAAATGGTTTTTTCCTCACTCAGTGGAACCCTCAAATTTCACAGGGTTCAGAAACCCTCCTTGTATGCAATGGCAATGCTGAGTGGTTCCTGAAAACCAGTTTAGGGTGGGATTTCAAACCTTTCCTGAGGATGATGATGCTATTGATTGCCTCCCCTTCAGGTTTCCAGCCCAGTGCAGTTTGCATTTACAGCACCAGCCCAGAGAGCTGAGCAGGTCTGAAGGACGGTGGGTGAGAGCCTGAGGGGACAGGCTTGGCTGGAGGATGCAATTATGCCTCTGGAACAGACCCAATGGTTCTAGACAGCATTGCAGTGACTTAGATCTATGAAAGGCTTTCAATGCCCAAGGGATGTAGATTCCTCTTAAACTGTATGTGCAAATCCTCCAAATCCAGCCTTTGACAATCCCACCACTGCCTTATCCATTGGCCCAGCCACCTTCACCCTGCTGATGCTGCTCAAGGATTAACGTTAGGCCACTCTTCCCACCTGGGCTGTCACTGTCACAGCTCCCCTCCACTGGGGACAGCAGGATTGCTCTGCCCTGTCTCACCAGCCTGGCACCTTCAGTGTGGTTTTGATTTTCTCAACAGAATCACTGGCACCTCCACAGCCAGCACTGCCACCAGGGTGGGAATGCTCCTCCTTCCCTGGCCAACTGCTGAGGAGGAAGAAGGATCCTCCAAACTGTTTTATGGCTCTTGTGTTCTTAATGACTGTGGAAAAGATCTCTGCACCTACCCTACTTCTCAGACTCCTTCCTCGGGTGACTGTTTGCTACTGCCAGAGATATAACACCAAGAAACCCAGAGGGGATAAACCCTCCTCATGTCTCACAGTAGAAAGGGCTTTACACAGGCTTTACACCACAGCTAATGCACCCAGCACACACCAGCTCCCAGCAAGGATCCCTGCTCGGACACGGCGTCCCGCTGTACCTGCACAGCCTGGCTACACACCTCTCTCAAACGAGTTCTTGATGTCGTTGACTTCCACCTGGGAGCCAGGGACTCTGAAGATGCCCTGCTGTTGGAGGCCTGGAAGAGAACAACACTTCAGGAGATTTTTGGAACTGCTGGGCAGTAGCTGCTGGTAAAAACAGCAGAACCCAGGAGTTTATGCACTGGAGAGGCTCAGAGCAAGTGGAGACAGTCCAATGTGAGTCACTGCTGCTCATATTCTCCAAGCAGGAGCCCCAGATCAAGGTGCTGAAAGGGCTCGTGTCCCGAGCAAACAATGTAACCTGGGTATGTGCTAATAAGACCTAAATATTGGCGACTCATCCAGTGCTGCATCACAGCCAACCTGACTGGAATTCTAAGCTGAGCCCACGGAGCAGGGGCTGCAGGCACCCCCAGGCTCTCTGCAGGACCTCACTGCTCACTCAAGTGCTTTGTTCCTGGGCAGAAGGTCTCTGTGGATGTCCTGAGCCAACTCACCGTACAGGTTGATGTAGCGGATGCAGCTCTCTACGACAAGTGGGATGGCCTGTCCCGAATCCTTCAGGAAAGGAAAGGAAAAAAAGGACAAAATTACTGGTTTATTGCTAACAAAGCACAGGAAAAGCATTAGAGATGGTAAAACCAGAAATCTGAAAATCAGTGCCGTGGAGTTAAGTAAGAACACAGGCAAGGAAAGGAGATGTTACAGACATGGAGCCACCAAAGAGCGCCGAGGATACTGTGTGCAGCCAATAACGTACAAAAAAGCTGTCACTAAAGGTGTGTGAAACACTGCTGCTCCCTGTCTGGCTCAGACAGGGGACTGCTGCAAGGATCACAGCTGTTCCATCCCAAAGGTGGAATGCTGAGCTGAAATAAAACTTGTGCTATACCTGGCTAAGGGAACAAGCTTCCAGTAACAGAGCTTACAACAGTATTTTCCACTGAAGGAAAGAGCCATTGTCAGCAGGTGCTAAAAAACCCAACAAGCACCACAGTGTATGAAATGTGCTTGGGTCTGAACCAGAGATGAGTTTTGGCTTTTATTTCAAAGCTGTTTCCCCCAGGTCCCTCGTGGTAGAGGCTCAGGGGAAACGTGGGCTGTCTGACAGCCTGAGTGGACACCTATTTCCCTTTGGGGCTCTGTTTGTTTTTCCAGCAGACCACAGTGGCATCTCTGGGCAAGTCCCTTCATCTCACAGACAGGCATCCAGTAAATACCTGATTCCTCATTCGTGCATTCCTCCTTCCTCTGAGCACACAAAAAAGCAGCAGAGTGGGAAAAAGAAAACAGATTAAGCAGGGATAAGTTCAGTTAGAGGTAAGCATCTCCTTCGGAGGCCATGAACGCTCAAATGCAACAGCAGCTTAGCAAGGGCCAACCCAGGCCTTTGGGATGTCCACCCTCCCTCCCAAACCCTTCAGCACACTGCACCCAGCTTGGCAACCTGCAGGGACAGCCTCTCAGATTTCCTCCCTCCTTGAACCTGTAGCATTCCCAGGAGCTCGAGGACAAGGCCAGGCAAGTTTCTGGGAGAGCTGCTCTACTGTAGGGACACCTGGCAGCCCTGGGGGCACTGGGTGACATGGGGACCACCCAGCAGCCACCCACAGCCCTGCTCCCTACAGGGCCATACATCCCAGGGGTTGGGCCATCCCCCGAGGGGTCTCTGATGGCAGGAACACCCCTTGGCTCAGATGGATTTCTAGAGCACATAATTTCTCCTCCGCAGTGCTCAACAGGCTAGGCTTTAATGAGCATTACTTTTTTATAAGCCAGTTTAAGTCAGGAGTAATCATAAGTCCTAAAGGGATTAGCAGCTTTGCCAGTAGGCCTGTACTCCCCATGCTGGGGTGCTGTGTACAGACACTGCCCTTGGGAATGTGGCTGAGCCTGAGGGAATAAACCAGAGCTGGACAATGCCTATTAGTCACCTAATCCAAGGGTTTGTCATTACTGCTTCCTACACTGTTTTCACTAAAGCTTTCTCCAGCACAGGGTTAAACACTGCAACTGGAACAGCATCGCTGCCTTCGGAAATCCTTCCCGCAGTCGTGCCATTCCTTTCCAGGAGGGGTGGGAGCAGCAGGGACACTCAGCCAGAACTGTCTCATACTGCACTTGGCCACCAGCCAGCCCTCACTGCTACCCTGGCACAGGGAGTGCACGAGGGGCAAGGGGAGCCATGAAGAGAAATCGTCACCGAGGCAGAGCCATGCTGACCACGCCGGCTGGGGCAGGTGGCCGGAGGGACCCCCGAGGACAGGACAGGACAGGACAGGAGAGCCACTGTTCCATTCCCAGCGTTCACAGACACTCCTGCCAGCCAGCGAGTACCTTAATGAACGTTTCCATATTGCCGTTAAAGAGTTTATGATTATAGACTGAGAGAGGCCTAGGTCTCCTCATTTTCTGTGGCTTAGGGGGAAGACATGGGGGCCTGGGAGAAAATGGAACAAAATAAGTCAACAAAACACCAACATAAATGCAATGACAGGGTGAGATCTCAAAGGTTATGACTGAGCCTAAGAAATCAAACAGCAAAATCTCTCTGTGAGGACCTGGCCTGTGGCTCCACGTGCCCTGCAGCCACTCACGCTGCTGTGTCCCACACTGCAAACTGAGGGCACTGGTGCTCAGCAAGATTTTAACACCCTCCTCCTTCCTCCACCCGTTCAGCATTCCCTCAGCCTGAAAAGGCACCAAGAGCAGCTAAGGATTTCAACCGGTTCCTTGATATATCCCATATAAACCACAGCTACCCCTGGAAAACGCTGAGGTCTTCCCGTTTGTTGCTAAAAATCTGCTAAAAATTGCTGGATCTCATTCTTCTCACAGAAGGAGGCCAGAAAGAGGACAATAGGAACACCTCCATCTTCCTGTGTCTAACTTCCATTTGGGAATCCCAAGGATGGGAATCCCCTTCCCCTTTGCTAGGGATTGAGGGGCCTGTCTGGGACAGGGACAGACCCTGAGACCCTGCTTGAGATCCAGTCAGGGTAACACCCATCACTGCTGGAAATGAGGCCAGGGAAACCTGTGACAGGTTTCAGTGCAGTGCTCAGGGCTTTGGAGGGCTGCTCTCATTAATGCTATTCCCAGTCTGATTCCTTCAGATAATGAGGGACATTCAGAGCCTAGACCCAGAAAAGGGAGAAAAGCACCACAAAATCCCAAATGGATTTGTGCCCTGCCCTTTGCCCCAGGCTGTACCGATGTCTGTAGGGGAAAGAACACAACTGCACACACCCAGAGCTGGGTGCTGGGAGCCCACATGCAGGAGCTCTCACAGGGCACTGCAGTGGACACGGACAATTTACACAGAGCTCGATGCAAAGGCGACAGTTGGGGTCTGCTGGTTCCTTAATCAGATGCCTCTAATTAAGCAACTCAACACTCCTACAGCTTCCAAACACTCCTCTGAGTGGCAGCTGAGGAGCAGGAGTGGCTGCTGCCTGTTGGAACACCAGGGGAGCACACCCCTGGAGCTGTGCCCTTAGCCCCTAGCCATGACTGCACACACACCCAGCCATGACTGCACACACACCTGACACCCAGCTCAGGGTGCAGGGGCAGCTCCCTGGGACCCGTGGCGGGGCAGTGCTGGTAGTGAGGGGCAGCTCCTCAGAGTGCTCCAGGGTAGGGACACACTGCACAGCCCCCACTCTCGGAAGGCCCCTCTTGTCCCGACAGCCCCTCTCTGTCCCGACAGCCCCTCTCTGTCCTGACAGCCCCTCTCTGTTCTCATGCCCTGATGCCACTGGGCCTGGCACCAGTGGCACAAGGAGCCTCCTTCCTGCCTGGCAAGGCAGCCCAGGCTGCACCATCTGCTCCACCATTCCTAACAGTGAATGGGGCTTTTTTTGTTTGTATTGTAAATTTTATTACACGCTGAAACAAGGTTGGAACAAGCTCACACAGAGAGAGGCTGTGCATGTTCTGGGCAGCTGTTTGGAGGCTTTGCTGACTCGTGTCTTGCTGTCAGAACACCAGTACACTCCTGGCAAGCCACTGGAACTCTGTGGAGATGTTTCATGAACTGGACATGGATCAAAGCCTCCTTCCTGTCGCATTCACCCCAGCACTATCTCCTGCTGTAGAGGGATGAAGCCTGTGATATGGGCACGCTCTGCACTCCCAGGCAAAGCAGCCAGAGCTGGGAGAGGCTTTCAGGGCCATATCAAAGTCCTCAAACCAAGAGGGATGGCAGGGAGTGGGTGGACACCCTCGTGTCGCCCTGCCTGAACACAACCTGATCTCAGCCACGCTCCAGGGCACGGCACTGTGCTGACATGGCACGTCCAGGCACATCAGAGCCAGCCAGCCAGAAACCACACTGCAGCAGAACCAAGGGCCTGCCCGTCACCCCCTCATCCAGGCACTCCAGGCCATGCAGCTGGGAAGCAGGATGTGGGGCATGGGGACCACCAGCCTGCCAGCACAGGGGCTGGAGCTGGAAACTCTGAACCCCACCAAGCTGCACCAGTAGCAAAGCAAACCCCTCTTCCCACAGCCCCCTCCTGCCAGCACCAGCCCTCCCCAGGAGCAGATGAAGGGGAAGAAAGTGCTCACCTGGTTGTTCCGCACTCAGCTCTTTCACCTGCAAGAAACACAAGTTCCCATCATCCCTCCACATCAGCCACCAGTGCAGGAGCAGTACAGCACACCTGAGCAGGTGCTCACACCCTCACTGCTGGTTCCTCCACCCCGAGGTGACAGCTTCTGACAGAAAGAAGCTGCATTTGGGGAGAGGAGGTGACCAGCTGTGCTACACAAGCCCCCATCACTAAAAGACAGATTAGAAAACCAAGACTCGGCCACGGGAGAGGGAAAGGGGCTGCAGTCCCCACCGACATCACTGTTTCCTTTGCCATGTGAAGCCCTCCCTGCCCATACCCAGCAGCACTACAGGCCCACAGCATGGGCTCTGGGGCACCAGCCAGGACTGGCTGAGCCCCAGCAGGAAGGGGACAGCCTGAGAAGGACTGGAGCCCCAGGGAGGCCAAGGGATCATCCAACTCCCGGGGGCCACGAACAGCACCCGAAAGCAGCCGAGTATTCGGTTCCCCAGTTTCTCCTGGCAGATAACAGCCCATCAATCAGCTATGAGCAGACTCTATCCTGGCTGTCAATATTCCCATTCCCTTTGTGTATTTTTAGTATTTGGATGTCATATAAATGCCAGCAGATCCCTGCTGATTAGATCTGTTCAATTTTTACAGTATTTGTCAATCCACTGAAAAAAAACAAACTAATTTCACATGCTGTTTGTGCCTCTCTCCCACGGCCAGGAAAGCTGAGTTATACTTCCTTTGCTAAGACACATAAAAGGAAGCATTTGGCTGCACATGCCTCCTTCCTGCTCTCCCTTGGCACCTGCAGAAAGCAAGCTGGCAGCCAATTCCTCACTGAAACAGCAAACAACTCCACATGAGTGGTTTGCAAATCCAGACTCCTTCCTAACAAGAATCAGCTCACACTGAAACACAGCATTTGGTATTTCTGGGCTAAATATTTGCTGAATGCCTACAGAGCAGAACAATCCCATGGCCTGGGAGAAGCTCAGAAAGCTTCATGTGAGGATCTTCCACAGCTGCTTCTGCACAGCTCTAGTGAAGGAAATGTCTGGCCCTGCATCTCCTTCCTGAGCACAGCAGTATGTGGCTCAGGGGTGAGAGACCAGGATGGTGACAATGAACCTCCCCCAGATTCTTTACCTCTTGCCCCAGTCCACAGGAACCTGAGTGCTGTATCCCAGCCCTGTGTACATGCCCTGGAGCCTCCCCTGTGCTCACACTTTGTGCCTGACTTGGCTCTGTGTTCACTGAGTGGAACACACCACAGGATATAATTAGAAGGTGGATTTTAAGGTTAAATAAATTTGGCAAAGAAAACATGTTTGGCAAAACAGCTGACAAAAATCTATTATTTATTTGTTTTACTCTGAGATGGAGTCCAATTCTTGTATTGTTAAAATAAGGCCATGGACCATTCGTGTGTTTTAATTTAAATATATTCTCTCCTGTTGGGAGAATCAGGACACCAACTCATCCCCATCTTCCTTACACTGGAAATAATTCAGTTGGTTTTGACTCTTTAAAGAGCTAAAATCTTCTCCCAGGGCTGTGGTGACATCCCCATTCCAGCAGTGGTGGGTTCCACCTGGAGCCACTCGCTGCCCTCTCAGAAGCCACTGTCCCTCTGCTGTGTGGAGCCTGTCTGTGTGCAGCTGCTCTGAACCACACTGTGAGATTATCTGGGGGAACAGAAGTCTCCTGCGGAAAAACTGGTTTAAAAGCAAGGATGTCCTTGCAGTTCTTGTTTAGGACAAGTCAAAAAACCCATGGCCGGGGACAAGGGGCCTGTTAAATCAGCAAGGGTGCTGCAAATGTGTGACACAGACACACAGCATCGAGGGCCAGGAAATACCTGTGTCAGGGCTGCAGTGAGGGCAGGAGAAGGGGGACAGGAGCCAGAGAGGCAGAGAATGGAAGTAGGTGGGAATCTCTGCTGCTGGAGAAGTAACTCAGCACTTCACTATCAGATTCAAAGAGATTTCTCTATGTGCACTCCCAAAGAAAGGTGGGAGGAGTAACATTCTAAGGAAATCATGATTTTTACATGTAGCTCTGGTGAGCAGCAGCAGCCAGGCACAGACCCATCAGTCACTCTGCAGAACACACAGAGGGGAGGCTGACAAGTGACACCTGGTTTAAACCTTCTCAAGAGATGGAAGCTCCTGCCCAGATCTGACCCCGACTCACCTTCTCCCAGAGTCTGCTTCAGCAGGTCGTGTTTAGCCTGCAGCTTTGTGATGAGGTTACTGCCATTCAGATACTCCTTAAATTTCTGTAATTACAAAACAAACAAGGTGGGTTAAGCAACACAGCCCATAACTGATGTTCACTGTTGCCTGGGGCCTGCTGGAGGGGGATTGGGCTGCCAGAGGGGGCTCAGGAGTCTGTCAGGCTCAGTCTGATCACTTCTCCCTGCTCCAGTCACTGGCCTGGTGATCTTATTTGCTCAGTCTCCTTGGTGCTGCACCTCCTGCCTGGGAATGCAGGGAGGGCCAGAGTTCAAAGCTGGTTTTCCTTTGTCATGCTTCTGGGAATGGCCTAGGAAATCAAAGAGGCTTTCCCTGCACTTCCAGTGCTTCATCTCTGTGCAAAAGCAATGCCGAGGAGAACTCCCAGAGCCTGAGCCCTCCCAGGGCAGGGACTGTCAGGTGCTCCCTGTCTGGGTGACACTATGCAGCACAACCTCCCCTCCCATTGTGAGGCTGTCAGACACTTGGGAACATTCCAGACCAGGGTATTATATAGGTAAGAGGAGCGAGGGAGGCAGATATGGAAAATGAAAGACAGAGAATGGGAAACATCAAATTTCTGCAAAAAGCATTAACATAATCCCAAGCACAACTCCAAATGAAAATTGCAATTGCCCCACCCCACCTCAATTTGCAATATTACTACTATTAAGAGAAACTAGAAGCTTTTCTACACATATGTAATGCATCACAAGATTCTGTTAACTGTAAGCTATGGCCCATGCTGAAATGAGGGTCACTCTGTTGAACTCATGGCTCTTCCTTGCATTTCAGGTACCAGAATGGAGACCTCAACTCTGCCTGGGAGTGCAGCACAGGAGCAGGGCAAGCACACACAGCCCCTCTCCTGGCACATACTCCACAGCCCAATGCCACACAGCCTGGCTCTCGTGGCTTCCTTGGGGTGCACGTGGCTTCAGTTCATCCACGGGCCAAGGGCAAATTTCAGCTGTGCAGGATAGAGAGGGAAGGCCTGGCTGATAGTTCACAGTCCTGAAGGCCTCTAGGAAGAGCCCCTGGAAGGTGACACACAGTCAGAGGCTGCACCCTGCTCTGAGCCTCTCCTACGGTGCTTGGTAAGTTTTTGGTCACAACTGGTCACTCCACTTGTTCCTTCAAAGAGAAGAATGAGGCAAATCCTGGGCTGTCAGTCCCTGTGCACTGCCCTGCCACTGAAATGCACTGAAATGCATTCCAGACCCAAATCTGAGAGAAGACAAGCACTTAAAGAGACTCAATTGGTTCTTGCTCTTCACTAACGAGCACTTAACTGGGCCTCAGCCCTGGCAATTAATGCTTTGTGTCCTGTAGGGCCTGAGCTGGGACTCACTGAGAAATAGAACATTTCTGTCTCCTGCTGGTTGGCTCTCCTCTTGGCGATGTTGATTTTGCTCATGTAGGTCTCCGACGCAGCTGATTTGACCGACTCAGTGGAGCGGCTGTGCTGGAAGGCATCTGAAACATCAAAATCTTCCACTGTCAGCATGTCCTGCAAGGTCTGCATTGTGGCATCCAGCGTTTTCCGTACCTATGGGAAACAGGACAGCATGGGTTTGAAGCAGACTGGCAAAGGGACACATCTTGAACCAAAGCAACCAAGAGAGCTCCTGAGCCCTTAGCTTGCACTGGCCGTGGTCTGTGGGCACTCCCAGCTCCGTTGCAGGAGGGTTCCACATCTGGAGCCCACCAGGAAACCCCCGGTGACGGGAGAAAGGCTCAGCAGTGCTGCCCGCGAGGCTGAATGCAAGATCCCTCTTACCTCTTCGTTCTCTATCTTGAGGGTGGCCAGTCGTGACTGCAGCTGGTGGTACCTCATCAGCAGCTCGGTCTGCACAGGCTGCTGGGCGCTCACCTGACACACCTGACACAGGAGACACTCCGTGGGTCACGCAGGCACCACACACACATTTGCATACCCACACAATTCCCTCCAGCCCCCACAAGCTCCTGGCAGCCTCCACGGAGGCAGCATCGCCCCATTTCCCATCAGCAGTGCCCTGGACCTGGTCCAGCACTGAGCATTTTCTACTCCTCACTCTGCCATCTCCCAATTACAGCAGGTAAATCAAAGCTCCGCTGTACAGATCTGTGGGGCAGAGAGAGCCAAACCACAGGCTCCCTAATTGGGAGAGACACGGAGCAATAGGCAGCCTGAAAGGAGAAACCCTAATGAGCCAAGAGTCTCATTAGGAAAGGAAACACGAACAGCAGTGTGTGAAGGCAGTACAGAGGGATAAAGAGTCCAGAACAATTTCACAGTGATAGTTCAGAGGAGGGGAGGTCAGGCCAGGCCCCTCTGCAGCCCCTCAGGTGAGCCCGTTACCTCATCCCCCATGTGCGGCTGGAACTCGAACTTGAGTGGCGGGCAGAAGACCTGGTTGCACATGTCCATGATGGTGTGCTTGTCGCTCCGTGCATCCAGGTTGTCCACAGCATTCTCAATGATGTCCAGGCCCTCGTGGCGGGAGGTTTCCAGGTTGTACTCGGCAGACAGGTACGTCCTGAAGGTCCGAGCAAGGCTGGCGTGGAATCCCAGATCACAGCACTGAGAGACACCAAGGGAGGGTCTGCTCACACAAACACTCCCAAACCATTTTCCAAAGTTCTCAAACACAGAGGGATGTTAAAGCAAAGTGGCACTGGACACCATGCCCTGCAGTGTGTGCACACCCTGCTCCCTCCCTGGGCAGCTGCCTGCCTCCCACCACAGAGCAGCTCCTCATGCATAACTGATCACTCTCATGTCTACCTTGAGGAAAATGATAAAACTCAGAGCTAATTGCTGCTAAAATACTGTACCTTAGACAAAAGCCTCATTTTAAACTCTCTCCTCACTGTAACTGAGTCTGGTATGTTAAATGTCACACCAGCACAGGGACTTGCTGCTCTGAATGCTCCATCAGAGCTGAGCAAGAAGCAGCTCCTGGCAGCCCTGTGCCAGTCCCCTCTGGAGCCTGACCCAGTACAGGGCTCCACAGGGCTCCAGGCCCACCAGCAGCGAGCAGGTAACCCCAGGAGGGGGGCAAGGACAGAACTGAAGCACCACCCAAAACCTGGAGGTCAACAGATGTCGTTCTGCAGGGAAAGGCAAGACAGAGGATGCTGGAAGCAGGAAGAACAGAACAGCAGCACCTCAGCCTGAGCCACGCTCGCAGGGCTGGAAGGAGAGCACAGTGCAACAGAAGGGCTGCAGTCCAAAACTGAAGCACATGTATTTCTGGGACATAAGAGAGGCTGGAGCTCCTGACAGAGGATGTAAAGTCAGATAACTACGGCAGAAACAGAGGGACCCTGTGAGAAACACCTCAAATACCTCCCACGGCCACAGCACCAAACTAACCACTGCCAGCAAATCACTCCTATCACATGAAAACTGCCATGGGACAATTTCTATTGCAGAAGTTAAGCTGCTTCACTGCCACACGGTGTAGTCCCACCACAAGCACTGCTGGAAGGACCAGCATGGCACAAAAGCTAAAGGAAAAAGGAGAAGGATTGCAGTGCAATTCCAGTGACCCAAATGAGCCCAACCTTTCTGCAGAACTCCCTGTTGGGAGCTGCCATTTCAAAGGCACCTTCTCCAGCTCTGGGGCACCCACAGGCACTACTGAACCAATGCAGAAAGGCACAGAAAGTGATTCTGCATTAGAATTTCAGTATTCACAGAATCACAGAATCAGTGAGGTTGGAAAACACCTCCAAGATGATCAAGTCCAATCTTTGATTAAACAACACCTTGTCAACCAGACCAGAGTACTGAGTGCCATGTCCAGGCTTTTACACTTCCAGGGATGGTGACTCCACCACCTCCCTTGGCAGCCTGTTCCAATGTCTGACAACCCTTCCTGAGAAGGCTCAAAGTGAAATCTGAAAACTCAGCTGGTGCCACAAGCAGCTCCAACCCAAGAAGCCGTCTTGTGCTCTGTGCTGATGTGAGGAGACACCGCTCAGCTCGGATCATGTCACGGCAGGGCCGTATTTGGTTCAGTCTCTGCTAAAAGCAGCATCAGCAAAGCCTCAGGGGGCTGATTCCCCATTTCCCCCACAGGTACCTGAGTGAACAGCCCTGTCCCCTTCTAGTCTTTAAAAGCTGTGAACCCCCCTGTGCAATAATGAGGAGTTTTGTAGAAACTATCGAATAGTCATAACCCTCCACTTCTCCTGCTTCTATTTAGCCTCTAATCCTGTTAGCTGAGAGCATAGGCAGTTATGGACTGGCACAGCCTTGCCTTAAAAAAAATAACAAACAATACAAAAAGGAGGAAAAGACAAATTTCCATTCACCACTTGGGGCAAAACCTCATCCTGTGCTGTCTCTCTCATGGGACAGTTTTAGCACGAACACCCGTACAACTATTGTACAGAAACCCTGGAGCCAGGACGATGCAGCCCAGGGGCTGCCAGGCAGACAGGGCAGGGACCAGGGCTGGGACCCTCATGCCAGCACCAGGGTAGGACCAGCTCTCCTGCCAAGACCAGCCGACCGCAATCCTGTGCCCCGGGAACGGGACCACGCTGTTCCCCAGCACCTCCCAGACCTCACCAGGGTTCTTCCACTCCCTGAAATCACAGCTACTTGGCTACAGAAAACAGTGCCAGGAGGAAACAGTGCCACTGTCTGAGGGTAGGAGTTCCCAAAGTACACAAAATGGATCCATTACAAAGGCAAATCACCAGATGCCACAGAACCCAAGGAGACGGGCTCAGGGCATTGACAGACGCTTTTGGGAAAAATTCCATGTGAAATCTTCCCTTTCCTTTGCTGCTGGACTCGCACTGAAGCCAGTGGTGACTTGCACTGCCCAGAAATCAGCTGCTCCTGAAAAGCAGGGCAGGCACTTCCTGCACACAGCACAGCTCTTGAAGTCCCTGGAGATCAGCACCGTGCTGGCTGCTTCACACACGGGTGCCCAGAGAAGAAAAGACAGAGCAGAGACTTCCACGCAATTCCCAGAGGAACACACAATGGGGAGGGCAGAAGAAAAAGAAAAAGACTTCAAACTGCTGCTCCCAGCCCCAGAACAAATGGCATTTTCTCAGCCCTCTCATCCCTTTGATGGCAAATAAATTAGAACCACAAATAATAATCCCCAGCCCTCCTGCAGTGCCTTTCATCTGCCGAGCTCAGAGCTCCCCAAGCATTAATTCATCACGTCTGGTAACACCCTGTGAGGGGTGGAAATATCCCAGTGTTCCACTTGAAAAACAAACCGGCTCCTGGAGCTCAGGCAAGCTGGGTTTGGCCAAAACACTGCAAAAGCAGCCAAATACATGTGTGCCTCCCAGCGCCCACCCCAGAGGCTGCACTGGGGGGCAGTTTTGGGCTCCAGAGAGAAGGAAATGCTTTCCCAGCTACTGATCCCTCTGCCTCATTTCCTCATGGGTTACACAGTGGTCTGTGGTCCAGAAACTTTGAGTCCCTCCGTTATTTGGGAGGCTGAACCTGCACACAACACAGCTCAGCCAGGCCCATGCTGAGGCCACCAGCACCAAGGCACCTCACCTAAGCAAGTGGCTATCCCAGAGTAACCCCTGAGCACCCACAGGTGCCTGTCAGTGACCACTTCACTCCCCAGGCAGAGCAGTAATGCCTCTGTCTCCACAGGACCCAGCACCACCTGCAAACAAACAGCCTACTCATTTCCTCTGCTCCTTCTTTTCCACATTTTTCTTTATGCTTTATTTAAAAAATATTCTGCATTGTTTTTAATTATATGCATAATATATAATAATATACACATATTATAATTTATATGCATATTATAATTTCTAGCCTCTACTCTCTTGATGTTGCTTCAAAACCCAGAGCTGTATTGTGAGGCAAGTAAATCACAGAATCCCAGACTGGTTTGAGTTGGGTGAGACCTTAGAGATTATCCAGTTCCACCCCCCTGCCACGGGCAGGAACACCTTCCACTAGCCCAGATTGCTCCAAGCCCAGCCCAACCAGGCCAGCAAAGCCAACTGAAGATTTCTGGCATAACTATTTTGACTGATGTTTCTGTTCCCTAACTTGACTCAGCTAATTTTTTCCAGGAACCAAACAATTTGGCAGTTATGTGTAACATTAAATTCCTCAGAGTTCCCCTCCTTTCCCCGCTTGTTCGTCTCGGATACAGCAAACACTATTCCATAGGGAAGCAAGCTGCTGCTCCAGAAGGACTCAAAGGAGGCTGCACACATTTTGGCAGATCAGCTTGTATGGCTGCTGACTGTTCCCTTCTCTCTGCTCAATCTGGCAATATCTTTCATGTGACCACTTCAAACTATCTTGCAGCCATTTCCCACAGAACTCCAGAGGGATGGATAAGCAGCTTTATCTCCACTTCACATACGTGGCCAAAGAGATTAACTTGGTCACACAGTTAATGACAGAAATGAGATGAGCCCAGGCGTTTAAACAGACACACGTGTCGTCCAAAGAAAAAGGCACCGTGGTGCACTGCCAGCCCCAGGCTAATTTGATCCATCTCTGTATTCTTTCCTTCCTTTCTAAAGGACAAAACAACGAGGCCACTGGAGACAGAGGCACAGACGGCTCCGCACCCCTTCACGGCTCCTCTGATGGGCTTTACAGTTCTCATTAAACCTCCCACCCTCTCCCGGAGCAGCTGGAACCCTCTGCCTCGCCAGGGCAGCGATCAGAGCACAGCTTTGTCACCAGTCACTGCTCCGTGGTGACGCCCAGGGCGTGAGCCATGACAAGGCTGTGCCTGATAGATGACACTGAGCCAGCTGGGATGGGGGAAGCGCTGCTGACTCGGCTGCTGCCAATTCTGTCCTGACGGTTTGGATTTGTGTGAAATCAGCTGCTGCACGAGGCCATTTGTGCTGGAGATGGAGGGCGTGGCAAGAGCCCCCTCTCCCCTCCCATGTCCAGAAAGAGCCTGGTGTATCCCTCACCATCCCGCAGGGACACAGGGAGGAGGAGCCGTGGGATCTGTAACTGCAGCGCAGGGACACCCACGATCCATCAGGGCACCTGCCGGGCCCCAAGCTCTGCTCTCCCATCCAGCCCCTTCTCACCCACACTCTTCCCACAGACCTGCTCCCTGCGTGGGCTCAGGTGTCCTACACAGATCCCCTTCAGCACTTGTGGGATCTGGTGGCTGAGACCCCACGACTGGGATCCCCTTCTGGAGCTGCTGAAACCCTTCTGGCCACACCCTTGCAAAATACACTGAATTTGTACAAAAGCCTGTTCAGATAAACTGCCCTTCCTCTGGGGATTTAGAACCAGGACACCCACGTGCAGCTCACACATCCAATATTTTGCTTCTTTAGTGAACAGAATTTACAACCTGGGGAATTTCCCTGCTCCGAGTTGGAGATGCTTTAGTGAAAGTCCCCAAAGGGATTCCTGGAGTGCAGGAGAAAAGCCATCTGCTGACTCCAGTGGAAGTGTCAGCGAGGAAATAAAGTTGGGAGGAATAATATAAACAGCCACAGCTAAAATGGAACTCAGCAACTTTCCAGGAAATCAAAGTCTCACAAACTCCATGAAAATAAGTCATTCTTGCTTTAAAATAAATAAACAAGAGAAAGAGAGAATATACACAGCAAAAGCAGAAAGCCCACAGATAAATGGTGTTCTCACACCTTGCCATTCAAATGTCTCCACAATCAAGTTCCTAGTTCTCTAACACATCTTAAATAATAAAGAGAACAAAAGGGACTAGTAAGAGTATTTTATCATATCTCAAAATCTCAAAGTCATCAGAGGTTTTGCATCAGACTTCATTAATTCTCAGAAGAGTAACTACATGTTAGTGGGTTAAGAAAGGAGATAAAAACTCCAGCACCTTTTTAAATTGTGCATTTAGGTAATGATGGTAACTCAGTGCTTGGAGCTCAGTTATTTATGTGCTCGCTGAGGCAGAATAAAGTGCATCGTGCAATCTACACACTGTGGGATGCCCGTTAAAGGAAGAAACCAGAACCTCTTCTCTGGGTGAATCCCTTATTTGAATCATCTCAAAGCAGTTTGTAGGAGTCACCAACACATTCACATTCAGTTCCTGTCATCCCCATGAAACCTGCCTTCAGCAGTTCCTGCCCTGAGGCTCTTCCCTGCAAGGAGCACTGGGATAAAGCTCCCAAGGCACCTTCCCCAGCCAGGACAGCACTTCCACACGTACTGAACTGCCACCAAAGTTATCAAGTAGTAGAAAGAAAAAACCTTCTGTTTCAGCACCAAAACCAAAGCTGTCTGACCTTGGCAAGTTTCTGTCTCAAATACAGACCAACTGATGGGCTCACCTGGCTCATCCCAAGACAGATCTGAGTTACAGCACACCTTCAGCCCCAGTTAAGTGTACTTGAAAGACCCCCTGACACCCCCTCACCGCAGTTAGGGGCCCAGCCAGGCTGGGGGGCACAGGGGAGGGAGCACTCACGTCGATGAGGTCGGACACGTCGTGGATGTAGTACTTGCTGACGGCGGCGTTGGTGGCTGCCAGGTTCAGCAGGTAGTCGTTCCTGGCTTTAGTACACTTCAGCTTGTTTTCAGAATACTTGGCTTGTCTCTGGAAAAGCAAAGCAGAGTCAGAGCACAAACAGGATGGTATTGGCACAGCTTCTCCTGCCATGGGGCCCCACAGCACCCTGCAGACTGGGTGTGATGAGGGAACTAATAAAATTTGGTATTTGGGACAAAACAGGGATCTTGCCAGGGTGAAGATCCCATGTGAACATCCCTGGCAGAGCCAGTCAGCCACCACAAGTGTGTCCTGCTCAGAGGTACCTGGAGCCCCTGAGCACAGCTGCTGCTGCTGCTCCTTCAGCTGCACCTTCGTGGGGGTTTTGGCATCAATCAAAATCAGAGGGACAGATTTCCCCTGCAGAAATACTGACATATGTTTGGACTTGCTCCAGATGTGCGCAGCTGTATCAAAGTGGAATCTGGCCTAGAGGCCCAAGCAACACAATTTAGAACAGGACCCAGAATTCAAAACTCTGTAGGAAAGCAGATGTGCTCCAGATCCGGGACATCTGTTGAGGCAGATCCCCGCTCCAAAGGCTGAGTCAAAAGATTAACCCTTCCAAGAACTGCACTGCTATACGTGTCCCAGGGCTGGGTCAGCCTGTGAGCAAATGCAGCATGGCTGGGGAAGCTATTGCTTCTTCTTCAAAATTAACACAAAAACTGCAGTTGTGGAGATCCTGAGGCCAGGGAGATTTGCTGAGGCTGGAATGGTGTGAAGTGTTTTGCCTAGCAAAGCCATCTAAATCCTGCACTTTCCCTCCCAGACAGCCCACAGAGGAAGAACACTGGTATTTTATAGATCGACCCTTTTTTTGCTGTCAGGAGTCTGTGACTGAGGGAACGCTGGGGCTGCTGTTCACTTTTAAAAGCACTTTTTTTAAAGAATCAGTCATGGACAAACCCCAGCTCCTCAGAGCTGGACAGCCCAAGGCACTGCCCTCCTCAATGCAGCCTCCAGGATCCCAGCTGACACAGCCAAGCCCCCAGCAAGCCCCACCTCAAGAGCTGCTGGAGGAGCTGCTCCCACGACCCCTGCCTGCCCTGTGCTCCATGAGCCATTGCCCCCAGGCCCCTCCAGCCACCCGTCTCTGCCCTCCCCTGGAGAGCCAGCCGGGAAGGTGTCACTGGTGGCCACATGGCTCCTGTGTAGGTCCCCAACCCCTCCAATGCTTGGTGTCCCTTGTCCTTGTTGGACCAGCCTGACTTTGGATCAATTCCTTGACAGGAGCTGTTCCTGGCACTTCTCCATGGTCAGGTGCAGGAAAGAGACTCCTGATGGACTCCTCAGGCTGCCCTCCAGCAGAACATGCACACGAGTCAACGTCCTCCTTAATCCCTTCCCATGGGTACAGCAATGGCTGCATGGACATGGACAGGGCTGGAGCCAACACCCTGCCCACAAAGAGCCCTGACACCAGCCAGGCTTCTCCACTCCTTCCCTCTCACCCACCTTCTCTTTCATCTTCTCAATCTTCTTGACGGAGCTGCGCCGCTGAGGTCGGTCCTCGTGCCGCAGCAGGTTCACGCTGATATCCCCTGACTTGTTGAACTGCTTCTCCTCCTGCTTCTCCGCCTCCTTCAGCTTGCTCTCGGCGCTGATGCTCTCTGCGTGGTACATGTGGTAGGTCTTCATCACCTGCAGACACAGGAGGTCGTGAGCTGCCTGCCGTGGCCACAGGAGCACCAGAGCAGTGCAGAGGGGCTGTGGAGGCCACTATGGCACTAAGGAGCAAGACAGGGAGGGAAGGCCTGTGAGATTAACCCCATCCCCAGCTCTACTTCCAGCAGCTCCAAGTTGGTGTAAGAACCACGATCCAGCTCGGTCCTGCTGTGGGGACAGGCTGAGAAATGCCCCCAGCACACACCTGCAGTCAAAGCACACTGTGTGTCTGCCAACAGGGAAACAAGGAATAACCTCCAGTGCTTTGCAGCTGGGACAAGGGTCTCCATGACAAGTGACTGTGAGGAGGCCACAGTCACCCTGAACTCCCTTTTGACCCAACACATCTGTTCCTCCACTTGGACTTGCTAAGACATCACACAGCCCCTGCTCCACCACCCTGACAGCAGGACCATCCAGAAGTGGAGGAGCTGCAATTCCCAAACAAAAATGGGGTTTGTCCCCTGTCACCACCTCATCCTTCTCTTGCTGCCGCCAGCAGGCACAGGCAGCACCGGTGGGTGCAGCAGCACTGTGTCCTTCACATTCCAGATCCAGGAGGGATGATGCTGATCCACTGCCAGGAACACTCTCTGCAGGTAAAACTTCCACCCTTCCAGCTTTCCCTTTCAGATACAAGGGCCCAAAGGGCACACTGGGATCATTTTAACAAAGCTGGCAAGAGAAACCCAACTGCTCCTCTCTCTTTATGCCTTCAGTCACACTGTCCCCTTCCATCATCTCCCTCTGGGATGTGGATGGTTTATCTCACATTGCCTTGACACAGCCTGTGGGGCCCGACTGCTCGCTGGGATCAGCCTCAGCAGGGCTGGGACTCACTGGGATGGGCTGGGATATGCTGGGATGGGCTGGGACACCCTGGGATGGGCTGCCTGAGGCTCATGGGTTAAGACAGAGCAGGAACCCACAAAGGCAGAGTAATTTTACACAAGGTTTAATGAAGAAAACACAGAGTTTTCCTCAGCTGTGGCTGCCAGCAGGACCCAGGAGTGTTTGACTTGGACTAGGTCAGGCTGAGCCGCATGATCCCTCCTCCTGCCAAGCACAAACCTCGGCTGAAACGGGCTCCAAATGCCGCATGGGAGCCACACAGGATGTGCCACCACGGGGAGATGTGACTGCAGGCAATGGCAAGGGACAGTGAGCAAAGTCTCCTGCCCTGGCCCTGAGCTACTTCATTGCAAAACCCTGCAAATTATAATGCACGTTCCAGCCATGTATTGCAAACTGCAGTTTCTGCAGCCAATGTCACAGGACACACGTAAAACAGACAATTCCCGGGATTTTCCCAAGGAGAACAATCAGAGGGCTTCTCTGAGCCCTCCTTATCCTCACCATCTCCATCTTTTTATAAAACACTCAGAGGAAAGTGAAAAAGCAAAATGTGTACATCAGGGCATCAGGCAGTAACAGGAGAGGTTTCTGCAGCACCCAGAGAGGCCCAGACACAACATGACAGAGAAGCCCAGTGAATAACAGGGATCCAAATTGCAGGACTTTTGTGAAATCTAAAGGCTATGGGACTGTTACCCAACCATAAACAGCTCACTGTGCACCTCACCAGCTGCCCTGGTCACGCTCGGAAATTCAGGGAATATTTTTGTGTACTATGTGCCTCGATTTTGGCTGGGGCCAACCTGCACTGCAGCAATCGGCCCCCGATCCGCAATTCCCTCGCGCTGTCTCGGTGCCTGCAGTCGAGTCACACTGTCCTGCCTTGCACTGCTGTGTCACAAAGACAAACTGCCACAGCTGCGGCCCGGGAAGCTTTCCTGCAAATCAGTTAATTAGCTGCAGCGGAGGAGGAAAAATATGTTCCAATGTTCATTAGTTATTTAACAACACGAGCTGTGTTTGCCATATTAATTACATGTTCTGGATAAAGGCTGTTGCCAAAATAGCAGCCATAAATGGCACCGTTGGCTGTATTCAGCTGCAAGGGCTTTGTCCTTCTGAACAGCTCATCCCCGAGGTTCTGACCCAGCAGAGGAGCCAGAGCAAGAACAGGGTGACTGTGTCAGGCGCAGGCTCAGGCCCATGAACATCCAGCCTGTACAGGCTCCAACTTGGTACCTGTCTGCTGCAGTCTGTAAGCAGGAACCAAAAGGATGAAGCTGGTTTTAATTCACAGCTGAACTGTTTCTGTGCAAAACCATTCACAAGCATCTCCACTTCAGAACAAAAGTCATCTGCTTCCTTTTTGATTGAAGTCAGCATGGGTTGGGTTCGGTTCTTTCCATACAGAGTCCGCAGGGTGACTTGCATCAGAACAGCAACAAGGCTGAGCTAAAATCAATTTGGTTGCTTTGGCTTAAGTTTGAGACAGTGAATGCCTGAGAAACCTGTAAAAAATTATAGTTTCTGCCCAGTGCACAGAATTCCCCTCAGAGAGGCTTAAAAAGCAGCTGGGCCAGGGCATGGATGTGCTGCAGTTAAAGACCTGGCCAGAGATGAGAGAAGTGACTTCCCTGTGCTGAGAGCAGACAAGTGACGTTTCTCAAGCAGCATCCTGGTGTCCTGTGAGCCGGGTCCTTATCCTGTCTGGTTTCATCAGCAGTCACAGTTCTCGTGGGCACCCAACGTGCTGCACTGACCACACTGACAGCAGCTCAGTCCCAAAGGTGCCCCCAGCCACCCCCAGCACCCCAAGCCAGGGGTGCAGCCAGGCCTGTTTTACCTGGTGGCTCAAGGACAGATCTCTTTGACCAGCACCAGACTTGAGGTGACCCTGTTTGCCCCACAGGCCCTAATTTTTCTTCATGCTTTCACTTCATCATCGTTTCTGAAGTGTGTCCCCTTCCTGCTCCTTCCCGGTTGGATGACACAATTGGTTTGTTATCTTAGCAGCAAGCAAACACAAAGCTCCTTCAGCTGTTCCAGTTTCACCATTCAAACCAGTTTGCTTCACCATTCAAACCCATTCTGCTCAGCACATGGAAAAAAGCAGTGAATGGGAGAAATCTCAGTGAGGACAAGTTTAGCCCCAGACTCGGCAGGAGCACAATTTCCCTCTCTGCTCCTCCTTGACCACTGCTCACACTTTGGACCTCAGCACATCGACCCCCCTGCTGACCCCAGCATGTCCCTCGGGTGATGCCCCTGCCCTGTGTCCAGGTCCAGAGCACACTGGCCTGCAGGTATTAAGGTCAGCCCAGCCCTTGTTAGTCTTTCCTTGTATTGCACCTGTCAAGATGCTGTTGTAATTAATCTTAATTAGTCACCACCCCTTGAGCTTGTGACACTCAACCATCAACAACACACTCCCAAATCTCACACAGGCTTTTTAATCCGATCTGCTGTCCACCCACACTGCAGGGCTCACAACAACCAAATCCTTCAACAGCCATTGCAAGAACAAGCCTGTTAAGAGAAGATTTATGGCAGAAATTTCAAATACGATCCTTCATGCTCTGTTGTTTAGGCCTGTTTTTCAAAAAGATGGAATGGAATGATTGTTTAGGAATAAACCTGTTGCAGTGTTATTTATATACCAGTAACAGATACAACCAAAGAAAGTAAATATATTGTCTCAGTTGTTCAACGCAAGACAGACTTTATATTGCTTTGTTGCTCCTAAATCACAAGTAAAATATTTTTTTTTAAAAAAGCAGTTGCTACAGGGCAAGAGACAGAAGTAACACAAAGAATTTTACTGTCCTGCTATGAAAACTTGCTTTTGAAGAGCCAATTCCTGACTAACAGTGCACGATCTCACCAGGAGGCACAGACAGCTCCACAGCCAAAGTGCTCCTCAGAGCAGGAGACGGAGCTGAGCATCCATGAGCTAAACGAGCTAAACACTTTCTGCCTTCCACAGCAGAAGGTCATGTTCATCCATCCCCCCCAGGCCAGGACTCACAGGAGCAGGGCAGGTGTCAGCAACAACAAGCACGGCCAGCTCAGAGCCACCCGTGCCTGGAAATCACCAACCAAGGCACTGAGAGGGGCCCGAAGGCAACGCGGTGCAGGAGCCGCAGAGGGGAGTGTGACGGACACAGGGATCACACAGATCCTGCCCAGACAGCCCCAGGGATGCTGAAGGGAAGCAGCCCTGCTCGTTGGAGCTCTGTGGAATGTTCCAGACGGAACGGGCCGTGTGTGCCGCGGGATGGCCGGGACAGAGCCCCCTGAGCCACCCCAGGGCTGGACACACACTCTGCTCCAACGAGCGGCACCGCCCGCGCTGCCAGCCAGGCACGGGCACCCCTCACTGCTGGGCATGGGCTCACTGCTGGGCATGGGCTCACTGCTGGGCATGGGCTCACTGCTGGGCACCCCCTCACTGCTCACCGTGTACAGCTCATTGGTGACTTTCAGGAGTTCTTCATGCATCTGCAGGCCAATCTCCTTACTCTGCAAGACAAAAAGAAAGAAGCATTGAGACTCTGTTCTGCCCAAAACACGCAGTTCTGAAAGGAAAAGATACTTTGGAGGGATTATAACTGAACACACAGTAAAGCCTTGTTCTGTCTCAGAACTGCTGCATTTTCATTTGAGGTTGATGTTTGCCCATGGATCACCCAACATGGGTTTCAGAGACCACAAGGAAGAACATCAATCAATTTTACTTATTTATCCTGCAATAGGGATCAATCTAAAATTACAGGCAATACTGCTTTGCCCTTCCACTGGCAGAATTTATCTCCAGCCCACAGACAACTCCCCCTGTGGGTCTAACACGTAACACCCTCCCCTCGTTTGGGGTCTGGTTTCACATCGAGACTGGCAGAGTGCAAAAAGCTGGGCCCGCTCTACAGCCAGGGGTGTTTTAGAGCTTGACTTTGCCTATTTTTCAACAAAACCTGCCTTAGTGCATGTGGGTGAGTGGCTGCTGCATTCTCCAACTGAGCAGGCTGCGTGTTAGTGCTGCATGAACTCCCCTGTATAACTTACATCATCCAATAACCACTTGGGTACACAGATCCCTTAGATTGGCTTTCTCCAGTCCCACAGCATCACCTGTCAACCTGTCTTGATCTGACGAGACAAGTTAAACACACTTGCTGCTAGACTTGCAATTTCCAGCCAACACTGCTATTTCAGAAGGAGGACTATCAGGGCTCCCCAGCCCCAGCATCCCAGATTTAGATGATCCTTGGCCATTACTCACCCTTCCCAGCTTGTCCTCAGTAGCTCATTTTCACTATTCTGACCTGAGTGAATGAAAGTATCTCTGAAAAGGGACATTTTATTACAAAATAGCTACACCACAGTTATATAATAAAGTTTCCAGTTTCACAACTAAAGCAGCCAAAGTTCAGCCAGCTGAGGAGATGCTTACTGCCAGTGAGTAACTCCTGGCATCCTCCTTTCTGCTGAAATCCCATTATCAGTCTGTGTTTTCCCTTTCCTTGCCAGGCAGGATGAAGCAGATGCAGTCATCAACCTCACAAAGCACGGACATGGCACTTCTCAGAGAGGCCACAGCGTGGGGAGCTGCCCAGCATTGGAGCCTGGCTGCAGATCAAGCCACCTCCTCCCGCACCCCCGCGTCTGGAGCTGCTGGGGGTGTGCTCACACTGCTTCCCTGCCTCCCTGTAATTACACCCCAAATCTCCACAGTGAATCCTCTAGCCTAGGGAACACTTATTATAGCTTGAAGATGTGTTTAAACTAAGTATAGACACTCCCCTCCTCCCTCCCTAAAACACCACCAAACCAAACCCAAGCAGCTTCTTTCAGATTTCCTCAAATAACTCCAGGCAGTTTTGTACACACAGGAAGGGAAAACAACATCCCATCAGGCTGAGTGGTGAGAGAGGCCCACAACACAGAGAGGTCCTTTCAGCCAACGGGACAACCCACATCCTCGTGAAGTTTAACCTTAGATTATTAAAAGTGGGAATCAAAGCAAAGCCTGAAATAAAGAATCTAAAGAGTCAAAGTCCCTCGGATCCATGATCATCCAGTAACCACAGTGTATCCGTGAGCTAGCCCTGGGGTATCTGGGACAGTGCCATCCTCAGCAGTGTGACTGATGCCACTGCTCCCACTCCCACGGGCACGGGGTGCCAGGATGATGCCAGGGACCAGGAGGTGCTCACTGCCCACAGTCATCTTGGACCCTCATCTGGACCGAATCTCAGTCCCCATCTCCTACCCACTGACACCGGTGGTCACCAGCGCTCTCAGAAGTCTCACTGAGGCTTGCTAATACCAAGAGAGCTGTGACAGATCTGCATCTCCCCCAGACACAGCACCAACATGTCTGGGGACCTTCTCACTCTCTACAACTCCCTGACATGAGGTTGAAGCCAGGTGAGGGTCAGGCTCTGTTCCAAGGTAACAAGAGCCAGGACAAGAGGAAATAGCTTCAAGTTGCACCAGGGGAGGTTTAGATTGAATATTAGGGAAAACTTCTTCCCTGAAAGGGCTGCCCAGCCCTGGCACAGCTGCCCAGGGCAGTGGTGGAGTCACCATTCCTGGAGGGATGTAAAAGCCACGTGGATGTGGCTCCTGGGGATGTGGGTTAATGGTGGGCTGGGCAGTGCTGGGGGAACAGCTGGACCTGGCAGTCTCAGAGGGCTTTTCCAACTCGAATGATTCTGTGATTCCAATACAAGTTATTTCAGTCAGGGTCTACAAACAGGGGTCTCAGAGCCTAGAGCCTGCAGGAGCTGAGTCACACACAGCCCCTCCAGCCATTCCTGCTTCCACAAGTCACTGCCCAGTCCCCAAACCAAGGCTTCCCAAAGCCAGTAGAGGACAGGATGGGCTGGTGGCAGGAGCCATGGCCCAAGCTCAGCTGCAGCTCCTGCCTATGCCCTGGATTTCCTGCATGGTGCACGGCAAGGCCACAAAGCTGTAATTTCCAAACCCAATTTTAGACTCCTAAATAGAGCAACACAAACTGGCTCAGTGTGTCCACTGAGCCACACTGACATGGGGGACCATGGGTAGGAACCATGTTTAAAGAGCCATTTGCTTATAGACACTATAAACCAACACCCAGAATCCTGTTGCAGGAGACCAAAGGCTCTCTGGTATTGTCAGGAGTCTTCCAGCATCCAAGAGAGCAGTGTCCAGCCTGGGGATGCTGGAGCCTCTTCCAACCACAGGCAAGTGAGCAGCTGAAGGACTTGCCACTTCTCTGAGCCTGCTGCCTGCCCTTTCTCTAAGGGAGAAATTACACATATGTGCTTACAGGAGTCAACACCAAAACATCATTCCAGTTACCTGGGACCATCTGCAAAACCCAAACTCCAATTTAGCTGCTTCCTTTATGCCTCCAATTCCTCTGAAAACACAGCTCCTCACTGGGACAGCAATGGCTAGGTTAGCAGTTTATTAAAATTCCTGCCACTGCCAACAAAGTAACAGGAAGCAGCAGCATGGATGACTGGCAGTGGAGGATGCTTATTCTACAAAGACAAGAGTTCCCACCCAGACAGACACCACTTCTTCACCCAGAATCCATCCTGGACACCACAGCATGGAATTAAATTTACTGTCATGGCACGGAATTAAATCCCCCACTGGGGACTAACGCAGCATCATTACTTTGGACATAGTGATGCTCTGTCTCAAATCTACAATTTCCTGTATTCTGTACTTGGAAGAAGCTTTAAACTTCCTTCCTTCCACCACAGCGAGAGGTAAGAGGGGAGAAAACACCTGCCTGGCCATGGGTCCCTCAGCCCGGGTTTGGCTCTGCCAGGAGATTTCGTGGTGACAGAGACTCACCCTGACAGCAGATTGAGCCAGCTCTCCACAGGGACACAGCATCCCCATTTATCACTGCCTATTAGCAACATCAACACCCTCACCGTGATCATTGCCTCCTGCACCAGGAATGTGACTCACACTGGAAGCTCCAGGGAAACTTGCCCAATTGAGTTTTCTTCCTCTGCTTTGCTCCCAGAGCAGTTTGGGCTGGAAGGGTTCCTGGCCAGTCGCAGTGAGAGGCGAGTCAGAGCCAACGCCAGACTGTCGGCGGAGGGGCAGAACACTTGGGTGGAGAGGAACAAACTGCAGTGCCCCAATTTACTGAGGGACAACACCCCAGCTCATCCAGGGCAGCTGAGGGAGCAGCAGCTCAGCACCCTGCATCTTTCTTGGCACATTACCATGGCACTGAGCAATTGCTCCTCAGTTATGCTCCCCCTGTACCTCAGCAGTCCCTCCCTGCTGCTTTGCTGGGATTGTTTACATTTACATAATGAATGCAGGAAACACAAAACCTCCCAGTTCCTCGTGTCCCCACAGCATGTCACAGCCCGTTAATAAACTCTAGGTGGGGGGAATTAAAAGTGACATCTCTGGAAAAAAATGTTACCCTAATTTACCATCAAAGAACCATCTCCAGCACACCCAGCAGCTGAACCACAACTGCGGGTGCTTTAACCCTTCCTGAGCCAGATCATCTGCCAGCAGCCCCGTGGGCACGGCCTCCCCAGAGAAGCACTTCGAGCACTTTACTCAGCACAGAACCAGATCAGAGAGAACACTGAAAGATCCCTCCTCTGACCAACCTTGTACACTGCAAGGCTGGAGAGATGTCTTCAAAATCCATTTACCAGGATGTTCCTATTCCCACACACATGCCCAAGGCATCCCACCAAACACTACTGGGAAGTGGGATCCAGATCCTTCTGGGCAAGGCGTGCCACAGGTTGAGAAAAATAAACAGCCTGAACAACCCCAAAAGTGGCAGCCTCTCCATCCACATGAAAGGGAAACGATGACACAAAATAAGCCTTTTCCCTGATTTAGCTGAGCATTATTTCCAGGGACAGGTGAGTCCAAGGGTCAAATGTGGTGGAATCAGAGATCCCCACACCTGTAAAGGCTCCTTTGGATGCAAAGCTGGTGCTGGCTCTGGCAGGCTGCAGATGGAGTCACACCAGCTCCCCAGTTAGGAGATGGAGATGGAGGAGGGAGAAACAAGGACCAACCATTTCTATAGGATGTAAGGGTTGAGCCTTAAAAGCTGAAATTTAGGTTCAAAAATGAGGAAGGAGAGACAGAAGAAAACCAATTACAAAGAAATAATTCTGCTGAGTGGGTAAAATACTTCATCATTTTGTCCTGGCTGAGGACTGACCTACTATGAGAGAACACAACACTCCATGGGTGTCCTTGTTTGAATGCTGACTGGATTTGTCCTGTAGTTCCTCATGGGACACCATCCACACACATGGGCAGAAGGAGAGTCTTAACATACATCTCAAAAACAGGTTCAGAGCAAAATGCAAATGGCAGGAAGATTCTGAGACAGGCTTAGAACTGAACTAACCAATATATCCCAAATGTCTCAAATTTCTAGAGGCCTGAAGGACAGGAAAAGGGATGATGTCCTTATCAGATCAGCAAACCCAAGCCTGACCTTGCAGTTTAATTTCTAGGTCAGATCTATAAAATAGAGGAAACTGGCCATAAAAATATCACATGAGATTTACTCTCCAGTCAGGCTGAAATTTCAAGATAAGCCCTGATTATGAGCCTTCTCCTGCTGGAGAGCCCTGTGGGCTTGCCCTGCTCCCTGACTGCAGGCTCCAGATGTCCTGGTGACAAGGGACAAAAATTAAGGAAAACCTTAAAGTCACAGAGCCAACCCACTGCTGGGACTCTTCATTCCTTACCACCTTCCCCCTCGCTTTCAGTGAAGAGTCCTGGTCCACCTGACTGTGAGATTCCCACAAATATATAATGCTTCTTTTTATTTGGTTATTATTAATAATTCTGTATCTGTCATCTTACCCTTTACCCTTTTTCCAAATAATTTTTTAGGAACTGCACTGACATTCTCCTTCCTTTTGTTCTCTGTCTTTTAGTCAGTCATTAATACAGAAAACCACCACTCCTTACTCTTTAACAGCTCTTCAGGAACTTCAGTCTTGCCCACTGAAGGCACTGTGCCAGCCACTGACACGATCCCTGGCTCCTGGCAATACCTCCACCAGATTTCTGAGGCATGACTCTTCCCTTCAGGAAGCCATGACTCCTCTCCTGTAGCTGCCTCATGCCTGTCATCCTGCTCTTTACCATGGTTCCACCCAACAAGCCTGTTCTGATCTGTCCTGTGAAGGCCTCCAAAAGTCTTTAGAAAAAGTCATCACAGTTCCACCTTTCATCTCTCTGGCACCGACACCACTTTGAGCACCAGGTCACACCTCACTGCTCGTCACTTGGCAGTTCTAGATCTGTTTCTTTAAAACTCTTGAATAAATATTATCTGGAAAGACTTACAGTGATAGTCCCTCAAAAGATTTGCTCTGCAACATCTATGATGGTTCCACTTTAGACTAAAATGCCAGGATGGACCCTCAGTGGGCAGGACTCCCCCCAGCTGCCCGGGTTACCTTTTTAAAGAGCCTGATGACATCCTCGCTGATCTGCGACAGCCGCACGATGACGTTGTTCATGAAAATGTCGTTCAGGGTGGCGTGGTCTCGGCTCTCCCGCCGGGTCTGCGTCAGGACCAGGTACCAGCAGTTCACAGGGGAAAGGAGGTGCTGATCTTTTCTGGGGAATTGGGGGGAAAAATGACAAAGGTCAAGTGAACAAGTCAAAAAGGCACATCTTTTCAAATGAATGCTGCCAGCACACCGCCTCCCTCCCCTGCACACATCCCCTGGGATTTGTCATGCCCACAGAAAGGTGCATGATCTCTTCTTCCAGCTGTCCAAGCGCTGCCCCACAGGGATGCCCAGTGGCACACGAGCATGGGAAACACACCAGCCCCCCAGCCAGCCAGCCCCTTCCCGCACTGGGTGCTCTGGAAGGTGGTACAGGAGAAGAGACATCCCTGGCAAGGAGAGAGTTTGGCTTTTTCTTTCCACTCATGCTATGAATATGACTGTCAGTGCCCACTGCAGGAGGTCCCGTTTGCCACCCAATCCACTGGGCTGCTTTTAGTGCACTGAAAAGTGTTCAAGAAAGGGTTCTGCATCCAGTGTTACCCCCAAGTGTCTGTGCACAGCACGAACACGCTCAGGTGTGCTGGAGGGGACTCCAGAACACCTCTGTGTGCATACACAGACAGAACAACCACATACAGAAATCTGGATGAACCTGGATGTGAACTGGAATCAGCAGGAGCCGCAGCACACAGCGATTGCCAGCTCCAGGGCTGGGCACAGCCCGCTGCACACGGTGACACAGGGACAAAGGAGCACCACAGGGACCGTAATTCTTATGAGTGTCACAGCCTCAGCAGAATAATGACACACATGAGCAGCTGGGGAAACAGCACAGATGAGCCTGGGAAGGGCAGGGACAGAGCAGCAAGGAAGAACAAAGTGTATGAAGGGAGTCTCTCGACATGGAGTGGGCAGTGAGGACTCAGCAGGAGCAAGCACTGAAATCCAGCTGACCCAATTAACACCATCACCGCCAGCACTTGTGCCCAGGTGTTTAATAAAGGTGGACAATCACTGTCACCTGTGGACACTGCACAGTAGCAGCTTCCAAAACTGTGAGCACACCAAGCAATGGAGAGCCTTAACACTGCTCTGAGCTAGTGGGAGAGGCCAGACACCCCCAGAGCCTTCGGGGGCTCATCTCTGAACCACAGCTCCTTCCTGCCCAATTCCTTCTCCAGGACAGTTATTCCTGACACAGCACCCAGCACCACACAACTGACACACAACAGCTGGATGCCAAAAGGACAGCAAGATCTAAATGGCAACTCAGCAGCAGCAGAGTTTGGCATAAGACACCAGCAAAGCCTCGCTCGCTGGAGAGACAGAGTAAACAGATTAAATGGGATTTAGTAATATAGAATAAATAGGATTTAGTAATGTAACAGCAGAAATCACTGCTCTTGCAGCTGAAATGGAAAAAAAAAAAAATCACAAGGAGTTAAAAGAAGAAACAGACTGTGAAGAGCCCAGGGCTGGTGAGGCAAAGGGCATCAGACAGGCAAACCTTTCCCAGGTTCTCCGGGAAAGGCGCTGACCAGTGGCTGCAGTCTTTGGCCACTGAACTGAATGGTACGAGTTTCATCTGGAGCAAAGGGCACAATTCCAGCTGAGAGATTCTGTCATGGACATCACTGGCAGAAGAAGAGTCAGAGGCCTTGCTGTGGCCCAGGGAGGCAAAGGTGGGGAGCTGGGACTGCCGTGGTGCAGGGGAGCAGCCAGGGTGCTGCAGGGGCTGCCATCTGGCCCCGGGCACAGATCCTGCTGGGCACATCCCACAGCTCCACCAGTGCTGCCCAGAGAGATCCTGCGCCCCGACAGCACCAGGAGAGCTGCTCATGGCAAGGGACACAACAAACCCTGACAGCCACCAACACCCTGTGCGAGCACCGAGCGTGGTCCAAGCGGGCACACTCGGGGACAGGCGGGGAGCAGGGACCAGCCCCCCAGCAGCAACAGGGCAGTGGCCTTCACCTGAGCCTTGAGGTCACCAGCCAGTGGAACACACCAGCCAGCACCCTCACCACAGAGTGCTCACCTCCAGAATGAAATTCTGCCTCAAGTTTGTTTTGCTTTCTATTTTTTTCAGATATTTTCTTGTTTAGCCAAGCTCAAGAGTATGGTTAAACTGAAAAGAAGCTGCTTTTGAAAACACATATTCACACATCCACAGATTTCACAATTTGCATCATCGGTTTGATTCTCACACAATCCCAGCATCCAGTTCATACTTCCTATTTCAAAGCTTTGTTTCACAGTATTTCCACTAAGGATTTGCCTGGCTCCAGCACCGCAGGCTGTGTACAGAAAACACACATGCTTCATTGCAAATAAATTGCAGTAAATTCGATTTCCAGAAACTGCTTCCAAGCCTGAGCCTGTCAGTGAGCCTGAGTGCAACACACAGCTCCTGGAGAGCTGAGGACTGGGCTACATGCAGAAACCAGGGGTAAAGACCAGGCCCACCGCAATTTGCACAGTCAAATGAGTGGATGAATTCAAGCCCCTTCAAAAAATCAAGAGGTTTGACTCCTTCCTGGCCCCTGATTCCTATTTTTACTGCCTTACTCAAGAAGGGCACAGTAAGTGCAATTCGGGCAGCACAGACCAGTAATGCTGTGGTGGAAGTCTTGGCAAGAGACATGTCCAGTTCTTCTGGTGAGCCTCGCCTGGGGACAAGACAGACGAGGTCACCGCTGACCCGATGGACTTTACTGCACTTTAGGACTGTGCAGCTACAAACCAACCTCCAGTGCTCGCAGCAGCCTCTAGCCAATCACTTCACACCAGTTTGCCCTGGGAACACCTGCTTACTTGAACTGGTGCTCTCTGGAACTGCGGATCTTGGAGGAGAAGCGTTCAGCCAGCTTCTCCAGGCTCCGGGAGTACTCCAGCTCAATCTCGGCCTTCCTGCGGAAGAACTCCTGCAGGTCCTGCAGCAGCTGCAGGCGCGACTCCGACTGCTGCTCCAGGCATTTGAACTGCTCCACCAGCTGCGTTCGGATTTCTGCAGACACACAAGAGAGAACAAAATGCAATGTCAGCAGCAGACACTGGCAGGAGAGCTGTCCTTCCTTGTCCCAGAGCAAACGGCACAGCTCTGCTGGAGCTCCTTCTGAGCCCTGGGGTGAATCCAGGCTTTGCTAAAGGCGATAGATCTTCTTGCCAAGCAAGAGCTGAACAATTGACCAGCCTCACATTAAACCTCATTCTTGTCAAAACAAACACCTGCATAGGAGCACCAAGAGCAACTTCAGAGCTTTCCATTGCCTTTTGAATTCAGCAAATGCTACTTCAATCTATCTGGTACTTCCTGAAATCCCGTACTCTTTGCATATAAGCTAATATATTAATTCTTGATAAATGCCCATGTGAAGACCTACAGGACAGCCAGCACTGACCTGGAGGAAGCAGGCACTGTCATGCACCCTCCTTTCATCCCATCCTCCCACACTGCCAGGTTAATCAGCAAATCCAACGTGGCTTTGGCTCAAAGGCTTAAAAAGTCTTTTGGACCCTTCAAATCCCAGCTCACAAACACCACAAGCTTCATCTGTTCCAGGTTTATTTGCTTTCCCATAGGGACCTTCATTCACTGGGACAGACACACTGCAGCCCCCACGATCTTTCCCAAAGTGGGCTCGGCAGTGTCCAGAGGTGCCTGTGTGGGAGTGGGGATGGGCTCCTCGGATAGGCAGTGTCTCCCACAGGAGCCCAGGTACCCATTGGGTCCTGCAGGGAACAGGCACTCCAGAAGCAGCAAACAGAGCTGGTCTCCAGTGCTGACCCTCACCTGGCCCTGCCAGAACCCACAACCTTGGGCACAGCACACTCCTGTTCAGCACATCCTGATTACTGGAACAGTTTAATGTTTCTCCTCTTTCTATGCCAGAGTTGTACTTTTCACCTTGATCCTCTCCATTTTGAGGACACTTCTCTCCCATGGTCAAAGACCAATTGCACTTTTTCCAGCTCCCTCATATCATATCACACAGCCAAGCTGCAAATCCCCAGCACAGGGCTGATCTCAGGAAGACAGGCAGGCACTGGGAAGGGAGTGCTGCTCAGGGACACAGCCAGACCCTCACCCTGTCTGCAAGAGGAGCAGCACAGCACCTGTGGCACAGGGCACAACGGAAATACACCCTCCCAACCCTTCCAAACCTTTCCCAACCCTTCCAGCCCCAGGCAGGGTTTCAGAAGCCCATGTGGCCGGGACGCCTCTGCAGGAGCCGCTTGCTCTTCTTGGAGTAGCAGCTGGGCTCTGCCCAGAGGGATGGGGAGCCCCACGGGAGGGGGGGTGGAGAGCTGGAAAACAGGAGGAAAAACCAGACTAGACGGTAGGAAAATCTATTCAAAGTGAGAACAATTGGGCTGAGCTGGCTTCAGGGAGCAGCTGCGCAGCGGAGGGATCAGAGGAGCCAGAATTGCAGGGGTGGGCTGATGGAACAGGCCCACATGCTGTCTGCCTGTTCCCAGAGCCCACGAGGAGAGGGGAGCACAGCCCCACGCCCCTCACTGCCACATACCCTGTGGCAGAGGTGAGCCAGCTCCTGCATGTGGTCACCTTCAGACACTTCGCTTTCCAGAGCTCATCTTTGGCTCCTTCTGCAAATTCAGCGTGGTAGGATGACAAGTGGTACCTTACTCGCAAGAGCCCCAGCAACTAAAAATACCTGCACCGCCTGAAATGGCTGCCATGGTCACTGGGACACTCAGTGACCCGCATCGAGGCAACACAGAGGTGCCATTCCTGTGCCTGGAATAATCCTCAGTGCCCACATATTACACACATGCACACAAGGCAGGCCCTGCCAGTCCCTGCCAGCACCACGCTGTCCCAGGGCCTCACCACTGCAAGATCCTGTCTACATAATCATCACTTCATGCTGGATGGTGAATTAATAAATGATGACGTAATGGTGATGCAAAGCACTGACTGAAATCACAAAAGATTTATGAATTATTTCGAGCTCTGTAAATTTGTGAGGCTCTCATGTAGAGGAGGTTAAAACTGCCATTATTATTATCTGGCAATCTGGTATTTTTCAACATTTCTTCATATAACAACTCTCATGTGAGCCTGAGCTCTGGAAGCCTGGCAGGTAACTCATCACTGGGTCATTTGATGGTGGCAGTGATGGGACTGGAGGCTTCACGAAGGGCACCTAAAATCAAAACTCTTGGAAATAAGGAATGCTGTAAGCACCAAAATTCATCACTCACCTTATGTGGGACCCTCCCTGGGCACTTTCTTTATGTTCTTGATACATTACGAGAGGACAGCACAGTTGTTCATAAAAATGCCTCCAAGGCTCACACACAGGCACGGCGAGGGACTCAACACACGGCACGCAGCCACCAGCAAAGCCATTTTCTGTTCCCAAAGTCTGCCTGGAGAACCATGTAACCATCCCTGCGGTAGCTGGAGTGCTCCAGCTCGTTTCTGACCTGCATCCAGCCCATCTGCAGGCACGAGGACACTGACACAGGAGCCAGAAGGGCCGAGGCCCCAGGCAGAGGAGGAAGGGTGAGACGCAGTGGGGATGCTCAGCACAACTGCTGCCTCTGCCCAGCCAGAGCCCCCCCGGGACTCTGGGCATCTGCTGCACACAGACATCAGCCCTCACTCACAGCATGCAGAAACCCCAAAATGAAGGACAGTTTCACTCTACAGGGAATGCTAGAAAGACCCTTAAAATAAATAAATATGGCTGCTAAAAGAATGGAGAAAAAGAAACTAAATTGTCACTGCAAACAAGGTCTCACAATGACTGGTGTCAGAGTACCTCAGTTGTTACTCTCTCTGTCCCCAGTTTGCTGGGGTCCAGCTCTATCCCCAGCACACTTTGACCTTCATCAACAGAATATCTTTGTTTTTCCCATGCTTGTAATGTGTTGTTTTGACACTTTTAAGCCTCCTTGCAGGAGTTCAGCCAGGCCAGTGCCACCCCGGTGTGTGGCAGCAAAGGGCAGGCTCCGCAGACATGGGAAGCTGTGACCCTAAAGCCACCCAGCGATGAGCTGTCACACAAACAGTTGAGATGGACACTGACCCCTGGCGCTGCTGCTGCTGAACGGGAAAGGTTTGTGTAGAAAACAAAACGAAGGGCTGCTGACATCATCAATGCAAAGACAGATGTGACAGCAGAGAGAAGGACATCGCTCAGTGTCCAGGGCCCCTGGGAGTCGGCGCTGACCGACACAGCCCCGACAGCACCTGCAGTCGCTTCCCTGCTTCCAGCTATGCTCTGCTGCCACATTTCATGGCACTCTCCTCTCAGTTAAATGCCTTTTCATAGAACCAGGAACAAACACAGGCAGGCAGCAAAGCCTTTTTCCACCCTTCAAGCCTGCTGCCTAGGGAACAGTAGGAGCACTCGGAGGGCATCCATCTCCCCCCGCCTGCGCAGTGGAGCTGCAGACCAGCCCCACGTGGGACAGGCAACCATGCGCTGCTTGATCCCAACACCCTCTGCCCTCCCCCTCTCCCTCTGACCCAGCCTGCTCACACAGCAGGGGGGGGAAGAGCGGGTCCCCAGCAAACCCAAACCCAACACAGCTCTGCTAACTCCCAGTGCAACACCTACAACCCAGATCAAAACCCACAGCCCTTCACCAGCAATCTTCTGGTCAGCAGCATCAGCACGAGCTGCATCCATCCTGTTCATCATGGGGGGATTCAAAGGCCTGGAATTACAGTTTTAAACTGAATGCCAATTATGTTTTCCACATTAGATAATTATCTCTTCAGCACCCAACCCCAAAACCTTAACTTCTGCTCAGAAGAAGGAGCTTCCACTGTGAGCAGTCCTGTTATTTAAAATGCAGGATCGGGATAGAAAATGCAGGAAATCTGAGTTCCTAGCTCTTCTGAAACACACTGGCGAGGATCCTGGAGAAAACAAAATTCCTTGGCAAAGTAAGGAGCACAGCAATGGTCAAGACAGGCTGCAGGACTGCTAATCCAGAAGAGAGAGGGAACATCTGTAACCAGAACATCTGGCAATTTGCCTTCTATAATGTTTCTGAATCAATCAACCCATATCACAGACACAACTGCTCATTATCCTCAGGCCACGTGAGATGCTGGCAGCAATCACACTTCCAGGCTGCCAAGGTATGGCAAAATCTTCCACCACACAAAGACCCCCAAGAATGCTCCCATCCCTCTGAAACCTGGTGAAAGGCTTCCAAGAGCCAGAGGGGACGCAGAGGGAACTGAGTGTGATGGCCACAGTCAGTCCCACAACACAGAGCACAGAATAAACCCACTGCAGGATAAACCCTTCCCACCACCAGAAGCCAACTGGTACCTGAGTGCGACAGATCTTGGAGATGAGAGGTGTGATTTGCATTCAGCCTTTGGCAGGTCTGTAAGTGAACGGCAACATTAAAAAAGTGGAAAAAACCCACAAAAAACCAAAAACAAAACAGACCCAAGAACACAGCAATTTACAACTCAAGAAAGAGTATCAGCATAAGATAAATGGATGTAAACTTGACAGAAAGGAAATTACATGATAAACTGGAAAAAAATTGGTAAGATTATGGGTCAGCCCAAGCAGCACATCAACAGCTTGAACTGGGCCCCGAGAGGAGCTGATTCTCAGGGGCACTTCTGCTGGGCTGATGGAAAGACGAACCTTCAGAAATCCTGGATTTCCTACGAGGCCAACTCCAAACCTGAGGGAGTGCTGAGTTGGAAATGGACACTCAGTGTGCCAGGGAGAGCATAAAGACGATTCCCCAAACCTTTTCAAGATACCAGAAAAGTGCTGTTTTGGTTGATCTAACATCTTGGCCGGTAGATCAGGGTAAGCCTCATTTTTTCCTCTCCTTGGCTGTTCACCTCATCCATGCTGCAGTGAGGACAATGCTGGCAGCCACGCACAGAGCCCGGGAACACTCACACACACATCCAAATAGCATACCTCTGACACAGGGATGAGGCAGGGTTTGACAAAAAGCAAAATCATCTGGGACACACTGTGACCAACTTGAGCACTCCTATAAGAACCAACACACTGATGTGGAGAGGTCAAGCCGAAGACAACAAGCTCAGCTCCAAGTCATTACGAACACGCTGCTACTCCAGCCCTTCCCACCCTCAGCTTGCTGAGGGATATTTTCCATATGGTCTCATTTTTTAAATATCACAATTAAAACATAGATGAATGCCATTAGATGAATGCAAATTTTACCAGTGGTAAACATTATTATTATTACTATCATCATCAATTTCATTCACTTATTCCTTGTGTTTCCATACAGTTCATGGTGGGCAGCAGTATCTTTGAATTTCAGGAATTCACAAATACCATGCTGAAATCCCAGCTCCAGCTGAGACTGTGGCAGCACTCCCATCAGCTTCAATGGAGCTGGGATTTCATCCTCTGGCAGTAAATGGGCTGGTGAGACAATTCTGTTCCCGGGCAGTTATTTTGCAAGTCTCCCCCTCTTCCAGTAACTCTTGGCTTCAATACTTCTTACCTCAAGTGCTGGTAAGGGCCAAGCTCCTCAACTGGCATCAGCCACAGCAGAAGGACAGTGGGACCTGCTGCAGAGTTCATGGAGGGCAATGCATGTCAAGTGTAGGGTGGGTTATTAAATAAACCAAATTCTACATGGGCAAACACCGGTGAAAAGCAGGCAGTGGAAAATCCTGGATAGTTAAGACTGGTGAGGGTGTGGAGCCTGAAGTGACACATGAGAGACACAGGAGCCAGGTGTGCTCCAGCACAGGGGAGCCCTGGGGATGGGTGACGCTCCAGCCAGCAGAGCCAGCTGGGAGCCCCACACAGCCCAGCCCCAGCAGCTGCAAATCGCAGCCAGCACCATCCTCCTCCTCCTCCTCCCCAGCGCCCTCCCCCAGGGTCCAGCCAGGCCAGAGCCAGGCTCTGGCTGCTCAGACAGGGACAGACAAAAGCAGAGGTTTCTCTAGCAACGGGCCGGGCCGGGATGAAAGCTGTCGGAGACGTCCTGCTTCTCCTCGGCTGGCAGGGAGCAGGACCAAGCTCTGCAGCCAAATCCCGAGCATGGGGGTCTGGCTGCAGCCCACCCACCTCCCTGGCCGGGGCCGCTGCTCCGCGATGCCAAATTATCCGTCCAGGAGAACGGTGGCGGATCCTCCCACTGGACAGCCTGGGACAGGCACTCCTCGAACATATGCTTCACCCCACTGATTTGTGACAAGTGAGAAAATATGCTTGGCAACAAAAGCCATTATTTTCCTCACCATTGGGATTAAAACCAATAGTTTATTGCAAATATAGCACAGCAAGCTGGACTCTAGGAGGATCCAATTCTTCTACAAATATGGAATACACTAACAAGGCCATTTGACTCTCAATTGCTTTTATTCCCACTTCAGACTATCCATGTGCTGCCTTCCCTAAAAGCCCAGCCCTCTTCACCATGGAATTACCTCAGATGTATTTTCTAGTGCTTTATCATCCCGTGGTTCACCAGCACACACCATTTCCCTCAAGAGAACCCTCACACACACAGAGCTAATGCACCTGGACCGTGGATCCATTATGAAATGCCAGTGGGCTGGTCCACCAGAAAAAGCCTCGCTCCAGGCAGGCACTGCCAGCACAGCCCCGAGAGCCACTGGAACCCCCAGGTGATCCCAGGGAGAGCCAGGCTCAGCCCTCTCAGACAGTGATGCTGGCAGGGCAGAGCCTCGAGAGCCCACACGGCACAGTGTGTTCAGGGGATGGTCCTGCTCCCGGCACCTCCATCCACAGCCACTTCCACGTGCCAACATGGTCCGGCAGCAGTGGCAGGGAGAACAAGGGATGGTGCTGCCAGAGGAGCATCCACCCTGTGAGGGCTGAGTCCAGGCCAAGGCTTTGTCAGGTCAAAGTAGTGCCACTATTGAGCTTGAACAGCCAAGGAGCTGCAGGGACCACGGCCTGGAGCATCCGCAGGCAGAGCTGCCAGCAGTGCATCCTTCCCAGCACAGCGGAGAGAAGCTGCAGGGAAGGCATAGAGCAAACAGCCCAAAGCAAGCCAACAAGCCTCCCCCCTCCTTCCTTCCTTCCGTGTCATTAGTAACATCCCTGCCTAGTCAAAGACAAGAGATATGGCTCCTGGTAAAACAAAGAACAAGACAAGCTTTTTATCCGAAACGAGACATTCCAGGTTCAAAAAACAAAATAAAAAAGAGAAAGGAAAACACCTCTCTCCAGTCTGAAAACAACTCCTGTGGCATTGGCATTTTTCATACAGGTTTTTCATGTGTGTCTTTAATCCCCAGCCCACTCTAGCACAGCAGCACTTCTCCTGCACAGCTCCAGCTTTGCCTGTACCCACATCGAACACTCACACTGGCACTCGCTGGGCTGTGAGGCAACACCTTCATCTGCAACTACTGAAGAGAGAAGTGAAAGTGTAAGAAATTAAAACTTGAATCCAGTGACTTCTTCCTCCCCTGGGAAACCCCTGCCCTGGAGGGAGCCCAGGGCAGTGCACAGAAATGTCCTGGGGGCAGCATCCCTGAGGCCACAGGTTTGGAAGCCCCAACTCGCAGCTCAGGGGTCAGGAAAATAGCACGTTCATTTGCTTCTAACCAAGGTGGTTTTGGGACCCTGCCCAAACCCCTGCTTGCTCACCTCTCATTCCTAAAGGGCACAGCCAGGTCCTGAGGGTTCCTGCAAGTCTGGACCAAGCATCCTGGTGCAGGATGGGCTCCCTCCCACACATCCAAGAAAAAAGTGGCCAAGTCATGAAGAAAATCTCCATTTCTATAGGGATCTTTGCATAAACAGTGTGAAACAAGGCTTCATTCCCTTGGCATTAACTGAAACAACACAGCAGAGTGAGCAGCTGTGCCAGCACTCACAGGAGCAGAGCACAGGGGCACCAGTGAGGGGGTGCCCAAAGACAGGCACCCCAGCAGGGCCAGGTATAGCACCTGAACACCCACCGTGCCATCAGCTCCACGCGTGCCATGGGTTCCACGAGGGGCAGTGACACTGTGGCTGTCACTCCCTCTCCTGCTGGCACGGGCAGCAACACAGCTGGGGCACACCAACCACAGCCACAGCTCGGGCTCTGCCTCCCGCTCCCTCCTGTGACCTACAAATTTTCTTTCTAACAAGACATCCCCGAAACCCAACTCACCCCCAGCAAAATGCACAGGTAAATAACGTGGTGCAGTGTTTCCCGCTGCCCTGGCCCAGATGGGCACACGTGGGGTGAACAGGGCATCAGGATGCACGGCCTGGGGTGGGCCTGGCCGCCATCAGGCTTCTTCCATTCCATGGTCAGCCCACCATAGCAGTGGCTACAGGAATCACCTCCATGTGCATCCCCTCTGATAGGCCCCAGCTGCAAGTGGGCAGAAATGGGTCGAAAATGACTTTCCACGGCTTTCTACTCATCTGCAAGGAGCGTAAATCCCACACTGCATTCCTTAAACAGCATCCTTCTGCAATCCCAGCAGAGCAGGGGCCTCCTGACCCTCTGGGAACTTGGCCAAACGCACAGAAGCTGAGACCAAGGCAGCAAGTGTTATCCTTTCCATGAGATCTGCCGGCTCCTGTATGCCAGTAGGAACAAGCCCCACCCCAAGCCCCGGTCAGAAGGGTTTGATGGTATGTTCCTGCTCTCCCTGTGGAAGAAGCTGATGACTCTGCACAGAGATGTTCAGCAGCTTCCTGCAAAGCAACCCGAGCCAAAGGGTCCAGTGCTGTGACACTCCAGCTCTCCTGAGCAGTGGCCCCTGAATATGGAACATCACCAGAGGAACAAGACTTGGCATCCAAGCCAGCCCCTTCCCCCCATGGGTCTGCAGGAATCACTGGGAGAACCTGGGCAGACCAGAGCAGACCAGCACAGTGGTCTAGAGAAACATCTAGAGCTGAAGGAAGCACCAGGCGTTGCTGGTGGCCACCTCACTCCCACTCCCCCTCTCCAGGGCACAGGGTCCGTGCTGGGGCTCCTGGCAGGAAGCAGCAGTGTGAGAAGGGGACAGACAGGGACGTGGACGCTGGAGCAGCAGAGATGTTCTACCTTCTGTCTTCTACCAGCACGAGGTACAACCTATCTGCATGGAGGACTCAAGCCACAACAAGACATGCAGTTACTCAAGAGCATGTAAACATGACCCAACAGAGAAGACCTTCCATGGAGCATGTTTGAACCCCAGAGGGTCAGACCATCTGATCCCAAGATTCACAGCGATGCCTCTCTGTGAATACAGGAGAAACTCTTCCCCATCATCCCTTTCTGCTTTTTAACTGAAGCACAGACACTCACCCTGCAGCACCCAGAACTTCTCAGGAAACCACTGCAGCAGGGGCAACAGGTTAGGCCAGATTTAAAACACTGGTAATTTCTTCCCCCTCATTTTTCAAACCAACATTCAAAATGCAAATGAAAAAGAGTTGTAAAGTTTTGAAAATAAAGCAACTGAGTCATTTTTTTCCTTTTATACTTTCAGAACATAAGTTAGTAGGGCATTCTCTGTGAGAAAAGCAGAACATCCCTGATCAGATGATCAGTTAGAGCCACCACAGCTATTTCCGTTTGACTGTTCACCGGCACATCAGAGAGGGGAATTCCATCCCACTAGAAATTTCTAGGTCACAAAACACCTTCCTAGATGACAAATAAGTCTCCAGCCACCAAATAACAAAAGATCAAAAGCAGCTGCTAGGAGAGCACAGGCTCCAGCTGTACAGACTGTGCACACACGAGGTTTCTCAGGAAACCTCTCAGATTTTTAGTCCTGGCCTAAACAGACACAATGCTTATGAGAGCACTGAACTGGGCTTAAGACTTAAGTAATGTCCACCAGCAGCCCCTCGCTTAATGTAGAGGGCAAAGGAAGATGAGGGCAGCTCCTCAGTGTCAGAGAACAAAGATCACAGCTGAGACGGTAACAATGAAGCCTTGAAATGATGAAAATTAAACTGGGTAAGCACAAGAACAAGGTGGTAAAGCTCTGCCACCACAAGTCACAGCAGCAGTAGATCCCATACGCTGCTCCTCACACAGCTCCCTTCCCTCTCCTGTCCCTGCACATGACAGCAAGGTGGTGGCATTTGTCACAGACCTTGGTACTCCAAACCCACAGGAGTTCCTGGCAGCAGATTTCCCTCAAAAACTGACCCTGGACAGCGATCTGGGAAGGGCCAGTCTGGCTCATGAGGAGGCAGCAGGGAGCAAGTGTTTTGCATAAAGCACAGCACCCAGCTCTCTTCCACAGGCAGCACTGCCAGGCTGACAGCTCTGCCCTGCAGGACAGCCCACACTCCTGGGACACAGGGAGACCAAAAACCAACAAAGAAACCCAAACTGTGTTTATTCTTAACTTCAGCCGAGCCTCGAGGCCAAAATTTCCATGGATCAAGACTGTTTGAGAACAGATATAATGGTGTGTTGCAATTACGTTCAATTTAAGAACAGAAACAGCACTTCAAACCACACACCATGTGTGCCAGACAGGAAGAGAGAGCAGGCAGGGGAGTGCCCAGACTGGGCACCCACGGGAACGCCAACAGCAGCTGCCCTGGCTCTGGGAACACCGACTGCAGCTGGGCAGCCATCCCTCCACATGCTCTCAGCATGGAACCCAGTGTTGTCCAGGGATGTTGGGTCCTCCCTCTTTGAGACTAAAGAGCAGGCAAATCTGGAGGAGAAATCTCCACTCAACAGAGGCTGCTGTGCCATGGAAGCAGGCTGGAAAGCAGGAAGGGTGCCAGGAGCAGTGCAGCTCACATTACCTGCCTGCCACGCTTTATCACACACAAAAATCTCCTTCTGTAAGGTTCACTGACTACAAAAATTAGCAAAGGGAAATTATTTCTTAAAAAAAAAAAAGCTGAACTCCAGTGTCAAAATATCTTTTCCCAATAAGAAAAATTCAAGTGTAGACCAAAACCCACTCAGATAAATCCATAAGCAGACAGGTCCTCAAGCGACTGTATTGCAAATTTTTCCATGGGGCGTCAGCCGCTCTCCTGCTGTCTCCATGCCAGCCCCTAATGAATTCAATGCGCTGGTGACTATACTGTTTTCTGAAGAACTTGGCAAGATGTTCATTATTAGAGAAGAGAGGAAAAACAGAGCAGAATTTAGTCATTTAATATTCTGTTTTCCAATAACTGAAGAAACATCCCAATCCCATTGAGATCACTATGGACACATCCGTCAGAGGCAAGGTGGTGGTACAGGAAGGACTGATGGGAAGAATGGCCAAGTTCACACATCTGAATCCAAACTTCCTATTGGAAATACTGCAAAAATGTGACATAATCCACCTAAAACCAGCATCAGGATTAGTCCAGAATCACTCCAGTGCTGCTGAAGACAGAATCCAGCCCAAAGGAATTGCAGCAAGAACAGATTTAACCAGTCTCTTAAAATACCCCTATTTTTTATAGCCATCCCTGAGCAGTGTGGAACATGTGTTAGCAGAGAGGCAGCTGGTGACTCGGAAACAGGCAAGGGCAAGGAGGAACCAAAGGAGAAGCCCAGCGAGCCCTGGCATGCGGATGTGGAGCAGAGCCAAGGGCTCAGTGCACTCACTGACGGGAGCCATGTCCCAAGATGTCCTGAGGGCCAGCAGGCACCTGGCCAGCCCCGCCTGCAGGCACAGGGGACAGGGCCTGTCCTGCCCAAAATAAACCCCTGTACAACAGAGGGAACCTGCCCCCAGCGCGGCGCTTCGGCAGAGCTCTGCCCTACCCAGCCTGCGGTAACTCCCTGCCACTTGGCACAGGGGCTGCACCACACAGAAATGAGGCAAATTAACCCAAAGTAGTTCTCTCTACCTCTCTCTGAGAAGAGAAGCATGTGTGCAGCTGGAACCCAGCTGCAGGTGTTTTTACCCACATTCTTGTCAGACACTGGAGAAGTGGCTGACCCTCACTTTCAAGCTGTGGTTTACCACAGGAATTGCCGCCAGGACCAAACAAGCTTTGGGGGCTAAATTTAGGCAGCAGAAATGCACATTTTCATCCTTTTTCATGCTTTGCACAGAGTTCTGCCAGCAGCACCACTAGTGTTGCTCGGCCATCAGCAGCACAGGTCATATCCAGGGGTGGCCCCAGGGGCAGTGCCTGAGCCCGGATCTCTCCGCGGCCGCACAGGTACAGCCCCTGCCCACGAGGTGCAGGGCACAGGACCACGAGCACAGCACAGCTCTGCAACATCTCCTCCTCCAGGGAGCTCCTGGGCCACTCCAACTCTTTGCTTCATTTAACCCTCGCCTGCTTCAGCTGAGGGAAGGTCCCTGTCAATGGAAGGGTCTGTGCCTGTCCCACTGCCCGCAGGGCTCTGGCAGTGACACCACACAGGGACATCAACACCAGCCCCAGGGAGGGCAGCCAGGCCGTGAAGGAAACCCCTGGCTGTGCCTCGGCTGCAGCACCTTCATGCTCCTCTTCCCACACCCCTTGGCATCTCCCTGTTTGCTTGGGAACAGAGACTGCCCAGTAGTATTCACAGCCTGAACTGGTCACACCTCCCACCACTTTTGTCTGACTGTGAGCAGCACTAAGGGATTAAATCTCATTCACTGCTCCCACAACACCCTGTCATCTGGGCTACACGGTCCTACCCTGACCACACTGATCACTGCAAGGGAGAATTTACAAGACTGGAGGTGGAGCAAGACCTCAGAATTGCCCAGCAACTCAAAGCTTTCAGGGGGTTTGGGTTGGTTTTGTTGTTTGGGGTTTATTTTCTTTTTCTTTGGTTTGGGGTTTTTGGTGTTATTTTAAAGAAGCCAAACTTCAAAGAGGTCCAATCCAACCCTCTGGCATCCCAAAGCCCCTGGCAATCCTCTACTGCCCATTCTTTTGGGGGTCCCTGCCTCCACCAGGCCCTTGTGTGCCACAGCCAGCAGCTCTGCCCCAGCGAGCTCTGTCCCGACCGACCACTTCCTAAGCAGGAACAGGACAAGAAAGGGGAAAGCAGCACAGCTGGCTTCCTCAGGTGTGTGCCTCCTCTGGTTTTGCCTGTTAGGAATATAAGGGGTGCAAGAAATCTGTAAGAACTGGTTAAAGCATTAAAAAGAAAGAGCCAAACAGATCTGCTGCATTTGTTCAAGATTTAAGAAGAGCAAAGGAAGCCTCACAAAAACAGATGGTGGCTTTTCCCCCAGAGAAAACAGTTCTTCTGGCTGCCCTCTTGCACAGCCGGCATCAGTTCCAGAGCCTTCATATGCCCACTCCCCAGCACAGAAACACAGCTAGTGGGGGGCACTGGAATGGGCTGGAGAAAGTCTTTTATGCACTGAATGCCCAAAAATGATGTAACCGGAGCTCGGGGCTTGGGGCTATTAAGATGCAAAGGAGAATATATTCAAACTGGGAAAGAAAGAGCTGTACAAGAATGTGAATCCTGCCCTGAGCCACTGAGATGGAATAAAGGAGAAGATCATTAAGCGGTTCACTCCAGTACCTCACATTCCTTAATCCCGGCATGGAAAGATTTCACAGATCATTAAGAGAGCAGAGCTTTGCAGACAGTTCCTACAGCCAGCCTCGGGTATCTGCACAAGCTCCCCAACCTCTGTACAGCCCTAACAGGATCAAATATTATAACACAAGTCAGATCAGATTATCCAGCAGTGGCTTCTGGCCTGAAAAATCTGTGCATTCATGGATCCACTGAACCAATTCTCTTCCAGGGTAATGCTTTACATGCATTAAAAATATAGGATAATTCCTTAAAGAACTTTTCATCTCACGTCTCAAAGCATCCTGTAAATGGTAATCATATAAGTCTCAACATCTTCAAGAAAGAGGGAAGGACTACCAGCCTAATGTTACAGATAGGATAAAACAAGTCTTATAAAGATGTCCTTGGACATCTCTGCCTTTGCTCTGTCTCCCACCATGCCATTCTGCAGTGGAGACAACTGTGAACTTTGGTCCAAGGTCAAACTGCTCCTAGTCTGGGAGGGACAGAGAAAATGATGAGGAAAATTGAATTGCAAAAGAGCAGACTCAAATTTAGGAGCCTGTAGGAATCAGCAAGACCAATAGCAGCCGTTGCCCAATTTCTTCTATTTGCTTGATTTAATGTTCCCAAAAATATCACAGGCAACAAGCTCCCTGAAGCTTGTACCCAGCATGGATGTGCCCCAGCAGTGCCCAGCCAGCTCCATGCTGTGCCTCCAGACCAAAACCTCCTGTGCATCTCTACAGCCTGATCATGCTTCACTTGGAGCATGTTCTCCTCTCCCAGGAATGCTGCTCTTCCATGTCCTCTTGGCCAACTATCCCCACTGTGCCTTTGCAATTCCAGCACAGAGGACTGGGCTGAGGGCAAGGGCAGGTCTCTGCTCACTGCCTTCATCAGCACCAAGCAGGAAAGGCTCAGCTGCTGCCAGGAAATCAGCGGTGCTGCTTCCTCCGGAGCCTCGGCCTCAGAGATCAGCAAAACGTCAGCCCAAGGCTGGTGCTGCTCCTCACTCCTTCTTTCCCGGAAAAAGCACAATATTGGAATACCAAGGGAAAGCTGTGCTGTGACTGATGAAAGCACACCATCAGTCACCGGATCCAGCCAGCCTGCAGAGAGGAAGCACAAAGGCAGGGAGGAATTGCACCTTCCCAGGAACCAGCATGACACTCCCCAGCGGCTGCAAACCCGGCCTCAAACTACACCAGCAGTTTTGGGTGAAGAAAGACCTGCAGAATCTCACTGTCATACTGCAGAAGGACCATGTGGACATTCAGAAGGTAATGAATGTGCGACAGAGAATCCAATAGCTGTGGGGAGACAGCCTCCAAAGGGTTTCCCACAGCAGATAGGATCCAGATGAATACTTCCCAACTTCCTCACGAACCCATCATCTACTAGAGACCGGGAGCAAGTTCCAGGCTGCAGACAGCTCAGCTTGAGGCTAATAATATGTTCTGTGTTGGGATTGCTGGGCTGTGCCACCCACAAAGCAGAGATAATTACCCTTGCTTGCTTCACTTCTGTGAGAGTCATCACATCCTCTGGACAAAGTGATCGCATTCCTGCCTTCAAAGGAGGGGAAGTCAGCATAAAGTACATTGTCTACTCTCATCATCTTCCCCAGCATCCCAGGCTTCATTTATTTCATTTATATGTGGGTGCAGAACCAGATGGTTATAGATAAACAATACCAATGAAAACACAGAAATAGCCTAGTGTAGTACAAGAGTGTTAAATTCCCACTCAGAAATCAGAAAAGGCTTAAAGGTACTTGGGCAGCTCCAGGGGAAGCAAGTCAGCAGGCAAATGCAATCCATGTACACCAGTGTGCGTGGATTGTTCCTGAAGCACCATAAGGGCAGAAAGGCCTCCCACAGCTACAGCTCTGGCTAAAATCAGCTGTCACTGCAGGTGACAGAAAATAATCCCTCAAATATTTCACTTGATTCCCTTGGTATGCACAGAGCCAGAACTGCTGCAGTGCTCTTCCTGCAGGACTCTCCTGCCATGCCTTGTGTCACATGTGCAGAGAAGACAAGGGCTGCATGTAAGCATTCCAGCATTCCTTCTGTCAAGGCACTATTTAAAAAAGAAAATCCCTTCCTTCTCTTCTGCTCACGCTCCAATGTGCAGAATTCTCCAGTTCTCTGAATTACATCCCTTCACATAAGGCAAAAATATGGGGCTTTGGGGTTGGCTGAGGTACCAGCCAGGTAACAACAGTTGCTTAAACACTGAAGTAACGCATCGTCCTGGCAGGAGGAGCAAATAAAGACTGTCACTTGTTTCTTTACCTGAACTGACACGGAGAGGCAGATCTAACCCTCGTTCAGATCTCCCTGACAGTCAGCTGGCACATGCCATGGCCTGACCCACTTCAGCTGCCCACAGGCATCGGGTGAGGAGGCACCACAGGACATCCTGGGGCAGCCTGTGCCCCTCATGAGGGGGTACCTGGGTTTGAACGTCAGGCTATAGACACACTTCTGCCTCTCCTGTACAGCACTGCTGCCACATTCTTCACCTGAGCCTGTGAGAGCACACCTTGCATCTCCACTCCAGCAGTAACTCCCACGTTCATCACGTGCAGTGGCTTTACTCCACTGTGGGCTGTCAGCAGGGACGGGAGCACCTCACTGACAGACGGCCACGAGCCCATGGGCTACCGTGGAGACGTGCTGGCTGAGGTCAGTGCTGGGGCCGGTGCTTTGCATGCCACAGAGCTGGTGTCTGCCTCTTTCCTAGCTCCCTCCTGAGCAGATTGCTAATTGCTCCTGATTTTTCGCTTCTAAAATAAGCTCAGACCGCAATCTGCATAGATGCTGCAGAAAGACTAATGAACTGCCCGCCCACCCGAACTCCAGACTTGAGCAAAACACACAGGAGACAGAGGGATGGAATCAGCCACCAGCAACCCTCACCATGCCACTGCCACCCCAGTGGGGGACAGGGTGAGCAAGGGGGAACATGGGGACTGTTCCAAATAAAGCCATCCAAATATAACCTAATCTAAGGACTGAAAACAAAGACTAAAAGGAAGCACAAGAAACCCCATCGCTGCACCACTCCAGCAAGTGGGGACAGAAGAGGGGAGCATGTCAGAGGGCAGAGCCCTGCAGGACTGGGAGAGTGGGGGGAATTAAAGCTGTCAGCCCCTGCTTTCTACCATTCATTTAAAAAACATATGGCTGCAAATGCCCAAGGCACAAATAGAAGCAATTATGTACAGAAACCTCCCTACAAACATCTAACACATCTCGTGACTTTCTCACCAGATAATCTTCAATAGCAAAAGCACATCAGAACATTATTTTGCCCCCTGGCTCTGTGGGTGCTTTTGGTCAGCTGTGACCATGCCACCTCCACGCACCCCCTTCCACAGCAGGCAGCCACTGCTCCCCCGCTTCTGCATCTCCCAAAAGCACCCACAGAGCCAGTTACTGTAGATTTCCTGTTTCAAAACTCTGTTAAATTAAGGGTATATTTACTGCTGTGAACTCTCCCTCCCAGCTGCTAGGAATACAGACACAAAAGCAACACCAGCATTGCTCCAGTGCAGGTGAGGTGTCTGTGCACCTGCACGAGCTCCTCCACGCCCCCTCCACAACTGAAGCACAACTTTGAGTCACCACTTCTGTTTCCTCCTTGATCTAACGGAGGACCTATGGAAATCAACCATTTAACTCTAGACTAAGCATCTGGAGAGCACCTTGTAATTACCAGTTCTGGTTCTCTTCTCTCTGACAGCTTCTCAAAATATATGCAGATCCTGGTACATCCCAGAGCCTCCCAGCTCCCTTCTCTCCTGCTGCCCCCCCAGCTGCAGCTGCTGCATCAGCTCTAGTATTTATAGCCCCTCTTTGCTGAGTCACTACTGCTCCTGGCTTATTTAGAAGCTGCTTTAACTACATTTGCTTTTGATAATATCACATTTATCACTCACACGTGTAATTTTGACACTCTGTCCTTCCAAAGCTGATACAGAAGAGACATCCTCTGCCTCTTTGTGCAGATGGGTGGGGACATCCGGGATTTCCTTGCCTTGCACTTTCTTTCCTCCTCCCAACTTCAGGAGTTCAGAGGAACAGAACCTGGCTAAATCTGTTAGAAACACTGTGAGTTTGGCAAGAGAGCTGAGATCACAGGGCAGCCAAGGCAGAACAGCAGGTCTGAGGGGGGGCACTCGGGAGCAGAGGCACAGAGAGCCCTTGAGCTGCTGCTCTCTACACTGAGCTCATGCACAACTTCTCCTCAGCCCTGTCCCTAGGTATCCTTCCATGTGGCCTTAGGATGCTCCTCCACACCACATTAAATTGCCAATGCTATCTCAGGCTAGTTGGAACGAGACTAAAGCAAGCAATTAGAGCCGTGTTACAAAGAAGAAGGATTTGCCACAGGTTGGTATTAATACTTAGCTAAAACATAGAGGGTTTAGGCAACAACAGTGCTTTACACACGTGATCATCTTTTACTGCATTATTGTTCCACGCAAGTCTGTATTCCATATGGAAATTTTTTTCCCCCAATCCTTCCAAACCCCCTTTTTGAAATGCTGAGTAATCTCTGGGCAGGGATCTTGAACCTCCCTTGGCCCCAAGAGCATCTCGAGGGGTCATATCCTCAGGCAGTTTTAGCCCGCTTTCAGGACAGGGTTTGACATTTGGCACACGGACGAACGCTCCCTGTCCACTCCCAGCAGTGACTGACAGGTTCTTGCCTCCTCCAACCCAGAGCACACCTGCAGCCCCCCAAGGAACCATTTCTTTTCTCTGCATGATGGGAAAAGCTGCTTCTCATGATTTGTCAGCCTAAGAGGGAAAAAGAAGTAAAATTACTTAGGAAAGTGTTTCTCCATGGCTCCTGCGTGTACGAAGCCCTCTCTGACAGCTTGATGAAAATCTGGCAAAACATTTTCCTTCTAAGTTAAAAAAAATAAATGTTTGAAGCACAAAGTTGTTACACAAGTACCTCAGAGCTATCAAAATACACACTGAAATGACCTCAGTAACAAGGGCAAGTCAAGCTTCGCAAGAGGAGAACTTAATGTTCTTGATATTTGCTTTGTCCAAGTAGCCTGTGGGCTCAGCTATTTTAAACATCATTCCCTGAGCCTACATAATACATGTGCAATATGTTACATGTTGGGAGCATTCCAAACATGCGTTATCTCTTCTTCTCAAACCTCCCATGTTTTGAAGGCATCAGCCACGATTTTACCCACTTAAAATGGCAGAATTCAGCCCAAGGGTTCCTCTGACTGCTCCTCCTCAGTGAGCAGCTGCCCAAAGCCAGGCTCCACCTCACACCTCTGCCTGCTCCTGGGGCAGAGTCCCCTTTGTGCTTCCTTCTGGCATCATTTATCCTGGAGAACAGCCTCACAAAGGGGCCCACCCTGTTCTCATCAGCTCCTCCAGCAGTGCCTTTAACCTCTGCCCCTGAGACACCCATCACCACTTGCTTGGATGAACTCTCTGAAAAAGTAGGAGTCCCTCAGGCTCCTCCTGACAGCCATTCCTTCCTTTGCTCCGTATGTTATTCTCATTCTCTCCCACACATCAGCTTGCCCAAACTTATGTGATTCTGAACTTTGTTCAGCACCATCTCTTCACTCAACAGCTAGACCTGAACTGAAGCCTAAATCTCTCCACCCAACACTATAAAATGCCTCCTCTTGTAGTATCTCAGGCAAGACAAGCTAACCAGGTGTGTGAGAGGACAAAAGGCAGCCTGGGAAGGCCTAGGTGGGTCTATCCTCTCGCTGTGCACAGTGGTAGGAGTCACCTCTGTGGGTCTGGGATTCAGACTGGACCCCCATGCACAGCAGTGTATTTTAGACACACTGGGAACACGCCTCCTCCCTACTCTGAAACTGTCTCTGCTCATCTCTACACAAACCAGACAAAACCTGTCTGGGTGAACAGCTCGCCACTGATGTCCAATAGCACTTTATGGACAGATCCCCCCGGAATTGCACCTATTGTGGAAAATGGGTAAGCACAGTGTAGTCCAAGGAATTCCCAAGGCCCCAGATAGCAGATTTTGTGGGATCCCAAAGTGAAAGAACATATTCACAATCTTTTTGCTTCAAAGCATTCTTCATTATTGCACATATGTCCTCACCAAATCATTTCTAAATGGAAGGAAGTATTGAAGCACTTCTGGTAGAAAACTGTATTTTCCTTATCTCCTTATGCTGTACAGACTTCTTAAAAAATAAAATTTCA